>NW_026562409.1:1820000-2420000 GCF_027474105.1 Poeciliopsis prolifica
AGGTTATCCCTGAATTATTCTTTAAATGTGAGAAAGCAGCAGAACAAAGTGCAGCATCTGCAGCCGCTTCGGATTCGGCGCTTTTTATGTCAGTTCGCGCTTTCAGCTGAAAGGAGAAACTTCAAGTCAGATCTCACTTCTGTAAATGTGTTCAAAGTCTAAATTTGCTTCAAGGCTGCAGAAAAAAGTTGAGCAGGGTGAATCTGAAGACCTCACAGAGATCCAGTTTTACACGCCCAATAAAGATCACATTGTTTTATTTTGTAGAAAAGCGATTTATATCAGTTACTCAATTCAACACCTGAAATACACCTGCACTGCAAAAACACAAACCCTCACACTGAGTTTTTATTACATTTAATCTCCTAAATACATTTTTTAAAGTTAATTTTAGATATAAATCACATCAGGTAGGGAAAACATATTTTTCATTCCTAAAATTTCAGGATACAATCAAAAAATTTAAAATGTTATATTAAGTATTTGGTTTTGTTTATGTTTTATTAAACTTGAAAAAACACAAACTAACTCAAAAGTAACTTTCTAGGAACATGGAGGATCTTGTTTTAACTAAATAATTTCTTAATATTGATGAAGGCAGATTATTTCACTCATAGCAATAATTTCTTCCAGTTATAAGTGAAATAATCTCCCTGTGAAACTAGAACATTTTTAAAAATTATTAAGAAATAATTTAAAAACAAAAAAAATCAGAACTGAAAAGTTGCTTGTAAGTTAATTGTCTTATTTCAAAAGTATTTCCACAACAAACTGGCAAAACTTGTTGCTAATATTTAGTTTTTGCAGTTTGATTATTGTCATGAAGGCAGAAGGGGTTAATCCTGCAGCTGATTGGTCGAAGATTATTCCCTTTAAAGTCCACAACAGTTTTATCCTCCATTAGAGAACGGAAACGTTTGCTGCACGAAAACCTCGGATTCAGTTTTAGCTTCTTTTTAAGACATCACCTGAGAAAAAACGGCGAGTTAATGTTTCTTTATGGGACCATCAGACAAAAGGCTTCAGTGCTGCAACAAAGAGAAGACATTAAAAAGATGTTGAGTCTGCATTTAGGAGACAATAGGAGCAGAAGCAAAACAAGCAGATTGTTAAAACATTAAAGCAGGTTATCTATTTAATGTGGTAATTTATAACAGCAATGTGCTGCATTTCCACTCATTGAGAACAAATTGGGGTTCAGTGTCTTGATCAATAAAGCTTCCACACAATTTGTCAAGTCAGAGCGAGATTCAAACCTGGAACCTTCGGACTAATGAACTACCTGCTCTGTGCACCTGCAGTGTGACCACATTAAAGCCAATTCCAAGAAGAAAAAGTGCCTGAAAAGAGTGAAAAGTGTAGAATTAAACAATTAAAAGTGGTAATGCAGGAGCTGGAATTAAATGGGCCTGTTGCCCTGGTGCATGCTGGGTGATTTCCCCACACGCCTGCTGTGGCTTTGCAGCAACACCAGCTTATAAAAAGAGGACAAAGGGGACAATTTGAGAGTGCTGCTGTAATAAAGTCAGCGAGGAAATCAGCAGATCTGCCGCGATCAGAAGGCGCTCTGCAGGCTGCAGCTCTGCCTGAATTATGATACTGTCAATCAAAAAGTGCTATTGATTAATTCCCCATGCTTCATTTAATCAACTAATCATTTCAGCAGTAATCCAAGATATAATGAAATAATATCAGGAGAGCCCTGACGGCTCTGAGCGCACGGCGGCGTGCACGCTCACGGCCCTGCTGTCTGCACAGCGCACACCGGCGAAGTTTTCCAACATCAAAAATCAAAGCATTTAAGTAGATTGTACACAAGCATGTCTTGGAAGCTTGATCTTACTAATCTACAAATGGCTTCTTGTTATTAAACTGCTAATTCAGTGGATTAAAGGATCCATGAGAACACAATCCCCTTTACTTCGTTTCCAGGGTGCGCTGAAGGTGGCTTAAATATTAATTAAGCACACACACATGTCGGCCCACATGCACACACATCCAGCGATGCTGGAGCTCAGGAAGCAGGTCGTATATCTGCTGCTTAAAAGTCACAAACACTCAGAGTTATTTTCACTCGACAGGCGGACGCATCCGGCTGATTAGTTTGTTTCAGACGCCGCTTCTCCTCCCACGACCTCCAGAAAAAAGGTAAAGTTTAAGTTTTCATGGCAAAAGTTTGAGACTAACATAAAATCTGAAGAGAGTAAATAAAAAAACTGATTAAATTTAAGCTCAACTGTACAAAAACTCAGTTAATATCATTTATTCTATTTACCCAGCAGGTTAGAGTTCCTTGGCCAAATCAATACTTCACTGTAAAAACACAAAATCTTACAAGTATCTTTGTCCAGTTTCTAGTATTCACTTAGAATAAGATAAAACTGCCTTAGCAGGAACCTTTCAGCAACATATATGAGCTTGTTTTAAGCCAAGGGTCTTACTGCTGTCAATCATGCCCATTTCTATGTATTTGCAACTGTCCTGTTGTAGATGCTCAGGCCCGTTAGCACAGCCATCAATGAAGGCACATAAACGGTTTCTCTCTAACTGCAAGTTGTTTCTCCATTAGCACATTTAGCAGCATGTTCACACGCTTGATTGACAGCGCTAAGACCTGCTCCCTGGCTCTGATTGGTTGTTTTTGGATCTTTTCTTCACACAGTTGATCTTTTTACAGATCATGTGTTCAGATTCTTAGAAATATGACAAAACTAACTTACTTTCCAATGTGCTGAGATAACGGCATTAAAAACTAGAGAAAAATACCAAATAGGATTTTATGTTTTTGCAGTGTAAAATCAGTCATAATTGATAAAATACAATGGATTCCTGTCTAGATGCTGTTAACACTGTAAACAGCATCCCAACCTGTCCAAACAGACCTAGTGCTGGTTTAGTCTTCCTAATGTTCCCACCATGACCTTTAACCTGCTAACTGAATTTGAACACCTAACTCTTCCCAGCCTGATGGACGGTAACAGTTGCTGCTGCTGCAGACTGCATGTTGAGAGCACACTTGACTTTAAACGCTCAAATCTCCAATTTTAGAAGAAATGAGCCATATTTCACGGCTTCATCAAAATCTAGGCTGAATTTTCAGTCAACATCCGTCTCTTTCTTCCTAAAAGTGCTTTAATTTCATATTTTTTCCTTGATTAATATCTCATTTCCACATTTTTCAAGCGGCAGAGATCTAATTTCTGATTGAATCTGTTATATGTGGCACATTATGCATTATATATAGTACATTAAGACTGACACTGATAATACATTTTGACATGCCTGCCTTGCTGAAGCGGCACAAACTGCTGATAACGTGGATTTACAAGGTGTATCAGGGCGCCCGCGTTAAATGAAAAGTTAAATTATGAACCAATCTATTTCTGATTTTAACAACATCCTCCAACGACACATTATTTTAAGTGTTCCTGTAAAAAAAGCCATTACGCATATAAAACACCTCAAATTATTGTAATATTCCGATGAAAGGGAAAAGTTCATCTCGCTCAGCCGCGGCCGGTCTTTAAACCCAGACAGTAAATTGACATCAAGTGTCGAGCGTGTAAAAGTCAAAGAGTCAAATCTGCGCCATAAGCCCTGCGAATATACTGGCTGGCATGGGGGGGGGGCATGAAAAAACTACTCACAGCGGATCACATTACCTGGCTTTTTCACTGAAATAAGCACTGTAATTTATCCTGACCTTTTTAGATTACTATGAATGTGCTGTCTGTGTAATTTTAACTGAAGCTCTCAGCAGCTTTTGCCGATCTGGAAACAGCGGCGGTGAAACCCGAGGCGGCGGCCCGCCGATGGGACCGCCGCCGCCGCGCGGACACAGCGCCGCTACGATCCCAAACAAATACTGAGAGACATGGACTCGCATCAAGGAGAAGAACTTTATTCACCTTCAGACGGGAGCCTAATAACAGGAGCAGGAGCCTATTTTAGCTGTGACAAGTGTTGCAGGATTAGAATTTCATTCCTAATGAGTTCTCTGGTAACGCTTTAATTCACTACCTATGTGATATCAATTCCATTATAATCTCATTAAGCTATTGCACACCGAGGTGATTTCGAATGAATGTGAGACAGCCAACCGTACGCTCCCCTCTAATTGAGCAATACTTTTTATTCATTATTATTGCCCATTATTAAATTAATGAACTTAATGGACTTATTTTCCAAATTGCAAAGACCCCTGGCAACATGTTTTTTAATTCCATTAGCAGACGCGGCGCGAGGAAGAGGAGGAAAAGTGGAGAATGAGAGATGCATAGGTGTGTGGGCAATTAACCCACTGCTGAGACAGATCATCAGAGGCGCGGGAGTCCGTCCATCCTGTCCTGAACGTCTGGACCGGAGCGTTCACCTTCACACGCATTCACACGCCTCATTGTTAGGGAATACACTCTGAGAAATAAGATCTTTTTCAGCAACCGGAGGCCGCCACGCAAAATTGCCCAGAAGATGAAAGCAGCAGATCTGCATAACTGAACGGCTGATCAATACTTCTCAAACTAAAATGGCAAGTCTTGATAAGGTTATTGAATTTTCTTTTTAATTAAAAAGCAAACTACTTGGCTCTCTGTCAAATCCTGCAGGGCGTCTCACGCTGATGAGGAGAGCAGAGGAGAAGGCCGTCCATGTTTATATGTTCATCACTGAGCAGAAAACACAGCCGACGACCGTCTGCACTTCATCAATCAGATGAAATTTATCTGCAGCGTCTTGTGTCTGGGATTAAGCCGTCACAGAAACCGCTCACATTCCAAACGATGACATTCAAGTAGATATTAATCCTTATTACGCGTCATCATCAAACTCATCAGATGCAATTTTTCACTGGTAGCAGGAATTTATTCTGATGTTTCCCTGAACATCACTGATGCAGCAGCAGCATTATGAGCATAAACGCTGCATCTGTTGAGCGAGTTTCAAACATCGGTGGAGAGAAAACCGCGCTCCCCAGAGAGGCTGCCGTAACATTCAACCGTCAACCTGCTGGATGAAACTCATTCTGCTCCGCCCGGCCACAGCAAGCCACAGGGCCACGTGTCAGGCCGCACTAAAGGGTTTTACAGCAGGTTAGAGCGCCGCACAGAAGCCAAAGAGCGGCGGGGCAGAACGGTGTCGCCACAGCTGACCGTCCTCACAGCGCCTGAAGGACCCTGGGTAAACAAACAGCAGAGAGCCGGCGCTCCGTAGGACCCCGCCGCTGCCCGACAACGTCAGCTTCCATTTCCACTCCAAGGAAAACATCCTTTGATGAAGAGAGACTAGAATTAGTCCAACAGCTGCAAAACACAACAATGGTTTTGGTCGAGTTTCCAGAGCAAATATCTTTTTAATTTACTTCTAGCTTTGAAATTTGGCAAAACACTGCAAAAGCACCAAATCTTACCAAGTTTTTGTCCAGTGCAAATGTGTCAGTTCACCTCGGCTTCTTCAGGACTCTGGTCACATAAAAGTCTAATTTATCCATCAAACTGCACAGAGAAACTAAATTTAATCATATTTATTTTCAAATTTACTGACAGGTATGAACACTTGTGAAAAAACTGTGCAGATTATAAGAAATTTTTCATGATCAATAATAAACAATGCAATAAAAGGATAAATTTCTAACATTTGAAATAAGATCAAACTGAGACTTTCCAACACGATGCCGGCGCTCGTTGTCAGTCTGCATGAACAGTGCAAGAGTTTCCAGATTCAGCTCTTTCTATATTTTCTCTTGAAGTCGATCCGAGTCAAAAATCATCAGGACAAAAACTTTCACAACGTTTTGTTGTGTTTGGATTTTTAACCTGCAATCATCAATCAGTTTTCAGACTTAAGAACCCAGATTGTGTCCAAAAATGTAAATAAAACTACAGTTTGGTTTGTTTTACAACTTTGTCAGAAATTTGATGTCAACAACTCAGAAATAGAAATTAATAAAAATTCCTCTTTAATATGAAGAAGAAGAAGAACTAAGATCTACATGATCAGTAAATATTAACTGTATTGTGTTAAAATCATTAAAAATATGCTTTCCATTTAAATTTGGGACTATATGACATGACATGTCACTTCCTGTTACTGATAAGATCCCACCCACATATAATAATAATTTCTCTGAAATTATCTAATCTTTAAAAACATTATCAGATTATTTCTTATCAAAGTCAATCTTGTTACTATGACATAAGAAAAACACTTTTACATTTAAATCAGATATTTTTAAAATTCACTGGTGCCATGTGCTAATAGCATTTATGCTAGCAAGTAGAGTAACTATTTTTACTTGAGATAGGCCACTCTCAGCTGCTAAGATGCTAATCCAGAGAGAAGAGAAAGATGGAGACGCAACGAGGAGCTGGAAGAGTCAGGCTGTTGACAGAGCAACTCAGTCAGAGAGCAGAGACACTGCAGAAAAGTAGAACCGCTGCAAATTTCACAAAGTCAAGCCAGGGTTCAAAAGTATGAAGTCAGGTTCGCAGAGACGGCACAGCATCTTGCATCATAAAGCCGCGATGGCCCAGGGAGAGCATGTTTTGTTTGCTGAGAGGTTTTCTACTGCATCAGTAATTTAAAACTTTTCAAGGACATTTTTTGATAACGCTAACTTCTTCTGGTTAGTTGGGTTTTTCTTTCTAAAACAATGCTGGTGTTTAATAAGCTTCAATAACAAAAGTCTGCTTCTGTACATTCAGTTTGTGAATGCTGAAGATTTTTTCAATTCAGTTTTTAGATGAATAGATCTCAGGTTGAAGTTTTGCAGTAGTAGGGCAGTTTCTGTGAAGCAACAACAATTAAGTTGTTATTTTTCCATGTTTTCTGTGTCGTCCATAACGGAGTTGAGGAATCAAACAGCAACAAATTTATTTTCCTGAAAATGTTAAAAAATATTAAGTAAAGTACCTTAAAGATTGTCTAGGAAATTAAAAGTTTGTCTTCATATTTAGAAATGCAAAATATAGCTTGACTTGTAGAAGCTAACCGGAGATTAACCTCCGGTTAGAACAAGTTTTATTTGAAGCTGGTCACAAACTGCAGGCAGTGAGAATCCCTGTGGAAGCTCAGCAGACCTCAAAGTACCTTCAGCCAGAAAAACACAAGAATAAAACTTTCTACAAACAAGTCGAGTCCTTTAGTACTGACTATACATATATAGGCAGATAATCAGAATGAACTTTTACGTTTGAGTGTTGAAAACTATTTATCCTCAGATTAGTTGTGAGTCGTTAAAGTTTACACTGCAGCACCACAAAAGGACTTTCCTGTCTAGTTTCTATGGAAATATTAATTTATTAATCTGCCAGTGGAACAAGAACTTTTTCATTAATATTAAGGAATTATTTACTTATTTAAATTATCCAGGAATTAGCCAAAAAATACTTGGTAGGAGTTTTTGTTTTTGCAGTTTACCTTGAAAATTTAGAAATAAAAATGCTAAAATATTCTGTAAATATCTTTTTCTCTGCCTCATGGGGTTTATATAGAAGGCTGAGTTTGAAAAAAGTATTTAAGAAACTAAGTTGTATAAAAAGTCAGCACAGGATGTTGAGATATCCAGTTTGAGGAGGAACCAATCAAAAAGCTCGTCGCGTTCGGCCTCTCAGGCCACCGTCCTGCGATCGTCTCACCTGCACTCATCGCTGCATACAGATATATTTTTGGAATAAAATGACAACCCTGTCACATTACGCCGCATTTTCACTCAGAATTATTCATCAGCCAGAGTTCAGTCGTCTTTACGGGCCGGCCGTTTGAATATTTCTGTTTCTAGTCGCAGCTTAAACAGGAGCTTTGACCAGATCTCCCAGGCGTGGAAACAGACACCGGTAGCTACAAATATACTGTACAGCAGGTTATATAATGATGATGAAAACTGCATGAGAACCAGCCCATCTCTCCCCACCGCCAGCGCCTCCCCCACAAACAAACAGGGAGCATCTCTCTGACAGCAGGATGCACACGGCGAGAGGCCAAGCCTGACATGAGGTGAGATGAAGTGGCGTTTCTCATCATCTGCCCGGCCTGCCGCTGTCTGACCCGGAGGATGGAGGTAGGCCCGGGGCATGGCCTCCGGACCCGGGCAGGGACAGCGACAGGAGCCTCCGCAGAGACTTATAAAGTCCCGGCTACAATTTAGTGGGAAGGCTCAAATTGTGGTGTCCAGTGGCCACAGCGCGGCCCTGCTGTCAGCGCCACTCCTATTTGCTTCACTCCTTTTGACACTGCCTCTCGATTAGGGTCATAAATTCCATGAAATCGGTCAATAACCTATAACACTAATGTCACTCTCCTGCCATTAATTTTACAGCCAGAGTGCCACACTGTTTCTTAACCCCCTTTTACGTGACAGCGTGGTTTATACCGGCCGCGATTGATTGAGAAGAGTATATAACAAGCTCTGAATGGAGCCTTCGCACCCGTAAAAAATAAACACATATATGAAAACAGGCGAGATGTTTGGGGAGGAAAACTTTGGTTTGAGCTGCAGCTGTAGATCATTTTAATGATAAATATACACGTTTATCTGCGATAAAACAGCCAGACATGCATAACATTTTCACCTGACTGCCATTTTGCAGTACAGGATTATTGTTTAATATTTCCATAAATGTCAGGTTTATGTTCATTTTGTTCCCTGGTGGTTAAATTTATTCCTTTAGGTTCGTTTTTTGCTGCTTCAAGAAAACTGAGCTTTCTCAATTCTGCTTTTGAAGAGAAACATTTTTTAAACCTTTATTACTGAAACTCAATGCAAAAACTCAAATTCTTAGTATTTTTTTTGTATTTTTGGTTTAGTTTTTAGTGCAAGTACCTTAGTAAAGATATGTTACCATGTTTTGAGTAATTATTTCCACAAATTAAAGAAGTACTTGTTCTTTTAAGAAGACATTTTCCTGTTATAAGTGAAATAATCTGCCAGTGGTGAAACTTTTACTTTTTATTCATCGATATAAAGGAATTATTTACTTAAACTCCTATTTCTGGTTGAAGATATACTTTTAAATTAATTTTGTCCTTTTTCCAACTCAGTCATTTGCACAAGAAACTAGATAAAGTACTTGATAAGATTTTGATTTTATAGAGTGGATCCAATTTGTTTTGGAGCAAAACATAAAAAATTATGACTGTAGGATTATTTTAGTTATGAAGAAGTATAAATTATCTATTTTTCTGCATATATATATATACTCATTTATTAAATTCAGAATTTTATTCTGTTTCCTCAACACTTTATTTGCACATAAAATCTCTGAGCAGTTAAAGCTAAAGCTGCACTGGTAAAATGCCACGGTGTGTAAAAACAGCCGAATCAGCGAATCAAACGCACCCTGTGTGTCGGCATTACACCCACCAGACTCCGCCCGCCTCCAGAAAGCCTCCGAATGGAACAACACTTATTTTATTTAGGTTTCATGAAAGATTGGGGCGCTGCTTTTCAATCTAATTTGTCCTCATGCAGCTCCTGCTAATGTATGCTAATGTGTGCAAATGTAAATGCTTGTATGTGGATCGGAGTTCTGTGGGAGCACAGCTGTACGGAAAGGCACAGCCAGGGCTCCAATGAGGTTTTCATTAAGCCAATAGAGGACATGCTTCTAAGCAAAGATGAGTAAAGCGACTGAAACCTTCCACCAACAGTTTCTCCTTCCACATTCACTTAGAAAACTGGGTTTTAAAATGGTGGAAGCCACATAAATGACATTTGTTGCAGTGAAAGGGAGGCCAGCGGAGGTTTTTCTTATCATGCATGGCAGATTGCCAAAGGATATGTTGCTGCCTTCTCAAAGGAACCGCTCCTCCAATCTTTTCTGTATGTGAGAGTTGACACTTCGGGGCATAGCCATGGCACTAGCGTGTTAGCGATGCACACGCCTTCTGCTGCAACGCGGCCGCCGAGGATGAAGGACTGCCATGAGAGACTTCTGCAGCTACCGGCGCAACAGGCCGAGCTCAGGAAAGAAAAGCAATGAAGGCTGGAAAACATAATTGCCAGGCGTGTGACGCTCCACTACGAAGGAGAAGGAACTTCTGAAACTGAATCAGCGCTGAGAGAAGCCCTTTCTTCCCTTGGATCAGCTGAATGGCGACATTTTTAGGCCATGACGTCTAAATTGCTCAGAAAACTGTTTATTGTGTTCCTTGCAGACTGAATGACACATGCTGTGATCCCATCGTCTCACTGCAAATGTGCAAATGATGCTGTTGCGTATTTTTAGGCTGGAAATTTGGGGCAGAAACGTTTGAACTTTTGCTCCAGTTTCATCGGCTCGTCCTTTTGTTGGAGAAGCCGTGCTCTTAATATTTCATTTTCTGAGTCATTAGGATGTAAAACATCTGCTTTGCTTTAGTTTAAACCGTTATTCTACATAATCAAACATCTCGCTGCTTGCCACTCGTTCATGCAGGATTGTTCACTCAGTCGGAGGAAAACAGCGCTTTCCCTCCATCCTTCCCCTCCTCTGGCTGCATCGCTTTGCTGCTTAAACGACGAGGCAACAGTTAATCAGGAAATTTTATTTTCGCCTCCTCTGGACTGCTCCGAGTTGAATTGACATGGAGCCTCAACAGCGGCGAGGCAAAATGGCCGCTCGTAGTAACAGCTCACAAGCCCCTGGACAACCTGAGGCATGGCCATCCAATCCCACATCATTAAGGCTAGAGTCCTTTATTGTGTTGGAGGCATTAAATGGTGCGCTGGCTATAGCCCTGAAGTCACACTCCACTAGGAGAAAACAGCAGAAAAATAACGGCACAGCTGGATAATGACTTTTCCCTGGGAGGCTGACCATGTGTACAAAAGTGCTAATGATAGCAGGTGCAATAAGCGAGCGCAAGGCTTTTACTGCGGCCGGATTTATTTTCCTCTGCTAAACTCACCAGTGATTTCCCCCGTGTAGGTGTCTTTCTGTAGTTTAAGAACACCGACCACCTCCCGCCGCCCGTCCCTCCCTCCTCTCCTCTATCTAATCTCTTTATCAGCTGTGCAGCTAATATCAAAGAGGACTGTGGTGTGAAAATCCTGCAAGTAAGACCTGCTGTCAGAGTCCTAATCACAATTAGCTGGGCTGTAGACCCATTAGCCCCAAGGGGAAGAGACCGAAAGCTGACAGAATTATTGCTGAAGCTACTGATTGCAAATGATCCCGCAGAGAACAAAGGGCGAGGCCCCGCTTCCCAAATCATGAATGGAAATAAACCTCTGCTTCCCTCGTGTTTCCCTACGAAAGCATTTTCAATGAACTCAGCATTGCACTTGAAAAATACACAATTTCACAACCCAATGAAGTTGCAAGAATCTCCGTGGTATTAGCGGTTAAGGAGATAACAGGTTTCCTGGATGTAGCGACTCCGCCGCTGCTTCCTCGGCTCGCCTGACGCAACAAAGGCATGTGCACCCTTCCACGTTATAAAACATTCAGCTGGAAGTTAATGACTGATTGCAACAGCCGTTATTCAAGCTCGGAAGAAAAGGAGAGCAACCACTGGCAGACAAAACAACGCCACACGACACTCCCAGAGAGAATCACCTGCAGTGTCAGCCGTTCAAAGGAGCGCCTCGCATTTGATGTTAAGCCCCCGAACGGTTCGGGCCGTCGGAGGTCTGGCCGGCAGATAGAAACGTCTGAAGTTATTACAGCAGTCAGGTAAAGTGTGTGGCGACGTGGTCCTGTAATGGGGGTGGAGAGCCGGCCAGCAGCAGCTAATGAAGGCATCTCGGGGAGTACTAAAGAGTCTACGTGACACTACTCCTGATTCGCCCGTCTGAGGACACAGATCAATTAATACATTAACAAACCATCGCAAGCACTTCATCTTGCAATATGAAACCGGCGGCCCTGCCGTCCAGAATGGCTGATCAGCACCGTTCGTTATGAATTCCTGCAAACCTCAACACGGCTCGATGCTGCACATATACGGAGCGTGAAATAAAAGCACACATGAAATCTTCCAGCTCGTCTTGTAAAATACTGTAATGCACCACGGATGACCCAATCACAGCAGCCGGCGCCCTCACCGGTGGCCACAGATAAACCATTTCCACACGTCTGTTATATTCTCCGCCGATAAATAAAAGCGTTGCATTAATGCAGGCAAAACACATCATGAGAGCAGCCCGCGGCACACTCCACTGCGTTGGTTGGGGAAGTCTAACGTAAAGCATCGCCATGCCATATATATCCAGTCTCCCCATTACCACCATCTCTACTCGACAGCAAGGGCCCTGCACTGCTAAATTATTCATCACACTGAGGGGAGGACAGAAGCATGCATGGTTTCTCCACTCCATGCCTCTTCCCTTTTTCTCTCTGTCTCTAATTCAAAGGAACAGCCGGCTGGAGAGAATGATATACAGGCCATCTCTCCATCACTGTGTGGCCATTGCAGGAAACGTCACCTCCACTTCCTCCAATTACGGCGGTGCAGTGGAGGCAGGAGTTTTCAGGCTGAGCTGAGCCACAGGCCAGACGGTCGCCGCCTCGCCTGCCGTGTATATGTGGAGGGTGGCACCCAGGGGCCCCATGCATAACCCGGGACGTCTTTGTATACACATTCATCTAGATCAGTGGGCAACAGGGAAATGTAAGCCAAAGGTAATTGCCCTGGATAAGAACATCTGCTTGGTGAATAAATATTCTAATGAGGGGAGCTTGCAGGTTCCCCAGACTGATGCACGGCTGACAGGCCTCCGGAGGGACCGCAGGTAATGCTCACCACCTGCAGTTCAAACGAGAGGCAGTCGCAACTTCCTCATGGAGCTAAACGCTGGCCGACAAACACACACACGCGCACGCACACACTCCAACACAGCGGATACCAGATGTAGAACAGCAGATCGCTCGCTGATCCCTTCTCTCAAAAGTGATCTTTAAACAGGGAAACATCTCAAATTACACATGAAGCCGCGGGAGAGGGCGACCACCTGACTTTCCATCGCGGTGTACCGGCTCTGCTGGTGATGAGTGGCGCTACCTCTGCTATATGGTACATTTTGTACCATATAGGACCTTCAGCCAGGCTGCTGGGAGGCTCCTGACTCAGGGAGGAGCTTGTTGGGGTCAACAATAAGCTGAAGGATTTCAGCCCCAACCTGACCTACCACTGAGTCAGACCTGCAGCGCAAACACTCAGACCTGAAAACTCACCGCAACTCACGAATAACGTGTTTTATTTTAGAAATAAATTAATCTTCTCATATCTTGACAATGAATCTGCAAAAACTAAACAGATTTGGAAACTGAACTGGAACAAAGCAGCATTTGTGGAACTTTTAGCAGTGAATTATCATCTGTCTTAGAATAGCTTTTAAGTCCCAGAACAATTTTGTGGTTGAAAATTAAATAAAATAATCTGATAAGTTAGGAAACACTGATCAAAAGCACTCATACATTTGTCTTTTCTTACAGTTTGTGAATAAATATGCAGTCAGGAAGCTGAGTGTGACCTCTATAATTTCATTTTCATGGTTTTTTTTGTCACTTCTTTAATAGTTTTGAATAACTGATGTTGATAATGGAGTCATATTTTCTATTGGAGGTTATTTAGCCCATCGTTTGCCAACACAGATAGAAACGCCTTTCCTCATCTGTTTTTCCCAACTATTGCACCAATAACTACAAGTTTCGGGTTTCAAATTGTATAGGAAGACTTTCTCCAAAGAAGCATTTATCCTGTTTCAACTAAAGCCTGTGATGGAAAAAGTTGCAAGAAAGCAGGAAGCAAGTGAACAAAGTAAGAGTTTTATTTAGCGTGACGCTAATGGAGCCACAGTTAAACATATGCAGAGAGTCGCAGATGCTTCTCCTCTAATGCGATGAGAATAAAGCCACTACAGCGAACGAGGCCCGATGCTCCACTGATGAAGCTGCAGGGCTGTAAACTGTCAGCATCGCTGCTTCGCTCCACTCAGCCCACATCTGTGTGTGGTCATCACTCTGAGTAGCTGGAGGGGGAATTTGTCATGAAACCGGAGGTGGAGAAAGGTGAGTTACATCCCTGCAGCACACCTTCAAAGAGGCCAGGAGACAGTGATGAGCTCCTCTCAATAAGCAACGACACCCAGGAGAGGCTGAGGGACGAGAATCAAAGAGGCCTCAGCTGGAGCGAGGCCTCGCAGCAACCCACACCATGGGTGGGATTATTTTCCTTTAGTCAGGACACAAGCTGGAAGTCATACTCCTTCCCATCACTCCCACAACTTTACAAATGCTTCAAATCTGAGCACTAGACTGTAACTTTGGCCTCAAAGCAGCCTGTCTACCCCGATATGTGAGCTTCAGATCGATGCCCACTGCATGCATGGCACACGTTACTTATTCATCCTTTGTTTTTCGCTTCGACTACAAGAGAATGTTTTAGGTATAAAGTCATTTATAATGGATTCTTCCAGGTGAAATAAGCCCCCATCCCAAAAAAAGACGTTCTCTCCCCAGAAATCTGAACTCACAATCAATACCTACACACACACACACACACACACACACACCCCCACACACACACACACACACACACACACACACACACACACACACACACACACACACACACACAGCTTCTGCAGGAGACACATCTATAACTGCATTACAGCTCAGACTGTTTACAGTGGAAATACTGCAAATATTCATTTGCTTTTTGTTTCTGTGGAGGAGCGAAGGCAACAAACCAGCGGAGGATTAAAATGATCTGCAGCGAGCGAAGCAGTGAAGGTCTGGTCGGGAATTGTTGTGGTGAGGACACAAACCGCCAAGGAGACAGAACCAATCTGACTAATCACACATGATCTCAAAGGGAATTAATCAGCAGCTCTGGTTAACAATCCCTAATCAACCTGCGTTTTGACGCTGATTCATTTACGACTCAGACGTACGGGAAGCGAAAACAACAGCATGTGAGACCCAGATCATGAAACGTCCCCAGAAGACCCCGAGCAGCCGGACGGACTCAGAACCCGAGCCGGGTCGCTCTGCCATCACTGGAATTAGAGGAACAACTTGTAAAGGTGTTGGTGCCGCTAATATCCCCGTTCCAACATCCTCCCCCTGAATAAAAGTGACACGTAAACACAGGCCTCCATGGCGTCTCGCTGCAGCACCCGGCATCAATAAAACACATGGAAGTGAAAAACCATCAGCGCATTGGGAGGCGCAGCATCGCAGACACCAAGCAGCTTGCTTGGAGAACAACATCAACCTAAAGGGAGCTCCAGTACTCACCCAAAAGTACATCATCATGTTTGAAGCGGGGCAGGTGTGGGCAGGCGAGGGCAGGAGAGTGGGACCGAGCACCGGGACCAGTCCAGCCAGCGTGGGAGTCACGAGGGGTCCGAGTGTTTGGACAGAGCTCTACTGGTCCTTGTTCCACGGAGGCAGCTCTCCTCAACTCTTCAACGAAGCTTGACTTCAGGCTTTCCCCCTTCTTCTTCTTCTTCTTCTTCTTGCTCTTCAGTTAATTTCTTAAAGCTCCCTTTCTTCCTCCTCTTCCTCCTCTTCTAAGCCAACACGAGAAAGAAGGAGAAAGCAGACAGGAGAAAGGAAAGAGAGCTGGGGAGGTGTTGTAACCTCTTTTTTCTTTTGACACTCTTCCACTCCACTTGCCTCTCCACACCACTCACTTCGAGACTCTCCCTCCCTCTCTCTCTCTCTGTATGTGTCTCTCTCTCTCTCCCCCCTGTGCCGTCTCTTATTGGTGAATGTGAAATCAGTCGGTACGGCGCCGAGGCTCAACTAGAGCAGCAGGAGCAGCAGCCTGCGCTTGACAGCTGCCTCCAGCGTTCCTCCACCGGAGCCGTGTTGCTCTGCATAGAGGAGTGCGCCGCACAATCCGGGATCCTGCAGACGGTACTGTAAAATTCAGCGTCCCGGGGAGGGGAGGGGGGGCGAGGGACGGAGAGAAAGAGGTGGGGGTAGGGGGAGGGCAGGAAGCTGATGGTGGAAATCTCTGCAGGGGAGGGGGAGGGCAGGGGTGATGGTGGAGGACTAACAGATCGCGCCTCTTTCTTCTTCTTGCCGTCTGTGACTGAGACGAGTTGTACTGAAGTTGTGGCAGTTTTAGTTCATTGAAGAGAAGAATTAAAGCAAAAATGAAAGATGGAGTTGGAGGAGAAGTGGCTCAGCCGTCAGGGAGGCGCAGCCTGTTTTCCACTTGTTTTCCACTGTTCCTCCTCCGTCTGGGTTAGTGACCAGCAGCGTTTCTGGTTGAAGAAAGAATAAAAAAACCTTCTTCCAGGTGATGTGTTGTGGCAGATCAGAGGCCAGATGAAGTTGGTGTGAAACACCTCCATGTGCCAAGCTATATTACATTACATGCTTTAGTGTGTTTTCCATCTGGCGGCTATAAAGGAGGGACGGGTGGTGGTGTCGGAGGGAGGCTTGGCTATCTCCTAGACAGCACTGTAACAATGAGCCTGCCTCAGCAATTTTCAAAACATATCATCAATACACGACTGGGAGCTCACGCTTTTAAATATTAACCCTGTGGCGACCGAGGCCAGGCTGCGGAGAGCCCAGAGTGGTTTTGCGGCATCCTCTGGCGCAGGATCATCCAATAAACGGCGTCCTGGGGGGATGAGCTAATTTGCCGTAGGATCTTAAAGAACATTTGCCAGCTATAGAGAACGTCGCCGTAATGAACTGAGCAGATACACGCAGGTTATGTTACACATCAGTAATTGCCACATAAGAAGGAAGAGCTGGATTTGCAGCTGGCTTTGAGCGAAGCGATGCACCAGGGGCCTCCTCCATACAGCGTTACTGTCATCTTGGATTTATCACCCGTTTTATTTTTCCTGCTTTCCCCAGAAAAGCCTGACCCAACGGTGAGACGTGGAGTGGAAGGTGCGAGACGTGCAACGGGTAATTTTACAGGAATGGAAACAATAGTTGACGTCAACGGCAGATTTTCAGAGGGATTTACATGAGCAATCTCTGAGAGGATAACCTCCACACTCCTCCATCAATCCATGATGGCAAATAAAAATGAAATGCACTTCTCAGGCAACTCAGATTAAAGATCACGCTTTTATCAAATACTGAAGTCTATTTCAAGTCCTGCTCATAAATAACTGAGGGGGGGAGAGGCCGAGGGAACGAAGGAAGGTGGAGGGCAGACAGGCGGGGTGGAGAGGCTGCAGACAGAGAGCATCGTGGTCTGCTGCTGAGGGCAGCTGGGGTTACAGGCAGAAAGGTAGAAAATAAGAGTCAGGCAACATTTATGCCTGAATAATCCTGACGTCCTTTACTTACAGAGGAAAACGCCATCTGGGGTGAGGATGGAGATAATCGGGGTGAAGATGTGATCTTCTTTACTTCCCGTCGCCCCTCTGAGTTGCACTTTTCCCGCGCTCGGCACTACTTACCAGGGATGCAAGCGGCTTTCCCAGGCATTTAGATTTCCCACCAGCGTCTAGACACTCCCAGGAGGTTCTGCCATCCATTATAAAGATGGAGCTTTCAAAGAGAAGAGGAAGCGAAGGCCTCACACAGAGTGCGTTCTGCCTAAAATGTCCGTCTACGTCCGATCTTCACCGACTCCATATCTGCTCTCTGAATATTTCATGACCATCTCACCTCTGCTCTGCAGCACACCGTTACGTACAGAACAACTTGTGCCGGACCGAACTCAACCCAGATCCCATCATTAGAAGAACTCCAGAGGAGACAACCGGCAGATCTTCTTCCCCGCAGAGCGCCGGAGCCGCGCTTATGGCAGCTTCGGCCTTTTTGTCCTCATCCATCAAACCGTGGGCCGCGCTCGGCCGGGTCTCAGCTGGTGGGAAGCCCAAACTCGGAGAGGGATGTGGCTCCATCCCGAGTCTCCCAGGTTGGTTTTTCCTCTAATCACACACTTCACTTTATGGAGTGACCCGCTTTACAACCCGGTGAAAAGGATCTGAAGCTCTGCTCGTTTTATCTCTTTACGTCTCTTCATCAGCTCCACAGGTGGGTATCGACGTTTCTATCCCACATACATCACATCAGGACGGTTTCACAGGGGGAAACAAAAACCCTCTTTCACTTCTTTGTTTCTTCCCCCTTTCAACTCCCAGAACCGTTTGGACCGCTCGGTCAGCAAATTATCCAGGAATATCTTCACAAAATAAAACATCTCACATAAAACTATTTCACAAGATTCTTCTGTTGCTCTGTGGGAAATATTGACATTTTTAAATGGTTTTGTGTGTTGTCACGGGTTTCACCTTCAGGTGACACTTAAAATCCTCAGGGATCAAGACTGGATCAGACAGCAAAAGTCATTGTAGATGCATCTAAACTGACTTACTGGTGGATAAAACATTGAGCATCTGGAACAGAGATGAAATCAGTTCTGCTAATATTAAAGGAACAGTGCTTTAAATTCAGTTTGATGCAGGAAACCAACCAAACTAAATAAACTCCACTCAGTAAAATCATCAGATCATTCAGAATGCAGAGATTTCTCTGGAACCTGATGAGCAACTGTTGCTCTGATGACTTACATTTATAATCATATATTTATAATAATTACAACTAGGAGTCAGAAATGTACTTGGAAAAAAGTCAGAAGTTTACTGGTATCATAAAGTTAGACGTTTATGATGAAAACGTCATCGCGGACTGAGGTGATAAACGGATGCGAGGGGCATCTGGAGATTTTCCAATGCTTAAGTGGTGGAACCAGAACATCTCCGGGTTCAGATTCTCCATAAACTGGACCCAGGACACAGGATGTGAGGTTGAAGCTGCAACACGGCTGCATGAGTTTGGACCCGAAATGTTCTGATGCAGAAAAAAACCCGGATTTTCTAAATTATTCACTTAAACGCAGGAAACTTATGGCTTTTTCTCTCGCAATGTCTGATTTTTTTACATTTCTTTTTTATGATACATTTAAGGATTTTATCTTACAGTTTTCTAATTGTAAAATGTCAGGAAATAACTTTGGTTTCATTTTAGAAATTTATGAATGACTGACCTGAAGCAGCACAATGAAATTCACAAAACAACTTCAAATGTGTTGAGAAGATTCAACTATTAAAATATTAGATGAATCTTTTTTTTAGTTTGATGAATAAAAGTCACTTAATAAGTATCAAATATCCAGTATAAAAATGTCTTATTGTAAGAAAACATCTCTTTCTGGCAAATTTACAACTTTTAAACTAAGGTTTTTCTTTCTGAAGAAAGAAGCACAGACTCTGAAATGTGCAAACTTATCAGAGGAGTCAATGAAATAACAAAAGCAGTAATAAACTATTTTATCCATTTATCAGAAATGCCTTGTGGATATTTGCAAATATTCTGATATTTACGGAGCTGAAGGTCCAGAAACAGCCGCTGCTCTTCACAGAATTGTCTCAGCTGAGTTTCATTTGGGCTTTTAACGTTTTTTAAAAACTGGTTGAAATTAGTGATGTGTTCAACTTTCTGCAAACTCTAAACCAGCAGCGTCCAAATGTTTTGAAGTCGTTAAGTTGAAAACACATGGGGCCACAAAAATGGGGAAAAAATGATGACATTTTTAAAGCAAACTTTAGTGCCGTTTTTATTTTATCTGCTCAATAATAAATTAATTTCAATTTTATCCAAATTAACAAAACAGTCAGATATTTGTATCTGCAAATCATTGTTTATAAAAAACATAAAAAAGTTTTCTTGTTTTTTTGGACAGACAAACAGCTCCTACATTTTCTGGGTTATTTCAGAAAAAAATATTGCTTTTAAAAATAAGTAGGTCAATGTTTAAATACTCCAGAATCAAGATGAATGCAAAAATCTTTTTTTTTTCTTTAAAGAAGATATTTTTGTGTCCATCTAGATCAGCCAGTAACTAGAAAGCATGACGTTTCCTAATCCTGCGTCTGCAGCTTTCTGTCACACTCTGTACATTTAGCCTTGAAAACGGTGATGTTTCGCTTCCGTCCCTGGAAGATATCATTAAGCATCATTTGTAGGCATACATTACACTTCACGCAGCAAATCGTCCATCTGCTAATCCTGGAACGCTCTGTCTGGGAGACAATAAATTCATTGTATGCCGCTGCACATCAACAATCCCTCTGATGTAATGCCTCCGTGTAGACATCCAAAAAGTACATTAAACATCGCTGTGTGCTCAGACTGTATGTAGTGTTAATAATGCAGTGTTTACATCTTGGCATTGAGCAGTCGGTACTGGCCTAAGGGTGCGAACTGGCGGGGTTGTGCAGTAATTAGGGGTTGTGTGTTGGGGATGTGAAGGCTCTCAGCGCGTCCAGCTGATCCCACCGCTGGGCCGGCGCGGTGCGGCCCGGCGTGGCCCGGTGCGGCCCGGCTCAGTGCGGCCCGGCCCGGCCCGGCGCTGCACTACCAACCCGCACCTTTCCGTCGCAGCAAGAAGTCACAACTTTTCTCTGGAAGCAGCCGTGACAGATATACACTGCAAAAACATTCAATCTTACCAAGTATCTTTCTATTCCAAATACCTTAATACATTTGAAGGAAGACAAAACAAAGAAATAAAGAAAGAAATGGTAGTTTGTTTTTACTCAATAATTCCTTAACATTGATTAAATGTCTTGTTCTGTTAGCAGATATTTAACTTACAACATGGAAAAAACATCTCGTTATAAATGAATTATCTGCCGATGGAACAAGTTTTTCATCAATTTTAAGGATTGCTGACTCAAAACAAGCTCCTACTTCTTCTTTCAAAGTTAGTTTTGTCTTACTTCAGAAATTTGCATTAAAAACTGAACCAAAGATGCCTGGTAAGATTTTGTGTTTTTGCAGTGCAGCTGTTCATTAAGATGTGAAGGGCAAGACTAGTTTCCACAGAAAGGTGCAACAAAAAATGCTTATCTTGTAATATTTCTCTCCTGAGTTGAACTTAATACCTTGTTTGTGTTAGATGCTAATTATGCTTATTTCTGTCTTGTACTCATGTTTGCTCTGAATCCCTGCTGCTCTGCAGCCATTCCTGCTGAACCTCTAATATCACACAAAATTTGGCTTCTGGAGACTAAAAATCAGGCTCCTAGCATCACAATCCTTTTTTATTTGATTTCTCTCGATTATTTCAAAGGGATCATCCGAGACACTGATTTAGGTATAAAAATCTCCTCCCTGTGTTGCAGCTCGACTGGTTTATGACTCCGAGGGCAGGGAGTGATTTTATGCTAAATGCATAATTCATGGAAAAAGTTTAGAGACACACCAGCAATTTAGCACTGAATTCCAATAAAGCTGGGTGGCTTGCAAGGGACAGATTAACGAGGGATAGTTAAACTCAAAAGAATGAGAAATCCTGACTCCCAGTCATTACTATGGGCGAAGCCCCAAAAACACTGAATCCTACATTTCCCATAATGCACCAGAGCAGTGCTCGTCTTTTAGATGTTTAAGAATCATGTCGGCAGGTAAAATGTTATTGTTTCCTACATTAATATCTGATTGTTTTCACTGTTCATGATCTCCTGAAAGCATTGAAAGATTATTTTTAATTTATTTCTACGTTCTTACAGTCATTTAAAAACAAAATCAAATGACTAAAACAACTTCTGCATGTTGTTTTCTCAAAGTAGAACAGAAGCTAAAACTGATTTGTAAAGTTTTTAGTTGATTAAAAAAGTTATAATTATAGCTTGTGGTTTGAATCCCAGTTCCAGTCATTTAAAGTTTTATCATCTTTAATGATGCCTGAGTGAACTTACCTGCACCAAGTGTTCCTCTGGAGGTGGGAAACTGTAATGACCTGTTATTGGCTGAAGGGTTAAAGGTCACGGTGAAGCCAAACAGAGTTTGGTCTTTAAAGTGAAACATAAACTATACTAGACGTGTCAAGAAGCACATAATTGATTGAATTTAATGCAATAAGAATGTTATTTCTGTTTTTTTACCCTTTATAAATATTTTAGTCACTATTTCTTGAGTTGCTGTTTTTTTAGGGCTGAATGACTGAAGTCAGGCATCTTAACAACCAGGATCGACTTAAAGTATTGATAATATCGTGGGTATTGGTATTGGATTGATACTCGTGTTTTGTTTTAGAGCAGCTTCCTAAATCTATCTCAAAAAATATTTTAGTTAGATTTCCTCTCAAATTATAATTTTTCTGGATTTTTTTTATTCAGAAAAATGCATTAAGATTTGTTTTTCTATTTTTTCTGCTTATCATTTTTTCACGTTAAAGTATTATTTACAAACTTTGTCCAAATTCTAAAAAAAGAAAAAAAAACCTGAAAAACCCCTAAAAGTCAGAAGTTGGGTCAAACTGGGCCTTGACTTGGTATCTAATTATACCAAACACACAGTTTAAATGAACATTTTTAACTGTAAAGTCGTCTGTACCTGGCCGGTTCTGTTGGGCTGTTAGAGTTTATTGTTGAGTCTATTGTTGAAATACAATATTATTTTTAAAAGGTTTGTTCAGGTGACCAGTGTCAAACGCCCAGGAGCCTTAATCCAGATCAAGAGAATATTTTTATTATTTTATATGATGTGAAAATAAAATAAAATAAAGGAGGTTCAGTGAGGCGACATGTCTGTTACGGATTTGGTGGAAGTTTCTCTACACACAGTTTCTTTGTTTTTAACAGTAGGTAGCAGGAAGAGTCATAAACTTTTATTTAATTTAGTCACAGTTTGCTTATGTTTTATCTGAACTTTAGTGTTGATAAAGTGTGTTTAAATTTTTAAGTTAACAGAACTTGTACAACAAAATTTATGAGAAAAACAAACAAACAAAAAAAAAACCCCACAGATGTTTTCATGGCAGGTCGGAGCGTCTATTCCTCTGATTTACACCAAATCTATCATATTTCCATCATATTTCGCTGCAGACGTCTGCAGTCACGATGAGAAGGTTTATTTTTATTTGGAAATGTTGCCCTGCAAGCTAAACCCAACTGGAATCCAGACAGCCTCTCGCATCTCAGTTTGACATTAATTGATAATCAAACAAGCCTTCACATCAGACATTTATGAGATCAGCTGAATTATCTATTTAATGTAACCCAATTATATGCAACCCTCGTGCACCAATCAACACTAATTCCTGACTCATAAATGACAGCTACAGCGACACATTGAATCAATAATAAACATTGATAAAAAAAAAAGTGCAACCCGCTTGGAAGGAGGGTAATTATCGGGAAGAAAAAGGGCCGTGCTGAATTTATTTTTCTTTGGGAAAATTGCTGTGAGATTCCTGCTTCTGCACTGCAGCAGCAGCAGCGACAAACGTTTCGGTTTCCCTTTAACAATCAGAGTTAAGACGTCTGTCATTAATTGTTAACGCCAGCTTCAGCTGCTCTAGTTCTTCATTAAAAGCATGTAATTATTTAACCAAACATCCTGAATTATTTACTCAACCCTTTTCTCTGCTCCTGGAGGAAAAACGAATTGTTTTGGAGGTAATCTTCTTTAAACTGAGTGCATTTAGGAGCTAAATGCTAAAATAAGGTGCGTAAATCCACGGCAGAGGTCCTGCTGCGACATCCTGCACGCAGGAGCCAACGTTCAACAACACATGTCAGCAGAATAACCTTCAGAAACAGCCCATTACAGGCTTCTGGGAATCCCACACCTGATGTCTGCTGGATTCAGCTCGACTACATGAAGCTCTTCTGACAAAACGAAGGTAAGTGTGCACAGAGGGGCCCAGCTGCTCTTACCAGTCTCGTAAAGAGGGGCACTCCCAAATGCCAGAGGTGATCGTTCAGCAGTCCGCTGTACACCACGTTCCCGAAGACGGCAATGCTTCCTGACTTACACAACGTGTTTCCTGCAGGGACACACAGAAACACAGGCACACGTCATTGAAACGGACAAGCAGCAGCAAGGGGCAACCGCATGCACTCCAGCAGGCAAACAGTCGGCAAGGAGAGGAGGGAAACAACCAGAGGCAAATTAAATCAAAGCAAATCACTGTGCAGGAAGCGAAATAATGGAGAATGCAACATCGATTGTTATAAACATTGATTTTAGCTGTTTATTGACCTTATATATAACGACAAATACACATAGATAGCTCCTGTGGAATCAATAAAGGTAGCACTGAGACAAACTGAATTACAGAATCAACCAGACGCAAATCCTCACGCATCAAGACAAATACCATCACCACCTCCTTTCTATAACTTTTCTTTATCAGTTTGACTCGGCTCTCCTCTGAGAGGAAACACTTCAGCGCAGAGAGCAGGGTGAACTTTACAGAGGCAGACCGAGTCTGTCAGTGAGAACAGGAACCAGCTGATAAATCTTTCAGTCTGATAAACCTTGGAACTTCCTGGTTTTATAGCGCAGGCAGATTCTGGACTTGGAACCAAGATTTATCAGAGAAAAAGGGGGAAATATTTCCAGAGTTGCGGACGGTTGAGTTAATATTGATGGGAAAGTTGAACCTGAACTTGGTACGGCTCGTTGCAGCAACATTAAATGATGTTCTGTTTAAATGTGAACAGCTGGAAAAGTTTTCAAAAGAAATGAGATGCAATATTTACAATGTGGAAGAAGAAAGTGAGCGTTCAGTCACTGCGACGCGTCGGCTCCTGTTTGCACCACAGAAAGCAAGAGAGACTTTTCATTTAGCAAAAGATTGAAAAGACAAACGTAATCACGCTAATATGCAACCAATCAATTTATTTTACTCCAACGTTTTGCACGGATTTATCACCAGTACTCTAAGATAAATAAGCGTGATACAAAAATCTGCTCTGGACTCAAACAACAATTAATTATTTTGCTCCCCTGACAACAGTTCCCATTAAGCTTTACCATGTGTAACAGATTCAGGGTCAGCTTGTGATCCCAGATTTAAATGTGATGATTACAGAGAAAATAACAGCCTCAGTATTTGCACCTTGCAGCAGGTGTGCATTAATACACACCAGGAAACACAAAGGAGTTTGATTTATGCTGTAATGTGAAAATAAAGCAGATTTATCTGAACCAAGGATGTCCAAACTGTGGGTCCGGGAACAATTTGTGGCCCTCTGCACGGTTTTGTTCGGCCAGAGCAGTGAATTTTCTCCTCAAGACAAATAAAATCTTATTTTTTGTTTTAGGCATGAGAGAAAGTATTTCTCTATTTTTAATAGTAACATTTTCCTGAAAACAACAAGCAGTGCCCTACTTTTGTTGCCAAATGTAAAAGAAAACAAAATAAAAAACCGAGGACAATCCAAAAACAAATATTTATCTGTCATTTAATATGCCAATTGTGCAAAAACTTGTTTATATTTAGCCTTACAGATTCCTTTAAGCAAAAAATATTACTTTGCTTAATTAATAGATTTTGTATACCTGAACAAAAAAAACAACAAATGTCTTAATAAATACACTGTTTTCAGATTTAATAATAAAATTTTAAAAATGTGGGTGAAAAGTTTGGACAACAATGATTAAACTGGACTCTGCAGTGAATAACATGCATTTATGATAAATATTTAAATGATGTAATGAAATCATTTAAACTTTCAGACTTCATTGTTAAAATTCATGGATTAAACATAAAAAAAACAACATTTCATTTATTGTCATTAGTTTCTTTCTGTTGTTTGCATGTGGATATATTTTCTTACTCTCTTTCCTTTCCATACTTTATTTTTAATTGTTTTCTTGAGTTAAAGTTTGCTCCAGAGACAGAAATTACATCCAGCTTCAGTTCAATTTGTATCAATTTAAGTGTGAAACTTTTCTCTTTAGCGAAAAGCTTTAAATTCTGCTGTAATTGGTTTAATTGTGGATAAATCTCCAGCCTTCAGAGACACAAATGTCTGCATGGGAGAAACAACGCCTCTTTATCAACACTGACGTAGCTTCGAGTAATTAAATGTGGGCTGATGACAATTATTAATGTGCTTATTTACGCAAGTAATGTTGGATTTTTTTAAGTGAAACTTTTGAAACACACTGTAGATTTTTCTATAATTTACTCACCATTTGTAATACTTTTCATTTAAAACAGCAGAAATGTTAGCTTTAGTTCTGGAGCCATGATGTCGCATCGTGTCAGACGGTTTCTCCGGCAGCCTCTGCACGTCTGCTTCGGTTAAAACAAACTGCAGGAGGCAATAAGCTCAGCTTCGTGCCGCTGCTTTAACTTCACATCAACTTTGCATTAAACATCAGCGGTTTTATCATTTTGTCTTGGAGGAGGAAGAGAAAATGCCGTGGTCAGTGAAAAGTTTTGAGTGTTGTTGCTGCGTTATTTCAGGATGTTCTTGCCCTCATAACCAGGAGGTTGAGGGTTTGGCTCCCCAGCTCGGTGTGCGGGTTCCCACAGTCCCTCCAGCATGGTGGGGGTCGTCGTGGGGTCAGCGCCCACTGGGACGCGCCTGCAGGGCTGTGGGAGAGGCTGGCTTTAGGATGACCGTGCATTTAGATTTTATCCTGCTGCTGCTGCTGCTGTGAGAACTGACACAAAAAGCTGCAGTTTTTATTTTATGTCCACAATAATCAGAAAAAAAGGGAGAACTTATTGATTTAATTAGTTATCCTTTGCGCTGGTATGTACTTTTATTGATCTACTTTTCTGTTTCTCTTTTACCTAAAATATATGTGACTCTTGTTCAACTGAGGAATATTAGAAAATAGGAAAATAATGATGCAAATAAAAATGTTTAAATGAAATTTACATATATTTTCTACCCCACAAAAGTTAAATATTTTTATTATTCTTCTTGTGAAACTTTTGAAGATGTTCTCTGTTGTTTTTGCTCTGAATGAATCCATCTTAGTGTGTTTTTATCGGTTTATTTTGCACTAATTTGTTGGTCTGTAATGTTTCTTCTATCTGCACTAACTAGTGAGTAAAACAAACAGAAAAAAGTATTTAAGTTTGTATTTATTTACCTCTTTTCCTTCAACATATTTCAGTTTTTTTTATTGTTGTAAACGAAATACTGCTTTAGTTTAAACGATACTGTCAGGTTTTTAGCATTATTTTACATTTTACATTCATGTAATGAGATACATTTATAATCATTTTTTCCCGTTGAACTAAAATGTCTCTCATTGCATCTCTGGATGAAAACAAATGTTTTCTGTTTTTTATTGAATTGTCTATTTTCTTTAGAGCAACCTTTTGAGCTGCCCTGTATTTAATATTTCAGTTTAAAAATAATTTTTTTGTACAAATTAGTTGGTTAATTAGTAATGCTATTCCTGTTTCTCTCCTGTCCCCATCAGGAACAAACAGGAATGGATGGATTCCTGTTTGTTTGTTTAGTTTTTGTCACTGGTTTGATCCGTTTCTTAATGGTTTTATTCTGTATAAAACCAGTAAAATTTTAGCTTTAACCGATATGGTAAAGAATAAAATCCACCAGGTAGAACAGCCTGCTGATTTTTATTTTTTATCACCTTTCTTGACATTCTCTCTACACTACTTCACAATTTGGGCCATTATTGTAAAGTTGGGGATAACTGTCCATTAAATCCAAATGAACCTCCTCCTGACAGAGTGAGCTGCGTTTCCTGCAGCTGGACGCCGTTCAGGAGGTCACAGAGGAAGCAGTGGTACATTCGACCAACTCGTACAGATACTGTCGATTCCCGTCTGTTTGGGGATTTTTCTGTGGAACTTAACTCTACAATATTCATAAAAAATTGCCAATTTTCAGATTTTTCCATTGAGCTTTAATACATAGAGAGTACTAAGGAAGCTGACATTTCTAGTTGCAATGACACTGGACATGTTATTGGAGTGCAGTTTGGTTTCCTTAGAGCTGATTGGCTGGAGAGCAGGAAGCCTGATTGGTTGGAGAGCAGGAAGCTGATTGGCTGGAGAGCAGGAAGCTGATTGGCTGGAGAGCAGGAAGCTGATTGGCTGGAGAGCAGGAAGCTGATTGGCTGGAGAGCAGGAAGCTGATTGGCTGGAGAGCAGGAAGCTGATTGGCTGGAGAGCAGGAAGCTGATTGGCTGGAGAGCAGGAAGCTGATTGGCTGGAGAGCAGGAAGCCTGGGGATGTTCTCCTTTAAGACTTTTCCACTAATTTGCATATTAAAGGGGTGATATTGTGTAAAATCACCTTATTTCAGCTTTATATCATGTCATGATGTTACAAAGCTTTCAATTACTAACTTAAGACTTTTTAAAAGCAATTTTAGAAATATATTAGAAGATACAAATGAACACTTCCTTTTTTAAATAAGAAAAACTAATTTTATTGCATTAAATGCAGTAACAATATTGTTTTAGTAAATTTGAACCAGGTGAAGTTTTGGGTGGAACGTATTTACAGACAACCTGTTTTCTATTGGAAGAAAACAGGTTTTCTTCCAATAGAAAACCTGTTCAAAGCGCGTTCAGACTGGAAGACTGACCTGCACTGGAAATAGAATATATCTGTTTGCTGAGTTGATAACTTATTTTAGGAAGTGTCAGTGCAGAATGTCTTTATATTTTGTACAGTTTTGGCTTCATTACTGCTCTGAATATGTTGTTTGTTTGAATCTATACTTAACAATTAATCAGTGACTAAATTAGCTGATGATTATTTCAATAATCGGTCAAGCTGATCAATCATTTCTATGCTGAAAGTTTCATGTGGAATTGGATGAACTCCACTGATCTCTGTAAATCTGCTGCTTTTTAAATCATTTCCTGTTTTATTTTAAACTGCGTCAGATCATCAGATTTCCAGCCGAGACATCTGAAGCTCTCCTGCATCGTCTCCTTCATAAGTTCACCATCACTAAGACGCTCTAAATTAGCTCAGTGCCAATGAAGGCCCTTCACAAACAAACACACACACAGGCGATGTGAGCCCACCCCTTCAGCACACACACACACACACACACACACACACACACACACACACACACACACACACACACACACACGCACACACACACACCCCTACCCACACACACACACACACATACACACAGCTACCCACATACACACACACACACACACACACACACACACACACACACACACACACACACACACACACACACACACACACACACACACACACACACACACACACACGTCCCCCAAGAGTGTGATGTAGTGCACACTGATGTCCCCATGTATGTGATGAATGCAGCACAGAAAACACAGGTCTCCATTGTAATTTCTGCACAAAGGAATGCAGCAGAAAGGCACACCAGGGGTGGAGTGGAGCAGTGCTGACAAGAAGCGCATGCATTATTTAAAAACAAAAGTAAAAAATGCCCATTAAAGTGTCAGCGGTGCTTTCGGCAGTGCTGGCTCGGGCGCAGTGTGCGTATTACTGTTATTAATGGGCCAGGCGTGGGGGGCATTGCTTCGGTGTGATTGCTCCGCTGCTGTTGCTATCTGCAGTTCAAGCCCCCCACCCCATTTCTCCTCTTTTTCTTTCCTTCTGGGTGTGTGTGTGTGTGTGTGTAAGAGACACAGATAAGGAGCATGATACAGGCTGAGAAAGAGACGCGACAAGACCCTGAGAGCACAGTCAATGAGCTCCTACAGCTAATATCATTTCACATTATTGAATGCGTATTAAGGCAGAGAGGCCCTGTCAGATGAATAGGAGCACCAGCACTTATATCAAATTCTGATCTGCCTTCATGGCCACGTCTGAAAAAAAAAAAAAATGCAGAGAATGTAGTCAGCATATTGAAAATAATTGCACACCATTTTTCTTTGCAGTTTAACATCAGGGGCTATACATTACAGCGACTGACACAGCAGAATGAGGTCATTGTGCATGTTGTAATTACAGCTGGGTAAACACTCGACTCTGCTGCAACAGCCAGGGAGACAAGACGATGTAAAGCCGTCACCTTTGAGCTGCGCCGCCATCGCACTATTGGAAAATATTTAACACATCACTCGGAATAAGTAAGCTGAGCAAAATGATCACAGTTTGTTGATCAATTTCAGAGAGCTGTGATGCTCTGAGATCGATCACCGCAGTGGGTGTAACGCGGCGCGCAGACGGCAGAGCCTCATCCCTGACCCATTCTTCCTGAACCAGTTTGTTATGCTGTTATTAATGGTGTTTACATGCAGCGAATAGAGCACATAATCAAATTTTCTAGATTTGCATGTAGAAAATGTCACATAAAAGGGACAGCTTAATTTTCCCCATCACAAACTCTGCAGAACTGTGGAGCCGGTGGGGTTTTTACTTATTTATTTATTTACTCTCAGTTATTAAAAATGCATTCAGCGCCTCATGTTTGTACCACTGGAGGAGCATCTGTATTTTTCTCCCATTTAATAAAATCGAGCGCAAACCGGTGACATGTTGCTTAGTGGTTCACGATAACGCTTCTTTCGGCTGTTAATCCTGCTTTTTTTACGGCTCCTCTCAGCAGTTGGGTGTTCTCTCATCTGCAGACTTGACAGCATTGAGCCCAGCCTCTGATTAATTATTAATTGTGTGATTAAAGTGTGTGTTGCTGTGGTGTGTGTTTTAACGGGAGGGGCGGAGGAATGCAACCTGCAGTGAATACTTTGCATTATCTACAACTCTGAGTTTTTATTTCAGGACGTTTAACTGGAGGCATCAAGTTATTCACTCCCCAAATGACCAGCCGTGTAAAACACCTGCGAGAGCAGAACCAGGGAAGGTGAACGTATTGTTTTATTAAGTGAGTGATGTCTACTTGAGTCTGGTTCAATTTTCCTTTGGCTGCAAGTCAAGGCTTTTCTTTTTCTGAAATTTTATTTCGGTGCAGACATGTACAGGGAGTTTGGCCCACACACACACGCATGCACACACACCCACACACACACACACACACACGCACGCGCACGCACGCACGCACGCACATACACACACACACACACACACACACACACACACACACACACACACACACACACACACACACACACACACACACACACACACACACACACACACTTCAAGGCTGCTGCCGCTACCTGTGTTTCACGATTCAATCCGCTAATGAATTATTCTCAGCGTCAACACTCGAGTTTAAACTTCAACATTTTACAAACTTTTTTGTATGAAGAAAAGAACATAACGGCAGATAAAATGAGATTCTGTGCAGCCATTTATTACATCTGCATGACTTATGCAATCAAGAAAATGCATCGCATTCAATCCATCAGAGATGCTGCATTGATTGCTGAGAAAGTCTTGATCTTATCAAGTCGGCGTCTGAAAACAACCATGAAAAACATACTTTTTTTCCTATCTTTTTCAAATAAACAGCCACATCTCCAGAGTTGTTTGCAAAAAATAAAAATAATGAATAAATCAGTACTTGCCTCGCCCAAAGACAATCTCTTCCAATAGAAAACCTGTTCAAAGCGCGTTCAGACTGAAAGACTGACCTGCACTGGAAATAGAATATATCTGTTTGCTGAGTTGATAACTTATTTTAGGAAGATTATTACCATGCAGATTGCAGTGAAACTGGTTACAAGCCAGTTAAAAGTGGAAAACTAAAACCAGACTTCCCAGATTCAAAGCTTTTACATCTGCAACAAGTTGGACTGTAGATTTATTTTCAAACAGTAGAAAATATTAGTATCTTTTAATCAGCCACAATCTGAGAACCATAAAACTTGTTAAGGATTATTTATTATTATTATTACACCTTAATATTTACACTCCCAGGGTAAATAATTTTAGCTCTACTCAATAACATCCTCCATTCAGTTTCAGTAGCGGCTGATTATATTCAGAGTGACTTTTTAGCTCTTTATCTTGTCTACAACTGCACTGACAATTTCCACATAAACAGCTTGAATCCAGAGAAGCAGGTAATGAACTTTTTGCTTTTTGTTTCATAGCCTGAATGAAGGAAATGAACAGAAATAGATTTACTATTTATTTACAGAAATAGCTACTCCAATCTGCACCAGATAAGATTCACTCACACCAGCATGCCAAACGCTTAACATATCTTACATGAAATTAATTAGAGATTTTTTAAAATATACATGGATCAGCAAATAATTATTTTACTGCTGGGGACACCAATAAATTGTTTGTAGGTAACTGGAAAATAAAAAATAAGACATTAAAACCATAAAAAAAAGCCTCTTTCCTTTCATAATTAATTCCTAATTTTCTAGTTTATCCCAAAACAGAGACAAATCATTAATAATTTACTTACACATGAACCCATGTAAAATGCATCTTAGATCTGCCAACATTCATGGCCAAAATAATCAGTGTCAGCAAATTCAGGAAACAACATTAGTTTTTCACTTACATGTGAAAAATATTTGATAAAAAAAGACAGAAAGTTGCTTTGCTAATATTTCCTCTCAGGATGTGAACAGACTGATGACTTTGATCGTAAAGATATGATTGTTTTAAACTGCATTTTTTCTGAGAAGGTAGTTGAATGAAGTTATGTTTGGCTTTTATGTGTATTTATCTGCATATTTAGGAAAAAACATCACTTCAAATAAGCAAACATATGATAGGGATTTTAAATGAAGGCAGGAATGAACTACATTGAAACTGATGAAAATGCATCAATCTCATTGACAATAAGTATTAATGCAGGTTGTTGATCTGCTGTTACTGTAAAAAACATTTTCAAATCATTTGAGTTTAGCAGAACAGAATTTTATTGACTGGATGTTTATCTGAATGTTCCTTTAAAACATATATATCTTATCAACCAGTAAGATATCTTTAGAGTTTATCAGTGGAATGAAAAACTAAAAATACAAAGTAATAGAGCTGGACTAGTGGGTGGATGTTTGCGAGGATTCATTAGTCAGCAGTAAAAAAAGCTCTTTGGCTCTTTGAAAACTGGATCCTCACTTTAGTGTTTAATGGGAGGACAGTTTTTATTGTGGGAAAACAGGAATTTACTGCAATAAAATCATCTTAGTAAAAAGTTTTAAACCATTGCTGAGATTCTGAAAAGATAAAATTGAACATGAATGCAACAAATCTTCTGAATCACTTTTTATTTCTACATCAGAAGCAAAGAGGAAAACAAACAAACAATGAAGGAAGGAAGGAATCTTAGTGAGGCGTTGGATTCACTGCAACCGGTCATTTAGAAGTGTGTAGGTGTGTGTGTGTGTGGGGTGGGGGGGGTGTAGCTGTGTGTGGGTGTGTGTGTGTGGGTGCGTGTGTGTGTGTGTGTGTGTGTGTGTAGGTGTGTGTGTATGTGTGTGTATGTGGGTAGCTGTGTGTGTGTGTGTGTGGGCATGTGTGTGTGTGTGTGTGTGTGTGTATGTGGGTAGCTGTGTGTGTGTGTGTATGTGTGTGTGTGTGTGTGTGTGTGTATGTGTGTGTGGGTGTGTGTGTGTAGCTGTGTGTGTATGTGTGTGTATGTGGGTAGCTGTGTGTGTGTGTGTGTGTGTGCGTGTGTGTGTGTGTGTGTGTGTGTGTGTGTGTGCGTGTGTGTGTGTGTGTGTGTGTGTGTGTGTGTGTGTGTGTGTGTGTGTGTGTGGGGTGCCCCCAGCTGATGCACTCCACCCTGCTCTCGTGGCTTTGCTGTTGGAGGTTGGTCGCTTTAAGCTCCTGAATGCGCAGCTCATTTCTAGCAAAGAGGCACATTGCTGCAATGCAATAAGGGAAAACAACACTTTTAATAATTCAGGCCCTGAGACCGTGATGGAGAGGGGGGGGCGGGACGCGGGGCGGTGATGGCGTGGGGGGGGCGTCTTAACCCTCCTGTTGTCCTCGGCTCATGTCGACCGAGGACAAGCCCTTAAAAAATATGTTTTTCAATTGCAGCTGCATACAGAAACTTTAATCTAACAGTCCTGCATCAGAACTACGGTGTGCACAACTCAGGGGGAAGTTTAGGCTCAAGCAATTCAAATGTGAACTTTGCAAAAGAAATAAAAATAACTAAACCCAGGCCTCAGGTCAGACTGACCGGAAGACTAAGGAAATCACAGCTGGACAGGCAAACAGTATGGAATGGCATCACTGATCTCCGTAAAACTGATATCTTTTCAAATTTCCCCCCCCTCCTGTTGCCCTCGGGTTGACATGACCCGAGGACAAGCCCTTATAAAACATTTTTTTAATTGCAACTGCATACAGAAACTTGAAATCTAACAGTCCTGAATCAGACCTACAGTGTTCACAACTCAGATGGAATTTTCTGCTGCAGCAATTCAAATGTGAACTTGACGAAAAAAATAAGACTAACCTCCTGTTGTCTTCGGGTCAAAATGACCCGAAGACAACAGGAGGGTTAAAGTACCGCAGAATGGCTCATTTAGCTCCTGCTACGCATTATTAAAGTTGTATCAAACTCCCCCCACCTCCACCACCCCCGGGTCTTTCCCAAAGTTTTTTTTTTCTTTCATTTTCCTTTCCTCTTTCCCCTAAAGCCTTCGAGGTAACCAATAACAGCTAGCAACATTTATAAACGACACAGTATCCTGCACCTTAGAGGGGAGGTAAACAATGGTGTAGCTCTTAATCTCTCTTTCTCCCTGTCCTCCCCGCTCACTAGTCCTCCGGTCCAAAATTTGTCAGTGCTTTATCCTGTTTGAGCTGTAATACAGAGCCTCTCGCTGTCCAGATTATTTTCTGCCTGAGCTAAGCCCACAATGCATAAAATATGTGGGGAATGAACCTTGTATGGAATCAAATTGAGTAATAAAACGGTGCTCACTGTGGCACTGATGGACGCGTGATGGTACCGTTAAGGACGTGTTCGGCGGTACCGTAAATTGCCTCTGAGCGTGACGGCCGTTTCCACGGCAAAGGAAGCGAACATGAATAAAACACACAGGAAGGAAAACAACTGGAACGCGTTCAAATGCAGATGTGCTTTTATTTCCTCCCAGAGGAGAAGGACGACATTAACTCCTCAACTTCCACAAATAAAATCCATCAGATTCGTCCAGAAGTTGGTCTTTATGCAGCTTTACTGTTAAAATAATCATTTTGACCCCCGGACTGTCGGATGCCATCTTTCTGTTTCCGCCCTTAATAGCTTTATGATGTTTAAACCCAGTAAAATATTCAACAGTGCCACTTTAAGTTTTTCATGCCTGAGTCATTTCATCAAAATAAAGCAAAAAAAAAAAAGTTTTTTACATTTTTTTAAAAATATATTTTTTCTAAAATTTCTGCTTGACATATCCTGGAGCTGCACTTGGATGCACAGCAGAGACTTAAAGAGGAATTAAATTCAGCATCATTTACCTAATTTGATGTTCTCACCTCCAGAGGAACGCAGGACTTTTTGTGAACTCAGAGAAACTGAAGTTCTGTTTATCACATTTTCACATCTATCTTCACTCATGCGGAGGTCGTCAGCTGTTTTTCTTTGTGAAAACTTGACATTTCAGAATTACCGCGTGAGGATTTCAGCCGGCAACAACAAATTATAATTACAGTAATTTATGATTACTGCTTACATTGCACAATACAATGAAAAAGGGAAAAAACCCTATTAAAACGTCCATTTAGGATATATAAGCCAATAAACGCTGCAGAGATCTTAAATCAAAGGCCAGAGTGCTGGAAGAGACGGACGGATGGCAGGAGGTCAAGGCACAGAGGGAGACTGGGGAGGACTTCAAATCCAGTTTATTTGACTTTTTATAACAACTTTTTGTTTATTGTTTATAGTTTTTATGGGCTCACATTAACCGTAGCTTGCATTTCACCAAGGCTCATATCACCCACTGCGCCTTATGAATGTATGAAAATTTCACACATTCTGTAAAAATCAGAAATGAGAACAATAAACATTTTTAACAAGTGTTAAATATCTTCAATTCCCCGTCTAATGAAATGAAGCCTTGTTAACACAACAGCACAACAGCTGAATCAGACGCAGCAAAGTACATGGAAAACTTTATTTAATTTATTTTGATTTTGTGCAAAAGTTTGATGAACATGTTTTGTTAGTGAGGCTTTGTGTTTTTTACTGGTAACGTGTCTGACTACAGCTGTTCATTTATTCCCGTAAAAGTAACTAGCATTACTAGTAGGTTTGAGTGGAAACTTTAATATGATTTATCTTGAAATATCTGAGTTGAAGCAGGATTTCTAAACACCAGCTGCTTATTAAGCCCCAACAATGTTTATAAATCCAGATTACATTTATTTACCTATGTTTATTTGTAGACAGGTGCTATCAAAACAAAGAGCAAGAAGATGACATAATGAGGGTATTATTGCAGAGCGTTCAGTCATCGTACTTGCAGTGTTTATTGGCTGGTGTGTCTCAGCATATATAGGATGGAAAATGTTTTTCCGCCACAGACTCAGGGAAGAGCCAAGAAATCATCAGTTTGACAGAGTTTCATTCACTAGAAACTCAAAGAACTGATGCTAAACAAGCAGGAAAATCCCTAAAATGTGGAATAAATATAACACAGTAATCTCTAATTAGTATATTAGACATTATGGTTGCAACAAACTGCTAAAATAATCTTCAAAAAAGTGATTCAAATGAACGAATAGGTGCTTCAAAACATGAAACAGATGCAACAGTGATGAGTTAAAATGGTTCATGGAACAGCTATATTACTAAAAGGATGACACTGTAAACTTTTGGCTCAAACTGGTTTTAAAAAATTGGACTTTAATTGATTTTACGTTTTTAGCAGCAGCTCTGAATTACCTTGCTTTTCACAGATTGATTCCTGCCTTTTCCTGATGCTTATTGCAGGAAGAACACTAACTACTCATAGATACTCCACAAAAACCCACTGAACAAGTCAAAATCAAAATGTTTGTATTTGTGCATCAGAGCTGCACAAATACAAGCTGTTTATGGCTTCCAGTTTCATAAATTGTCATATTTTTCCTATTGGATATTTCGAGGGGAATGTAGGACTTAGATCCGTGCATAGATTTTTTGGTTTCCTTTTGCTTTTCACCAATCAGAGAAGTTCAAAGTCTGAGTAGAACCTTTATGAATGAGTCTACCTGAGGCATGAGCTTCAAAGGTTATAGAGTTTGGTGGAAGCATGACTATATAACTAGTATGAAAGTCTCTGATTTTTATTCTGTGATGAAGTCACAGGTGGGGGAGGTTTCTGATAACTTTATGAGCTCAGAAAAAGCATAAACCCAAGAGAAAAAATAGATATAAAAGGTGAAAAGGTGGCAAAAGTAGGAGCAAATCCAAACTTGTAGGCCTTCCAGCAGCTCCTGTGGCTCTCCATCACAGAAAAAGCACATTAAACCTCTCGATGTTCACAAGCCTTTTTAGCCAAAATGGATTTGATTCTGGAAGATCCAATAACAGAAAAACAATGCGGCATTGGATTACAAAACACAGAGGGAGACAGGCGGAGTTTCCTCGTAAGGATGCCATCAATCCAGGAGCTCTTATCTGTGTTGGTGTCACCATGTTTCTCCGCTGCATGTTCACATGGTTACAGGTTTCAGTGTGAAACCACTATCATAACACAAATCGCTTTGCTTTACAGACGGATGAAATCTACATTTAGAGAAACAGACGTGGTCGTTGCTCCTGAATCTCAAACATGGAGGAACATCAAGGCCCATGTGTGGAGAGAACGACAGAAAAAATGTTTTTTCCTTTATTTAACCAGGAAAACACTGTTGAGATCTCGATCTCATTTTCAAGAGGAACCTGGGAAAGAAATAAACTTTTTGTTTGGAATAATTTCCTTACAAAGGAAAATGTTAAGCACAACAACACAAAGTATTTGTCTTTTTATAACAGTTTATTTAACAGGTGCCACGTTTTTCAGTGACTTTAACTTGTGGCACCCAAATCAGCTTCCACTTAATTTATTAAACTTTGCTAAATATAGCAAGCATTTTGAAACACAGTGACCCAAATCCAGAGAATAAATGTATTCAACTGAAACAAAAATAATTTAAAAACTCCATGTTTCTGTAAATGCAGCTGAATTCCACATCACATCTACATGTGAAGGTGTCAAAGTCAAGCTAGCATCACTGACCTACTTCCCTCTCTCTTGCTATTTGATTTAATTACAGTTTTTCTCTGCTCTGGTTCGTTGTCTCTGTATTGACAATTAGTACCAAAGCCCTGCATCTCTTTTTCTTTTATAAACCAGGCATATATTTAAGATTTCATGTGTTGTATTGACTCGTTAACAGCTAAAACCAATGCTAGTCACCGTTAGCCTTAGAGATCGGATCCGTTAAAGAGGAATGTCAAAAGGTTAGGGTTAAAAAAACAGATATTTTTAAGCACAGCAAAATATTGCTGTAAAATAAAACATGAAAATGCACTGAAGGATGTGGTTACGATGCCGACCTACATTTTACAACCTCGTCATCCATTAATGGCCTAAAAAGCCATTTTGGGTATTTTCCTCCCCAGACACCTTTGATATTCTGAAAAGCACTTTTTAAACTCAACACAATCTGACAGCTCCTTCTTCAGGAGGTTCAACCACCAAAGAATATCAGCGCACCTCTATAAACACAGTTTGATGAGGCTCCTTGAACATCAAAGTGAAACCAGTGCAGCCAGCCCGAACGTCAGGGAAACCAGTCAGTCAGCTGCTTTGTCTCCCGCTGAGTGCCAGACTGACGTTCTGCAGCCATCTAAGCTGACTAAACACAGAGCCTCCTTTCTTCAAAGCTATGCAAATTAGCCACGTTGCTAAGTGGATTCCTCTCCTCTTTTTTTTGGGTTGGAGAGCCAGAGGCCCGATTAGGCCTAATTTCTATCTACAGAATGTATACACACTTTCATACAGGCTGCATTTCTGCCTGTGGGGGATTCTTGGTGGTCTTCTCATAACACAGCCCTGCTTCAATAGATTGGTTGTTGAATTTAACGTGAAAATAATGTATTTTTTTCCAACTGTAATGGAATTAAAAGAGGCTAAAAATAGAGGTGGGAGGAAGCTAATAAAGATCAAACCGGAGCTCAGACACAGAGAGGCTGTAATCTTTGGCTGCAGAGAACATGACTGCTCTTTGATTGTATTACATGCACTGCGCTGCTCAAAGTGAGGCGGGATTTAGTTTTTCATTGTTTGGAGCCTAATGAAGGGCAAGTGTGCGGCTGCAGCAGATAATATTCACACCACCAGCAGACTAAGAGAAAGACGAGCAGCTCTGCTGTTCAATATCAGAACCAGACTCAGCTTTAGACATTTTCTTTATTTAAATCCACTGCACCATCTGCTGAAGCACCTGCACATTTGGGAGCTTTTTATTTTAAATTAATTCAAACAACATTTAAATAAGTTGGATAGAAACACACCTGTCTGCAGATTTCATTGCTGCCCTTGTTTGACCCACATTGAATCACTTCAACATGTCGTCTTTTGGTTTGAGGCTTATTGTTCCTGATGTTTCTGCTGTTTACTCCTGACTACATGATAATTTATGTATATCATCGGCTGTAGCTTTGTGGAATGAGTCCTGCCTGCCTCAGAGAGAAAAATATCACCAAAGATTTTCAGTTTCTAGATTTTGTTGTTTTTTTTCTCAGTAAAATAAGAGAAAATAAATATTGAGATTTAAACGTTCATATCTTTAGGATGAGAATGCAGAGATAAAAAAGAAATGAAGATATAGTAAAATAATGTCAATAATATTATAGTTTGATCTGCTTCATATTGTGTCTAAAATCAAAAATAGGGTTGAAACAATCAGATTAATTGTAAGCTTCACTTTGAGACAATAACATGTTTTTAAATATATAAAAAAGAAGAATACAGCTATCATAAATCAGGTTTTATGTTTTTGTTTTTATAATTTCCTGCCCAAAAATGAAAAGAAAATATTCTCGCGTGTGACTGAATCCTTTTAGAAATGTTGGGTTGAATCCTCACAATGAGAGGAAGAGAAACAGTGAAATGGGATTCAGCCGTTTACCGCCACATGCTTGTGAGCTGTCCATGGTGCTGAGTCCCAGAAACGAGATTTGGAGCTAAATGAGCTCAAAATGTGAGTTTCCTGACCTGCACACAGAGCTGGAAGCTTATTTAAAGAGGTTCAGGCCTCGGGAAGAATAAAGCAAAGCCAGTTTAACCTCAATGGAAAACAGGGTCACATTCATTCCTATTTAATAAGAAATCTGAACTGGTGAATCGCCAGTGCGCCAGGCTGGAGACAAACATGTGTCAACAAAAGTGAACAGGGTGAAGAGGTAAGGAAGGAGCGCTGGGAGCGATGCTCTGACCCCCTTTTTTCTAATGAGGAGCAGACGAGATGAAAGGGAAACGAAGGAGGAGGAGAAAGACGAGGAGGAAGATTTATTTTGGACTCATTGTTATCATTATAATAATTATTGTTATTGGTGGAAGAAAAACTGTGTTGTTTTTGGAGTCCTGCTAAAAACAGAAAGCCGTTTCCAACCTTTCTTATCATTATCTCTTCATTATCGTTATCACCGTTCTGATTGGTCACAGCGTTTTTATCGCAACACACTGGAGCTAATGACAACAGCGAGGCGCAAAGGAAAAGGAGGCCTGGTTAATGCAGGAATAAATAATGCAGCTCTGAAGAAAAACAGTGTGAACTGCCCATCTGGCTTGAAGTGTTCTGGAGACACAAGCGAGAGGATAGAAACCAAAAGCAGTTTTGATGTCTCAGTCTGGATGTGCATTGCCAACAAGCCGGGGCCTCGGGATTCCATCAGATTATTGATTGTACCAACACTCCAGTCCTGCTTTACCACACTTATAAACAAGCTCTCTGTCAAGCACACTATAGGGCAACAAATGATTTTATTTCATAGATTTCTGGATTTGACTGATGAATTATTCACTGATGTTCTACCCTCGGTGCAGAGGAGAAGGCGCGGGAGGAGGGGAGCTGCTGAAGAGGAAAAGACAAAGAAATTTCAAAATGTATAACACACAAGCCTGTGTCCATGAACATTTCATCTTCTAGAAGGTCTTTTTTCTGCTCTATTCTTCTCCGCTATCGTACAGCGGCTCTGCTTTGTCAACATCAGCTGACTGAGAACTCCCAGGGGCCGACAAATCTCCTGTAATCCTCCAGACCTCCCCTCCGCGTCTGCCGTTTACCTGGATGCTTCTAAGTGTTATTGAGTCGGAATAAACTGTTATCAGTCTGGATCCCGTCCAGGACCTGGGAAACCTGCTTGTTTTGTTTCTTTAATTTGCAGACTTTTAGCGCCACACACTTCTGCTCCAGATGTTCTGGATAATGTGACAGTAAAACGGCAAAGACGGACGGTTACAGGCGGTAAAAAACCTCACTGTTCATAATCTCAGATGTTTCCTCTGTTGTTAGATGTTTTACTGTGGAGTTCAAGTGATGGTGTCTGATTTCTCTGGAGTCATGGAGAAAAGCACGCCCCCTTTATCGGGTTTCTGCAGGTTTCACCAACTCAAATTTATGCTTTTTAAGATGATAAAGAATGAAATTTCAATCTTGTATCTCAACTGAAATGCATGAAGGAAAACTGCATATTTTATAAAGTGATGCAATATTTTCTTTTAGCAGAATGAAAGTAGCATCGTATTGGTTAGCAACAGAAATGAGTCGGTCGTAAAGTCGAACGTGGTCCAGGCAACCGGCGATAATTTACATTTATTAACGACAGAAGCAGAAAGCTAGCTGGCTAGCTAGCTAGCAATATATATGTTAGCCAAACTTTCATCTGATAGATAAAAATAATCTACACAGAATATATCAGGTTAAATAATCCAACCACAGCAATGTTGGTGTTTCAGGGCAACTTAAACATTTTCTAATGAATTTATGACATTCTCAGGCCTTAATTTTAGAAACATGAATTTAAGTCTTGAGACATTTTAAGGCAATTTGTATTTTTGGGTTCATTTAGCATAAGAAAAAAATTGAAACCAAATCTGCTGTAGTTTTTTTTTCTCCTAAAGCTGGAAGTCATTTGTAAACCAGCTCATTTTATCATTATTTCTCCTTTGAACTGAAGAAGGGTGCACTTTCTTTCTGCTACGACCACATGACCTCTGGAGGCCCCTGGTCACATCATTAATCCTGCACTGGGGAAGCACTGGTCTGTGGCCCCCCTCATACTGGTGGAAATTGAGCGCGGTGTATAAAATATCAAAGCAAATCGATCGGTGACCTCACAGCGTTGGCCTGTTTAATAGTCGGGCCGGGTTAAAGCCAGCCAGGGAAGGAAAACAAACACATCACAACAGCGGTTTGCTGATTTCCCAGCCTCTGATGATCAGAGGATGTAACTGTGTGGCTTCTTTCTGTGAGCAGCAGCAGCAGCTGGAGCCGCGCTGAAATTAGCTTTAATGCCATTCTCTCTAGTGTGAAAGAGTGAGGCTGAATAATGTAGCCGTGGTCGCTCAGAAAATAATAAAAAACCTCTCCAGAATCACAGGGGATGATGATTGTTGCATTGCACTTGGCATTTGTGTTGTATCCAGTATCGGACCAAGGCGCTCACAATTGCACCCCAGAGGCTGGAGCTTGCTAACTGAAGAGAAACCAGGTCAACTGATAGGGGAATTGTGTTGTTATCTTTATATGTGTGCGCCGCAGATACGGTGGCACAGCTCTTGCTCACAGCTTGCAACATTTTACAAAGCAATCAGGGCCTGTTATCGATGCGCGACTAGCAGGGCTAAACTACTGTAATCCACTCCATGTTTACTAATGAATCGCCATTTAGGGACGCAGGTCCGTTCCGAATCAGGCCGGGGTCGAGGCTAATACTTGAGTGGCAGCTTCCCAGACTTGATATCCCATCATGATGAGGCGGGGTGAGGGAGGGGGAGGGGGGATGCCGGCTGGTCAGCTTGCTGGCAATGCAGAGTCTGTTTGTTGTGCATCCATCAACCCCGGTGTCCTGCCCAGGAGCCGATCGATAGCCAACACAAAAGCTCATTGATGACAGACAGCTCTTGACAAACATATAGCATTTTTTTTCTGTCTAGTATAGCAATAATCTCCAAGGTCACGGCGAGGCGTTCAGCGGCGGCCGGGATTCTTCTGTGTCTTTTCACACACAGGAACAAAAAAAAAAAAAGCCTCTGATGCATTTTAAGTCGGCGTTGAAAGCTCTTGGCACATCGTTAGGCAGCTGTACACAAGACGAATGAAAGCACACACACTTGACAAGCGGTGAAGCTGTCGTGACATGTCACTGAAACAACAACCCCCCCACCTCCCCCTCACTCCAAGGACACATAACTAACAAGACACTAAGTAAGACAGCAGAAGGACAAATGACCCGGCAGCGCAGGTCCGATTCAGAACAAATAGGAACACGGACTTTATGAAAAATTAAATGTTTGTTTATCGCTTGGAAAAAGTTAGTTTGTGTGACAGCTGAGTGCACGCACACACACACACACACACACACACACACACACACACACACACACACACACACTTTCACTACAGGTGTGTCAGGGCCTGGTGCTATAATAGGAGGGCCAGGCTCCCCCCGCAGGCCATCCTGCCAGCTGGCCGGAGTGAGCGTGAGTGATGCCCGAGTGAGGCAGCCCCATTAGGGAAGTGCTGGTGGTGAGTGCAGGATAGCTCAGGTAATTAAAGCCAAACCAATGCAGGCAGGCGAGGCGGGGGCTCCCAGATTTATGTGGCTGAGTAATGCACATGCAGGAGTGAGCTCGCCATCCAAAGGCCTGCCTCCCTCCCTCACAAACAGTCTCAGGAGGCATTAGCTTCCTCACCACTCTGATGCAGCCTATTACTCTCGCTCTCTCCATCTTGTTGCTCATTGCTTCACTGTTCAAGTCAGTGGGAAAAAAAACTCCAGATTCTTGACAGTTAAGACTAGATTTAGATTCTCCTTTGATTTTATCGGAGCATCGAGTTTCTGCAGAATACGAGAATACAAGGCAACAGTTTGATAAATATGTAAACAGCAAAACAGTTTTTAAAGTTATTGTCAGAAACAAAACAAACATTCACTTCTCATTTAGTCTGATTCCAGGAGAGCAGAAGGAAAAAAAAGAAAAGTTTTTGTTCCAATCGATGGGATCCATTTTTTTTCACTTCTGATGTCGATACAGAAATCTGTACTCTAGATACCAATCTCTTATTTTTGATTTTAAAATTTTAAATGACGTTTAAAAATTTTGATAATATGTTAAAACATGTCATCAAACATCTTTAAGCTAAATTAAAAAATTATATTTAAAACTAAAATCTTTTTCAAAAGTGGGCATTCTTTTGCTGATGTCAAATAAAAATATTCATTGCAATATAAATTCTCCTTTTATTTTAAATATTGTATTGAAGTGTAAGCAATAATAAAATAAATGTAAAAAACAAAAACAAAAGAAAACAACTGTTTATGTGATTGCAAGTTTCAGCAGCTTTCAAGAAAAAACAATAAAATAAAAATCGTTTGGCCAGAAAGAAAAGATATTTGGATTCGTCCTCAGTGAAAACTTCAGCAGATGTCAAAAATCAGGAAACATTTAAGGGAGTATAACTGCTGCCACCTGTTCGCTGAAATAAATAAATGTTAGCCGTTAACTTTGCACGACTGCAGCCTTATTTTCATTGGCTGTTAATTTTTTATATTTAGTGAGAGTCTCTTTTGGCTCTTTCTCATACATCTATTAAGGAAACCTAACTTTTAATATATACTGCTATAGGTTTATTGACATGAATATAGTATTAATGTGAAAAAGCAAAGCAGAAGCTAATTATGAATTACAAGCTGAAGGTTTTTAGCATCTGAAAATATTACATCTGCTTTGCTTTTTATCTCCATCTCACAGCTTTTCTCTCCTTTGTGTATTTTCAGATTTAATGTAAATATCTAAGCTTGTTGTTGTCACAGGACAAATAAATGGACTTGATATGCATGTGTGCATAGAGTTTTTTTCTATTGTTTTCCAGGTGATTCTTCTGGGAAGTAAAGTAATAAACCCTTCAGTCTGGTTTCCACCAGTCGTTAGAAAGTGTAAAAAAAGCCAAAACTAAGAAATCAAAGTGATTTCCTAACATTTCCCACAACATTCGAGTTTGTTTTTGATTTTCTTGACCTTCTAACGCTCATTCTAATCCAAACATCCATAACCATCACAAAGATAGATGTCTGTTGTTATGTTTTGCTTGATGCCTGAAAATATATCATTATACGGTTTGTTGTTACTGTGTGTTCAGCCTCCATTTTGCGTCGTGGCCCAACGAGCTGGGTCGTCACAACGTGCAGCAAATTATTACACATTCTGGTGCCGACTGAACTCCTGCTGACAGCACTCATTTGTCCTCATCTCTTGGGTGAACTTCTTGAGTTTCAAGCTCGATCTTTGCTCTCTATTATTGCAACAAAATTCAAAGTGCAGCTGGTTTAGGAGCAGCTATGATGTCAGCTGCACCTTGTCACATTTCCCTGACACCCGTTAACATGATGGGGAACATTTTGGAGAAATGTAACAGCATGTTAGAGAGACTAGATTCAGTTCTGAAGTTGACGCTGTCGAGAAACTGTCAGAGTGAAATCTCAGAGATGAAGCTCTCGGAGGAAAGAAACCACACTCTGCGTTGAGGTTTGGGTCGATCACACCTGTCAGCCCGTAAATCAGTTACTTATGTGCGTCCTTGTTGGCTGACTGATGATACGAGTGGCTACGGTCTACCTGCGGGAGCGCATCGGCTCATCTCTGACCAGAACTTAACCCGGCCCTGCTGATCACATATTCTGCGGAACGGAGAGCAGAAATCAGGGGTGCATGTAAGATAGCATACTGTAAATCCAACCTCCTGTCAGATCACATTTCATTCCCATCTTCACAGATGGAAGGATAACCGTAGACACACAGACGTATCAGATGGACAATGCTTAGATTGTCAAACAGGAAAACAGATCAGCGAGAAAGAATGAGAGACAGGCAGGCGAGTCCTCCAGAGGAAAAGCCAATGGGAACGGGGAGGAGGGAAAAAAAGCCAGATGGGCAGACAAGCATAAAGCAAATCACGGAGAAGCTCCTCAATACCGGAGCAAGATGGAGAATGGCAGCTCAGGTTGGGAAGAGTTATCCGCAATGTGCATCAGCTAGCATTATCAATGCTGACAGGGAGACAACCCGTTTATAGGGAAAAGGAAAGAAGAAACATGAAGGAAACCCTGCTCTTGTCTATCCCCAATTGAATTACTGCTGTGATCTAAAGAGGGGAGGGGCGAGGTGGGGCGAGGGGGCCGGGATAATATTCTTTGACGAGAAGGGCCGCTCCAAATGCGCACAGAAAATGTATATCCGTACAGTGCGTCCCCCAGGGCTCACATCTCACAACTTTGCCCATCTATTTTTATTTGTTCCCCGTGCTTCTTGTAAAGCAGTGCTGCAGCCCACAAAATGGAGAAAGAGGAGGGAAGGGGGAGAAGAAGAAAGGAGGAGAGGAGGGTGTGGGGTTGAGGAGCACTGCTGGGAGGGAGCGGGCGTAGATCGCATGACCCCTGCAATGCTACTGGAATACTAATGTCACACAAAGTTTTCAGGCAAAAAGATCCAGAGGAACAAAGTGCATAGGGGAGTGTGGTACAAACACACACACATAAAACACCACCTCCACCACACCTCACTAACACACACACACACACACACACACACACACACACACACACACACACACACACACACACACACCCCCACACCCCCACACACACACACACACACACACACACACACACACACACACACATAAAACACCATCTCCACCACATCCCACTAACTCATGGAGGCTGCAAGGAGCCCAGAGTCTCGCAGGGACTCGTATTTCCACCAAATGACTCACTCTGGATTGTTGTCAAGATGACAGGAGTTTGAACAGAACTTTTGGGTTGGTTCCATCTAGTTTAGCCAAGCATACGGTCCAATCACTCATTTGAAAAAACGCTCGCGCCGAGCCAAAGTAGCATGATGGAAACTCCTCCAACTTATGAACCTCATTTAATGACTGATTTAAATTTAAATTGGTTCTTTATTCGGACAGTTTTAGCCATAATTTCTTACTATTATTCATAGCAAACAGAACCCGGCCCCCCAAACAAAGTCATACGGGACAAAAAGGGGAAGTTAAACCATATTAATCATCCAGTTTGTCCAGGGTTCATACAGCGTTGGGGGAATTTAACCTCAGAGAGACTCTGAAGGAAATAAGGATGCAGGAATATGGGTGTGGCAGCAACAGAGCTGACCCCTGGTTCTGGCGTTTTGGCTAAACGTGCCGACATTACAGCCACATTTCAGCAGCGCTGCAGGGCTCCGGTGTTTCATCATAACGTTCTGCATATGAATTAAGCTCCAGAGTACACTGGACTGCATATATGGACATTAATACACACAGAAAGGTAGGAAGTGCTTCAAAGGAATCTGAAAGATTTTTTAACTTGTTACAGAGATATAAGAATATGTAAATAAGAAAACACCCAATTATATAATCTCATGGTCTTTATGCTTTTTTTAACTGATAAATACAATAGATTTATGGTTTTTGACCAGCTAAAATCCACAAATATTTCCTTTACTAAAAGTTAAAACACCACATATGCATTTATATGCATTAATGCTGACGGTGGAAACAGCCTTGGCTTTAATCCACATGCACAGTCTTTGTTATTTCTGTACCTGGGTGTATTCTGGATTTCAGCTTTGCAAACACCATCTACAAAACCAATCAGCTAATAATTTGGAGACGTTTCACAGGAAAAGGTTCCACAAGAAGAATCTCCTGAGAAAGATGGATGAAGACATGAAGTTAAAGCAAAACAAACATTATTAGCCCAAAGATGGTTTTTATCTTCTAAAGTCACATCATAACTGGCATTTTTGTGCTTTTGTTGGATTTTAAGGATGTTTTTAAAATCAGTACTTAGCCGCAAATACAAGCAAAAACAGAAATCTGCTGCAATGTTGCAACATTTCCTCCACTAATTTAACCAGAACCTTCATACAGTCATAACCAGCAGCACTGTTTTATGTCTGCATATTCAGATGTTTTTATTTAACTGATTGAGTTCTGGTGAAATTTAAACCTTCTTCACTCTGTCTTGTGACAGTTGGATTAGAAACATGCTTTGGATAAAGAGATACTTTTTACTTTGACATGGAAAAACCTCTGCTCAAAAACCAACACTGTATGTTAGGAGTAATCTCTAACATATAACTGTGTTTATAATATCAAAACAAATAGAAGATGCCCTCACTGGCCACGTTTTGGGAACACAAACAAAAAAATCAGCTAATGAACCTTTTAGCCACATAAAAGGTTCATTTCTCCCCGTTTAGCAGAGTTTGAATGTCAAACGAACCGCAAGACAAATTTTAGATCATTTCAAACTGGTTTGCAGATGCAGATGAATTCTTACTGCACCAATCGGCTTCACTAATCATAAACACATCAGTGCTGGAAATGTTTTCTTTGAAAAGTGATCTATATTCAATACAACTTGTCCATTTGTTTTACAGGTATAAAACAGTCAGCCTGAAACAAAAAGAAGAAACAACAATAAGTTGTACTTTGTCCCAAAGCTCTCGCTGCATCAATCAATAGTTGTGAGCATCAAATTCTGCTTTGGAGCAAATGTTGGATGTTTGTGGTTTTATTTACTACAAATTTAGGACAATCAATAAATCTGGTTAATAAATTGAATAATTAAAACATTTGAACCACCTCTGCATGCTGACCACACAAAATGAAAATCCTTCAGTTGGTCCATAATGACTTCAGGAAAGCTGGACAGGTAAAAACTGTCCGGACTAAATGAACTTTAGAGACATTCAGACAAAAAGAGAACCGTTGCTTCATTGCTTCTAACCAAGTCGCATCAATTAATTGCTCCAAATTGACCCAGGTTGACCGCGAACATAACCTTGAACCCTTCGTCACCGTCTTCGTCACCCTGACCTTCCACTTCACTAATAAGTGCCACTTTCTGCAGCTCTCACTGCCGTGTTTGTCTGGCGGAGTGGATGGGAAACGCCAGGATGTTCGACTGCAGTCGTAATAAACCGGCAGCAGAGTCAGCTTGACTGGAGCAGCAGCCTTTCTTCTGTAGTTTTGTTCCAGTGTTTTAGCTCCAGAGAGAGTGATGCCCCAGCAGAAATTGTTGTATTATCGGCCATTCTTCCCCTCAGTCATCAACGAGCAGGAAATAGGAAATGATGCATAAGTATCAAGGATTTACTGTCACATACAGCAGCGCTGTCATCCCACTGAGGTGCATCATGATGATGTACGCTTCCAATCCTCCATTTGGACTCAACGTCTTTATAACTCTGCATTAACCCAAATCCCCGGCCAGCTCTGGGAGGTGTCAGCGGGGGCTTAAAGGTGGGGGCATTTCCTCACTCACACCTGCCTATTATGCTTGCTACTCATCGTAATGGCACTCTCAAGCACTACGAGTGTCTCCATGAAGATCATTTTCTTGACGAAAAGCTCAACTCGGGAAGCTCTTCTGCAATATTTTCAGATCACCTGTGCTGTACATAAGCGCTCTTGGTTGGAAAAATGATGCAAGTGAGAAAAATCTCCAGAATGGGTTTCATTATTATCCGTTTTGTCTCACTCAGCACCACAGAAACCATCGGTAGGTGGCACAGTTTGAAGAGCATAACAATAACTAGGCTGTTTTAAATTGCGATGGAGATGTGCCGGAACAGGAAGAAAAATGGTCAAGTGCGGCTCGCCATCCCATTAATGCACAATCCACATTTTCCCAAATGAGATAAAAGCATGGGACGACCCTGAAGATGTAACAACGGCCGTTAACACAAAGCAAGTAACTCATTAATCGGGGCAGACCATTTGGAATGAGCCAATTGAGCACATGCTGCTTAGCCAATCCTACACATTCCTGCATGCAATTGATTTCATTTGACCATTATCATCCGAGGTTGTGACCAAAATTAGATGCAGCCCGGCTAATTATCTGACAGTCGGCAGCTAATTATCTGGCTGTAGTGCGACGCAGAGACAGGGGAGGCAGGGAGGAACCTCCCATCACCGCCCTGCCAACCAGTCAGGACCTGCGCCGGAGAACCGCAGCGAGCGTGGAGATCAGCCTGAGTGATTCCACTTAAGATCTGAGGCAGGTTCCCTGAAAGAAACGGAGCGAAATGAAGATGAATGGAACACCCAGCGAGACTCCAGAAAGCCCCGCGCGCACAACCTGCCGGCGGGGAGCAGAGAAGGAGAAAAACACAAACCCTGATGCTCGGCCTGATTTTTATTTGATGGAAATTATTTCCATCATTCACCTAACGGCAGGGGGACTCTGCAGACAGAGCCGGCAGACCATAACAAACACTGTGCAGTTATTCATCCAAACAAATGAGTGGAATATCCCGCATAACAGCAAATTAGCACTGGTGCTGCTACCCAGGGATTAATCGCTGTTTGGTCTTTTGTTTGGCAGAGATTCATGAGAGGATGCCAGCAGTGATGTCAGAGAGCGAGGAGGAGGGAGCGGAGGGCTGGAGGACAACTCTCCAGGTCAGAGGTCAGATAGATGGACTCGCCTCCGATGCACTAATTACCCAAGAGGCTGAAGTCGGGCTGCTGCTCGCACTCGGGGATGAGCTCCATTGAACAAATGGCACAAGCATACATCAGGACACGGAAACAAACTTCCAACATTTAGAAACGCAAAAAGAAAAGCAGTTTAAATGCTTCGTTTGCCGTCGTTTCATGCATCAACCAGCTTCTGCAACTATTTTTTCTAGATGGGGAAGAATGTTTAATTCATAATTCCATCTATATTTTACAACATGCAGCAATTCATCCCATTTATTCCTGTTCAGGGGTCACCTGGAGGCGACGCCCATCTCCAGTCCCGGTTATCGACTCCTGATTGAAAATGATTTATCATCACGTTTACTTTCAAATCTGGACTCATTTCCATTCCAACAAGAGAATCGAAAAATGTTTGATCAACAATCAGAAGAAAAATAAAGTTAAGTTTATCATTCTGACACATTTTAACAACATCAATAACAATAAACTTTATCAAAATGATCAAGTATCAATGCTCCACTTATTACTAAAATCAAATGAAACCAAACATGCAGGTTTAAGGACCTCAATGTTTCTGCTGTTTTGCAGTTTTATGGAAGTTCCTTTAAATAAACCAGTTTATTCAGGACGGCTTTGATTAATAATACCTTGATCAGTTCTAGTCTGGATGAGTTTACTTTTTCATTGCTTCTCCTTATTCTGTCACTGTAACCTAATATTTCCTTCTTTTGTTTGTTTTTGTGTTGTTTTTATCATCTGAAGAAGTTTGAACTGTCACAAATAAACTTTAAGTAGAAAATTCTTCAAAGGATCAAAGGATTGGATCTGATTATTCTACAATAAACCAAATATTATAATACATTTAGAGTCAAAGTAAACATCAATGATGATTTTTGAGGATTGGTTGGAATCAAACGTAGATTCATCTGCGGCACATTTTAAAACACTTATTTACACATTTCTTTCTTTTTAATTTTTGACAAAAAGAGAATCAATTTCCAGTTCAAAATGAATAAATTAAAAGCAAATGTAAAAATTGCAATATAGTTCTGATGTTAGTAATAATTTAATCATCACACATCTTCATCTTCTGTCCTACACTTGGGAAAACATGTTTTTCCTTCCTGGTGATCCGCAAATCAGTTTTCAACTTGTTTTCATGCAGAACGTTTCCTTGGATCTTCTGATAATTGCGTCAGAACTTCAACATTGATGGGCTGGGATGTAAATGGATGAAACAAAGTCTGGATTTTGAGGAAATTCAACGATCTTATCCGGGTCCCAACAGAACATTTGGGACGGGAAGGTAAAAATGAAAATTTCATTCATTCCTTACTAAAAGCCGGCTGCTGTACTACAAACTGCCAACGCTGCTTTCTGATAAGGATGACCATAAACAGTTGTTGTGCCTGGATAAAACCTCACCAAACCAGACTAACCATAAAGAATGGCTCTGGGATTTTATGTTATCTTTAAATAATAATTTGCAACATTTTTGATGGCGCTGATAAACAAAGTCCTGCTGATGGGGAGCACTGAGCTTAAAAATGCTTAGCTCCATAGAGCTGTAATGCATCAATGAATATTTAATGTCCTGCTGCACACTTTACATTTTATTTCTGCTATCTTACATAAATTTCACTGCAGCTCTCACTGAGGATTGGTCCTTGTGTCCTTTTTGCACGCTGCTGTTTTCACTGAAGTTATATAGTTGTGTTTTTCTTCTCTTGGTTGTAGTCAACAGTAAAAACACAACAAGTTTTCTGGAGCTCCTGCATGTGTCCAACACCATCCTCAACCTTCGTCCGTGACCCCGGAAGTGCATTGACACGAACCCCCCAGCGGGCGCCGACAGCCTGGTCCGCCTGGCTCTTGGTAAACAATCTGCGCGTTTGTGTGAGCGATGGGCGCGTCGTTTGTTTTGCTAATGGGTGTTTTTCTCCTTCACACTCCGCGGGGAGCGCTATCTAATGAGCCGCCCACCCGCGCGCTCCCTCCTGCAGCCCCTTCGCCCCGATCGTGTGGCTTTAACCCCGGTTCACAGGAGGATGGATCACAGGGTCCAGGGCTCAGAACACACCGAGCCAACGGGACACACGTTTATCTGAACTCCACCACAATCGCATGCAGCTCTAAGTGGAGACCAGTCCAAAAATGTGCTTTTTAGCTTATGTTACATGTTTTAAATATTAATAGACATATACCCTTGTGGATATTCCATACAGCTCTTTCCCAGCTAATGCAGGAGATCTTGGACATTGTGAACTGACAGGAACGCAGCAGTTCAGCCGTACTGCTCCCTAATGCACCTCAGAGGATGTTAAATATACATGTGAACCTATGAAGCCAGGCCATCGGCTGCTTGGTAACATCACACCGGGGACGTCGAGCAAAGCGAGTCATGATCAAGAAACACAGCGTTCAAAGCAAGAGTGCATGTCTACCACATGCATGCATGTTTATCTGGTGTTGCATGCTTGCTCCTAGTGTCTGGATTCAGCTTAAAGTCGTGTTTACAGGAATCTCTGTCAGTCAACGCTGCAGTGTTCAAGCAGCAGCTTTTTGCAGAAAGGAAAACTCCAACACTGACAGTTCGTTCATAGCAGCTGTTTAGTTCGCTTTGTTTGGGGGAATGTGAACGCGAATCGGACTCTAATGCAGACCAAAAGAAGCAAACTGGTCTCGGTTCAGTTGAGTAACCTCTACTGCGGTTCAAATGCACATGAGGACTTCACAACAGGAAGTGAACTACAGAACAGGGCATTCTGGGTAGATGCTAGGTTAGCGCTAGCAGGAGAAATTGCTCATTAAATCCTCCAACCAATCTGATGCCACTCCATTTTGGTTTCTGGAGGAGGTTGTGCTCAGTGTCTTCTTCAGAGGTTTTCCTGTTGTTTCCTGCAGCGCCCCCACAGGCGAGGAAGGGAACAATTTTTTTCCAACTGGTTTTGTTTTTTGACACAGAGCAACGTAAAAGAGAACAGCAACAGCTAAAAATGCAACAAAAGTTGCCATTTTGGTTTCCAATTGAACCGAGTCTACTGTAATAACTATGTTATTGTCTAACTTCCTGCTCAGACTTTCTTTTAAATGCAGTTAAAATCATGTTACACCGGTTCACTCGGGTTTCTGGCTAAGTTGGCAACAAAAACCTCATGGAAGCAGTCTGGAGTCGACTGAGATGGCCAGATCTGATTTTCAAGCCGCAACTATATATGCTGCTGGGAGCAGCGAAGCTGCTGCATCATCAACCACAACCACCAAGAACGCTGGACTGCAGTCAGACTGACAGTGGGTCCAGTCAAACATGCAAACAATGGCTGCAGATGCAATGTGGCAAACAAAGAACGGAGCTTCAAATCATAAAAATAAGTTATCCGATTCTGTTTATGGATTTTATAGCATCTTTAATTGTACTAAATTGAATTTATATGACTGCTGCCTAGGGTAAGGCGATACCAGCAGATCATGGAAGGTGAACATGTGCAGGAGGCAGTCAAACAAAAAGTAGTAAAAATAGAGAAAAATTCACAGCTGGGAAGAATTTAAGAGAAATTATGGGAGAGGATCAGATAAACAGTCTGTAAAAGCAGAAACGGTAGTAAACGGAAATAAAAGAGATGCTTTCAAAACATTAGGAAGATTTAACATGAGTACCATCTGGTTTTCACCAGTTTGCTTCAGTCATAATCTGACCCAAACAGAACCGTTGGATCTGCTTGTTGCCAGAACGTCCAGTTTTCTGAGGCGAACAAATCACTGCCTTCATGCTCAGCTTTCTAAAGGTTTCTGTGGCACTAGTGGCCTTCGTCTGCAGGACGCAGGCGGGAACTGGGCAGAGAGAAACAAGAAATTGAATGGAGTTGGGAATTGAACTGCGGACAGCTTCACGAGCCACTTTCTGAAATGTTTCTTCACAGAGATTTTAAAACCTTAAATTCAGTTTTTTAGAAATCTTGCAGTTCTCTCAATTTTGAACTGTAAACCTTTGGTCTGTGTCTGTAAATACAAAGCAAAACCAAAACACAAACCATTTTCAGAAAGTTTTTTAAAGCTTTTACACTCAGAATGAATTTATTTTGCTTCGGTTCAACATTTGGGGGATTTATCTGGGATGCTCTGTCTCTCTGCCCGTATAAAATATTTCAGTCATTTTTTCTGTTTCTTTAAGCTTTTTTGTTGTTGTTTTTTACAGGTTGCGGTTCTGAACTGCAGGCAGGTTTGTTCAGGAGCTGAACTCTTTTACTATGGAGCCATAACGTTGCAGAGTTTGGTTTATCTTCCTGAAACAAGCTCAGCTTCACTAAACTCTGAATTTTTCCTGAGGTTGTTTTGCTAGTTTGACAACAGAACTGAGTGTGTTATTAAAGCCTCGCTGACAAACACACACCTCTTTTTTTGGCTACATCCCCCCATCCAGACATTGAGCTATTACTGTTTCTCTATTTCTAATTGCATTAAATCTTTAAATCAATATCAAAATGAGTTTTGCAGTTTTGAATTTCTGAATGAGAGCAGCAGAGATTTATACACACTGTTCCGGATAGATAAATGTGTGCAATATAGCGAAGAATAAACTGCAAACACATCAGAAATCATAAACATCAAACTGAAAAATATGCAAAATGACTTCGTGGGTCAGAACAGCGAAACGGCCTGTCGCAATATTTACAGTCAAATGTACCAGCCTTTAAGTCATTTCCTTTCTTTCATTTCATTGAAACCTTTCCTTTATAAATGATGTGTTTATGACCTTTTGTCAAATTATCTCTAAATGTGAATGAATGCTTGTGTATTTGTGTTTTTTGTTTTTTACATTGCATAAAGACCTGCTGCAAATATTTAAACCAATAAAATGTTTAGATAAGTTGGAAACTATTCCACTTCATTACATTTTTGGAACAGACCAAACTTTTAGAAATATTGTTCTGTAGCTTTAAAACTCCTGGTAGAAACACAGAAAACTTTTTTCCGCTTGTGTTCGGATTCAACCTGATCTGTTAAAGTTGTTCAACGTTCAGAGCAGCGATGAACTTAAAGATGATTAAATTACTGGTTCACAATGTAAAACTTTTGGCTTTTTAAAAACACAATAAACATCTGAAGGATGTGAGCAACACTGGGTTATGATGGGACGTCTTGGAGGAGCTGGTTCAGAAAATGCATCCAGGAAAGTTCGGTTCTGGCTCATTTTAGTCCAAATACCACGGTCTTTAACTCAACAGGCAACTTACTAAATAGCACCTGATTTGTCACTTTGATATTTAAGGCGGATGAAAAACTCAGCCAGTTTATGAGCAGACCAGCATCTTCACTTTATGTCTACCCTGCATAAAGTTAGTTTCACAAATCCCTGTGTAGATGTTGATTCCAGGAAGGATCAGAGGATACGGTTTAGTATCCTGAAATTCTTGCTTTTACTTTACTACATTAATTACATTGATATTAGCACAGTTCATATCTAGTTTTAATAGTTCTAGAAAAGATGTAGCCGAATTCATTAAATTCTTTCAGCCTGGCTTTTTGAATTTATATTGACTAGTCTCATCTATAAAGTAAGAATTACAAACTTCAGAAGAAAACTTTCTGGTCAATCTAAAACCAACATCATCGCACGCTGGTGTTATTACAGTCTTAGATGTCTGCAGTTATAATAATGCAAACCCTAAAGCAGAACACACATGCAGAAAGTACAAACTGAGAAAGGCCGACCACTACCAGCTGCGTTTAGCTTTAATGCAGCATCTCTCTTTGTTGGGAGTGAGATTTATGTGGGCAGAGCGAGAAATCTCTGAAAACTTTTGTGTCTGAATTTTTCATGACTGAGTTTGCCAGCTCTATTCCCATAACATGGTTAGTGACAACGTGGCAAGCTACACCTTAGCTGCTCGCTCTGCTTGGACTGATGGAAAGTTTGAAATGACAGCGTGGACGTTAGCTTTATTTGGAGTCCAGATCAGCATGTCAACAACTTTATACAGCTTCTTTCTCCCTTCTGAGCTCCCAACTAGACTCCAGTTCGCATCATAGCGCCATTCATATTAGCTTTTAGCTTCACTCACAGTGGCTGCTAGCTTGACTATAAAACTCCTGGCAGTTTTATAGTCAAAACTACCAGGAGTAGTTTTATTCTTACTTTTAGGTAAATTCAAAATACCTTCTTTAAAATATAAACTATATTAGCTACATTCATAACAAATTAATCAGAATTCTCATTCTTTTTTAACATATAGCTTTTAGCATAAATCTGAACAGCTGTTATCTAGACTTTGACTATCAGCCAATTTTTTAAATATCAGTTCAAAATATCTTTTTTAAGTCTAAACTATGTGTTAGCTTCAATAAAATCAACAATTAGTTTGCCTAATAATGGCTTTTTTGAAGAACCAACTGTAGCAACAGATGCTAGCTTGACTTTAAATAGCAGTTAGCTTCAAATTTACTTGTAGTCTGATTCAGAAGAGCTTTTTTTCATTTGTTAGCTACAGCCATATTAAATTAGTTTTCCTCCTAGTTGCTTTTTAGAAGAGTAGCATTTAGCATGAACGTTAGCAAGTGTTAGCTTGACTTCCCCATGAGAAACCGAAAAAGCTCTAATTGCTTTCTATATGAAGAAAGAGTCTTCAAAACGACCCCTTCAATCCGAGCATAAACTCCACAGGCCAAATATTGCAATGAAATCAGATTATTGTAACCATGTTTCATGTATGAAGCATATGGATGTCGCCATCCCTACCTAAGGCATAGGTTTTGATGTGCATGCTGTGCTATACTCAGATTAGTGTGACATCATATGAAATGCATTTAGATTTGCTAACCATCTGGAGGCGAGTTGAAACAGGTGTTCCTCCAGAGTGGAGGTGCTCCCTCACCCCAAATCTCTGCATCAACAAGAAAACACATTAATACTGAACAGCATGTTTTTGGATTGAAACAATCCAAAAATATCCTGGGCAAAAATAATCCACTCATTACCTCATCTCAGGCCAATTTCAGGAGGGAAATCTTTTCAGATTTGTGTCCAAACCCCCCAACAAAATCACCTTTTATATTTAAAATTAGTCTTCAAGAAAAAAACTACAGAAATAGTATTGTTTGGTTTATTTAAATCAGAGTAATTTTAGTGGAGTGTTTATTTATAATGCCTTTAATCATAAATCAGATAATAAACGTGACTGAAGCCATCTGGGAAGAGGCGGCTGACAGACAGGGCAAAGTGCTGCAGGTAGGGAGAATAACCAACAACTTTCCTGGGAGTTCTCAGGCTATACGAGCCTCTGTAAAACACCGGTACAAAGGAAGGCAGGAGGCTTTTTTCCCCTTTTATACCATATGCTCCTGTTCCACACAGGAGCTCGCATGAATGGGAGATGAGGTCCAGAGACACTGCCTGTCCAAGCTGAGCAGGTGTGCTGCTGAGACCTTCAATCACACACATATATACTGCTGTTTACACTCTGCAGAGCCATAATGCAACAACTCTTAATGTAGCAGCTGCCCAGATTGGCCATCTCGACCTGCAATGCTGCATACTTACACTGTTAAGCATTTTTCAGTCAGTAAAATTAAAGTTTTATGACCATGAGAGAACATCACAGGAGAAATAGAAGGTGGCTGTCAGTTCAGCTGATTTCATCTGCATTGGTGAGCAAAAAGCTTCATTCTATGACTGCAAGTCCTGCCTCTAATGTATGTCAGCCATTCCGTCCAGCACTTTGGTTCTGCTTAATCTCTCTTCTTCTAATGTTCTTTAGACAGATTTAAAGGGGAGGTTTCAGAAACCCTTTCACTTTTTCTGTGTTGGGCAGAACATGCTTCAGAATCTGAGGTCGATATCAATTTGGAAAGCTCTGGAAAAAAAAAGGCACAACCGTTGCACTTTGTTTGGGGACTTTGAAAATAACCCACTTCCAGCTGAGACAGGAGGAAATCCAGCAGCATCTACTCTCAGGTCCAACTTCAAGCCGTGCTGCATTCACTGTCAGCTGATAGCAGGACGTCAGAACTTTTGAACCCTTTCTTACACCGAGCAATTCCAGCATCGTATTGATTTTTCACCTCTGACTAGCATGTAAGTGAAACATCACTAGCAGAAAATGGCAAACTGGTACATTATTTAAATCTGTGGTGTAGCATGAGCAACGGCACAAAACCTGCAAACATTTTCCACATAAATCCAGATCATAAACTCTTCTGGATTTGAGTGGTGAAGTAATTATGAGATGATTTCTGTGTATGATTAAAACACAGTGTGAATATTGACCAATAAAACATCAACCAAAAGAACAACAAGCACAGAATGACATCAATGCAAATTTTTAAACTTGAACACATAGATCTGCACGTGTTCATGTCGACAACTCTAATAATTGTTGCAGTGAAAAATAATAATTGACCAAAGTACCAAAATATATTTAATAAAAAGTTTATTTTCTTGTTTAAAAATAGAGTTCAATTGTTTACTTGCATCTTTTTAATGTATTTCTATTATTAAAAGGTTAAATTAAACAAGTGATAGTAAGAAAATGTTAGAAATATTGATTATTATTAGTTGCAGTCTTAGCAACTAACCTTTATGTTCAAATTATGCACATATTGTTCAGTATCTTGTACATGTTGCATATTCCTACTTTTGCTTTGATTGCCTGTCACTTTGCTGCTGTTACACAGTGGGACAGTGGAGGATATTTCTATTCTATTTTAAATGTAATTTTTCCAGTTAAATCTCGGTGGGGTGCAAAGAAACAACTTTAAAGAGGTCAAAATCATTTTGCATTAGTGTAAAAAATGAACCTTTTCTGTTGGATTGAAACATTTCAGCCTCATGTCTCAACTGATGCATCCAGAATACAATTCTGCCAGACGGCATTTAATATATGAAGCCGATTCTGTTTGTTTGAATAACTTTGTTTCAGGGAACATAAAATGCCAGTTCTGATTTCCATACTCCTGCTTTCCTCCTGTCTGTGTTTCAGTGATTGTGCAGCGACTCAAGTCCGACATTCTGCCGAATGCGACCAGAACGTTGGACTCATTGAGTCTCTGTTGTACACGGAAACGAGGACTGTGCCTTTATTCTCATGGCCTTCTGGATTTTTAACGCGTCTCCTATTTTTGTCCAACATGCAAACTGAGTTTGATTCCAGGAACTTTCCTCCTGTAATGGACGGCAACCTTAAAAGCCGCCATTTCTCCCTGCAGCAGTAATGCATTACATTTGTAATAAAGTTTTTAATGTGCCTTTTCAAACAATAAATACAGGAAACACAGTTCACCTGATAAGAATTGAACCACACGCACTAAAGCACATCCCATTTGCTTAATATCAATCTCACAACAAGATATTACAGCTCTAACTCACTTAGCACCAAGTTAAAATTCAGAGCTAAATTCAATGAAGCAATTTTATCAACCCCATTGACTTTTATGATAAAATTAACACATTATTAAGCAGTGAAGATTCATCCAACTGCAGCTCCACAAAGCCTGAGTGCACAGCACAGCTTTTCTGAAATACCTTTGGCCGAAGGCGCACATTTAACTTGAACCTCCAGGCGCACACACACACACACACACACACCCACACACACACACATCCAGTAATGCATTCTTCCCTTATTTCTACAGAGGCTCCAGTATTAGTGAAACCCCAGTCTGCTGGCAGCCCTATCCATCATCGCACCACCGTTAGACAGACAACAGCGCACACCCTCACGCATCCCACAGTCTCACATTTGCATTTGCCCACCTTCTTAAATTCAGCAAAGGTAAGACTAATTCACATGCTCACAGGCAACCCGATCTATCCATCAAAACTTTTACACACGCTGCCCTCTAATAGAAGTTAACTTAAAGGTCATGAGTAGTGTGTTAGTTTGGTAATAGAGTTACTTTATTCATTCCTGTTGCTCCACAACAGATTGGCATCAATTTCAGATCATGTTGTGTCTGGAGAACCATTTCAAGTTGCTGTTAGCTGCTGATTTAGTGGAATAAAGGAATTTAAAGGGAAATTAAGGTTCATTATAATATTTTCAAACAGAAAAATACTTAAACATGTACCTAGACCTTTATCTGGTTAAAAATGTGTACAAAAAAAAAACCCTTTAATGTTTACTCCAAAAAATAATCAATCGATCACATTATTGATTTTGAGTCAAACAAGAAGAGCTGAGCTTTTCTCATGTTAGAAATACTTTTTAGATGCAGATGCATCCTTTGCTACAAATGACCCAGTGTTCACCAGAAGAACGCTGTTATTGAATTTATCCAGCAGCAATTTAAAAAAGGAGTTTGATTATTTACTTATGTGAATAATTTAATCTATTTCTAATATTGCACAAAAGTGTTTCAATAAAAAAGGTAATTTTTTTTTAAGATTAATCATCAGAATAATTGAGATTATTGATGGCAGCCACAAACTCTCTGTACAGAACGCAGCATATTATTGAATTTCAACTGAATGCAGCGAAACGTTGCATCTACATGTTCTAAAAACATTCTGTTTATTTTGCAGAACATATTCTGGGTTTGAGGTTTTCAACCGTCACAATGGCTGGACAGACTGCTCTGCTGTTCAGACTTTGATCAAATTAAAGCAAAAATATTGCAAATGAATTCATTTAAAGTTCAAAACAACACAGAAGAGAGGCCAGGTGTCGCGTACTGTTGCACATGCGGCACGAAATCAAAACCTACAAACGCCGATTCTGATTTCACGGAAGCATTAAGGGATTTATTTATAACAGTCACAAGCAGTAGACTTATTTAAGTTTGACACGTGCATCTAATTATCTGTCACGATTCTCAACAGTTCGTTCCGTTAAAACAAGCATCACTGTGGGCGGAATAATTGAGTTTTCATAGATAATTACCATTTCATTCCTTTTACAAAAAGACTGTCGCCCGAGGTTAACTATATAACATTTTACATCAGAAAAAGAAATTGACTAAATTTATCCAGCATGAGTTTTTTTAAAGCTTCCTCCACAAAAGCCGACTTGCTGTTTCAGATCAGAGATGGAGGCTGAAATAATCTGGAACTGATTGAAACCAGGAGCAAAAACGGCCAGAGCCGAGATGGAGAGCAGGTGTGAAGCGGGTTGAGGTGTATTCTGATACTTAATGATACTTTCAGTAGACATGTAAAGATCCAATATCAGGTATGGTTGCAATGTGACCAATCTAGAAAGGCAGATCTATTAAGTCTAATTCTATACTGCTGGTGTATTTAAACCTGGTGAAGAGTCATGATGTAAATTTGTGACTATATCTATGCTTGCCTTTCACAAAAAGGAAATGTTGTCAGTGGTTTTTCTGTATCGGATCGGCTGATACTAAACTTCGGATATCTTCATCGGTATCGGAAGTGAAAAATGTGGATCGGTGCATCCCTAACTATCAGTAAGATTAAAATTCTTTATTTTAAAAGAAATGTTCGCATTCTGATGTTTACTTTATGTTTTTTTGCCCAAAGACAGAAAACTATTTCAAAAAACAAAAATGTACCTTTTGTTATTTTTTCTTGATGAAGCAAAAGTTGTATAAAAAAATGTATCGAAACTGCATAAAAAGTAATGATACTCTGTTCCCTAAGGGTTGGTAAAAAAAGAATCAACTACAGTAAGATGCTTGAAATTTGAACAAATTTGTGCATCAAACATTTCTTCTCCAGCATGAGTGGAATCAGAAAAAAAAAAACAAACAATAAAGCTGCGGTTGTTCTGGAGGAGCATCCTCACAAGACGAAAGCAGTTTCTGTCAAAGCCAAGAGAAATTAAGATTGAAGAGGAAAAAACGATGAACAAACACATCACTACTTTCACAGCTAAACAAAAATCACATGATCATCTGCATCAATCGTAACAGTTTCCTCTGCTGGCCTTTCACCCGATGGACTGGCTTACCTCCACAAACCGGGGAAACCTGAGAACAAACAAGATGTCTGTTCACTAAACCACACAGGTCCACTGTGTTTGCAGAGACTGAAGGGAAACAGCATATATCTTCCCCAGAGTATTACTTCCTGCAGGTAAGAGCAGGCTCCATCTCGCCGCAGTTATTTGTTTTCCTCCTTTATTTGCTCTACAGAACACAGGTGGTAATTTGACATGTCATCACCGAGAAGAAAAGAAAAGCTATAATAAATGCAATAAAATGCACTTTAATATTCAACAAACAAAAAAGTTTAAAACTAAGCTGAGATAAATGTATAAAAGTCATAAAAGTAAATGACTATAAAGAAAAACGTATCTCTTGTGGGCATTATAAAGCATCAAAGAAAAGGCAAACATGTGCATACTATAGGCTGTGTCAATCACACAGCTTACTGAGCGCAGAAATAATTTCATTTCCATTCCTCAGGGAAACAGAAATCAAGTTGCTGGCTGACAGTGAGAACTGACTCAAGCTGTTCAATAACTGCACGAGTTCGCCGAGCTGCAAGGTTTTCACCGTAACTTCTGTGGACCGCAAACGCCACCAGAGGCAGTCGAAATGACAATCAGATAAAGAAAGAGGAAAGCAAAGTTCCTCTGAGCGGAGAAAGGCACAGCTACATTTAGATGTCCTCATCAGGGGCCCGGAGCGTGGCGGCACCGAGGAGGCTGATTCTTTTATTGATTCTGTCCCCGTCTTTGGTAATAAGAGGTCATTGCAGCGGTGATTTTGCACTGGGAGATGTGCAATCAGGCCGTGTTTGCTGTGATGTGGTTTTGCTGAGATCTGTTGTTGATTTAGTTTCACTTTCTGTTGATGCACTCGGATGTTAACGCCGCCGAGGTTAACTGCTAAATTTCCCTCAAGTTTACTCAGGTGGAAACATCAAACAGCTAAAACGTTCAGTCAGAAATTTCTTACATTTTTTTTCCTTTCAAGAGCTTTAAATGTCAGAGCTCCTATCATGTGAAAGTTGTTATATTTGCAGTCTAAAAATCAATTTGAAAACCCAGAAATGTTTTGATTTAACAAAAATGTTTTGCTCTAAATGATCAGAGACAAAAAAACAATTAAATTTTTGTGACGACGTCTCCATGCAGAAAAGACCTTTTCCAAAAGTCTAAGATGAAATGCAGAGCCAGTGTGATCCGACGTGAGTCATCAACCCTTCTGCGGCCGGGCTGGACGGGAATCCCTGCAGCAAACTCCGAAACATCTGGGCTGGAGTCTGAAACAAGAGCTGCAGGCGCTCAGCTGGAAGCAAACATTCAGCTGCCACACAGCCAACACGCGGCAAGAAATGCACCACGTCTACATATACCAGAACAAACACAAATTAATCCAAATAAATGAAATAAAAACAAAATAAATAACATTTTAATCCACACAGCGCAAATGAACATGCAAAAAAATCAAACCAAAATAAAACTAATTGGAGAAAATTACAAAAACATGGCAAAGAAATATAAACAAAACAATGAAAATAAAATTAATCTAACAAAACAAATATGACTGAGTAGATATTTCAGTTTTATGGGGAAACAGTTTCCTGTCATGTTTAATGTGTAAATGCCTGTTGATGCTAATTATTTTATTTTTGTAGCCCCACAAGCAAAACACTTTTAGTCAAACTGTGTAGAAAAGTAACACGTTTTAAAGTAAATATTATTATATTTTAATTTTAGCAATTAGCTGTATCCTCCTCTGAAAACAAATGCCTTTTTTAAAGGGTTAAGACTCTAAATACACCTTAGCAGGCATTGATACACACATTGGGAACCGTCTTAGCACTACAGCTAATGATATGTCAAGTGGCGTTGCATCTAGGAATTTCAGCTATTTTTTTCTTGAAATATTTTAGATATCCTCTATAAAACATGATTAAAATGTCCAGTCAGTAGTGGGACACCTCAGCTTCTCTTCACTTTAACATCGAACATCAGAAAAGAAGCGAGAGAAACTGTTTAATGATTCGAGTGAAAACCTAACTGCACTCAGCAGTGTGTTTGCATCTCATATTTAAACGGGAGACAGAAAGCAAAGGGAGTCAGACGACGTCTCCGGCCGACTTCTCACTTGTCTCATTAGTTGAAACAGCGACCATCAGCAGCGGAGCGTCTTCCTCCTGGTCCACCATGTTTCCCTGAGAGGAGATCAGAGGAACAGGAACTACAGGAGTTTGCAGTTCCTCTGGACAACAGCGACACGACGACAGCTGAGCTCAATTAGTAGAATCAGAACGCGTATGAAGGGATTTATGCGTTTCAAAAATACTGACTTATACTTCAGTAAAGATTTTAATTGAATATTTGTTAACTAGAGTATAGACTCCAAAAAAGGCAAAAAGAACACGACACTCAGAGCAGCAAGGAAGCTAAAACTGTACAAAACCTGCAGAAATACAGCATGACTAGGGATGCAACTAGCGATTATTTTACTAACAAATTATTTTACTGGTCTGTCTGACGATTAATCTCCAGATTTTTTATTCATCAACTTGAGCCTTCTAAATGCAGTATTATAATATATGCAAAAACAAGTTATTAAAATCTGTGTCAGTTAACAGAACTTGAGTTTGTTTGCAGAGGAACATGGATGTGGATGTGTAATCAAGCTCTGATATGTGAACACCATGTGAACCGCTGCAAAAAGCAGGAAGAAGACTACAGCACAGGGCATTCTGGGTAAAAACGACCCAAACAAACGGGTTAGGCGCTCACAAGCAGGAGAAACAACTCATAGTGTTTTAATAAAGACAAAAGAGAAATCTGCTAAAATCTCACAGCTTTTGTTCACATTTTGTAAAGAAGGAAGCTGCGTTCAGTTAAAACAGATTTCAAGGTTTAAATTGCCACTGTTTTTATTATATTTATGATATTTTTCTAATGTGCATTTTTGTTATTTGTGTTTTCTTGTCTCATCTATCACATTATGTGAAAGAGGTCTTCATCTCAATGGGTCTTTATCTGGTTAAATAAAGGTTTAATAATAAAAATAATAATAATAAAAAAACAAACAGATGGATCGAATGAAACGCTGCATGGATGTTTCCCGGAAAAGGAAGTGATCTAAAGCCGAACGAATCTGTTAACGCAGTGAAAAGATGCAGCTTCAGAAAGTTCTGTCAAGGTTAAAAAAAACCCTCAGGTGTCTGAGAGAAAGAAAGAAAAGACAAAAGTGATTCAAGAGCAACACACAGAATGGAAAAGAGGGAGAAAATGTGTGTGAGAAATGAAGTAAAATAAAAATCTGAGGGGGAGAGAGTGATGAGGGAGGCAGGACAGAGAGGGAGAGTGAGAAGGAGAAAACACAGAAGTGTGGCCCTCCTGGGTTGGATGCTGACACCGGTGAGGGATTACTGAGGGGAGGAGCGGGGGCCATATGGCTGCATGGCAAAGTGGAACCCACGGGGAGGCAGCGGGCACATTAGCTTGCACGGGGCCCTCCATCGCTTCCTCTGCACTGCGGTTTGCGGGACGCTCAGGAACATTGACAATGACATCAGGCTCTCCCACCTCTGTGATAGCTCCTGGATCCCAGACGACACAGCTGGCGAAAGGCCAGGGGGAGGAAGGAGGAAAAAAATCACCTGCTCCACCCTGCAAGCGAAGAGTTACTTATGCCACTCGATAATGACCCGGGTACGGCTGCAAAAACAACAGCGGTCGCAGGGAAAGCCTGAGACGGAAGGCGTTGAGGCGCCGGCTGCCGTCGCCGGCCTTTCAAGACAACAGAGGAGAGAGTCATAATAGCACAGCGTTTCACACCAAAAGCGCCACTGTCGTTAAATCAATAAGTCATTACCTTTAATGGGATAAGCACTTTGAAAACTAATTGAAAACAGCTCCATTTACTCCAGCCAGCCCCTTAATGCAAACAATACTGTTGTTGCAGCGAAAAAAACAAAGAAAAAAAAAGAAGACGAAGAAGAGAGGGGAAAAAAGACGGAGAGAAAGACACACGCCACAGCCAGAGATCCGGCGTCTGATGGTTTGGTCAACTGTTTTACATGGTAATGCGCTCCTTCCTAACGCCGGAGCAGCCACTGAACCCACAGCACATTTCACACAAGACTATAAAAGCAGGGAATTAAGGAGCGTTGCACACGTTCAGCTCCAGGTGTTTCACCGGTTTGGAGGAAACATCCATCTGCTTTCCAAAATTTAGTCAAAAAATAAACGTTGTTAGAGGGGAAATAAAAATGCCTTCCGTTCACTTGTGCACCGAACTTCACAAGAGCAATAGTGAGCATCAAAATTGTGTTGTGGCACATTTGGAGAATATTGATTTATATTAGAGAAAATGACTGTGCATTCAATTCCAATCAAAAGCCTCTGTGGCAGGCAGCCAGTTCTGTTACTGGGTGAAAGGCACTGTATTAAATGTAAGGCAAATTGAATGCGCAAAGCCAAATATAAACCTTGGCACCCGCCGCTTAATCAGAAATGGATTCCTACCAACACGACTACTAAGTGGAATACGTCAGAGGGTAATTTTTTTTCACACATTAAAAAAAAAAAGAAGAAGCAGGAAGCGATAATAAACATGCTTTTATGTTTTTACCAAGAACAATATTGTTCAGCAACAATAGTTATTTAAAACAATCAATTAAACAGAAAGAAAAACTGCCAACTTAATTGAGGTTTGCACCACAAGCCTTAAGATATTTTTAATACATATCTTCAATGCAATATAGTTCAGCAAATCTTTGGGGCAAAATATTGTGAATCCAGTTTGTTATACATTTTCACATCGATGTTCCTGAAGCACCACTGGCAGCTTTGTGCCTCCCTGAATAGGTTTCTGCCAGCCTGATGCAGATCTGGGGCATTTTCTCCCATTCTTCTCTGCAGATCCTCGAAAGCTCAGTCAGGGTGTTTTGGCAGCAGTGATAAAGACATATTTTTATGTAATCTCAGAGATTTTTAGTTGTACTGAAGACCAGAATGTGTCAACGTTGGCTGGTTCTGTCCAGGGCCGTGTTGGAGTCTGAGGTCCAGAGCAACATGGAGGAGTTAAAGGGTCTGTCTCTGTGCCACCACCATGCTTCACAGTGGGAATAATGTATGAATGATATTTGTTTTTCTACATAGTATTTGTTATAAGTGAAAAAACTTGCCAATTAATCAATACTATAGAGTTATTGACTTAAAAAAGCTCTTATATTTTGCTGAAAAGGTACTTGTGAGTTAGTTTTTGTACTTCAACCGTTCTGAGGAATTTGCAATATATAATAGTGCAAACATGTAAAACATACTCAAATTAGAAGAAACAGAAAAAGGAAAAAGTGAAGGCGTCTCCTAACTCGGTTGGCCATTAGGCAGCAGGAGCAGAAGATGATCGTGATGACATGCTGAAGCAAAAGATTATTTAACTGGTGGGAGTCTGAAGGCACCCACAGGTTTCTGTGGAAACATGCACAATCCCATGCACACAAACATTCATCTATCTCCAACATTTTATGTTTTACTCTTGGAAGAATGACATGCTCGCATAAAAGAACGTGGGGCACCATCTGGTTGAGCACGATGCTAATGGGGCAGCTCAATTACGCTTTGACTTTCACCGGACCGACCGGGACGGCTCGCTAATGCCGCCGCGTGCTGTTTATGTTCAGCCTCGGACGCTAAGTGGACACTCTGGGTCGCTGGAAGGCAGAGAGACAACAACCGTCGGCCAACAGCCTGGCAGAGGCGGCCTTCGGTCCAGCTCCCATATCCCGTTCTCCTAATGCTCTTCAGGAAGTCCCTCAATGCACAGGTCTGTTAGTGGTGGTCAACACTTGTTCTATCCTTGAACGAGGTGCTCAAGTTAAATTGGCTCCGCAAATGGCTAATGTGTATAATGGAATTGAGAGCTGCCCCGCATAAGGGCGTCTGCTAAGCAAATAAATAATTTAATGCAAATCCCAGCATCGTGCCTCCTGCCAATTAAGCTAACCTGTTTTAGCTGTAAGTGATTTTATTACATTAGCATGCCGTAGCTCTGACTGCATTAGGGAGGGTTTAATCAGTCTGTAATCAAATTAGAGCACAAGACAGAAGGAGGAAGTGCCACAGCTCCACAAAGCACCTTGCTGGCGCACCTGCAGGTCTCATCTGAGAAATCTGTATTTAAAATGCTTTTTGTATAACTGTAGTATGCAGCATGTAGTTAAATACTTCACCAGATTGACCAGAGACCTGAGTGCAACATGGGGCTCTACATGGTACATGAGAGGAAAATTTCCTGCACAATTTCATGACATAATTTCCCACTTTTCATTCTGTTTCTGTAGATTTTTAAGGTAAAAATTGACTCTAAGTTTATGAGATCTTTCTGTAGATCAGACTTTAAACATTGAAGATGCAAAAACCAAAGACAGAAAGGAAGACGAAATGGGTGGGTGAATGGGCAGACAGTTAACAAATGGGTTGATGGATGGATGAAAAAGTCTCCAAATTTAATAAAACATTAATTCCTCCACAATGACCAACAACTTTAAAATGACTTGGCGAATATCTGCCAAAGTGATACCTCTTTTATTTTCCTCTTTGCAGCACCTTGTCCTTGTTGACGTTAGCTGCCACATTCAATAAAGCATCTTCAACACACAAACTGCATTACTGGCACGATTAACAGACTAATGCAATCATCTGTGCTGCTTAATCAAGCTGACCGGAGGTTAAAAACAAGGGTGGTGTTGGGTGGGGGTGGTGGAGTTGGGGCTGTGGGGTGGCAAGCATGATCCATGGCTTCTCTGAGTTCAGCGGCAGGTAAGTGCTGTACTTAAGCTGTCAGACAACAGCTACCTCAAACCTGAAGAATCTGCGTCCGCCAGAGTGAACGCTCAGACGGCGCTGCCAGAACTGATACTCTCATTGTCTTGTTTGTTTTTCCTGCTTTCATTGGGAGATTGGGTTTGGTGAGCTCGTGTGTGTGTATGGGTATGTGTTGGGGGTGTGAGAAGATGAGGGGTGGGAACATGAGGAATGTGTTTGCCTTGAAGGCAAAGTGCAGAGGAGAGACTTTAAAGATTCTTTGTGCTGACAGATGGTGGTGATGGCTGACAGACAATGTCTCACATGAGGCAGATCAGCTGGAGACGACTTCAGACGTGATCACATTCTTTCCCAGCGTTCTCTGATCAGGACCAATAAATAAGTGAACACGCAGCACACGCCAAGGCAATTAAACGTGCAAAAACACACTGAAATAAAATCTCCACGCAGTTAAAGCAGAGGCAAAGAGAGAGCACCGAGAATAGAAATGGGCTTTAAGTGGGCCGCCTTATCATCCTCCTTCTCTTCATTGCTTGGGCTGATCTTCTCCAGAAAAAAGAGGATGGGAAAGGGGTCTAACACATCTTGATGTGCTTATCATCTGGTGCCAGGGATGTGTGAGTAAAGTTCATCCTTTTGGCCTAATTAACTGACGCCTCCTCTGTCAGCTTGCAACAGAATGGCCACTAATGAGGATCGTTACAGGTGGAACAATAGAGATTTCCTCGCCCTGATGCATCTTATGACATTTCCTGATCCAGTATATATTTAAGAAAATTGAGGCAAGCTCAAAGTGAATATGTGAAGGGAGGAGGAAGACAAAAATGAGCTTGATGTTGAATGAGAAAAATGTTAAAACGGAGACCAGGAAACCAGGCTGTAGTTGGATGGATGAACACAAATTGATAAACAAAGACGATGAAAGGACAATCGGATGGACGGACGGATGGACAGAGTGTCATCTCCATCGGTCAGTCATGTGGGCAGTGATGTAATATATTTCTATCTGTGCATTAAGCAGAGCCGCTCCAGCCCTGCAGCCCTCTTCATGAGTTATGGTCTTGCAGTTTGAAAAGTCATTGATAGGAAGGCTGGGCAGGAGTAGAGGAGGAGGGAAGAGAGAGGAGGAAGGAAAAAAAAGAAAATCAATCGGAAGCATCTCAATTAATCTGGCGAGTGGCGGATTGATTGCAGCCCTAAACTGGGTAAACAGGATTGTCTATTTAAGGGCCATGATCCCTTAATCATCACTTTAGCTCAAATAGACCAGGATCGCCACATCTGCTGGCCTGGCCTGATGCAGATGCCAGGACTTTGCCTTTCAACTTCAGCCTCCTCCCCTTCACCTGTGATGCACGGCCCAGGCGCATGTGGCCCGCAGCGTTCACGTTCCAAATGGCCGACTTGGGACTTGCAGGAATGGTCCGAGCTGAACTCCGACCAGCGCGCAAGCTGGGGCCCTCCGGTTTGTGGTCGCAGTGAAATACCCGCTGTCAGGAATGAATACAAAACACTGCATTAGCGCGCGCCATGAGGACTGTATTACAACGCTGCGAGCGCAGTAGCAGACGAGGTATTCTGTGAGGCTGCACTAAAGCCCAGGCTTCTGTGGCACAACATGAATTACAAAAAGGAGGTTTTACAGGGAGATGCAGAGGGGCCTAAGGGCAGAGAGTCGCAGTTCTGAGTGGATGACTGAGGCCAGATGAATGGTATACCTCACTCTGAGGATAGTCATCACCATACAGGAATATCACTGTATCCCTCCACACCCTCCCTGTCTCTCTTATTGTCTGGAGTGGCAGAGTTGCCCAGGCTTCATTCTCTAGAGCCTGATTGAAGAGCCTCTCCTCTCCTCCTCACCGGTTTGATTTACTTAGGCTATCTGTGGGAATTGGGCTGGAAGCTTCCTTATTAAGAGGAGACTGTCTGAAGGGTTCCACTGACTGATTGGGCAATTGAAGGCAAGGCACGTGAGTGGAGATACAACAACTATTGCCATCTACAACGACACATACACACAGGCGCATACAAACACCCCAGTGGTTTATGTATGAGGTCTAGCAGGCACATGTCTGTCACAATTCTTGGTAGCCAGCTTCAGCCCAGTAAACCGGACGGATCTATCTCTATAAAAGGCCCTTAAATCGCTCCCTCGTGGTGACTGGCTTGCATTCAGTGGCTGCTCCCACACGCTCCAAGCACGCACCGACACACTCGACAGAGAAAGCAGAGCTCAGATTAGATCTTGTAACAGCTAAACGACTAAAACCCGCCTCGGCTGGATGATGCAAACTGAACTGGTAGGTCACTGTTTCAAACACTTCCACACACATGCGGTGCACAGCCACTCTGGTTTCTTTGTTTTCTACCTTCACCTGGCGCCCAACTCAGAGGGGGAAACATTTCTGGAGATTTTCCGGTTTCCCCTAAGTCTGCCGCCCCTCCGGTGACACACAAATTTGTCTGTGCTCACTTCATCCGAGAGACAAAAATGAAGGAAGACAACGAGGAATCCGGTTATGGAGGAGTGATGGGGTGCAGAGTGGGAGCAAATGCATTCATCAGATTATCCCTTCCTGTTGATGGCAGTGTGTGCCCAGAGGCCCTGTCATTTCCCCATATACAGCCGCAGCAAAGATGCCACTTTAAACAAAACTTCCTGCTCCATGCTGATGCCTGACGTCTTCAACACGAGATACACAAGACCTGCTTGATGACCTCAATTTGCTTCAGTCTGTGTGTCTGTAATAGCCCATCTGTTTGGTCCCACTCATAAGCAAATCCGCCGTTGTGGCAATCTAATATCACAGAACTTACTTTAGGCGCTGCAGAGAGATATGGACTGCTGCAGTAACTCTGATTGTATCCTCCATGATTCTGGAAAAGCAACAGAGCCATAAATAAAACTTCAAAGTGGTTCAGAAATGATATTCTCAGCAGATAATGAAATGAAAGTGACATATCGTTGGACGCATGAGAGGGAACGGCGTTCATGAACAGTGCTGCAAAATTCCAGACTTCATCTGATGTTTCCATGACGGAAGCACCAACTTATCATCCATCTCCCACATGAAGGAGAGCCTGGCTGCTTCATATGCAGCTATATGTGCTTGGTAAAGATTAGCCTTCATCCTAATAAATTCTGTAAATTATTTCATCATTCCAAGGGAATCATGTCAATACAATCTGGATTTATGATTTTTCTACAAGTTGCCCACGACTCGGCATAAAGGATGTGCGGGTGCCATGAATATTTATATCTGCTGATGAATAATGTCTGTTTATCCCAATGAAAGGACAGTAATGGTCAAACAAAATTACCATTTATGACAGTTATGGTTCCCTCCCATGTCTGTGTGAATTATTAATGAGCACCATTGATTGCGCGGTCTAAAAAAGGTGAGCTGGGTAATTCCATAAGTGCCACAGTGTGGATTGCTCTGTTCGCTGCGGCTCTGCCTCTCCTCCTCACTCCATCTCATCCTCCATTTGTGCTTTTCGTCGGTGCGACCAGGGCAGGATCCTTCCTGTAATTCCATTACTGCTGCTACTATGGCATCCCATCATCCCGCAGGACAACTTAGGGACCACTTAGAGAGTTGTGCACGTTTAGCTGCGTTACAGTAATGCTGCCAACTGGGCAACAAGCACTATCTATCACTATCTAACAAACAGCAGCTCCTGCTCTGGAGTGTAGATGGATCAGTTTAAAAGGCACTAGTGGGATGAAATGGAAAGGAAAATACATCAAGGCACAAGAGAGGGAAAGAGAAGAGAATAAAAACAGCAGCACATGAGATTAACAGCCAGTATAACTGTAATGCACAAAAAACATGGAGTCAAATGACGAAAGAGAGAACGAAATCACAACAGATGTGAAAGCATATGGAAAGAGGTTCCTCTCCTCACAGACAAACGTTTGAACAGAGAGGAGGGGATTATCTTTATTTTCTTTTTTCTGGTAACAAATTAAAACTTTTCTGAAGTGATTACACAATAATCTCTTTTCAAACAGAGGACCAGAACATTTAAACAAATTAAGGATTTTGTCTGTCTGAAAGCAACATTGATATCTTCACTGCAGCTCATCTCTCACTCTGCAGAGAACTTTTACTCTGGATCTTCTTTCAGACTTGAGCACAACATGACAATCCAGAACCTTCAGGTGTTCAGGATCGGGTTTCTGTGATGGGTTCTGCCCTCGATGCTCAACAAGTGCACAATGCTACTAGATAAACTCAAAATGCAACAGATTTCACTATTTGTCCAAAAACCCATTATGGTGCAGAATTCTGATGAATGAACTTCTGCGTCTGTTTGGCACCACTGACGCCGAAGCTGTCATCGACTGGAAGCTGCTGGAAAACTAGCGTCACTCTCTACAGTGAAGTCGGTTTTGTATCAAAATGAAAAGCAGGAAATCAAGAAAGTACCCAGAATCTGCAGCTGTCCACCCAATGACTTCCAGAGAAACGTTCCGATGAAAATCTATGGAACATTTGAATGACTAAGAGTAATGGTGAGACTCTGAAGAGCACGACCAACTGTCAGTGATGTCAGCGTGATGCAGCGGGGCTTTTTCACCCCACTGGTACATCAGGATTCATCCATTAAGTGGATCCTAATGAGTGAGGTTCACATCATTCACCTTAGTTCAACAGGTATTGGGTTGAAACTTGGACACAGTTGGTCATTTCCACATGGCAAGGATCACAAACATTCATTCAAACAGATAGAAAACATCTGGACGGGGCTTCTCAAAGTTCCCACCTTGATCAGGGAACTCACGTTCATGACTCAAGTAACAGGTTGTGTCTGAACTGGATGGATTCCTGGTGTTTTCCATTATCTCCACCCAAACACCAATTCAGATGATTGAATATCAAGCCAAATCAGTGAACGACACTGCTATGGTCGATAATGCCAATTTGTCATTTGGTGGTTGAGTGTTCCAACTGTTCACTGGAAAACAGACATGTACCACACCTCTGGGGGGCAGAGAGACGTCACTGTTTGTGACAAAACAAGACACAATAGTGTTGTGTTAGTATGATGCTTTGCTAAGGAGAAGTGGTTAAATGGCGGTGGACACACTCTCTCGTAAGTCAGACCATAAAATATCATATCAAGCCGACCTTTGCCATACAGTTTCATGGAAACAAGCCATATTGGGGTAAAATTAGATTTTACTGAATTTGAAATGATTTCTAGTAAATTCACAATAAATGTGAAACTTATGTCTATGATTAATGGATGTAAACATCTGACAGTGTACAATATCGTATATTCGGAATATATCGGTAAAACTTACAAAAAAAGCTTTAAGGATCTCTTGTTTTTTATTTTCACCATTAAATAATAGCTTCGAACAAGCAGTTTTGTAACCAATTGGTTTTGTGCTGCTCCACGACAGCGCCGAGCCTCAGAGCAGAGCAGCAGCCCTATCTGAGCATAATGGTTTATTTTAGTGCTGTGATGGCTCAGTGGATTAGAGTGTGACCACAGCAGACTCTGTGATGGGCTGGGGAAGTGCTTTTCCCCCCACACTGGGCTCACTGCTGTACTCAACAGATTAGCAGCCTTTGTTACACAAGTGGTGTTTTCTGAGAAAGGACAGGGTGTCTGAGAGGCTGGCTGAGGGCTGAGAAGAGAGAGTGTGTGTGAAGAGCAGAAAAACACACACACATGCAGACTCACAACAAAGCTCAAAGGAGCAGCCGCAGATCTCATCACCAGCCTACTTTAACGCTCTCCCTCCATCTTGAACACTCACAGCAAGTCCTCCTGAGCTGCTCCACTTTCAGACCGATTCGTCTCCACCTACAGCAGCGAGGGTAAACTGGGGCTGCGGGAGGGGGTCAAGCGTGGACTACCCCAATAAAGCAGCCTCTCCCCTAATCACCCTTCTCTCACTCCTCCTCTTCATCCTTCCATCGCTGAGCCAGAGTGCATAAATCTGCCCCTCTTGACAGTTGCAATCAACAAGGGCCGTAGTGAACCATGCGTAATGGGCGGTTAAGACAGGGGCGTCGGTGAGCGGCAGAATTTACAGCAACAATTATAGCCCCCATACAACGAGACGCCTGGGGCGGGGAGCTGCTCAGGATTTTTCAGCAACACCCAGGTACCCCCCAATCCCCCCACCAAACCCCCGCTTCCTCTACCCAACATACAGCCAGCAGCCTCATGGTAATACATTTGGATCTGTAGCAGAGCAGAGCAATAAATTCCCCTGCTATGCATGAGAGCAACTGCCTTGCAGCAAAGCCAGAATCTGCTGTAGCCAGAGCGGCGCAAAAATAATATGTAAGATATAAATGATGACAAGTGAGAGGAGAATACATGGATAATCCTTTTCAGCATGTGTTAAGGCTGCACGTCTCTCTTCATCTGCATTGTGTTCCATCTCCAGTTTTGAAGAAAGTATTTAACGCTCCTTCATGTGACACAAAAAAAACAAAAAAACTCTCAGCTGAATGCCACCTACTCTATTAATCTGTGTATCTGGTCCCTTTGTGTATCCAGCCGTGGCAAATGACAGCATACCCTGCTGGACATGGCCCGCGGGTATCTGTGTGTGCCACAGCTGGATGCAATTCACTTCAATTCAATTTAGGGGATGCGTTTCATGATCAGTCATTTTAATCAACACATGTGACCTTTTAAAGCCATTATGACCAACAGATCAACCATGAACCATCGACCTGGTGAGTGGCACCGGGACGTTGGGTTCCTGCACCCAAACGTCAACCAGCAAACCCCACAGCAGAGCTGGAACACAGTGAGAACATCCACAAGGCCTGGAGGCACCTGGAAACACCTGCAGGCACCAGGAGACACCTGGAGACCTCTGGAGACACCTGGAGGCACCTGGAAACACCTGGAGACACCTGGAGTATGCTTTTAGAAAGTTCCAGCTCTAGGAAAAATGTTTCCAGACCATCCAAAAGCTCCTGTCACACTGATTCCTTTCTTTAGATGTGTACTGACGCGTTTACAAACACACTGATGCAGGAAATGAAGGAGACTTTAGGGATCATCAAGTCTGAATAGTGCATGTGAATCCGGATTCACAACGTTCTGCTGCACCAGGATGTGGTGATTAATTTTACTCTGACATCTTGTTTTATTCATTTACTTTCTCATAGTTAAGGATTGATTTACCATCTGCACATAGAATTTCAATGCTCTGAGTGCCAACAAGTGGTCAAATTATTAGTCATAATAATTTGAAGGTATGGCAAAAACTTTCAGTTTCAAGCATTCAGTATGCTGAGGTTGAGATTGAGTGAAATTAATAATGGACAGCCTGGCTTACAAGTTATAAAACTATGAATGCTTTGGTGTAAAACATGTTGCTAGAATTTTAAAGTCTCTTTTCTGCCAGTATTTTCAGTTCTGAGCTTCACAGAAGAATCTGTTCATGAATTACAGAATAAATTTAATGCAAAAATGTTCTTACATGACATTTCTGTCTAACTTACATGCAAAATATATGTTTATATTTTTGTACAAAGCCTTTTCGCACAACTCAAAATTTAAAAAGCAAAATGTGCTTCACTTATGTAAGTTAGGAGCCGTCGTCTATTCATTACACATTTAGTTTTCGTACTATTACTGGATGTTTCAGGTGCAGTGTGTTCTGGTTGCCCTGTTGTCTCCTCCTGTTGGTAAAATTATTTCTCCCTCAGTCTTTCTATTACATTCTAAAGTAGAAATGATTTTCTCTTCATGAATTAGCCTGAACTCATCATAAGATGTGGCGAAACCTCAGTTTAAACTTTCAGAAGACGCTTTATCTGAACTCAGTAAAATGAAACTTAATGCATATTCTCAATGTTTGATTTGTGATGCTGCACCTGTTGAGTTCATTGTGAAGAATAAAAAGCTTTAGTATTTAAAAAGTAAAATATAGTAAATGTACATTTATTAATGTATTTTACTTCATAGACATGTTTCTATTGACCAAATATGGTCAAATTTTTATTTTTTTCTTCTGAGCAAGTACATTTTTTAAAGTGTGCAAAACATGTTGCAGTTTCTTTTTGCAGTTTTTGGGCAAGATTTTGCATGTAGGCGTCTGTGTTCCTCAAGTTTCTCTCACTTTCATTGAACCAGTTTTAAAACCTGATCTGTTCATAGAAATGATGAACATTATGTTTGTGAATAAACGTGTTTGGCTCTTTTGCCTCTGCTGGGATGATTGTTCTCATTAGTGTCTCCTCCTGTTTGAGGAAAGAACTGCAGCAACTGTGTGTTTGAAGGATCCTGTTACTGTATCTGATCTGATCAAGTGGATCAATAACACAGACAGTCAGAGCTCTTATTATTTTGCATTTGTATCTTTACTTTTTTATAACTTAATTATTTGCTACATTAATCTAAGTGAAACTAACAGCTCAGCATGTAAATTTTCTGTTTTATTTCTGTAGATTTTAATCATAGTGGATCTTAAATTCTTCGATTCTTTCATGCATTTTTGAATCCTTCAGGTTTCTGCACCAACCATTCGTTCGGTGTGTCAACGCTTTGTCACACAAAATATACAAGCTACTTCTCAGTTGAATGCTCATCAGAATGTTAATAAATGGCATAATGAGGAGCACTGCTGTTGTGATGCACTGAAGGCTTAGTGTCACAAAGAGCAGGAGCTTCTTAAAGAGACAGATTCATTTCAAGGCATCAAATGGCAAAGTTACATTTGTTTTAAGTCATGTTTGACATTTACAGCATTTTTATAACAACTGGAGGTAAAATATTTACTTGATTGTGCTCTAAAATGTGCCTGGAAAATTCAAAATACCCCCGTCTTTAGTGAGCGTCTAGTGACAGATGTTTATCTCTAACATATGGCTGTTTTTCCAAAAGTGCTGGGACAGTCCTGTACAATCAGGACAGTGAATTAAAGATCAGCACATTTCTAACAAATGTCAGGTATTTTTCTTCTATTGTATTTCATGTTAACTGCTCGACAAAACGTTTTTGTTTTGCTTATTTTCCAGTATCACTTATAAAGAGAGAGCGTCGACTGGCCTTAATCAGTCACTGGTCACTGCAGGAAAATGAAGGATTTCATTGAAACTGTGCAGAAAGTCTGAAGCAAACAAAGGAAGTGAGAGCTGAAAATGTAGAATCACATCTGGAACCTGTTCACACACTGCAAGCAATGTAATTGGACTTACCGCTATAATACCTTTTATTGCACAGGCGTCAACTTGAGGTAAAGTGAAATAAAATACCTTCTAATTAGAGATTCAATGTGCAAATTCATTTAGCTTCAATGAGTGGAGAAACTAACAATATCAAAGCTCAATTTCAAATCTAATTTTTCTACGCTTCATATTGAATTACCGCAGCGCATTGTGGTGGTGGGATTAAGGTGGTGTTGGGGATAAACACTTGGTCATTAGTTACAAACAAGGACTGAGCTTCATTAGGATTCATGGGAAAAATGGAGTTTAGGTAAACTTTAGGGAGAGAAAAGAGAAATTGTAATTAGACATGAAAAATATTCCCAATAATCAAATCACATTTTGTTCTCGGGGCTTTGAAATTAAATTAACCGAGTTCATATACTGGTATATCTCTCAGCCACTTTCTTCACTCTGAAATGTGTTGCCGGAACACCAGTCCCCTGAGACCAGATAGGAATCTAATTAACTAAGATCAATATTACTCAGAATTTTCTCTGTCTTTCCAGCTCTTCTGATACTAGTGACTCTTTTGTCTGCCAGCTTCAAGCTTGGATGTTTCTTTCTCTGTTTCTGCAAAAGTGCTCCATTTGAAAAGGTTAACATGCGAGCCTTTATCTCAATCCGGAGCAAGCGGGCAACAAATGCCGTCCTGAATGTTTCTCGCTGTGAGATGCGGCAGACATGCATGATGATTTCAGCTTTTTCTCTCCGTCTGTGGGCAGAAACAACAGATGGAGTCGCTGCAGAATGTTGTGGAGATCACGCCTATCAAACCAGATGTCTAAAGAGGCATATATGATAAAGAGTGATGACGGGATGACTGGAATCTGGCAGCGCAGCCTTGCATAGAGAAGCCAAACATGCTGATTCAGGTGAAAGGAGTGCGATTTGGTGCAGGGAGAATAAGATCCCTCAGCCATATGCCGGGTATAGATCAGCGGTTGGCCTTTTCCTCTCACAACGGTTCAGATTAATTACGATCATCACGTCTTGAGTCTGGCCCTCATAAATCATGCTGACTTTAAAATAATGTTGTAAAAAAAATGTTCCATATATGGCGCCACAAGTAATTCAACACCATTATCGCCCATCTTCAGAGACGAACAAAAATTAGATAAAACATGTGACTCCTTATAAAATCTGTCTCTGTGCTGCAGCATAAATAATTGCATTCCCAGTAAAAAAGGCTGGAGGTTGAGAGCCACTCGGAGCAGGAAGACAAAGCTGTGTGTGAAACGTAAAGTTCAGACAAAGTGTAAAACGGGGAAGGCGCGGGATGTGGCGCGCAGAGCGATGCCCCCCGACAACGCCACATAAATCCACCGAGGAAATCTACAAGGCTGTCGATCAGCAAGATAAGTCTGAGCTGCCCGTACCCCAACTGGACACAAATCCTCTCAGTCATAAATCTGAGCAGGAGAGAAGGACAGCGGCTCAATCACGAGTCAGACCGCATCAACATGTGTCCCCCTCAGGTGAACGCTGCAGACATGCGTGCATGCAGCCACCGTCCAGAATCCCAAAGCAACCCAACAAAACACGCCTTCCTTCTCCACAGCTCAAACTGAACTTCAAGGCAAACTGGGTTCCTGCCACTTCCTGCCAGCTCATCATCGCAGTAACAATAAAAAAGATTTATTCCTCTGTAAGAGCAAAGCATGTGTCATGAATTTTTTAACTGGTGAAATCCCCCTCTCCTATGGAAATGAACAAATTGGCAATTTAGCACATTTACATTAAATAGCCAATGTAATGAAAAGCTGCAGAGGATCCCGGCCTCTGAGCTACAAAGAGGAATTAGCAACCAGAATGTCTTTCGGATAAAAAGATACAGAAACTTTTTTTCCTCACTTTCTGAAGTTAAATCAGAGAAAACTTCTTCTCTAAAAGTCGCCAGAATGAAAGAAAGAATATGTCAGAGATTTATTTAGTAATGTCTTTACAGTCAGACATGAAGAATAATGACTGTCTCTCCCAGATGATAATGATGTCATGGTTTGGGAAACTTCTGATAGGTTAACAGACATATGAGTCAATTGGAGGCTCAACTTTAACTAGCAGTGAGACTTGATTCAAATTTTTAATGGTGTTCATTGCAGGGTCAGTAATTTAAAAACTAACATCAATAAAATAAGCAACATTTTGCTGCTAAATTATTGAATAAACTTATGACCGCAACATAAAGATACTTATTGTTTTTAATCTGTTATTCAGGTTCTGCACAGAAAAGTTCCTTCTACAGTGAATTGAAACTAATATATGGGACAAAGCACTACTATACTTCTTCTATGTCTCCTTACAACATCTACCAGTACTGTTCATTCACAGGAGTTAATTTATTTTACTTTTTATATTCATTTGTTTTATGCACAATGGAAAGTAGAAAACCACAGAGCTCTGTTTTTGGAGCACAACACACCTAATAAGTCACTGTAACACCACCGTGTTGTATAGCAATGAGTAAACACATTTCCAATCCAATATCATCAATAATTTCACTGAACTTTATGCAGCAACATTAGTCTTCACCACAGTGTGGCTCAAAGCCACCGCACCAGTTGATTAGTCTCCAAAAGCAAAGTTCGCTCAGCACCTTGTTTTTGTTCTCTTATCCAGACTTTATCCTGAGACGGTCCGGCTTCAAAACACGCAACAAACGAGAAAATCTCATCGATATGCTCACAAAACTCAGAGAATCATAAAGTTGTCACATTGTAAATATAACCTGAGGTGATAAAAAGAGGCCAGACTCCAATACGAAAGTTTTCCATTACATTCCTCACAGCAACATCATCGAGTCCAGAACGAAACAAGAAAAAAAAAACATACAAATATTTCCAGCATCAGGTTAATTTGCTTCATCATCTCTTTATTTCCATTTTGTCTTCACCTGCTTTCACTTTTGGTCCAGTTGTGCAAGTTGTGTTCCACAAAAACACTTTAATAAATTGTCCCAGTAACTTTTACATTAATTCATAATATTGTTGTTTTAAGAAAATTTTGAAATGATACAAGTTCACCATCTCAAAGACTAATAAATTAAGTTTTGCAAAAAACACTAACACTGGAAGATAGTTTAAATATCCAACATTAAACAGAAATAAAAACTATGCATAAACAAAACTATAAACAAAATGGATGAAGGAAATGTAACTGTCCTTTAAAAAATCTACATCAAATTATATAATTAATTGAGTGATTACGGTAGACTTAGTGGTGAAATTTTATTATTTTTTAGAAATAAATATTTTTAAAAAAAAGAAGAAAAGTTAAAATCTTACATAAACATTTTCTGAAGGTCTTTGATAATATCACATTTCTATTAACTGAATTTCTTGTTTTGCAAATATATTAAAACATATCTCCATATAAAACCAAACCAATATAAACCAAATGTAAAAATAAATGATGAATTTTAATATACTTAAAATTCATCAATTCCTAAACTGGTGGTGCCACTTTAATTGACATCAACATTAATTTTGTATAAATAATCATTAGATTGGTGAACTGATTAATTAATCAGTCTCCAGAAATAATTAAAATCATTTCATGTCATTTTTATTGGACGGCAAAATAAATCACAAAGGCCTTTTTCTCTGAGATTATCTTTAAAATGACAGAAGAGGGAAACGTTCTAGTTAGCAAAGTTTATTTTTTAAAAGTAAAAGATTGGTCTTCAATGGAATTATAAATACTTGGAACAAAACAGTTTTATGTAAACAGATTTACAAGTGGTGGCAATAAACATAAAAGGTGTTTAAAATGGAGGAAAAGCACTTCATAACCACTGTTAAGTACGGTGGTGGAGAATCTATGATGCTGCGGGCTCGTTTCTCATCGTTAAGACGAACGCCCTTCAATCTCATAAATTATTAGATGGTGTTGTAAAAGTAAAAAGCAAGAAAATATGTTTCTTTTTGTTTTAATTTTATATTTTTGATAGAAAAATAAACCAACTTGTGTCTCACAAATCCAACATCATGTCTGCCGTATCATATTTGGCAAAGAGGTGGAAAAGTGTGACATTTTTATGTATTTTTTCAGCCTTATTTACAAAACCTAAACCCGAATTATGTGGGAAAACATATTCCTACTTTAAGCAGTAATTTAGATTACAGCATTGCGCCTTATTTTTTGCTGCAGACTCCAGTAGAGACAGAATAATACATACAGTGAAACAAACAGGAAATGTTGACTGTCTGCTCATTTCAGAGACAACAATGTCACCAGGGGAAACAAAATGTAAGCCATGTCTGTGCATGTTTGCGTATGCAGTGTACACAGGTCTAACACAATATTGTATAATGTCTTCCCTGCAAATAACTCCATTTGAAATGTGATCCACTGCAGTGCACACATGTCACAGCATGCATAAAAATCCCCGTGATGGGGAAGGAGATGGTTTATTTCTGTGTCCACTGCAAAATGGCGCGCAGACTGGGGGGATGAAATGTTTGTTTTAATTTACTTTTTTGGAAAAGGATAAAAATATAGCGGATGTGAAGCGGACCACTGATTCATCCTGCGGATCGTTACCAGAAGCTGTGATTTGTTCGTGTCAACCTAAGTGAGAACAAGTAAAAATGGGCGACTCTTGCATGTCCTGGACTGCTGCACCAGAGGGGCTGTAAAAAATTGATTAGTCATCGTTTCCACTCTGATGAGATTCTACCACTTCATTTGGAGGAAGACGAGAGGAAAAAACAAGCTATGTAGATTCCTGCCCTCCTTTCTGCAGCTCTTTATCATTTTTTTTATTATTATTTTTATATTTCTCTCTCATCCCTCCGCCTTCCACCAGGGATGATGGTTTGGATTTCCAATCCTACACAGAAAATCACAACAATGTAATTCTGGCTTAACACCCGCATTTTCCCGCCGTCTGTAATTCTCCTAAGCATCACAAACGACAGATAAAAGCAGCGAGGCTTCAAACGTCCCGACGAGGAGCCCATGGCCATGCCGGGTTTGTTTGAGGCCATTGTTCTGAGAGAGAGAGAAACTATTTCTGGAGAACAATCCCCACCCCTCACCCACCCACCCAACCGGCGCCGCCACCTCCGAACCAACTCTCCCTCTTCACAGGGAGTCTGAGCAGTTCTGTTCGTTCAGCACATTTCGGCGCAGTGGATATTTGAAATGTCAGGACATTTACTCTGCTTATGTGTGGTAGATCTGAACTTCCATACCACTAGGCACATTCTTGAAACGGCCACATGTATTATTCATCCCGGGATGTATACAGTGCCGGTGCACTTGACTTTGTCAACGTTCTGTAAACACATGCACTAAATTATTGAGGTGTCCAGAGGAAGTGCCCGTTTCTCAGGCCGGTGGGTTTAATGCCATGACAGTTTGGATGGGCAGTAACGAGGAGCTGCGTAAGCACCTGCAGACAACCATTAAAAATGCACAAATCACAGAGCGGCTCCGCGGACCCCGTCCTCCCGCCAACCGCAACGACATCCACCTGCCAATTCACTCATGTCAGCCATCCGCAGCGCATCCCCGTCCCCAGACCGCCGGCTGGACGGAGCCGGGACTGCCGGGTCAAACGGTTAGCCTGTAACCGGTTAGCCACGGATGATATCCACAGGTATAAATCCTCCAGGCCTCGTGTGAGACACCTAAAGCCTATTTTCCTGTCAAGTGTTTGCGGAAACGCTCTTCAATATGATTTTTCTAATGGTACACAATCCAATAGATAGTAATTTCCTGATGGTCTAATTGGTCCCAGGGGGAGTTTTGTCTTCATCTGTTATGAGGAGACCCACAAGACCTGAGCTTTATTAGATTTATGACAGCAGAGAGAGAAAAGATACTAAAGGTATAATTTATTAACAGCTTTTTTAATTGAGCTGTGTACTGTAGCTGCTTCCTTGAGGTTTCTTATTTCTGTGGAGAGACGAGCCGGGCCCTTTTGAAGAGGGTCTCAACAGAAACAACCACTAGAAACATTGAAGAGGACAGTTAACCAATTACGTTGATGGATTACAGCCCCTCTTAAATCATATCTATGCGAGTTTCCGTGTATTTTTCTAATGCTGTGGTTGTTTAGAAACCCTGGTAGGAATTTAAAGTGCACTATTTGAATAAAGAAAGATTAGGGATGTCAAACGGTTAGAAATTTTAATCTGAAATAACTGTATGACTGATTAAATTTTAATTCAGTTCAATTTGTAATTTTGAGGAATTTCAGCCAATCTTTTTATAATAAATCAAAGATGCTCCATAAAAGTGTAGGCTACTAATTTATACATTATTATAGAGACCTTCTTATGAAGATATTTTTTCCAAATGAACTTCTAAGGTTTAAACATAATTCAAGATACCGAGTCTCTCCTCTGCTCTTAACTTCAATAAATAGACAGTTTTTTCCAACGTCCCTCATGTGAACATCAGGTTTCATTCATTTGTGATTTTTGCACTCAAAACCACTGATTTAGTGGTGCCACTTCAGGAATATTTGCAAGGAACATAATTTAACTCCTTTCAAAATCTACTTATGGAAGAAAGAATATGATGAAACTAAGCTGACAGATTGGACACAAAGCTTTATTATTCCTTAAATAACTCGATTTTTTGCTATTCGCCGCCTTGATCACAAACTATAATTTAACATCAAGTCAGAACAGATAGAAATGTAGTCGAAGTAAGAACTACTGCCACCTGCAGGTGGGAATTTGTATCACTTAAACTCCATGTTTCTTGACAACTTTTCTAGAAAATTTGCCATGAAATCAATTATGCAATCTGATGATTTACTGGGGATTTCCACAAAAGACTGGAGGGACCAAAGTTCAAATCTCAAATTATTCTCTTTAAATCAGTGACAAATAAATGGCCAGCCCACCTGACCATTTAATAAGAACCTTTAAATTCATCAATTTATGTAAAGCATTGCTAAAAAATCCAGAAAATTAAAATCACAGGGCATAAAGCAACATTTATGATAAATTAATGTAATAACTATGGAATAGTGAATACAATTAAGACAAAATATTCTAAAAGTTGTTGTTTCTATATGTATTTTGTAGGATTGTTGGTGTGTTTAGTGTTGTTTGGAGGGTCATGGCAGGGAAAAGCTTGGGAACAACTTTACTAAATATTTTGACTAAAACAAGAAAATTGAGGATAATTTTTTCTTTGGAACCATTCTCATGTTGCTGATATTTTATAATCAACAATTTTATTATTTCTTACTGTGTATAAAACAGTTTTAACTTCAGTTGTGGAAAATAAATAATATGTGAACATGACTATTGCAATAATGTGAATGTGTGGAAGGTACAAGATGTTCTTTCCAGAGATCAAAACACAATGAGTGAGAAAGTTGCTACAAACCTCCAGCTCTTCGAAACTTTAAACTGGTTCCCATCCAGACGGATCCATCAATAGCCACTGTAACCTGTGAGACATAAAGCCTATTATGCATACGGTACATGATATTCCCACTATGAATCTCGGAGCCTGTGTTGGAGCTTATAAATAAAACAACAGCACGACCGCAGACTGCGACTCCACCTCTCTTCCATTGACAATATTTGCAACTCAAGCCCAACTCGTCTCCCAGAAGACCTTCCTACCTCTGCCTCTCATTGGCCCTCGCTGCACATGCCGGAGGACCAACAGTCAGAAGGCAAAAGCCAAAGCAATTAGAAAAGCATCTCCTCCCTCTGAAGAGCAAGGTTGATGTGCAACACCGCGGCGGGTCCCTGAGGTACGCCATTTAAAGCCGATACCCCAGTTAGGTTCCCGCCATTAAGGCAATCTGTTGTGTAAAAGGACGGCCATCATAATTTATCTGTTTCTAAGCTGCAGTTGAGTACTTTTCCACATCCATCTTGCACACATTAGAATTTCAAAAAGCACATGTGAATGGGAGCTGCGGAGCGGCTGAGATGATTGCAGTGGTTTTCTATATTCTCCCGTGGCGCTCCCTCTGACCCCCAGTCTGTAATCTATATTTTCAGAATAATACAGAGAAGCAGGGATGTTCAAGGGCATAACCCTCTAATCTACTCCACTCACAGCGTTCTTTAAATGTCTACAACCACTCTTGAGCTTTGAGAAATAAAAAACAGCCCATTATAACAGGCTTCAGTTTACTCCGGCGCTTCAGGTGTGAAATGAGAATAAGTGTGGTCGACTGGGGCGGGGGGGCGGAAACATGACAGGTGCAAATTTGCTCACCGTAATGGCGAGCGGCAAAACACGCGCGCACACACGTACGCGAGCGCGCACCTCGCACGTGACAGGAGCAAACACAAGCCGAGAGGCAGACAAACACAGAGCATATGCTCCTTCCACAATGATCAGTGACCTCCCAGGCTCGCAACACACTGCTAAATGAGCAACTTTCCTCTGCGGAGTAGTCAATAACCACACAGCCACAACGATCGTGTCAGCGTCCAGCCCGGCCAACATCCCCCCGTAATTAATTAGTTCATGTCTCCTCCGCTCAGAGAGAGGGAGACAGCACAAGGCATATGTACTCATCCATTACATGTGCTATCCAGGGGTCAGTGGCCCTGGCAGGAGCAGTCGGCAAGAAAAGCCTGCACACTTCCACCCCGCTTCGTTTTAGAAAATTACCTTTTGGGGTAAGAATCCAAGCGTCTGGGCAATTTGATTAATATCAATCAGCATTAGAAGACAGAGGATCTATAGAGAGGAGGGCAGCGCCGGCCGGGTCCGAGCGCCAAGCGTAGGGCTGGACAATAAATCAATGATAAAATATATCCTGATGATAAGGAAAAGAATCAGGACCACTGGAAAAAACTGAATTTTGACTTTTCTGTTTCAGTTTGTTTCAATCAAACTCATTTTATAACATTAAACTAAAATTACTTTAATCTCAATATCTAGACTTTTTCTCAGAATCCTGAGAAAAAGTAAAAATTCAGAGAAAAAAAGTCAGTTATTTTTATTTTCAGTGGCCTTAATCCTCTTCCATACAATGGACACATGATCAATATCAATCGATAATATATCTGACAGTATTTTCAATCATTGCTCTGGAGCACAGAATTCTGGGAGATGTAGGCAGAGGAAAGGCTTTAGCCGCTCAATCTTTCAGGGCTCGCTAAGCTAGTTCAATGACATCAACAAACTCACTCAAAAATAAACAACAATGGCATGGAGTGAAAACTGTGGACAAGTTGGGTAGTATTTCAGATATTTAAACCAAAAAACTAATCAATGATTCCTGATAATGACTGATGTGAAAGGCAAACATCATGCGAGGTTTTTCAGCCGTATCTCCCAGTCCAGGCCAGGCGGAAACACCAGGATGTATGAAATGAGGCAGGCCTCTGCTTTTCCATCTCTGTCTCAGTTTTTCACTTCTTTCTCAACTCCAATCAGCTCTGCCTATCCCCACATCACCGCGCTGTCATCTCCACCAATACCAATCCCACCAGCCCCATCCCATCCCGTCCGCCAGACTCTCTCCGAGTCTCATATCACCCCATGTGAAAAACAAGCCCTATATCTCTGGGTGGGGAGAGAATCAATCTCTGCTCGCTCCATGGAATCCCTGACGGTCAGATAGGGAGGAGGAAGAGGAGGGAGGAGGGTCGGCTGTTCAGCACATCAGTCTTCCCTTCGGTCACATGCTGCCTTTTTGACTTTGTGCTGAGTCAGCATAAACACGAAAGACAAAAGCCAACTCTCCGATCAGAGAGCATTCCCTGTATCGATTTCCCAACCGCAGCCACCCTCTGCGTCCGAACGGAGTGGAGCAGCGCCATCACATCTGTATCAATCTGTATATTTCTGTAAGTCTGCACTTTGAGCATCTGCGTTGTCTGTGTGGGGTAGCATTTTAATCAAGCCCAGCACATCAGATTAATGGAGAAATTTGATAAACGTCTCCTATTCACCAGGGGGATTTCTGCCAACTAAGGACTTCGGCTCAGAGCAATGGGAAATGAAGAATTAGAGCAGAGATTGGAAAAGTGAGATGTTCGAGGTCATCTCTTTAAAAAATGACTTTTAATCAGAATTAAAACCGTCTGCAATATCCCAGTGATGATTTCATTACCGGGGAATCAAGAAGTCATCCATTCTGAGGACAGGATGTCGGAGGTTTTGAGGCCAAAAAGGCAAAAAAAAAAAAAAAAAAATTGGAGCAGCAGCTGGCAGAAGTAGTCACAGTCATCAAGACAGACAAGAAAAGTCTCATGAAATATTCATACTTATTTTTTTTCTCCTCTCCAAAGTGAGCCATCATTCATTTAATTTTTAATGAGGATTAAATATCCCCAACTAAAACTAACTGACGTCCCTTTAACTGTCGGCAGCAGAGTTCACCTGCGATAACCGTCCCGAGCAGGGATGAACCGCTCCGCAGCGGCAGAGCAAGAAAAGCACTAAATCTGCACAATAAAACACATGAAATCAGCAGCAAACATTTCCTCTGTGTACAAAAGCATATCTCCAGTTTTCATTAGGGTTTAAGTGGCGGCACAGAGCAGCACTGAGGGGGTGGCGAACTTTTATAACAGATGGAGATTGGATGTTTTCTTGCTCTCTTTTGACATTGTCAAAAAGCCGGTATTTTATTGATGGTGAAATTATTCCATTTATTAAGTAATCTTTGCGAAGCAGGGTTTCAATCACACGCCGGTTCCAGAGCTACCACAGTGGCACATTGCGGCCACGTTGAACCGTGTCACCGCTAAGCAAGGCTGACACATGGGGAGATGAAAGTCTTGTCATTCATTTACCACTGACAACCTGTGTATGCTAATGTCCAAGCATCTTTAGCTCAAGAGGGAGGACAGTTCTGCTCGTGTCGGCACACAGCCGGGCCTGCAGGGAGATCTGCAGGGACGCGCCGAGCACAATGGAAGACGCTGATGCAGCTTATGGGTCATATTAGTAATGTATGTTGCATTGCTAAACTGCACTGCATCAGGATTTTTACAGACGCAGGAGCAGAGCGTATAGTCGCTGATGCTGCGTATCATTTAATTTTTCTTTTTTACTTTTATTGTCCTTTTTTTTTCTTCCTATTCCTCCTTTGTTTGCTCATTCTGGACCAGAAGGAGGAGATGGTACAAAAAGTGCTAAATCAAGGAACAAGTCTGTGGAGTTTTGACCTCCAGTGCTATAGATCTGCTTTCTGCTGGAGCTGAGACAGCTCAGCCAAACTTTGAAGTTCTGAAAGTTTTATTTACTAAAAACACTTTTTATCCCCCAAACAGGCCTTAAAGCTCCTGAGCTTACTTGAAGTTAATGCTATGCATCTGACTGAACATACACTTGGCTTGCCTTCGTTCAAAGGCTTCGTGAAAATGTTCTGGTGTTTTCCAGAAACCTGCAAGCCTCCCATTTATTGACCATGGCTGGAAAACAATCCCAAAGCATCAGCCCGCCTCTACCATGCCTACAGTTCAGTGTGAGGCATTTGTGAGGCATTCCTCTAGGAATAAAAACCTCAGATTTTCACCTCCAACTGCTTTGCTCCAGATTTATTCAAAATGTTCAACCTTTTTCTGAAAGCCTGTCAGTGTCGGTTGCATCCTGTGTCTCACTTTTGTTTTTACTGTTTTATGACTTCAACAGTGTTGCTAATGTTTGTTGTTCAGTGTGAAACTAAACAGATATTAGAATTGTGGTAAAATCTTTGATTTCTCTTTACATTTTCATGTTCAATTGTTATCATCCTGTTAAAACACACCATACTTCTGTTAAATGTATTGACAAACCTCACCACTGAGATCTTGTACACATGGAGACAAACACGCTATATTTTCATAGATGATTAAGAACAAATGTGGATCCACACGATGAGTTGCACCGCCATGAAACACGGTGCAGTCGGTATGCCGGACCAAAGAAGCAGCATGTTTCTTATCTTTTGAAAGAAGAAATATGAATCTGACGTTTTGAAATGTATCCGCTCTGGAATCCCGTTTCAAAAATGTTGGCTTCTGGTTTTACGACATGCTGAATCCACAACGACAAAAAAATTTGTCTCCAGTGACGATCGCTCCCTTGGAAGATTGGTGACTACCTTAACTTTTTTCCACTTGTGAACAATCTTTCTCTCTGTGGAATGATGGACACCAGAGAGTTTGGAAATGACATCACAGCTCTTCCCAGATTGATGGGCAGCAGCAGTTGCTTCTCTACAGTTGCTGTCGATTTCTTTCCACATTTGGAACCAACAAAACTCTGGTTTAAACTAGCTGCTACTTTCCCTCGTAAATCTGACTAAAAAACAGCTTGTTTCTAACTAAATAATTCACATTTCATTTTGAATGCCTTTCTGTCCACTGTACTGTAGAAACAAAGCCTTGAATTGCTCCAGAGAATGAGCTGTAACTGACTCACGCCTCCATCATCTGCAGGTATGAGCTCTGCTCTTCTTTCATTCACTGTGTCAGGACTTAAACATCACACTGGGGCCGGCGCCCTCCAATACAACTTTTTAAACTTTACAGTACGTCAGGGAAAAGTTGGAACTCACAGCTTGTTCTGGCTTAAAATAATACTAGCACCTTATGATTTAGTGCTGAGAACCATTCCAGTCTTTGAATGCCAGATTTCTTGCATTTTTAATAATTTCTTTAGTTTCTTGTGCACTTTCGCCTCTTAATGCTGCAAGGGTTGCATATTTTTTGAAGTCTCCTGAAAAAACACATCTAGTATTCACAGGAGCAAGGCAAAGTTTAACCTTAAGCTACTATAATTTAAACCTTTTTGCAACACCTCGGCAGTAGAAGCCCTGCTGTTGCACAGAGCTGCAAACCGTTGCAGATGCTGCAAAGATGGTGGAGTAGTTAGCCAGTTACAGAAAGCAGAAGCTGCTGTTGCACCATTCTAAAATAAATCTTTGTGCACTGCTTAAATTGTTGATGAGAAACACTCAGTGGAGGCTCCTCCAGCCGAGTCCAGTGCCCTGCGACTGAGCCAAATACTAAATTCTTCAAATGCCGCTTGTCAATAGAATCCGCTTTTGAGCAGTATTGACATACAGTTAGCTTTTCAAGTATTCACAGGGGCTATTTAGAGGGCAATAATTACATAGTATGGATCTCCTTCTGTTCAATGAATTCATTGAGTGGATTGATACATTCAATGGGTGGATTGTGTATTTAGTGATTAATGTGAAATCTATTACACCTGCTTCCCGAAGAGTCTGGGGACTTTTTGTGCTGAACAAAAATAGACTTTGGTGGATTTTCTGTCTGATTTTCTTCTGACTGAACGACACATTTCCAACCATGAAGCATTTTTCTATTACACTCACACTGTTAGACAAGGACTTAGAAATTAAGCACACTCAAAATGATCTGGTCTTTACCAAAACTAATGAGTATGTTAGTGAATAAAAAGGTTGTTTTAGGAATTAAGCAGCAGGGATCATAAACTGCGTTTCCATCCAATAGTTGAGTTTCAGTCACGTGATTTTGATGATGCACGAATGCGCTGCGATTTCAGATGGAGAGCAGGAAGGAAACTGTTAATGAAGGCAACCATATTTTACCGCATTAGATCCACTTTCAATGCATTTTATTTTGCTATGTTGTTTTATTGGCTTTTAAATTGTTTTATGTTGCTAAATGCCCCTCTGGGGTCGTACAATGCAAATGAGCTAATGCCATAAATGTTATTGAGATCTGTTTTGTTTATACTTAACAGTTGTCCCTGTGCAAATAAACAATAAAGAAATAATACAACAAAATGAGCAAATATGATGGATGTGACGCATATCATAAAGAGTTGGAAGGAACTAAAAGATTTGATGACAATCGAAGTCAACATAAACTTCCTAGAACATCAAACATCGATAAAATCTGGAGGAATTTTTATTGGGGAATGCTGGCAAGTGTCTGGTGGCAGAGATTTTTGACGACACAATGACTTTATAAAGGGTGTGGTTTCTTTTTAGCCATCGTTATATTCGTAGCGGCTGCATGATGCAAGTTTAAGTTAATTTAGCTTTAAATTCTGTGCAAAATGATCCGTATTTCTCTCATCTCTGTAGCTCAACCATATAGGTTGTGTTTTTTTCTGTTGCTGGAGCAAATACTGGTTGTTCCTCACACATTAATCCTTTTTATCTTCCCATTTGTACACCCAAACTACACCACAGAGGTGAAATTGCCGGTGTGCATGTGTTCTTTGAGACCACATCAACGGAGCATCGCTCCAACAGCCACCGCCGCTGCAATTACCAGCTTAGATCGACCCAGTTAATAAAACAGTCCATTTGATCTGGCGAAGCCGTTCATGTTTTGGCTCTGAGCTACGGTGTGTGTTGATGTCGTGATCAGATGTATGGAGGCAGACACCTGACATGCTGGTGTTACTTTCACAGCAGCTGTCACTGCGGTCTGTCAGTGACTTGACTCGCACCAGATTTGCTTTCAGATTAATATTTCATCTCTCGCTTAATAGAAAAACAGATGTTCTGCAGCCATGTACATTGGGAAATAAGCCGGTGGTAATGTATGCATTACTTACAGCCGGCTAACTAAATTTAGAATGAAATATGCATCTGACAGATGCCTCACAATCAAGTTCCAAAAGCCTATACTGGGGTATCGACTGATTTCATTTATGCAGGGCAGACTGACCTCATTGGGGGAACTAATAAAACTTTTGGTACATTCAACCGGAAAGATGGCCTGGCAGTATTTCAGTCTTAGGCAGCTCTCTGGGTGCCCTTTAAAGCATTGACCTCTTCACAGAGTGAGGGCTCCTATGTGATTAATACTGCTAGGCATTTATTGGCACGCAAGGCACTTTTACCAATAGGTCACCTGTTTGACCTCAGCATGAGCGCAGAGATCGAAACCAAGTGGACAGGAGGCTATATGGCTTAAGGTGGTAACAAGAGGCAAAATAACCAAAAAAAGCACTTTTAAACTCATAACCAACCCACTCATATGAAGCTATTTGGGCACACACACACACACACACACACACACACACACACACACACACACACACACACACACACACACACACACACACACACACACTCTTCCACACATCCTCAGTCTCTATCACATTCTCCAAGACCCACCCACACAACACACACAGCCTGGGGCATAAAAGGTTTCTGCGGCCAGAACACAAACAAACTCATTTGTAACCTGCCACGACACACTCCAACACACACACTCCAACACACACACTCCAACACACACACTCCAACACACACAACAGAAACGCCAAGTAACATTATCCCCCTGTGCAGCTAGATGGATCAGAGTGTTTATCAGAGTCTCTCCACAAGCAAACTGTGAGAAGGATCATAATGTCAACGATTGATTCCATCACAGTCGATACAGATACCTGTCCGGATACCCGCTGATGCCATTTAACGGGGATATTATGCCGCTGCTCAGGTAAATGTCAGGTGTTTCGTCTGAGCACCGTTTCTGGGTCAGAAGTGAACCGGGAGGTGGCCGAATGACATGGAGTAGTTAGATTTCAGTAAGTGAGCTAAAATGGAGCTCGGTGATGTTATTTTTAATGCTGCATCAGGTCAACAAGCTCCTTAAAATAGCATCCAATTTGTCTTACATAAAACAGGATCTGAATAAAAGGAATAACAAGCGAACAGAAAAATGGCGATGCAACACAACAACAAATGCACCCTCTGGTTTATCAGCAGTAAATAGCCAGTGCCACGTTTCCATGCTCCTTAATCATACTGATGCATGTACACAAGCACAATGTGATGCACACACACACACACACACACACACACACACACATACACACACACACACACACACAGACACACACACACACACACACACACACACACACACACACACACACACACACACACACACCACACACTCTTCCGCCCTCTATCTATTGCAAGCAGTTGAAAGTACGCACGCGCGTCACACACGCTCTCATTCACACATTTTTTTTTTTCCCGAAGACCAAAGGAAGAGCTGACTGCAACATTTTTCTCCACTTCAAAAAAGTAGCCAGTGTCAAAATGATAAATGAGGGATCATGAGGGAGAGCGTGCATACTTACATTAGACTGCACAAGAGCTTGAAGAGCTGCGGCGGTTTTCAGAGCTGCTTTCAGGCTGCTGTTGTTACACACAACGAGTCAATGTGCAAATTCCAAAGCACGACAGTGATTAGCAGTGTGAAATTAGTACCAACATAACAAAAACATCCCCAGCGCAACGGGCGAGGAAGGTGTGTGACCTGACATTACGAAGGCCTGGAAGGTGAGTGGAGGGGGGCGCAGCGCTCCTTATCCAGGTGTTGGCTGGTAAAAGGTTGATTGCTAATTTCCCCGAGGTGAATACAGCTCACAGATGTGTGCGCAGTACATCTGATAGGCCTTTAGACTGCTGATGCAGGGCAGCGTGCGGATATTTTCAAACATCATTTATAACATCATTTCAGCATCAGTTACAAAGGGGCGGCGGGAAGATTGATGGGGCGGCGAGGGCTGGTTAATATGCGTGATTGGAATGGTACACGGGTCGCACCGTCTGTTGTTTGGAAGGTGACGGCACAGAAAATAGAAAAGTATCAGACTTGGGATGAACGAGATGAACGTTTATCCCAGTGAAGATGATCTGGACATGGGGCTCCTGCTTCCACTCATCAGCACAATGAGTCTCACAGAACATTTGGACTTTTAATAATTATTATATGTTTACATCCTTTAAAACAAATCTCCACTTCACACAAGATCTATTATTATTATTGATGCAGGTAGCAACTTTAAATCAATTTGCACCTCAAGGATTCACTTTGACGCCATCATCCATTTTGACTAAACTCTAACTCTAACCCAGAACTGCTTCATTTTAACTGGCTGAGCACAGAACTGGGCGAATCCAGAGATGTGGGGTTCATGAAGAAAACCCAGTACTGTTTTTATGTGTTTGAGTCCATTGTTATCTGGAGGTGAAAGTTTTGTACAATGTGCAGACCTCTGCAGTTAGCACATAAAGCAGACGGCAGCAAAACATGTTGAATCAGAGTTTCTGCAGGTTTCTCCAACTCAGATTGAGACTTTGACCATTATGAAGAAAATTGAAGCTCTTTATCAAAACTTAAATGCATAAAATTCCAAACTACTGAGGAAGCAATGTTACTACTTGTGATATTAGCTATACATCTTGTCACTCTGTTACATTAAAATGAACAGGAATTAATGTCTTGAACTAATCTATTTCCATATTTGTCATCTGTGGCTGTTTTATTATCTTCTGTTTTCATGCTGCTTCTCCTTCATTCCTCCCTCTCAGCTGTATTTTTCTCCAGAGTAACAACCTTGTTGATATAAAATTGGTCAATAGGTAAGACTGGTGCTTGATCAACCATGTTTAAAATTCACCAAACCTCCGACTTCAGAGTTGGTGTTTTTAGTTTAGTGCTAACAGCAGCGGTGGCGGTTTTCTGGGGAGCTTTAGCCACGGCAGCAGATCCAACTGTGACATTTCTGCTGTCTGTTTGTGGCTCTTGGCTGCAGCTTTGTCCTTCTCAAACTGCATGTGGCTCTCCACAGTCTTAACCCCCGAAGTGCCGAGCTTTATTTCATGTAGCATTGTTTGGGTTGGCAACAGAAATGTGCAAATGGCTAAGACGAATGCCATCTATTCAAACGGAGAAAAATTTGGACTTACCCAAGAGAGACTCAAAGAAGCTAGCTGTCTTGCTAGCAAGGGTACAATAGCAGACAGTTATTGGTAGACACAAGTCACAATACAATGGCTCAAACCTTTGGGTGGCAGAAAGGTCCAGCAGGAAAAATAGCTATGAATATAAAATATTAAAAAGTCTTATCACGACAAAATTTAAGGCTTGTGATTAACATAATTAAGGTCAACATAGATTTTTTAAAATAAATGTAAGACTTTTTAATGATGCACAGACATTATGTGTCATTCAAGCTTGAATTCATGAAGGTTTCTTCATGCGTCTCCAGACAGTTTGTGAAAGATTTCCAAAATTCCCAGTTGGACAAGCTCTGCACCGGTCGTCAGTAGTTGACCGTCCATGTGGCCAGTTGTTGGTGTGGGAGGTGAGCAGACATCATATCTGCATGCAAGAGGATGTTCTGGACCAATTTGTGACCCGAACACAAACTGGTATGTTTATTTAGTTTAGCCAGATGAAGACGTTCGTCAAGATTCAAGGTGTTGGTTCCACCACAGGGAACGACGTTGGTGTTCCAGTAGCTTCATCTTTAGTGGGTGTTCCTCAAAATCTGGACCAGTTTGGTTTCACCTGAGTCAGACATTTTGGGTTTGCTTCCATATCTCTGCAAAGTAGTAATGATTTGTGTAACTTATTGTCTGAAACTGATGGTCCAAGAATCTGCTGAGAAAAACTTTCCCAACTTTTCCTGGTCCTTGCTACTTTTCAATGACTTCCAAGTTTTCATACTGCAAAGAGAAATGACCAGCCACAACCGATCACAATCACCAAGCAGAAGATTCAAGTTGTTCCAATAAATGTTTGAAAAAATTCACAATAAATTCAAAATTGTGCTAAATATTTATGCTTTTTTCTGTTCTGATCATATTTTAGCCCAGAAACCAAAGGCTTTCCTTTATTGGAGAAAAGAGAGGGAAGCAAAGTTACTGCCAGCCACACACTCAGATCAATTACAATGTAATTACAATAGCAGACAGAAATACAACCTGGGTCTGTGCTCTGTCTGCACTGATAACTGATAGATAAGCACCTGAGGGATGGCTGAGAGAAGCACCTGACCAGAGACACATCTCAATGCTGTCAATAAATAACTCTGCTGGGACCGTTTCTTTCCTGAGAGAGGCTACCCAATCGGGTCGACATCGTCCACATCCCGACCTCCTGTGCAGTTCATCAGGCTGTCCGACAGGAGACACATATAAAGCAGGGAAAAAGCACATCGACGGCGGATACTGCGGCAGAAAACACTCTCCATTCTCCACCGCCGGCCCACCCCGCCGATCCTACGACTTTCTGCGAATCATTTCCAAACTATGATCAAGCCCTGGCTTATCTGGAGGCGCCCAGAGCTAAACGTGCGCGACACTGATGCAGATGTGGCGGTGATCCGCAGTCAGAAGGATGAGCGGGAGAGCAAATTTCACTGCAGAGAGTCTACAAAGACAAAGAGATCAGCGATAAGACAGAGAAGTGCACCCATATCGACTGCTGTCAGTTAGGAGCATGTTAAGGAGTGTATTAGGGATTAGAGGGGATTAGTCATATCAGATCACTAGGGGGTTATCAGTGGTCGCAGCTCCACAATGAGGGGCTCCCGGCCACTTTGAAACAAGCACCTCACCGTCCCTGTGTAAGTCTCAATATTAACCCATTAAGTCGGACGATTTATGAGTTTGGAAAAACAATTAAGCTTGTGATTTTTATTAGGAGCTTGATTGAGTGCCTCCTCCCTGGTGTCTTGACACTACCAAAGTTTGCCCCCTCTGGAGCGCAGAGGGCCAGCTCCAAATATTACCGTGATTTAAGATGCAAAACCAACACACATTGAAACAGCTCTGAGCTTATTCCACGCGCTCTTCCACACAAAACCAATTTAGTTTCCATTGATCGCTTTTCAAGCAATTAGATTTCCATTGATGGAAAAAGTAGAAGCTGCTTGTATGAGACGGGGAGGGTCAGTGGTTGGGCACTGTGATTTGCACGTTTATTTGGGCCGTTTGACCACCTTCTCTAACCTCTGACAGATCCCTCGCTCCCAGCCTCCTTGCTTTTTACCCCTTCCTTGTCCCCACCTTCCGGATAACAAATAACCCGCCGAGCATGAAAAAAATGCCTGGCGTCAGATTATATATCCGTCTTTATTTCCGATATTGCCTCTTTGTTTCTGCAAACTTGGCTGATTTTCTAAATTGTGGAGTATTGACTGTTTCAGAGCCTGACCAAGCGAGTCTGATGTAACACATTGGAAGTAATGATATCCCAGCGACGGGAGAGGCAGAGGCTGGAGCAGCTCTGGACGATGGCCAGGCCCTGTAACCATTAGTCTCCCCAGGAGCCGGAGTCTGTTCTGTTCCAGCACGGCAAAGCTTCGCCTTCAGCACAAACGGTAACCCAACTCAACCGGTGAAACCACCACCAGAACCCCCCTCCCGTGTGCCCACCGCCGACAGAGATGCCATCAGGAATCACTTCCTTTGTCTCAGCCAAGGTCATTCCTGGTCTAACTGTGGAGGAAAAGAAATAAAAGAATCTACAAGATGTTTAATCCCAAACTGGCGGGTTTAAAAAAAGGAACGATTACATATTCAAAATCCACCAGAAAGGTGAAAGGGTGAAAAGTGGATTCAAGGTGTAAAATAGGAACACTGAATGCCATTAATGTGAAAGTAGGGAGTAATTCCCCGCGTGCTCCCAGAGGAAATCCACCTTTCGCCAAAGCCTGAGGATTTTGACAAATGCCTTTCTCAACACCAGCAAAGGAGACAAATGTTACATTTAAACAGAAATACTTAATTTCCGCTTTTGGTGACTTGCAGCAGATATCATTAATCAACAGAGGCCTACCACGCTCAGTGAGCCTGCTAAGAACCAGATGATCGCCTTCTTCCACTCAATCCATCAAGTATGATTGGAGAAAGAAAAGGTTCAAAAATTTTGAGTTGCACCCACGCAGGAAGAGTAATTACCCTTGTGCCAGGCGCCGAGGTGTTCCTGTGACACCTCGACCCTCTGTTTATCATGCACCAGATTACTCATGGGGGCGTCAGTCTGACGTGACAGAACCAGAACCTCCACCTGGGTTCCCCTCGCTCACCGCGCCAGAGGGGGACAAATATGACATACGAGCTTCCAGACTTTCTAACTAGCAAACTTACTTTGGGACCCGGGAAACATAATGTCCTCCATGTTGCGAGGAAAGCCGAGGTCAGTGGGGTTCAGCGTTTGAAGGATGGCGTCGCCGTTTCATTTTTAAAGAGCAATCTGTTGATTTTCGCACCATGTGTTGAATTACTCACTGCCTCCTTTTCGATGGCATGCATTGAAAGAGATATTTAAAGGTGCAATGTGCAACGTTTTGAAGATTAATACGGCATTGTCAAAATAATTGTGATTCATTTGTTTACCAGCTTGGTGAATAAATGAGACCATCAACAGCTTGTGGCTCATGTTTGTGGCAGAGGGATTCAACGTTGGAGCCACAGTACTCTCTGCTGCCGCTCAGAGGAAACGGCTCCAGAACAATGTTCAAATTAACAAAGAATCCAAACATTCAGATGAAGAATCAACATCCTAAAATATTTGCAATGCGTTGCCTCTTATGTTTTCCGCTCTCCTACAATAAGTGCTTTGCTTTAGGTCACTTTAAAATTTCACCCCAGATGTTTTAATCACAGCATCACAGCAGATGATATTGCAGTCTCTCCAAAATAAGGTTACTAATGCTAATTTAGAAATTAAGTCTAAAAATAATCCACCTTTAATACTAATTGATTGATTAAACATTGAATTAGAAAATGGGTGCAAACTCATGTGCAAATATACAGTTATACATCTTTGAAAAGCAGAAGTGGAGCCTCATGCACAACCAACCATAATGCAGTAAGTGGTTTCTGGAAGTCAACAGGAAATCACTTGTGCGTTCCAGCAGCCATTGTACAGCACATACAGCGAGACAACCAGCTGACCAAACCTGCTGGAGATCCACTGGGGTTGCTAAGTAAAGGGTTGGGCAGCTGGGGTTGCTAGCTAACGGGAAGTGCCTGCTGATTTGTGACGTTACATTCTGGAGGATTTTGAAACGGCTCATTTTCCAGAGACCAAAAAACATTCATTTACTGTCAAAAAGTTTTTTGTTTTTTTTGAGCGCTTGATTTGATCAGAAACAGCAGCGACCCAAACAGAAGAGCAAAAACATATAAAATGTGAATTTTGCATAACATATCCCTGTCATGCTTTGACTTTAATTGCAGCAAAATTTCAATCATAAATGAAAAAAAGTATTTCAAACTTCAGACAATCTGTGAAGCAGCTGAGAAGGAAAATTAAAGCTGAACATGTCAAACTCAGCAACAGGCGGCTTCAGAAGATTCTAACTTAGTCACTAATACAATTTTATCATCTTTTTGATTTACATCAAAAAGTCAGTTTTTCCTCATAGCTTTTTGATCAACCATAAATTGATGTGGGAATAAACATTTTGCTCAATTTACCAAGAGAAACAGGTAAACATTGAAGTCTTGAGTTCAAGCTGAAGTAAATATCAGCCCAACTCTGCAGAGCTTTTTATCTTCTGGAGCAAATACATGATCAGCAGAGCAACCAGTTTCTTCACATTTTACCACAACTTACATGAAAATTCATTTAGCTAATGTAATATAAATTAAAGTATAATTGAAGGCACCGTTTACAGTGAATCTAAACAGGATAAGAACCAAAAACTAATGAACAGCTCATTCAAAACCTGAATCCCATTTGGCAGATATTCCACAATTAATCTACATATTTCTACCAAACTCTGTTTTCCAATCATAAAAAAGAAAGTACACCCTCTTTTCATTTTCATCATTGCTTAATATTGATTGAAAAATTACTACATTTTTCTCATGTTGTAAGTAAAATAATCTGCCAGTGGAACTAGAAGTTTTTCATAAATATTAAGTAATTATTGGCTTAATAAGGTAAGAGTAACTTAGTTCTATCTCATTTCAAGTGTACAAAGATATTTTCACAAGAAATTAGACTAAAACAATTGGCAAGATTTTGTGTTTTTGTGCTTTAAAATAAATCTGTGGAGGTAAATCTGAACATTTTCTTCCATCCTGCTATGAAAACCTAAGATTTTGTGCGTGTATTTAAAAAAAAATCAGCCTGTAATGAAATGAGTTTCCTCAGTCATGTGTCCTTATGGTAATTATGTTGAAGATATTATATTTGCTTCACGCTGAGTCTTTAATGACTTCCCTTTTCGATAAAGAGAAAAGACGTGAAGATTGTTTTTCTACGGCTGAAGAGATTTTTCCTAAACATAAAAGGTGAACAAATGCAGTGTTGGATTTAAAATGTCGGAACATGAGGCGAGTCAGATGAGGATGGACACGCTGAGGCAATAACAGTAAAGCAAACAGGCTAGCGGCTCTGCTCCGCTGCTCCTCGCCTCCCTGGTGATACATGCGAGAGATAACAGCTTAATTTCAACCTCAGCACTTTTACTGCACTGTCCAAGGAGCTCACTGCATCAATGTATCAATGTACCACCATGCTAGTCACTCTCCACTGCGACAACTCACAATTTTTCTATGATGGAGGCTTTCAGAGAGGTGCCACGGTTTGGCTGGCGCACAAGCCGCCCTCCTCTGATGGCTTTGGTCTTGGGAGACTCTGCTGGCTGTTTGTTTCTCGGAGAACAGGTCACAGGTCAGGCTTTTGATTGAATCCCCCACACTGTGACGAGAGAAGTGGGGGAAGGTGGAGGGAGATTGGAATGGTTCTGGATTTTGCTGCAGAAGCTCTTCCCTCTGCAAAACATTTCCTCCTTCTCTTTGAAAAGCCGGAGCGGCTTCAGCCTCCACGGAAAACAGAAATAAATATAGCGAGAGCGGTAAACCTTGCCAAGAGGAGGCTTCTGTTTAATGAGCAAGCATCACTTACTTTAAACTAGGTTCAGTAAAATTCAAGCACTTTCAAGCATTTTCAAGGTAACTTTTCAAACTTTCCCAGCAGGAGTTGCAAATGAACTAAGAAAATGCAGATTCAGTTCATTATTATGTGATATTTATTCCTGTTATCTTGTGGTTTTTTCTTGGTGAACTAAAATCTAACTAAATTTGAATGTTTTCAAATGTCACACCCAGTATTCCTGACTGGTCTGAGAAAAAAACTAATTTCAATAACATTGATTTCAATTAAACTGATCAATATGTTTTTAAGACATCAGGAATAATCCTCACACTGAAACAATCCAAACACATTTTGTTGAGGTAAATGACTTTTTTGCTCAAATAAAACATAATTAATAAAGAAAGTTACAAAAAAATAAAAAAATCCCTAAAATATGTTTAATGTTTTATGGTTTTTAACTAATATAATCACTTTGTTAACTATAAGTGACCTAAAACATGAAAAGTTTAGTTCAGATGGTGAGAAAAAAAATTCTCTCATCTTTAGATGTATGAAAATATTTGGTTTCAACTGTAAAATAATGTCAAACATTTTTTTTAAAACAGTTTGAATATTAAGCACTTTGAAGGATCTTGGACAGAATTCAAGCACTTTCCAAACCTTGGAATCGCCTAATTGATATTTTCAAGGATTTCAAGCACCTGTATAAACCCTGTTAAAAGTTAAAGTCCTGATTATTATTTTCTGGAAAGTTAAAATGAGTTTGATTCTGTTTTAAAGCGTTGTGAAAAAAGCTGGTCTTTTATTTCTCCTGCAAACTAATAATGTTGCTTATGAGGCACGCTGGTGTTTTTACGTTTCGCCGCTTAAACAGAAGATTTATAAAAAGAATAAATAAGCATGACTCTGCAGAGAGCCAGCATGTCAGCTCCCAAATCACATGAATCATAAATATGAGCTTTTGCTGAAATTAATTGTTGAAATGTTGTAAGCTGCAGCTTCGAATACCAGCCCTGGTCTATTTCCTGAGCAAATAATGCACCAGAAAAAAAGTGCTAAAATAAATTACAGTTGCTGTTTATCCTCTGTAAATACGTTTGCATTGGAATGCAGCTGGCGTGTTGCGAGGCGGTGCGGCCTTCTGGCTGGGATTTCCTCACAAAGCCGGAATCGGAGGCGCGTTGACCCCCCGGTGACCCCTGTGACGTGGCGAGCATCCAGACCGCTAACAGCAGCCGGACCGCCCGGGCCACGGCGCAACCAGGCTCACCTTGTTGAGGGGCGTCATGGTGAGAAAGCAGCCGCGTCGCGCATCACCCCCCATCTGTAGCGGGTCAGCAAGGCCGCCGTTTAAAAGGGCAAACACGAGCTGAATAAAGAGCGAGCCGCTGTGTTTCTGTGTCTTTCCTCCATTTACAGGAAAAAACGGGACGTAAAACCACAAAACTGGCCGGGTTCATGTCACCGCGGATCAGATTTAGTTTAACAACAATGTGGGCTTGGAGGGAACCACGAAAGCGCTACAAAATGTAAACAGTTTGATTTCAGGCATATTTACAGTAAAATACTGGTAATTTTACAGGTGTTTTAAATTACGTGTGATTTAAAAAGAGATTTTTAAAAAATAATAAGAAACAGAGAGGAAATGTAGTTTTTGTTTTGGAAGTGTTCACTGCAAAAAACACAAAAAGTGAAATAATCTACCAGTGGAACCAGTGCTGTTTCATCAATATTAAGGAATCACTGACCAAAAACAAGCTGCTAAATATTCCTGAAAAGTTAGTTTTGTCTTATTTTAAGTGGACTAAGATATTTGCATTATAAAAAAGATCAAAATATTTGGTAAGATTTGGTGCATTTGCAGCGTTTGTATTCATGTAAAGGAGAGTAATGTTTTAACGCCTCCAGACTGTGTGCGCTGCTTCTCTTTAGGAAAAGTGTAGTTTGAACGTACACTTGTATTAAATTATAATAAAAAAAACTGCAAATGTAAATCAAGCGAACACAAAGCTTCTGCTGAGTGATGAGAAGTGACGTGTGTTTTTCTCGGGCCGTTGTCGCAGCCGATCGTCTCACTCATGCATCTTCACATGAGCGATGATCTCAGAATGTAAAAATAACTCCACACCTTCACAGGCAGGAGCGCCATCCCTGCTGGTTATCCATAGGGAAGGAAGAAATGAAATGTGCTTTTTATCATGTGTCATCAACGCCCCCCCCCCCATCTTTTTTCCATTCATATCCACATTGAAGGCCCCCCTGACCCCCCCCCCCACCCGACCCCCGTCAAAAAAATATTGGCAAATGTAGTAATTACGTGGCGAGTTTCAGCGCCTTACACTGCTGCGGGCTTGCAGCAGTCCCGGGCCTGATATTTCAGCTTTATCATATTTTAGTTTTATTTGAGGACGGTGGCAGCACCGCGCCTCCAGTCAGCCATAATTGAAATGAGGGAAGGAAGATGTAGAGGCTGTGTGCCCCACTCCTTGTAATCAAACCCTTAGTCCTGTGTGCTTCACCATTTTTCAAAGTGAAATATCCTCCCAATCTTTATAGTAATACACAGCGGGTCCTCCTCATGCCTTAGCCTGTGGGTAATTAGGCATGAGCAAGAGGAGATTTTACATACAGAAGCTATACGTTAGCAATGCTGCGGCCCCACACTGGGCTTCTGATGCTCCAAGTCCACCAGAAGCATTCAATTAACTTCATGATCACATATATAACAACACCAGGCTGCTTCGTGATTAATTTATCATTGCTGTTGTAGCCGGCGTGACATCAGTATTCAGCGAGCGCAGCTCTCCGTTTCCACATGCGCTCTGTGTGGGTTGCATGTGAGGCCCGCGTGCGTCTGCAGCCGGAATAGAGAAAAAGTGAAGCCGGGGGACTGATGGAGAAGTTGATGTATGATCCCTGGTGGCTGAGCCGGTTTGAAGCATGGAGCTGGGCAGGTGATTCCGAGGCGCCGGCTCTTTAAACAGCGTAATGAGCCAGAGAGGACGCCACCGCGATGCAGAACCTCCCCCTCCCACCAACACAGCCCACCACTCGGGAATATGGCCGACAGGTGATCGCAGAAGCTAAAACTTGCTTTGTTTTGCGAAAGTCAACTGGCAGATTATTTCACATTTTATTGAGTGAAAACAAGCTCGTGTTTTTGCTTAAAAGCTTCTTATAAGCTAGTTTTGTCCTATTCCAAGTTTACTAAGATTTATTCACTAAAAACTAAACCGAAAATATTTAAGATTTTGTGTTTTTGCATTGAAGCACAAAACAGTCAATCTTTTTTGGTAGTATAATTTAATACACTGTAAAAACACAAAATCTTATCAAGTATTTTTGGTCTAGTTTCAAATCAAATGTCTTAGAATAATTTAAATAAAACAAAACTAACTTATACAAAAGTTTTTGGTTTAAGTTTAAGCTTGTTTAAGTCAATAATACCACAATACAGATGATAAAAAGTATTAGTTTTACTTAACAGTCAGTATTAGTTTTACTTAACAGTCAGACATTTTAAGTGCAATAATCTGCCAGTAGAACCAGAAGTTTTTCAGATAATTGTGTCTTAGTTCAAGTGTATGAGATATTTACACTAAAATCTACAGGGTAAGATTTTGTGTTTTTGCAGTGAAACTAACTGAACAGACAAAAGTGGTGAATTTGCGCTCAGATGACGGCGATGGGTGAAGTGAAAGAAAACGGCGCGGCGTTAAGTCGGTTACTAGAAGCAACAGGCCCACATGCAGCTCGCCGTCCTCTGCCTGTTCAAAAACCACCGAAACGTTCCGGAGGGACGGGCAGAACCGGGCAGAACCAACATATTTCCGACCCGCTTTGATCCAAACCGCGCTCAGATCCAAACCGCGCTCAGATCAGCATCAACAGGCATCGACGCGCATTTCCTGTTTCAACCGAGACGATTTGATGAAACTTTTAATGTTTGCTGATCAGGGAGAAGCTGAAGGATCCGACTTTAAAGAGACCAAAATAAGTCCAATAAATTCTCACCTGATTTGTTAATAAATGTTTAATTTGGCTTTATATCGGCTGGTGATCAAACGTTTTACGGCAGATCCTAAGAAAAGTCAAACGAGGACGATTCTGGGCCCAGATCTGAAGAAAAATGAGCCGCTGTCAAGGCAACCACTAAACATACCATGGTGGAAACGCTCAAAACTAAACTTCAGAAATTCAATCTTCAAACTCGTTTCCCCGCCAAGAAACCGATGCTGCTCACATGAACTCCCACACCTCCCCACACCTCCTTACGTCTGAAGAGGTTTCTACGCATTGAAATGACGTCAGTGATCAGTAAATCACTTTTTATCATTTTCAAATTTATCAGACAAAGAAAGAAAAAAAAAGAAAAGAAAGACTGAAGATTTAGTCTGATGATGAGCGATAAAAATCCCTTTTTATTTGTGCACATCAGAAGATGAACACCTTGTGTTGTACCTGACATTTAAGTTCAGAGGCCGAACATAATTAGTGCAGTGGTCACAAATGGCCCCCGGGCCTCACTTTTGACACCCGATTTAAATCGTTTGGGAATTTTTTCTTAAGTTCAACGATAATAGTTTCCATTTCTGATATCAGTGAAAGTTTTTTAAAGGCTGATATGATTGTGAATGAAATAAGAGGCAACTTAAAGCTCGGACCAACAATCGACCACCTAAAGTCAGAGGATAAGTTTCATTTAATTAGGTCTAAAAGGATCAGTTATCACCTTCATCCGTCTGGATTGTTGTCCAATTTTTCTCCTAAAAAAATACCTGATAAAAAAAACTTGTGAAAGTTGTTAAATTAGGTGTGCCGCTTCCTCTGGAGCGCTCAGGCACAGGACGTGTAATAAATCCTTGACAACTTACAGTCCTAATTCATTACTTGTGCTTAATGATCAAAAATACCCCTTAATTTAGGTGGAACAGGGTCAACTTCAAAGTGATTATTATCTCGGAGGAGTTTTGCATATTTATTAATATCATGATATTGATTGGAGCTGCAGCGGTTTCTCCTTTTCTACTTGCGCTGAAGGCTTGCAGGGTGACACCTGTCTGCACGCCGCCGCCGCCGCCGCCATCACGTCTGCTGACACTCCAACAGGTCTGCCCAGACGGATGGCGAGGTGTGCGTTTCAAAGTTTGCACACACGGCGAACGTGTTTACATATAAAACGGGGCGACGTCGGCCCTCGTGTGCGATTTACAGCGCGCGTCTCCGCTGACATGTTCCTCGCAACACAGAAGAAAAACAGCAACTGCAGCTTTGAGGAGACAAAAGACGAGGGGGCACATGGAGGAGAAAGATGGGCAACAAGACCCTCTCTGCAGCGTTTCATTGCTGCTGATAATATATAAATGCGTGCACACATGGATGCTGCTCGTAAATGAATAAACACATACATCAATTTCAAAATCCAACACATTTGAATTTCAAATGCAGCTGCGGCTTTTCCCCCCCTCTTCTTTACGATATGTCTCATTTCTCTTGTGGAGATATAAAAAAGAGAGGGCTGAGAGGAAAAATTAGAGCGGTGGAAGAACAAATGCTGTATGGAATTTGAGATTATGTATTTGGTTTGTGTGCTTCCGTCCTGTTTAAATCAAAGGCGTGGGGGCCGTGTAGCCGTGGGCTTGTTGTTGGTGACAGTTTCAGTGTTTCTAGACTTCTCTCCTCCCCCTTTTCAGCGACAGTCCTGAATTGAGAAGCGGGGTGGAACGGGTTGTGGGCTTCTGGCGGAGGGTGAATTAAATAGTCACTCTCCCTCCCATTTCTCCCTCTCTCCTTCTCTCTCTCTCTCTTGCACTTTCTCTTTTTTTTTCCAGTGGCGTTTAAAATCAATTCATTCAGTGGACTGCTGACACAGCCCGGCCCAGAGAGCCCAGGATTTATGGCTCCCTCTAATGGGCATGCTCTGAACCAAAGCCCTGCCGTCAGCACAATCCTGCCAGCCACCCGTCCGCCCCGCTCCCTCACTCCATCTACCTTTTAAAGACGCAGGCATCCTTCCTCCTTTCTCCTCCTCCTCCTCTCTTTTTCCCCTCATCACCACAGTGCTAGCAGCAGCAGAGGGGCCCAGGATGCATTATCAGGGATGAACAATGTGAAGCTGTAGTCTCCACCAGAGCACCATTAAAAACTAAATGTTGCAATTTGCATTATTGTCTCTGACTCTTTTGTGTAGGACGGCTTCTTTTTGTGCTGCAGAGATTGATTTCTCTAATCTTATTCATACATATCAACTGGAACAGAGAGGAAGAGTCTAATTTATGTTATTTTCTTCCTTACATGCAGGGGAACAACTGATCTTTACATTTAAGAAGCAAATTAAGCATATGCTTTAGCGATGTGCACTGACATTTGGTGTTCCTGGATGTAGCCTGGAAGATAAAACTGTTCATGCTCTGAATGCAGGATGTCTTCGAAATGATGATTTTGCTGAGTTAATAATGTGTGGTGCATCTTTACAACATTTATAAAACAACAAACCAAACATTGCCACTGAAGAAATGCTTTTTTCTCAAATTTCCAACTCAACTCGCAAAAAATTTAAGTTGTAATCTGCAGGTTTGCCACTAGGTGTCACTCCAGACAACATTTACCTTCCATCTCCCATAAAATCACATCAAGTGTCATTCATTCCCGGCTTTTTAGTTGATTTTTTTCCAGGTGAAATGACCTGGAACAGCAGAAGTTTGAATATATGGTGGATTTTCTCTCAGATTATACAGGCTCACATAATATATATATTTTTTCAAATCCGTATTAGCATATTCAGATTATCGAATTAGGTTTTGAGGATGGAAAAGCCTTCAGACTTTCAGACTCTTTTGCAATATCATAAAAGATAAAAGTCAGGACTTGTAGAATAAATTGCCAGACAGGCAGAGAGCTTTTCATATAACATACATGAAACACAGACTTAGTGGTTTTAACTCACATCATAAACACTTAAAGAAACAGGCCAAGCTTAAAAGTTACATAAACACAGACAATCTGGCCACAATTTCTACTTTAACGGAAACATATTTAGTAATTGATCTATTTTAAGACAAAGATTAATACTGCAGTAACAGGAAATTTGGATCTTTTTAGTGGTTTTATGTCTCAATTTTGACTAAAAATAAACAGATTTTAGTTAGAAAAGGTCTATGAATCAAGATAAGTAAGTCATTGTTTACAACTATTTCTGAAAGTTGCAAATTGAAACAAATATTTACTATATTTGATCACAGTTGATTTAATTTTGAAGTTCAGGTTTAAGAACAAAAACCTTCAGAAAAAGACAAAATCAGAGATTTCAGACCAATCCATCTTAAAAATGGAAAATGTGAGCTGCAACACAAAGTGTTCATCCAGGTGTTTGCTTTTTATTATTTTATTTTTTAGTAAAAACCAAATAAAAAATTAAATAAAAATGTGAACACTCAAAGTTTTGTGACCCCGAAGCCAAAACGTTTAAGACCAGCTGCTAGAAATATAACAAAAACAACAAATAGAAAATGATTTTTAGGTTGGTGTAAAGAACAATTGGACTTCTAAGAGAGCAGGTTTACACCAGACCCAATCACCACACTGCCACTGCCGTGCTTTAGGGTGGGTATGACAGTTTTTTTTCCAATTTTATATTCAGTTCTTTATAATAAAACGACCCCAACGTTAAAACTATTGCGATTTTTTCAGATTCAGCTTTACAAATCCACTTTCCACTTTCAAACAGAAACCAGTTGTCCACCAGTGGGAACAGTGGGAATAGTGGGAACCTCCCAGCACAGAATAAAACAATAATTAAAGCTGCATCTGATCTTTTTTCTCCATAAACATTAAAAGTGCTTTTCTCCATTCCTCTCTGTGACCAGAGGCACAACCTGGGGTCTGAGAGGAGTCTATATTTCTATTCATGTATTCATAACCGAGCCCAGTGTCACCGGATCTGAAACAATTTATGGCACAAGAAGGAAAAAAAAAAGAGATTGAAAACACTCGCTATGAACCCGGCCAGCATAAAGATATATATAAAAAGGATCATGGCCTGAATGGCAATGACAGCATGAAGTCACTCCTGCACAACACTTGATTTGAGGGAGTTAGCTGGCCTCTGTGTCTGACTGAGACTGTTTCTAGATTGTATTTATATCTGCAACAGTCTCTGCGAACACAAAATATGCTACGCTACACTTGACCCTGTTATATCCTCAGGCAAACTGGCAATTTGCAGACAAATACAGACCTTTACTGCAGCCCCAGAGCCTCCAGCTTCCATCCTTCTCCATATTCCAGCTGTGCTCTGCAGCCTGTCAAGGCGGCAAGGGCCCCGAATTAGCCTCCCATTACAGCTAGGCTCCCGCTCCCCCCTAAACTTAACCATTACTGACCATTTGGCATGGCTTCATTATAGAGCCATGCATGTAAAATCAAGTCATGGTCCCTGGCCGTCACATCCAATCTCAAAATACAAGCCGGCCCCGCCCCACCTCTGAATCTCCATCTTTCTCTCTTACTTAAGTTCAAGCTTCTCCTTGTTTCATAAAATATGATCTGATTAGAAATAGATTACACACCTTGTTAGCAGAGCGTTTCATATTTGATACAGCGGTGCTTTAAGACAGGCAGCCTCTTTCATGATTCAAAGCGATTGTGGCCTTGTTCTCCGGCCTATTTGTTTAATAAGCTCTGCTACATCAGCGCGCCTTTTAAGTGAACACACTCCCCTGCAGCAAAGGCAAAAGATCAATACCCACACCTGTAAAGAAATGTAAAAAAGCAACCAAGGAATCACGGTCAAGGATTTTCCCCCTTCCATGGAATAAGAGGCGAGGTAATCAGGAACAGTTTGGCTGTTTGAAAGCGAATCCACAAACAGGAAGCAGCTTTTATGTGCTGACCTGTAGGGAGAGCTACAGGTCCGCCGTGAAATATTCAGAGCCGATTAGTCCAGCGCCGAGCTTTTTGAATTTTCCGATCCGTATGCAAATGGGATATAATAAACAGAAGGAAGAAAGGCAGAGCGTTGGAGGGTAAATGAATTCATTATATTCCTCACCTCATCTGCTCGCTGATGGAAGACATCTCGTGTAATCGCCGATGGAGGGGCGAACCTCCTACTGTACCAGGAATAATATCCGATCGCATCGCCTTAAAACGAGCAGAACTCTCCCTCGTTTTCCTCTGAACAAAGTCAGAGTAAGAGGGAGGATGTTGGAAAGTAATTACCAGTTAGTGAATCCAGGAGTTTAGTTGGAAAAGGCCGGAGCTGCTGGAAAAACTCTGTCCAACCATTTTTATTACATCATGATGATACAAACATTTCTCACCGCTAATTATTGCAAATCAGAGCCGTTTTGTTTCAGCTGAGCAAACAAACTTCACTGCAAAAACATCAAATATTACTCAGTAGTTTATAGTGCAATAAACAAGTAACTTTTTAGAAAGGAGTTTTAAATCAATAATTGCTTGATATTTATAGAGAAAGTGCTTCTTCCACTAGCCGATTATTTCACTTTTAGAAAAAATGCCTTGTTTATAAGTTCATCTCCTGCAAAAATGCAAAACCTTACAAATTATTTTTCTCTATTTTCTGCTGTAAATATCTCAGGACAGTTGAAATAATACGAAACTACATTGCAAGTAACTTTTCAAGAAGATATTGGAGCTTATTTTAGCTCAATAATTGTTTAATAGTTGTGAAAAAGTTCCACAAAAAATTTTATTTATAACAAGATATTTTGCTCAGATTATAACTGAATTAATCAGCCAGTGGTTTGTTTTCATAAAACCAAGCACCTAAATATTGTTTAAAAGTTACTTATAAATTATTTGAATAAGAAATTGGACAAAAATACTTTATAATGTCTTGCTATGTTGGGGATTATTTCACTTATTAAAAGGACAAAAGTGTGTTGTTATAAGTTAAACAATCTGCCAGTGGAAACTAGTTTTTCATTAATATTAAGGAATTATTGAGGTTAAAAAATCTCCTATTTCTTGCTGAAAAGTTACATTAAGTTGGTTTTGTTGTAATTTGTGCTGGAAACGAGACCAAACGTACTTTTTGCAGCGTTCAGACCAGACTTCCTGTTTGAACTCAGGAGTAAAAAGATTTGATGACCATCGTCTCTTTTTTCCTTCCTTCGGTTGTTGATTCGTCTGTTTTCTCCTCGGCGTAACGTCCGATCCGGCCGCCTACGCCCGCCGCAGTCTCGATGGGCGTCGACGGGGGAGACATAACACCCACCAGCTTAACACGGAGGTCACGGGAGGTCCATCATTACCAAGCCACAGCGGTGATCACGGCAATAATATAGAACGATACCCCAGCAATTACACTAATGGAAACGTCCCTATTTCTTCTGGCGGGCTGCGGCGAGACGCGGCGCACGCCCCCACGGGCCCCCCCTGGAAACGCCACTGGAGACGCGAAGTGGAGAGGAGGTAATGGCGGAGGCCCATTGATCCTCATTGCCACCTGCTCTATGGCTCCGCCGAGGATGGGCGGGGAGGCAGAGGGCTCCATCTGGGGAGAGATCAACGCCGACTCCCCGGCTCTCAGGCATATGGATAAGAGTCTTTTTCTAGTCTTGCACTACTTAACCAGCACACATTAGCACAATATGGCCGGATGGGGGGGAGTAAGGCGGGCATACATGCAGACTTTATCACACCGAGAGTGCTTCCACGCCGAAAGGGCGTGAAGTCGTTAACTCAGAGTCTGCAGTGATTGGCTTCTTTGGGGGAGACCAGGTGAGAAAAAGAACAAAACGCATCAATATGAGGAAAAAAGATTCCTATAAACTGACAGGAATGTGGGAATTACACCCACAACCAACTGTTGTGATTAGAACTGAGACGATCTGGGCCCAACGGAGAGCAAAGCTGGAAAATGACTTTTAAATTCAAAAGTTTTAGGTGTCAGGAAGCCAGACCAAAGACAGAATGAACCTCGCCTGGTCTTTAGTAGCTTCTAAAATAAAATGAAATAAAATTTAAAAAACTAATTTAATTCATTTTTATTAAAGATAAAAACATATCGGGGCAAATTCTTTGTTTTTTTTTTAAAACAAGCTTCAGCTCTTGGATAAGGAGAGGTTTCTGGTCCACAGCATCACTCCTCCCCTGCTGTGCTTACTGATGTTTTTTTTTACTGACTTTGATTATGGATATGAACAAAACAAAATGTAATGGCAGATTTCACACTGCAAAAACACAAACTTTTACCACATTTTTTTCTCAAATTTCTAATGCAAACATTTTCGTTTGCTTGGTTTACGTCAACAAGTCCTCAATATTGATTTTAAAAAGCTCTATCAAGTTATTTCAATGATAAAATGAGATTTTTTTCCATCTTGTGTGAAAAAATCTCCCATTGGATCTAATAATTGTTTTAGTCAAACAGTTAATTTGATCAGAAATGATATTTCCTCTAATCTGATGTGGGAAGCAGAAAGAAAGCTCTGATTGTTTCACATCTTTCTTTAATAAATAACGACAGTGAAGAATCTGTTGTTTGTGTACACTTCAAGTCCAATTTAAATAAGCGGTAAAACAATTTTCAATTGTTTTTATTGAATCCTCATATGTGAACGCTGGAACTGAAATAGAAAGCACTTGTTTTGTTTTTTTACAGTCAAATAGATGTGTAAATAAAGCCCAAAGTGCAATAATAGATAAGCATGTAATATTAAACAGCGCATTAAAGAAGAGCAGTGTGATTTACCTGGACTGTTTTGTGTTTTCAGCCTCTGTAAATCAGAGGGAAAAAGGGAATCTGCGCTTTGCATGACATGCGGAAAGCACATGCGAAGCAGCAGATGTAGTTCAGGTCCCAGAGCAGCTGAACACAACAGCAGCTTAGACAGTTTCTGACTTTACCTTCTGCTGAAGTCTCAAACTATATCATTCATACAAAATTCATACTCACTCTCCACATACGGCTTGGGTTTGTTTTCTTTTTTTTAAATCAGTGGAAAAAAACTTGCCAGATTTGATCAATATTTTCATTTTTATACATAATTCATAAATATATCCACCTTCTTTCACGGTTCAATTACAAATAAAACACAATGCACGTTGCATGAGTGACCCATCCGAGATCAGCTTGCAGCATTTGTACTGCTGTTCACACCCAGTTCAGTCCTTTCACCTTGTTTCCAAATGTTTTTAAGCCCAACGGAGTGCACTGCTTCTCCTGCAATTGTTTTCAGCTCAACAATAAGTGCAAGAAAAGAGTCAAATAAAAAACCCACAGCAGATCTGAGGGGATAAAAGCAGTACGGATGCATGTAATCGGTTTGTTTTGGAGGATTTAGTGTCCGGTGCAAAATGGAGGCTGTTAAAAGGAAACACAAGAAAAGCAGCAACACTTGCAGCATGTCCACAGTGATTTCAATGTTCTGTCTCATTATTGTCGAGAGAAGCTGCAGATAAATTACCTCTATATAAGCTGCACAACACTGACATCTGTCTTTTATGCCTGACAGAGTCGAGCTGCTCTAAAAATTTTAAAGCCTTAAAATGCTGAAGGAGGACGAAGAAAAGCGAAGGAAAAAAGAAAACATTAAAAATGTCCCTTTTTTTTCTGCACAACCAGAAGAAACTTGTTTGGTTCATCAAATCAAGGTTCCTCCGACAGAACAGATGTGGTTTTACCACCATCTTGTGCTAATAGTTATTACCTCATTGTGTTTCTTTGCTTAATTTCCTTGTTCCTTAAACCAATTCTAAACTCTAAAATTTGTTCCCCATAAGATCTGCAGTAAAACTTTTAATCTTGAAACGATTTTAGTTTCAAAGCTGCAGATCAGGTTTGATTTATTCGATCTAAACCTGTCAGTCGTATCTGTAACAGAAACTCTCCAGCCTGGTGTCTAACGCGGGACAAACAGGACCATCTTTACGGAGTCTGACCTGCCCAGCTGGGGGTCTCCATGTACAGGTGAAGCCGGTCGGCCTGGAGCGGGGTCACGCGACTCGCTGCTGCTGCCACAGGTGCTGAAGAACCTGCAAAACACAGAAGAGGGGAAACGAAATCAATAAGTCCAAATAAATAAAACGCCCAGAGAGTTGTTGTCGCAAAGCAGCCAATCCAGAAGCAGCATTCATTTTCCTTGACACTGATTGGCTGAACCCCAAGACCAAAGAAGAACACAAATGTAATCAACACCAATTCAGGTAAATCTGGAGTTTGATCTCTTAAAATACACAATTCTGCAGATTTTTCAGATGGGCAAGAATTAATATGTGGTTGTGGGAAATTATAAAATTGCAAATTGTGAAGTTAAAAATTTGGTTTGGTGTCAAACTGAAAATAAAAAAACTGTTCTTGACTTCTTGGTTGTAGAATTGTTTGCTGCTCCTGATTATTTGCAGTAAATATTTAGACATTTTTCTGCAGTAGCACCGTCTTTCACATTTAATCCTGCAACTTGCTCATGCCATGAATACAGCCTGTGTTGTTTTTCATAAAAAAAGCATCAGTTGCAGCAGAAACGCCTAAAGAAGAAAACCCGAGTTAAAGACAGGCGAGGAGTATTGTTGCAGAGCCTGTTATCTGTGATTTGAACCACAGGAAACTTGATTTTATTTGACGAACCTAACAGCCTCCATGTTACTGCGCTGCAGCAGATCCTAGGTGGGAGAAAAGCCGATGAGGGTTTGTTGTCTTTAGGGAGTTCTCACATCCACTTTTCCCCAGAGAGCCTGGTTGTTTATCCCCGTACTCACTGCTGCGTTCCTTAAGCTCAGCTGACGTGTTTCTCTGAATTTAGAGATCTCAACAGCTATTATTTAATTTCCAACACATTTAAAGTGCTTTTCCTGCCTTTAAGTAAGAGCATTTGTAACTGGAGTAACTCAGACTGAAAGTGCATTGAATCAGCCGCGTTTGTGCATTACTATCAGGCTGCAGCACCCTTATAGGAGGCGCATATATCCGAGTGTTGCTGCGTGTTTTTGCCTCCGTTTGTGACTGTTACCATAAAGCCGAAGCTTTTCTGCTGACTGGTGGATCTTTGCAGGCCTCAGGTTGGCTGTTGCCCAGCAGCCCAGCCGGTGAACCGCAGAGAGAGCGCATTGATTTCATCCCAGCAGAAATCCCTGCTCCGGTTCCCGCCTCGCTACCCCGCCCAGCACCTGATTAAGCATTCGCAGGGAGCCATGCCAACACAATTTGTCATTTATCAAAAGTAATTAAAAGCAATTTCTTTTCTCTTGTTGATTGGGAATTGACTAATTGTTGAGTCGGTGAAAACGGGGGAATAAAAAACAGAGAAGGATGAATTTTACATAAACTCAGAGGAAAACATAAATGCTGTAAAACGAGGGCCAGACATCTGGCTCTGTGATTTTCCTCTACATGATTATGACTGCAAACCGAAACAGTAGTTGAGCGTGTTCTGATATACAGCCCATAGGCAGTAAATAATATATTAGAAACAGCATATTGACTAGCTGACTTAAAAGGGTCTTTTCACTTCAAGTTGTGTGAACACCAGAGTGGGAGGAAAACACAAACACTGGTTGGTTACTTGTTAGGAGAAAAAGAAAAAAAAAAGCGTCTCGCCAAAAGAGATATTTGAGCCAGTGAACATCAGAGAGCTGGAGCGATAGAAGTGACGGTACAGAAGCCATCCTGCAGCCGGGGTTACAGCCGGTCTGTCCAATGAAACCAAGCAATACCATCTCAACATTATCGGTAACAACCTCTGAATGCACCATTACCTTCTATGAGGGCAGAATGAAATGTCAGAATTGATTCGAGAGGGGAGGGTTGAGATAAAAGCGGGCCAACTGCGGTGGACATTTTGTTTCAGGGCCCCTTATTTGGCGTCCCTGGATCATTAGCAGACGGAGAAGAGGGAACTGGAGGAACATGAAGGAGGCGCGGGCGGGCGGCCGTCCTCTCTCACCAACACAGAGACACGAACGCAACATGAAGAGGAGGAGGAATCAGCTGAATCTCACATGATGCAGTCAGTATCTTCACCTGAGCGGACCAAGGATTTATTCGATTCTTTGTCAACAAATTGAGTCGCTACTTCAATGAGGCATCATGAATAACCCCTCTAAAGGCTGCAGACGGACACGCTGCGCCATCACTGCCAGGGAGGGCAGAAATAATTGGGCTACAGAGAAAGAAGCCGGCTCTCACATCACAGCCGAGACAGTTCAGAATACCTAATTGAACCTCTTATTCTTCTGCCTTTTGTTTACATTCTCATTCATCATAAAAAAACTCACTTATGCTCTCTAACGTGTATGGTTATTAATGTTCTAATTATGATTTTCCCCTCCAATCTTTTGCCGTGCAATTTGGGTGATGTATGTTTGAACAACACAGCGAGTCCCGCTGGAAATAAATGCAGTAGCACACCTTCTCCAGGGAGCCCTCTGATGGAGAGGGAAAGCTCGTCACCGTTTGTCTATACGCGGGGATTTATGCCGGCTCACTGAGCTCCCGCCATTATCTCTGTTCCACGTGGATTTTCAAGCACAGCAAAACCGACTCCCGCCTAAAAACGCCACAAGTCAGCGACGTTTGTCAAGTCAAAAGTCCTCACTTGTCAAACCTGTGCAAAAAATCAAAAACTAAAACGATTCATAAAAGCTCAGCTAACTACATGATTTAGCTAAATGGATCAGTAAATCATTGTAGATTCAAAAAATAAAAAAGTTTGGTGGGTTAGCTTTTTTAGAAGAAATTAACAATTTACAAACTCTATAGTCAAGAACTGGATTTGAATCATGTAGAAAGTTATACTCGGTTTGATTGGTGACCAAAGTTGCAACATTTGTTCCGTTTTCAGCTGGTTTGGTTAAATTTTAAATAACAAAACCCTTTGAGGAACCTGTTCCCCTCCTCGCCTGTGGGGGCGCTGCACCAAAAACCTCTGAACACGACACTCAGCCAAACCTCCTTCTGCATGAAATGCAAGCAAAAATGATTTTAGCTGTTTTAGGATTTCTCTTTTGTCTAAAAAGATCAGCTAAGTCATTTCTGATGCTAGAGTTAGCCTAGCATGTTTGTTTTGGTTGTATTTTCCCAGAATGCTCAGTGTTGCTGCTCTTGGAGCGCTCTCCGGTCTGCTTGGGGTTCACATGCATTCAAACCGAACCAGAATGTATAAACACATTTGAATGGGTGAAACACTGAGTGCTCAAAATGATGTCCAGTCCTTTTTTAAAAATTCTTTATTGAAGAAACCCACCACTTTTTTAACATCATTATTTAGGATCTACTGACCTAAAACAAGCTCCAGTATCTTGATGAAAAGTTAGTGTCGTCTTATTTCAATTATGCTAAGATATTTCCTCAAGAAACCAGATGAAAATACTTGGTAAGATTATTTATTTGTGCAGTGATTTCCATATTGAGATTATGTAACACCACCTAGCAGCAGAAGTGTACTTAGTTTGGCAAGAAGAGATTTTGAATTTTAGCTTAGTAATTATGACAGGTGGATTTTAGTGTGTTTTAGAGGAGCAGATGAAATGTATTTTTGTTTCTGGACATGTATTTGAGTAGATTTTGAGGGAGGTGTGCTTCCTCTCCCCACCACCGTTGGTGTGATTAGCTAAAGAGAAGGAGATGATATCAGCGAGAGGCTTGAGCAGCTCCTGCAGAGCGGGTGAGAGGGTCCTGTACTGCCTGCAGCAGAAACCCTTCTTCAAGGCTCTTCCTCTGAGCACTTTTAAAAGAGCAAATTAGGTGTGAGGAACGCCTGCGTCGACGCACAAAGAGAAGAAGTGGAAGGAAACGGATGAAAAAGGTCCTCGGAAAGGGGGGCAGGACCCTGCGTGACAGCGGAGAAACGGACGGCTGGAAATAAGCTCTCACTTTCAAACGTTTACGGCAGCTCAAATATCTGATGATACCTCTCATAGCTTTTAATCTTTAATGTGAAAAATTAATCATCCCATTCATTATTTTAATAGCTGTCATTTTTCTCTTCCCAAAGTGATGATTTATAACCATTAAGCCCTGTGTAGGCCTGTGTGAGAGGGATTTATCGTAATGTTTGCACCAGGTAGCCTCCAACCATATTTCATTACTCTGACAAGCCATTAAAATGCCCTGGTGATTAAACAACAGCTCTGAGGTCAGTGTGTAAAGCTGTTTCTTTACCCATGCTGGAGCGCGGCGGCGCAGGCAGGGACCGCTAGCCTAACAAAGCCCTCTTCCTGCCCCGGCTCCCTCCAGACTGGCAATCCCAGTTATAGATCTGTATCTGGGCCTGTGTGGGAGCGCGGCAGGGCCAGAGGAGAGGAACGCACACGCACCGAGGCGACCATGAAATAAAGTTAAGAATGGGGCTATTAGGGCTGTTTTCCTTTGTGGTTTGAGACTGTGATAACTGCACTTAGAGGAAAAACTCCACACTAAGATCCTCTCATGTCCATCCATCTGCAGAGCACTCCGTTTTCCTGCCAGGAGTGGTTTCCCATGATGCTTTGCTCTGCTCACTCCTCACACCCCTCCTCTGGTTATTGGTTTCCAACAGATCCCAACATAAACTCGGTTATCTGCAGCAGCGTTCCTCTCCAGGGTTCGTCAAGTTTCTTGGAAATAGTAATTAGTAAATAATTGCTGATTACTTCCCCAAGAAAGTATTCAATCAATCGATCAATCAAGTTTATTTCTAAAGCAGTTGAAAGTAATTCACATCATAAAAACACAAAAATACAAACAGTTGCAGAATCGCACACAGTATGGATGGTTGTTGTGACTTCCTCCTCTGATTAATGCATTACTGATGCATTATGGGTAAAAAATGTGCATGACACTGTGTCTTGTGATCAAGCCCAGAAGATCTTCAGCCCTGGGCTGTTCTGCCTCTGTGACATACAAACAGCTCAGAGGCTTCCAGCACCTTCTGCTGCAGCTTTGTCCCGTTTCTCTGGTTGATGTTTGCAAGGCCACAAAGGATGAATGAGCTTCTACATTCATAATCAATACGCTGTTATTTGCACAAGCAGCACCAAGCTCAGCCACACACTGAGGACTTACTGTTTTTTGGGAAGTATTAGCACAGTGTGGCTCAGGCACAAAGCAAAGAAAGTCCAACCACTGCAGGAACCAAAATCTGACCAAGTATTTATGGTTCAGTCTCCAGTACACAAGAAATAAGATAAAAATATCTTGTTTGAGTCAATAATTATTTTAATATTGATGGAAAATATCTGCCTGATCTTTATTAATATGAGGGAAATATTGACTTAAATCAAGAAAAAAGTTAATTGTAAGTTAGTTTTTATCTTTCAAGTACACATTTGCACAATAACCTAGACACACATTCTCGGTTATGTTTTGTGTATTTGTGGTGGGAAGTGCAAATCTGTGGGACTTTTATGCCACTTTCAAACTAAACTTACATCTTCCTGGTTTGTTTTTGTGAAAACAAAGTTAAAGGGACGAGCAGTTAAGACGCAGGCAGCGCTGAAGCCGCTGTGGAGCTGGAGGAGCTTCAGTCCTTCATATATGTTCATGTCTAATGTCCAGAGCCCAATGAGCTGGATTGATCACTGATGCCTCACCTGACAGTGACTGACAGCGGCTGTAATTGCTATGTTTGCTTTGGGAGAAGAGCAAACAACCGTGCTGGGACTGTGTGTTTGTAACAGGCTGCCGTTTCTCAATTACCTCGAAATCCAACTCTGGATATTGCATTATTGCACACAATGGCCGCCGCGCTCTGCCTGAATGCCTGAGTGCTGTTAGCTACTTGACTAATGGATGGGATCAGTTCTCTTCATGACATGATGGTGTCATGACAAAGCAAACACCTGCTCTCGTTTCAGAGTGCCGTTCAAGCGCGAACACTCGTAACTGATATCCAACCCTCAATTCAGCACTTTTTCCCCCATAATTTAAGTTAATTGTCTAATTATGTGATAGCTCAACTTTATTCGGTCGCAGGATGGCTTCTTTGTTCAACACAAAGTCGTTTGGCACAAATACAACGGTGGCAGCACAATACGACCCGCTGGAAAACGCAACACAAGCAGAAATCTTGCTGAAATTATTCACAGTTAAGAATTTGAATCAGCAAGAAAACTGGATTGCAAACTGAATTATTTTATCAATCATGTAAGGATGAGAAATCGGTACACTCGTGTTTTGTTTAAACTTTTGTTCTGGTTTAGTTTGACAATTCGGTTAAACAAAGACCTGAATGGTTTGATGATAGTGGAGAAGTTTTTGAACATTTCGCTCCAGCAGTGTTTAAATATTAACTTTAAACTGTGAGGCAGGAACGATTAAAGGTGAGATAAATAAGCTAATATTCTCGCTCTTACAGGAAACCTTTAACTATTTAAAGGCATTTCAAGGATTTACAGACATCACTGCTGAAAAAACACTGGAGAAACAGAAACTTTGTGGAAAATAACCAGAAGTGGAAACATCTTCTCATTCCTGTTGATCTACTGTGATTCTCAAAGCTGCTCCCTGCAGATGCTGAAGCTTTTAGCATTTCTCAAAAGGTTTCAGCTCCTGACATTACGAACATTTTTATCACTTGTTTCTAAAAACTGGCATCATTTTGAGCTGACAGTTTCTAACCTTCCTTCCTGTTTCTTCCAATTACTCCAATCCAACACTTCAGTGTGAGTTCAGGTCTTTTTCCTGGTCTGCTGTCCTCCATATTTGGTCATTTCTACTGGAGGGTTTTATCCGTTTAAAAGGAGGGGTTCCTTCCCACTGTCACCCTGCACTTTATGCAATCTACTTTTGTAATTAGGATTATAATAACTCATCTTGGGCTGCAGCTAACAACAATTCCAGTCGATAATAAAAAAAAGAGGCAGATCCTTAAGCCTATTTTATATAATATTAGAAATAAATTTTAAAAAATGCAAAGTTGTTATAAAATAATAAATTATAAAAATAAATTGATAAATTATGATTATTATTATTACAAAATATGAATTAGAGTAGTTCTGGTCAGAAGAGGGTTTTTTAAATGCCAACTGTATATATTTTTTTATACTGTTTTGACTTATTTACTGCTCTGGCTAAGTTGTTCTCATTTGCTAACTTTTTATGCGTCTGTATAAACTATTACGAATTTAGAAGACTTTTTTTTCTCAATAATCGATTCATCTGATTATTTGTTCCAACCCTAATCTACAGTTTGTTTTGCATTTCTTCAGCTTTTCAGCTGGTTGCAGTTTGAGTCGACATATTTCAGTCGCATACTTTCAGATTTTATGAATTTTTGACCATTTCATGAACCCTACAGGCTTCTGTAGAGAATACAACATTATACCATCATAAAATAAATAAAACAGTTACATTATTAAACTGCTTGTCACTTTTCAGAAGGAGTGTGCTGTTTTAAAATGCAGTCATGGCTGTAAGCACTTCCAAAAGTTACTTGAGGACACAGAAAAAGTAAAGAACTTCCCTTTTCTGCTGGTGATCAAGGGTTAAAGCATATTAAACAGCAGAAATGTATATAGACAGATAGATGGGATTGCAGCCTGTGTTGTTAACATTTACAGCTCCTGTTCCTGAGGGAGAGGAGTGATCATCAGTGAAATCACCCTCATAGATTTGAAAGCCAGAACTAAAAATTGGAACATATACCACAGGCAATGATTTCTGCCGTTTTATTCCTCCTGAAGCCTGGATGTGGCATGCACCAAGGTTGGAACATCCCGTTTCTGCTCGCTACGACAGTTTAACACTTGTGACAGAGTCGGAGCAGAAGCTGCAGACGGGGGGAAATTAGCATTCTAATGCGTCTACCATCTCGTGTTTGTTGTGTCCCTGATGAGAAGCAGGAAAAAAACAGCGCTAATTTGTAATAGATATCAAAATTCCCAGCATTAAAAACTTAATTACAGAAAATACAACAGTGATAAACGGCTTATAAGCCATTTCTGCAGACGATTGTCGTTTCCTGCCAACCAGAAAAAGGGGCTATTTAGTATCCAGATGTACTTATGAATGCATGAGGAGGAGGAAGATGCTTGTAATTCAGATTTTTTTTTTCCCCGCAACTTAGCAAATTTTCATCTATCAGCAAAGCACATTAAATCCCAGCTGGTCAGATGCTAGACTCCTGATGCTCTGCTTTAGACATGAAACAAACGACTGGTGAAATGAAAGCGCCTCTCTGAGCAGACTCCAATTAAAAATACATGTTTGAATGAATCTTGGTGGGGATGACAACTTTTAGCGGATTCTTCTTGAACTTTTAATGTCCCCAGCCCCGACTTCAAAAGGGAAATTAAATATTAAGGCTATTATCTAAGCTGTTCCTAATATTATTCAAGCGTAGGTTATTTATAAAGTACAGTAATAACAAAGTTATATAAGCCGTTTTCTCCTTTTTTAGCCGGCATGGGGATCAGAAGGTAGCCGGTTTCTGGTTTTGCAACCTAAAACGAGTAACCTAATTTATATATTTGCTGCAGTAAACCCAACGAGATCTGCTAGATTTATTACAGCAGTCCGAGCCGGAAATGTAAATATATTTATGATTTATGACTGCAGGGAAATAGATCATGTTTAATACAGTGGATGTAAGGAGTAGCTCAATTTTTGGCAGCGGCCCGTGCATACTCAACATAATTTGTGCATTTGTAGAGAAAAAATAAAAAAACAAACAAACAGTAAATTATGATTTTCTCTGATTGCGAAGAATCCCAGTAAATCTGGCCCACCTAATGTGGATCACCAGTGTTTACCCAGCAGCAAGACGGTAAATACTCTGGCTGACATTTGAGCGAGGTTAGTGTGCTCAGAGAGCAAAACGGAAGTGGAGGCTCAGATGAATTTGTCTGACAAATGCTCCTGGAGTATGTGTTGTCGAATGTGCTTCGGCACGGCCCTGGACTGGGATTTGAGTGCGACTGAAGCCAAGCAAAGCATGCCAGATCACTAATTGCACAATTTAAAACCAAAGTCTCTGGCAGCTTGTCGTTTGAAATGGAGAGAAGAGCCACTGCTTAATCACTGAGCTCAACACAGATCTGCAAGGCTCTCCACCGAGGAGCCCCAGAGGCACATGGCTGAAGTTCAGTGTCAACAGCCAAAGCAAAGAAAGACGTGATTGGCTCGTTTCTGCCGCAGCTGCAATAGAGAAGGTTTTATGAGGAGTTTCGGGGCCGTGATTGGGCTGCTGAATGACTTCAAATGTTGCTGCATTGGCAGAGAGTTGGCGTCCATTTAATTGTTCATATGAGCAAGCAACTGTTGCTCACAGTTGGTGGTGAGCTGCAGTTTGTCAGGTGAAATGGATCTCTCTCAGAAGTGCTGTGGCGCCATTAAGCCATTAAAAATTACATCCGTTTGGCTCCGGGTAAATTAATCTGAACCTACAGACTTCTCACCCCGCGCCTCACACAGCCAATGCAAGAAAATCCATCTGCATTCTGCAGGATTCAAAATTACGCCCACTTCAGGTCATTCAGTTTAGGAAAATATAACAAGAGGGAGAACTGTTTCTGCGGCACACCGATTAGTAAAAAGCAGCAGTGGGAGAGAGGAGCAGGCTGATTTGGGGAACAGCAGGAGAAATTTCAAATTCAATATTCATGTATACAACTATTCCCATCATGGCTCCCAGGAAGCTTCTGGTTTGCATCAAACAGCTCATAAAGATGCAAAAGATAAATGACTTGATCATCATTTATTCATACATTCACCATCATTTAGTCTCAGTTACTTTATCTCATGTAAACCTAACTAGATTGGTGTGACTTCGGAATTAACAGGATGTCTCAGAGAGTCAGCGAAAGCTTTATGGAAAATATTCAGCATCTTTGTCATGCACTTTCGTCTCCGATGTGCCGAAATAACTTTGGAGCCGCTTTAAATTGGAAAAAATGATCCGCCCCTGAGAAAATTTCCAGGCACATTTCCATCTCCAGTTGGTGTTCTGCATCCATTTATGAAAATCCAGACCATTAAACCAAATGAAAGCACAAGCTTGGATAGACAACCGGATCAACCAATCAGGCTTTGATTTGTAGCCAGCAGTGTTTTCTGCTTTTATGGCCGACGATTTGCATAGAGCAGTCCAGTGAATCTTCAGCTGCTCTGGAAACGTCAACAGATCCAGAACAAACCATTACAATCAACTCCTGAATAAAACAACTTTAAAAGAAAACATGCAGACACCTGCTGCTCTTTCAATCGTTCATTTGTCTTTTTCAGGAAAACAACTGGAAACGTGTTGATCTCTTAGATTTTCTACTGCAGAAAACTGACCAACATACAGAAGGTCATCTTAAAGCAACTAGCGCAACAATACACGTTCCCACTTTGCCTCCATGTGCACAACCAACAGCTACCATGTTGATATTTCGCAATCAATCGATATGTATTTCTTTGAACATGGAGAAAATTTGCATGAAGACGCCACAAGTTTCTGAGTTTGCTTTATAAAGTCTTTGGTTATATTTACACTGCAAGTATTGATGCACAATTGTAATTTTTCCCATTGATAGTATGAACCACTATGGATAAATGGTTCATACTACTAATTAAATTGGACCGCAGTCGCATTGCTGTGTGAACGCTTTACAAAAATTGCAGAAGAAGAACATAGACGTCACACACCAGTGATTTATTTACTAAGTAATAATGGACATCACCGTTTATAGATCAATTTTAAAGTTGTTGAGCAATATGCAACTTTTGCTACTGTAGATGCTTTGAGAACAATTGAACGCATTTCTGATTCACTTCTACAGATATAAATGGTACAAATCTGACTTTTTAAGATGAGACAAAAAACAAACAACTGTCGGAATTGGCTGCCATCCGCCTGATGTGCTAACGTAGCCTTAGTTGCTAACTTCTATCTGGCTCAATCTGGTCCCTGAGTGCAGAAGCCCTGCAACTCCCGGCTGCGTCCCTGCTCCAACACACCAGCATATGGGGTAATGAGCGGGAGTTTGTGAGATAACAGAAGTCAAGATAATAGGAGTTGCAGCCCCTGATCTAAATACACCAACTGATGAAAAAAGTTGAATTGCTAGAAGACAATTTCCATTTAAGACATGATTAATCCTGTCCATTTTTTGGGTTAACCAATGAATAATTGGATATAAAAGTTGTGTAATAGGAGATTTTATTATTTTTCTTTCATAATTTGAAGCAGGTGAATCTAAAACTATTCTGTTTGTAGAGTTCTGGGTAGAACAAATGAACAATTAATCACTTACTGAATTAGTTGATTATTTCAATAATCGATTCATCACTATTAGTCATCTCCACTCTGAATCAAAGGACTCCAGATGTTGTGGAATAACAAAATCCTTTGACTTAAGGCTAAAAATAAAAGTTGATTATGCATAACACCAGCCTTTAAAGTTATTGTGGAAGCAAAAACAAGTCCAACTTTATACTAGCAAGACTTAATCAATATGTAGTAAAACCTATAAACCTTGAAAAACAACATAAACTGACCATATCTGCATATTTAACTTCCTCACTACTGATGTATCATCTCTAAGTTTTGTATACAGATATTAACGCTGGACAAAATGTGTTGTAAAACTAAAGGAGCTACAAGAAGAGAGACATCATTCCGCCTTCATAATATATAATAAAATACATGTTTTACTGCTGGTAGAACGTAACTCTACGGGGCATTAAACTCTCATTTCCTGTTATAGCAGTGTTACAGGTTCAGGCAATTCTCCGCTGGCTATTGGGAGGAGCCGTAAACATTATTACTATTGAGGCCAGATTGTATTTTGGTGAGAACATTAGCAAAGAGGCAACTTACTCATTGCCCCAGCGAAATGAAACTGTAGAGGTTTTTTTTCCTCTTTTGACTTGGACCTAACAAGAGAATACACCATCAGCAACACAGCGGCAGAACAGAAAGGAAGAAAGAAGGTGGAGCTGGTGAGACACACTGTGGAAGACGAGAGAAAAAAACACTGCCCCGAAGTCAATTCCACACTCAAGCAACATCCGTCTCTGATCTGGGAGCGTTCTTGCAGCGCCGGCATAACAAGAGTGATGCAGCACTGAGGGCCATGAATTAAAAAGTCAATATGTAAAACCATAGAGGGATGCCATTTTGAAAAAGCGTTCCATCAATGGAAATCATATTAACATGATAAAGGGCAGATTGGGAGACAAGGGCATTGATTCAGATGCTGCTCCAGCGGCCCGCCATGTCCACCTCAAACACGTTAATGAATCGCAGCACAACAGCAGAGGTGAGGCGGCCGCCAGGTGTTCGGAGCAAGGTTATCACAGCGAGCTAACGCTAACGAAACGAAACGGCAAAAGTGAAATTGAGAAAACGTTTTTGTAAGGAATAAAATCCAGAATTAAACGTAAACAGAAAGTATAGTGTGTGTTTCTAAAACTAACTAAATTATGAATATAATATCCTTTGTTTTTGTGTTTGTGAATCTATGCATTAACCTTTCGAAATTATGTGAAATAGATTTTTTTTTTCCACCACACAACAAATCCTGGCCCTCTACTTACGCTCATCCGCAAAATAGCAGTTTAGAATCGATACCGACCCGATCAGAAAAACAGCTGAACCAACTTAAAATGTTTCCTTTTTCAAACAGACATTTTATGTTTTCTCCTACATATTATGATGTTTCTAGGTTAAGTGCCCAAAGGTCTGTATTATCATTATTATTATTATTGTTTTAGAGAAAACAATAATAACAGAATCACACATTGATCATCCTCCACCAGTACACCACTCTTAAATACACAGGTTTGGCCAAACGTGTAAAAAAAACAAACTACAACAAACCTTTGAAATGCTAAAGTGCGACGCTGCACATTGTCACCGATATCCAATCCAGAAATATCTCCAATATGGAGACTGATACCGATATTAATATCAGATTGGAGCATCAGATCTAGCAAACACATTGAAACTGACTGAAATACAAAAAGTCACAACGAAATAAAACTACATTATAATGATAAAACCCAACACTGTTATAACTCTGGTGAGTCGGGGGGTCAGATGAGAGCGGCTGGCTTTAAAGCGACAGGAGGAGGGCAGCGTCGCAGCGGGCCGCCGCATCAGGTGACGTCTCCGTCTGCACTGCAAGTTTTTGTTGGTTTGGATTTATTTTGGATCCAATTAAATGGAAGAGAGCACTGCGACGCCACCGAGGCTCTCAACGAGGAGCAGAGAGAGCGGAGGACTCACTCCCTGTTGACCATGACTACAGACACACAGCCTGGGGGAGGGAGCATCCAAGGCCCCTCGTGTGTGTTCACACACACACACACACACACACACACACACACACACACACACACACACACACACACACACACACACACACACACATGCATGCACAGAGAGTGACATGAAAGCAGCAAGACATGGCTGCCAGGCCAAACAGATGAATTACTTATCAAAGACGCACACAGCAGAATGGCAACACATACACAGCAGGGGCATTATCAATTCACCTTCAATTAGCTGTCCTTGGCACTGCCTGCCAACGGGACCCGAACGAGAACATTCATAACTCATAAGCTCATTCCACGACAAAAAGAGGATCAGGTGGATTCTTTTGAGGAATTCAATTAAAACAGTGTTGCAGCGTAAAAAAAAACAAAAAAAAAACGAGAGCGGCACAGACAATTTCTAACGAAGGATAAAAGCAAAAGGATTATTTTCAATGCCAAAGAAGCAGAAAGGAAAAAAGGGAAGGCTGAGAAAAAAAGGGGAAAGGCTTCCTTGGAGTCTGATGGCACAGCACCTTTGTTAAATATGAACTAATTAAGTGGAAAAATGAAAGTGTTTCATCTTCATTAGTATCAGACAATAGGAGTATGAAACATAATTGAGAGTAGTTCCACTTTAATAGAATGAACAGAAGTCATTTGGTATTGAAATGTGCAGGGCGATTTAGCCAAAAGAAAGTGTATTATTAGATTTAATAGAACACCTACAAATGATCAATGCTCGGAGCACAGGTGGCAGTTTGTCTCTGGTTCTTCAAATGATTAGGCCCACGAAATAATGGCCGGCCAGATTCATGTTGCTTCTGCATTGATTATGAGCAGCGGCCCATTTTTCATGAATTGGAGCTCTGGAGCCATTTATTAAGCCTTCACTCGTGTGACATAACAACCGGTCGGCGCGCAACGCAGCCGCTGGAGTCTGGATTTGGTGAAAACGGGACGCTGTGGGGCAAGGCCTGTCGATGATGATGACAAATGGCTCAAACCAACCTGTAAACACTGAATCCTATAACACTGTTTTGGTTTATGATTTCTAGAAGATTGCTGAAACCTAAAAAAAATTGATGTTTTTCTTTTTATTTCTGATGCTGACGACTGCAGCTAAAATGGAGTCATTCCAACAGTAAAGTTATCCTGAAAATAAATTGTTTTAGTGATTAATCAGGTAAAAAAGGCACATTCTGCAAGCTTTTTTTATGTAAGATATTAGAAATGTGAAAATCCTTTTTTAGATGATTGAGTCAATCTGCAAACATGACGTTACTAACTTACGTTTCTTTAAAAAAGTCCATCTTTTAAAACATTTAACATTGACATAATTTCCAGGAACTTTGAAATTATTTGTTTTTCTTTCTGCAGAAGGAACTAAACATAACATCGGTTCATTCAAATATAGAAATATATAAACTGCAATAGAGATAAACAATTTCTAATATTTTAATTCTGATGCAGAACAGCACGGCATTCTGGGGGTTGTAGGCAGACGAAGGACTTTAGTTGCTCAACCGCTAACAGCCAGCTAAGCTAGCTCTTTGGTTACCTAGCAACAACCTGTTGAGTAAGTTGCGCAGCAGCAGTTTAAGGTTTATCCACTGTGATTTATAACTGATTGAAGCAAAAACACAACGGCATGGAGAGGAAACTGTGGAAAGGTGACATCACCAGTTTGGCTCATTTTCACATATTTAAAACAAAAAACTACTCAATAATTACTGATATATAAATTATTGCGACCCTGCAGAAGAGGGTTGCAGGTCCTTTAGTGCAAATTGCATTCAGATTACCTGAGAATGAAGTTATGTATGTCAAAATTAACTCCCCTGCTGAGAACCTCCACACCACATTTAATTAGACGTCTGAGGCAACAGGGTATACTTAAAGGTACAGGTGCTGCATAATGTGAAGCTGGGGACCCAGCAGGGGCCAAACTGTACAATTTGCTCCGAGGTTAATAGTGAAGTAAATCTGTCAGTTAGCTGGTGGAGAGAGTTTTGCATTTTGCTCTAAAAACATTTGTTTGTCAAGCTACTTCTTATGCACAGGGGCACTGCCGTGTCAAAAGATGTTAGTAAGGGTCTCCTGCTGTGGTTTTTCTGTGCATATGAAGCAGGAGTTCCTCTTTTTTTGGAAAAAGAAGAGAAATTGTTTAGAGTTTAACTCATGCAGCATGAAAAGGAAAGCCATAGTGCACAAAAGCAACAATGGTCATTTGTAAAAAACATGAGCGCATCACAGAGCTCGGCCACATTGAGGCGGCCGTCTTGAGAAACAGAGGGTCTTTATCACTTCAAAGGCTGACATCCCCCCGGCGTCTCAGGGAAGCCGTGACTGGCACTCGTACAGCCCTCTTTCTGCTGCATTTGTCCAATCTTAGAAAGCCCAGAGTCAGGAAACACAAGGTCTTTTCAAAGTTAGTCAACAGGCCTTTGAAGCGCAGCCAACGGAGTCAGCAACCCAGCGACAAGGTGCCGAGCCATTATCATTCAATAGACAGCCGGGATTTTGCATATTTAACAGGAAATTTCACTTTGCTTTTTTGACACGGGGCATTATGCATCCTCTGTACATAAAATCCATCAGCACCTTGCCAATTTTGTTTGTGCTTTTTCCCATTTCACTGGGGAAATGTGTTTCTCTTGCCATGCACACTACATTCAAAACCTGCCCCAGAATTAAATTATATGTCTGTTTGGACAAGCAAATTGGACCAAAGGATCAAGGTAAACCATTTTACTCACTCATTTATTTCATGAGATTGTTTGTGCTAGTGCTGATTTAAGCTCGTGGGAAGAAAAGCTCTAAATTGAAACATTTCTTTTTTACTTGTTTGTGACACGGATGCTATCAAAATAGAATCCAATATAAGGTTATATTTTACATATAAACAGCAAAAAGTAGAAATGCATTTAAAATGTCATACATTTATTTTGCCAACAGTTCAAGTAATCCATTTTATTTTGTATGGAGAGTTGAATGGGAACTTTTGCTTTTCTGACACTCAGTGTGTTAAGAAAAAAAACCCAGATGTAAAAGATTACATCCAAATATGTAAAAAATGAAAATACAAATCAAAGTTTTTCTGGTACAACAGTCACATTAACAGCAGTCTGTTATTATGTGACAAACTGCTGGTCTGTCACATAATAACTAATAAATTATTTGAATTTAAAGTTAGTAATGTGATAATTAATATGTGCAGATCTGATCTTCAGTTCTTTACAATCACACAGCAAAAGCTAATTTCCAGACTCCACCATTTTCTGCTCTATTTTACAAAACACATGACCCAGTTAGCTGCAAAGTTTTAATTAGCTGGGCTTTTATATAAGCAGACAAAAACCTCTATGATATTCTAATCTGTTCCTCAAGAGGGCAGTGGCTACATTATGAAAGGGGTTAAAACAAGACATGACTGAAAAATTACAATGATAAACAACATGGGGATTATTCTACCAAGACGAAGCCTTCTTGATCCACAGACGATCAGGTTAGGTCACTAAATAGCTGATAATTATCTGGCTCTAGGGGTGTGCTGTGGTTTGCTTTCTCACTGCACTGTCTCAAACCAACAAAACCTATTGAGCAAGCTGTTCCCCTCCTCTTCTTTAGGGGCGCTGTACCTGAAGGAAACAACACAGAAATCTCTGAGCGCAACTTCCTTCGTCACGTAATATAAACGATATGAAGGATTTCTCTTTTGTTGCTGGCAAAAGACCATGAGCGTGACAGACATGCATGTTTGTTTTGGTTGTTTTTACCCAGAATGCTCCAGTTCCTACTTTTGGAGCTGCATCCCAAACGGTTGGTGTTCACATATGCACTCAAGCAAACCGAGACCGAGGCTTTTAGGCGGTCCCCATCAGAGTTCATTCACACCTCCAACAACGAACCAGACTTTCCAGGCAAACGAACTAAGGTTTGACAGAAGTGGACCAATCAAACGTGTCAGGGAAGGTGCCAACGCTCCTTTCATTAAAGCATAACAGTAATCAGGAAAGTGATTGTCTAAATGATTGGAGCAGTAAGGGGAGGTATAAAAAGACCCCCGGACCAGCCTTACGTCTCACAGGTCTGTTATCAGGCCACATGCTAGAGCCACATGGAGGCTGACGTCTCTCCTGTGGGATGTTTTAAAGCCCTGAAATGCTCTCAACACCACTGATTAAGCAGCATCTGCTAGGGAGCGAAGAATCTTTTTTATGAGCCATTCATTATTTTATCTCTTGTGCACAAACCAAACTGTAAGATCCGTCCACAAAAAGCCACTCTTGGCGTTTATTATTTGGACTCCAGGGCACTGTCTCATCCCTCTGGTGACTTTGCGAGCTTTGGAGTCTCTCCGCAGTCTAATGGTTACAACGATAGCCACCTTGTCGCAAATCCCATCGGGATTCGCGCGGACAACCCAGCTCCAGTTCCAGAATTGCTAATGAGCGGCGGTGGGTGAGCGGATTTTCCTGTGCGCTGTCAGCTGTCTGTCCCCAGGTAGACAGACGAAGGGAGAGCACCCAGAAAAGCCCTACAGCCCTCCCCAAGAAGTTCAACTTCACAGGCTGGGGTCCCAACTGTGAGCTGCTAATGATCCATATGATGGTGCAGGGCCAGCCATTGTTTGGGCTACATTACCCAGAGAGGGACAAACAATCGTTCGCAGTGTCACTTGATAATGGCCCAAAAAGCAAATCTCACAGACCTTCATTCTTCAAAAGGGTAATTAATTCGCTGCTGTGCTGGGATGCTTCGTCTCCTCCAGCTCCTCTCATGCTGCACCCACTATACTCTCCCAAAGATTTCCAATTGTTTTGCAGACAATGGTTTCAGAAGGCAGTAAAAGACCATTGATCTGAGGACTATTTGCAAATACCCGTCTCCATACAGAGAAATGCATCTTACTGTGTTACGTTAAGCAATTCCACATTTTAATGGGTGGACTATTGATGGTTGATGCCAAAAGAGTATGGTATTGATGCACTCGAAGACATCCACAATGAGGTCTAAGGGGGATAACACAAGCTCAGCACAATAAATAAAGGAAGGGGCATCAAACTGAGGGGGAGGGATTGCATACGGCTGCAGAGTCCTCATAAAAAAGTTACTGTAATGTGTGTCATGATTGAATTTTATGATCAATGCTGCGGTACATCTAAAAGTCCACGGCAGCAGAACTCCCAATAAGCTAGTCAGATCCATACTTCTCAGGCCGGACTACGTAGTAATTACAATGGCCGATTAGCTACACGGGCATTATTGGATGTAATTAGGTGTTGATTAAAATTGGAACATTACTTCCAACAGCTCAAATGAGAGTGATAATAGCAAGGCTAAAGATCAGACCTATGTCTTTGTTCATCTCTCTTTTTTTTTAAAGAAAAATTACAAGATGAGGAACAAAAATCTGCCGATCCCGCTCATTTCTGAATTACCAATCAATCCCACGCTCCGAGAGAAATGAATGATCTTTCGACAAAGCCGAGACAAGCGAAGGACAAGACAAATGTCTGTGCTTACATCAAATGTTCCCAGATACGAAACAATCCAACCACACCAATAAAGCAATCAATGCTAACTTAATCTCTACAGCCTCAGCGGCACTTGCTTGCCATTTCTTAGCCCCAAAATGAAGAGGAAAAGAGAGCCTGAAAGGCATAAATAAATAAACTTCAAACCACTCGTGTTCTGGTGCTGCCACTAAGGACGGAGACGCACAAACTACCTCTGCACATCGACAGCGTATGAAGCTCATTTTGGATTAAATCGGAGCTGCATTTGAGCGCGGAGGTGAATCGCAGACTAGTTTCAAATTTGGTCGAAAGAGAAGAAAGGCAGGCTGGGGATGAGTCATATCTGCCAGTCTGGCTGCCCAGACTCCTCCTGCTGGGGCCATCAGGGTGGGAAGAGTCCTTTTTCCTCCCTGCAGGGGGGAGGCAGAGACTGGCCTAGTCGAAAGGTGCTTTGGGGGGATAAGCTAGGCACTGTGTCTCAAATGGGGACACTCGAATGGGTAAAGCCTGCCTTAAAGAGAGCTGTGCCTTTTTCCTCCCACTGTGACTCTTCATACCTCCATCCAAGCAGAACTAAGGGTGCCGCTCGGCAAGATACAAAAGGGACAGAATAACTCTTTCATACTTTCACATCTCTGCATACCCTCGCTATGTACTGTACAGCACAAAAAACACCCTCACACACACATAACACTCCCAGGCTCAAGACTGCACCCTTCTGGTCACACCGTGGGGCTACATCTGCACACCAAGTGGCTGGATTTTGTCCAGATGAAGTTATAATTTCACTAATGCTCGCTCAAATGTCAATGGGGTCCGGTGACAAAGGATTCTTAATCCCTCATGTGAATCTAGCGCCCAGAGGCAGAGAAGAGGCGGAGTGTGTGGCAAATATAAGGGAGCAGCATGAGGGGGAATACATTACACCCGACTAGTCTCCGGCCTTAATGGGAGCGCTCGCTGGATTCAGCGGATATTTAAATCGGCGAGCAGAGCGAGGGGCGACGCGCCGGTGAGAAGGATGAGCGCGTCGAACTCTTGAACTTTCCTTTATGCAGCGGGCCCTGTGTGCAGACATCTTCTGCAAATAAACACAGACGAGCGCAGCCCATCAGCCGAAGCCACTTAAAAGAGTCGGGAACACGAGAGCCGCCCCCCCATCTCTAAGTGAGATGATGTAGTTTCACTCTATTTGCCCAAATTATACTCTGCTGTCGCACAGGCTGTCTCATCCTGAGGAAGTGATGAATCAAAAGTGAAAGGCAGAAAAAAAAAAGGAAAAAGAAACTGCTACAATTGGATTTTTTCCTCCCTTCTTGTTGCCATTAAAACCTGAGGAAAGTCGAAACCTGTGCTGTGCGACAGTCTGTTCCACTGCAGGTCTGCTTCAGTGCCCATTGTTCTCTAAAATCCATTAAAAAAAGGAAAAAAGCTCGCAGAGCCATGCTGCTGCCTCCACAAACGTAATATACATCGGCCTGAGCAGCAGCAGACCCTTATTGTTTTCTCTCATTTCTTTTCCCACTAAAACATCTATCTCCGAGCCCGTTGTTGGTTTAATTGTCAATACCTCTTTTTAGCATTTTTATTATTGCAATCCTTCCACTCGGATCCACTCATGTTTTGCTAATTTGATGTTCTCGTCAGACACTAGAAAAACAAAAACAAGTGATGATTTCATTTCTGTTTTAAAAACAAAATTGAAAATAGAAACTTGAAGTAATATAGACCTGTTTCGACATTCTGAGAAGCTTCATTTCTCAGTATGGACTCTTAAAGTAAAACGGTTCATTTCACAGATACTGAAGAACTTTATCGTCGTCATCATCAGAGTGAATGTTTCCAACACGTTTGTTCTGAGCGCTTCAGGTCCAGTTTTGTAATCAGGAGGCTGAAATAGCTGGTGATAAAATAAAAACTAAAGTCTTCATTGCAATTATTTGATCTGGTTTCACTTTCTATTGCAAAAATCTCAAAAGTATGTGGAAATTATTTACCATGAATAGTTAAAATATTCTAAGAGTTCTTAATTACCTCGTATTTCAAACAAGGGTTGGCTGATTGGTTTCATTTATGAATAATAATGATAGTTTCATTTTTTAGAAAACAAAAAATCTACATTAAAAGCTGCAGTAAGTAACTGTCACTATGTTGTAACCACATAATATAAGAATAATAATGTGGTAAAAAAACTAAAAAAATCCTCCTTGGGGTCCAAACACCATCTGCAGAAAGTAAGATGTTTCTCCATCATTAGCATAGCTGAAGTGTAAATACTTTAAGTTTAACTTAATTTGAAACAGACGACATTTCATGGTGGATGTGCCCTCCTTTAGTTATCTAAAATAATAAAGAAGACAATTATAATAGTGCTTCCTTTACTTAGAAAACTCAATTTCCAATTATCATCACATTGGTTCTTAATGAGAATTTGCCTCTCCCAATATGGCTACTGTAACTTTTCACAGGAAAACGAAGCTAATGTGGAGACTATAGAGTTTTATGGTTGTGACATTCGTGGCCAAAAATGGTAAGAATAAATGTGGTGGACAAAAAAAAAAAAAAAAAAAAAAAGTAACAATTATCCTCTTATCCAAACTCAAACTTGCTTTTTTGTAAAAACAAATAGAGAAAAAAAACCAATGATATAGTAGGTGTGAGAAATGGCGCCTTCTCCAGGGCTGCATTTGATGTTTATCAATGATTTTATGTTTTATTATAATAAACTTACCAAATTATCTTAATTGCCCACCTTTTTAATAATTTTTTGAAAAGCTTGTTTTTCTTGCTGAAATTCGATTTGCGATGGGACTGAGTTAAATCCAGAACATCACTTTAGTGAAACGGTTTCATTAAAGCACTTCTGCAAGTGATTTTCTTTTTGCTAAATTTCTTTTGAACATAAAACGCCTTCCTGTTCACCCTGGTCTGAAAATCCAGCAGACAGACAGACAGACAGTCACACACACACACACACACACACACACACACACACACACACACACACACACACACACACACACACACACACACACAGAGGGACTATTGTTTCCCTCCAGCAGTGGCCCTCATCAGAAGGGACAGCTCCTGCAGTTTCGGCACCAATAATTACTTGACTTCATGTCATCATCAAATCCCTTTAATAATGGGAACAATTCAGAGATTGCCTGGTGTAATCAAATTAGCCCGAGTCTTTTTTGGATTTTCAATTATCTCCAGTCGGCGGAGCACTTTATCCGGGGCGCTGGCTCCGGCTCTGACTCGGAGCTCTGCTTGCTGCACCGGGGCTGACAGCAGCAGCCTCGCAATTACAATGAGGCCAGGCTAATGTGATGACAAGATCGCCTGCCCGCCTTACTTAGCCTTTCATTTGCGCTGGGTCTCCTCGGCGTCCCAGGCCTTATCATCCAGCCCATGTACCTGCTCTGCAGCAGCAGCCCCTGAACACTCGGAGGCTTCTGTTTACCTGCTCTTTATGTGGAGGCGCGAGCGGCATTAAAGCCTTTACTCTCCTACAGTCCCTACAGAAAAAAAAGGTCTGCAGCATCATCTCATTCAGAGAGCTGCTCCAATGTACAGCCTACAAATACAGCCTTTTGCTGTTCACTACCTGCTTTGAAGCAAAGTCAAGTCTTTGACACTGGGAGCCACCACAGGGGCAAACACAACCAATGAGGAAGGTGGAGACTCTGCTTCTATAGCAAGCAGAAATATGGCAGCTGTGTCAGCTCTTCTTTCATGTTGGGGGGAAAAAGACAACAAAGAGAAATCTGAGCATCCATTCGCTGCCTATGCTGCTGCGTTTATCGTTGCTCCTCCCAACACGATCAGTCCCATAATCATCGGAGTAAAAGCTCGTTCAGGCGGTGTTTACACTTCTTTTTCTCAGGACACCGGAGTATAAAACAGCTCCCACTCTATAATTACAGCTATTTTGCTTAATGAGGTTTTTGGAAGGCAGGAAAACAAAGAAATTAGGTCTGGGAAAATGGCATTAGAATATTTTATTTTTCTGTGTAATACATTATCATACGAGAAAACAAAGAAAACGGCTTGAATGGCTCCATTTGGGAAGATTTATTTACCTCTCAATAATTGGGCTGACATTTTGTTTTTAGTAGTAGAGTTGCTCAACGTCATGCTGAAAACTTGTTTTTAAGTAAATGTGTCTTTTTTATGCCGTAAACATTCACATCCAGCTTTAGCTTATTTTGTTTAACTCAGGGTTGCAACACAGTGTTATGTAAAAAAAAAAGTAGGCTAAAAAAAATTATTTTAGAAGTTGATGTATGTCATTAAAAAATTCTTTTGATGTAAATTCCGAAATATTCACATATAATTTTAAAGCTTCAACAAAATATTTATTAAAATGAAACATATTTAAATAAACTGCAGTTAGCATTAGTGAATAATTTGAATAAACTATTTTCAAAGATGACTCATCTTCCCATTTAGCTGACGGCAATATTAAGTCTGCAGCACAGCTAGCTCGTACAGGAAGTTGGAAAAGCAGCTCATTTAAAAATTCTGGGCCTTTTAGTGATTTATTTAGTTTTTTGTAAAGTGTGATGTTCAAATAAATTAAAATGCCAGCCCTCTGATACTTTTTTCCACTTTCACTACACAAAGCGTTTTCTTTGCACATTTTATTTCTAGATTTGACATGAAGACCATAAACAAAATTCATGAGATAAAATTTTAATCTATGTGCTGATATTGAAAGAAAAATGATTTGTTGAAAACTTCAACCAACTCTTCCTCCTCCTTTCTGTTGTTCTTCTTTCCCTTTCAATAAAAATCCATAAAACCAACCAGTGAATTTTTTTATATTATCACGTGAATTTAGTCTCATGAGACATTTTTTTTTAAAATCAGGTTTTCTTTTGATCAAGTGGGAGAGAAGTTCAGGGATATGACTTAATTTGTCTTCCTTGACATGAACATCCAGCAATGTGGCAGAATCTGTTGAAATAAAAGGAAAAAATGTCACTGATGTAACAGTTGACAATATCTCTAGACCCAGTTAAACTTTAAAACCATGCTGAGGGGAAAAGTTTTAACTCAAATTATCTGTTCAGCTCAAAATAATAATAATTTGATTAGAAAAATGCGTCTGTTGATTTGTCCAGACGGGCAACAGTCCGTGTTACATGAAACTGTCTCCAGTCTCCATTCCTGGTGCTAAATACTCCCACCTGAACAGATTTTGATTCTCTTAATTAAGAGAAGAAACTGACTGCAGCAGCACTTTCTGAGTACTCTGAAATCAAGCCAATTAGCTCCGTTCACACAAAGTCATGCTTGATGTGACCTTTGACCCTCTCACTGATTTGTCATTAACTAAGGTGCTAAAAGAAAAAGATAAAACATCTCAGAGGCTCAGTGAGCTCCGGACTGCTCTCCTGAAGAGACCAGTTGTGTTTTTATTGCTCACATTTTCTTTTAAATCTATAAACCTTGTCTGATCAGTTAAAGACTGAAGGAGAGAGTGATGTTAACGCACAACACTGTACAGTCATTAAATAAAAAGTTAGATAAATAAGAGGGTAGGAAAGACCCTGAAACAAAATCTTAGCTGCAACTTACAAGCTGATGTAACAGCCTCCTGTTACACAAAGTTAATAAAAATAATAGAAGGCTAACTGTTAAATACAAGATCATTCATTTCTTTTTTGGTACTTTCAAGGTAAAATAAAAATAATAGGAGCTAAACTTAAAAAAAAAAATCAAAGTCTCCCACATGCAGAAAAGCCAAAGTGACGAGGACTATCTTCAATATCTATCTTTAGGCTTTATCGATCAATATCTGCTCAATCAGACTTTCTGCATGAGTTTTTTCCTTTTACTGTTCAAGCAACATCTAGCCACTGCCCCTTTAAGAAAAGTTGTTTTCCATTCAGACGTGTGATTGAAACCAGAATGACAGTTTGCTGAGCAGTCTGCAGGCAGAGATCGATTTGGTGATAACTGTCAAATCTGATGCATTTACTGACATCAGTAGTATGCCGCATAACCCTGGCTGAAAAAGTAAAAAAAAAAAACAACAAAATCCGCTGGATCCGGCCAAAAAATGACTATCAGGAAAGAAATGGCGGATTTCTTGGGACCAATTTGGTGCTTTAATGAGATTTTCTGGTAGCAGAGCAGTCTAAGTGGGACTGAGTCAAAGTAAACTACAGCGTGTGATCATTCATGGTAATAAAGGAACATGTCACCCAGTGCAACAGTCTGCCTCACTGATGTGGTTTTAATAGTTTTTGGACAATAATGGAGCTCTGTGGAAAAGAAGAATAAGATACATTAAACACAGAGTGTATGGACTTCCAAACAGCCCAGCCTCTGGGACCCCATTGTGTTTGTTACGATTATTATTATTATTATGAAAGCTATAATATTTAATATTATCACGGGTCCAAGCAGAGAAGAAGCAGAAGGCCTATTGTTTTGTCCAGATAGATTTTTGTCTTTATTTTACTTCCCTCAAAGTGTTTGTGCAGCAAAATAGGAGCGTTGAGAGAGCGCTCCAAAGGACAACAGTTTACTTTGCAATTTCAACAGAAGTGATCCCGGTCCAAAGTTAAACTTAATGGGGTTCTCTTTGCACATACTTCAACACTTATGGCAAATATATCTCATTTCCACAATCCTCAGTCAAAGCCCTTGCATTGACGGAGATCCTTTAGCTGGAAAACATGAATCTTCGTTAGCTGCAAAGTTTACCTCACCTACACAAAACTTAAAATGTGCATTATTTTTAATAAATGAGAACAGTTTGGGAGTTCGTGCTTAATATGGATTCAAAATGAATCCATAAATCTTTGAACTCTTTCTCCACTAGACCCCATGAGAACCTTTTACGAAAAGAAAGTTCTGCAACAATCATAGTGAAAATGATTGTATTCATACTTGTATGATTGTATTCTAGGAGACTGGAGAATATTTTAGAAAATGTAATAAAATTGAAAGCATTATTTTAAAAAACTGTTCCATTTTATACAACCATTAAACAGCCACTTCCTCTCCTTTTGCTTGAGGAAAATGCAGTGTTTGTTCCTTTACAGTGGTTCTGGTGTAAAACAACATAAAATCTCTACATGCCAACTGTTGAGTACGGTAGTGGATGAGTGATGCTGTGGGCCTGTTCCTCTAAGGCTCTAGGAGCCTTCCTGAACTGCACAGCTTTGTGAGCTCTTTGAACTAAATGACATTTAAATGAAAATCTGGTGCCAGAAAACTGAAACAAAAACGCCTCCCTGAATGATTCGGCCTCGTGAAACGTTAGAGAAAAAGAGGAAGGGAAGAATTTCTGGTAAAAGAAGGATGTAACAGCCGGGAGGAAATATAACCTGAATATGTTGCAGTTTCACTTCTGAAACTTAAATTTTTCAGCCACTAAACCAGATTAAAACTACGATCACATTCACATGATACGCAGGGTGAGTTAATTGCAAACTGATTAATTAAAAAAAAATAAAGGTCGATTCACTAAAAGTAAAACATAAAGAAGGTTTTGTCAGATTTTACCTGAAAAGTTTATTTATGGTAAATTCTTTCAACTTTATAATTCTAACTGACTTATTTCAGTCACATCATAACTAAAACATTAAATGGTGAAATTTGGTGTTTTCCATGGTGTCTAACTTGAATCCAGTTAATTTCATTAGGAGTTCTGCAGGGCTGAACACTCGGGCCTCTGATAATCCTAACCTAATCCATTCCTTCAACTGAATTTCTACAAATTATAATGAAAATACTGGATTATTTCTTCAGGGTATCAGATTAAAGACAGAAGAAATTTGAAAGCCAAAGAATATATTTTGAAGCTTGTGGCTGTAAGATGACCAGATGTGGAGAACTTGTATAAAGGTATTTCCTTTTTCCATCAGGAAGCTAACAGGTCGCCTTCCTGCTTTAGGTCCTTCCTGTCTGGAGGTTTAAAGCTGCTGTTTAAAGGCTCTGTCCCACACAGAAATAACAGGATCAAACATTTCCATAATTTAAACATTACATTTTAATCACACTGCTTTGTGAGAGGACAAGTGGCTAAGTACAGTCATTTCCCTGTTTGCTGAAAATGTGCCTCCTCTCTTTTTACTCACTGACGGTTTCACTGAAGTGATTATTCAACCATGATTTTTTTCCTCTTGAATATTCTCTATTTGAATATTATTCCATAATCACCAAAACATGTTGCTGCTTGTCTGTGTTTACATCACTGATTTGCATTCAAATCATATTTCCTGCTCCTCTCCCAGCATACTCAAGTGCAGACGTTCCAGAGGTAGCTGGGAAAAAAGGTTGTGTTTGCCAAATATACTGTAGGAATAAATAAACACTTTATCAAGCCGTGGAAGGGAGGAAAACCTGTGTCGTGGGGAGGAGCAGGACTGAAAAAAGGAGGGAAAAGACTCCATTGTCCTCTTTGGAACAAGCAGTGTGAGAAGTGATAATTAACCGGTAATTAATTTGGTGGTCTTTATCTCAGAGCAATGTGTGCTCTGCACAAGATTAGGAAAGCTTTTTAATAAGCGGCATACAGTTTGATTCTGCTTATTTCCGCCCGCAAGAAATAAGCCGGTGTTTGTTTATTCCAGACAGGCAGCTGGCAGAGAGCAGCGGAGTCGTTCACAGCGAGGATTTCCCAGTTTATTCTCATCTTGCTGGTTCTGGAAAACCTCTTTGTCCCGAACGCCGCACATCCAGAAAAACACCGACTGCGGATTTCTCCTTCGTCTCCTGGAGCGTCCCGCTTACAGAACGGAAACTTCTTTAGTTTTCCTCTTAAAACTGATCTTTGTGTTTAAGCCCTGATCTTTGTAGTGAGGATGCTGGACAGAAACAAACACTCCAGAATGAAAAAGAAATAATAACAGCCTCATTTTTACAGAAAAACATCAAGAAATGTAGCAATAAAAACCTACCAACTAAACCAAAACATAAAATATACCAAAAAAGAACTAAAATAATAACTAACAAGCTGTAGAAATCAATGTAGCACAACATACATTTTGGTTTGTCACTTCTGGAAAAACAAGACGAAACCGCCACCAGCTGAACCCTGATTTACTATTTTCTGCTTAAATATGTTTACGTCTGAACTTGCGTTACAAAACTTTTCCAACTTTTTTTAATACTAATAACCGTTTCAGCCATTTTAAATTCACTCTTTCACATTTGTTGTTTAAGCAAGAACCACAGTGTTGCAGTCGTAGTGATCGGTCCTGCAGATATCCGCTCTAAACGCTTCCGGACGTTTTTCCAGGGCGACAGGAACATCACACATTCCCAAAAACAGGGAAATAGTTGCCTTTGTTTTTCACACACAGCCTACACATCCCAACGGTTTTATTTTTATATGTTATTAAAAAATACATAAACCAAAGCAACTCGGGAAGTTATTTTGGCAGATATCAATAATTGATTTATTGTTTATTTAAATACAGCCGTGTTAAAAGAATGAATGTTTGTGGGCTGAACCAAATCTATTTAGCTTTTAATTCACAAATTTGTCTTTATTTAGAGTTGATTAGCTGTTCAAGTGGTTTATTGTGATAATCTTGTGAAAATCATTTCCTGTTTTATGGCTGTGGACGCAGTGGGATGAGATGAAGCAGGAAGGGTTTATTTTTTCTTCTTTTTTTACATGTTTGTGTATCAGTTTGTCCGAACAACGTGGCTTTTTAATTGGGTGAATAAATGTCGGTGTGACCCATATATCTACATGTCAACAGCTGAGTAATTTCCTGCAGAAAATTTTCTGTTTATGTTCATTATTAATATGGAGGCAAGATAAACACCAGAGGATGTGAGATAATCTTCTGAGGAGCATTGTTTCCTTTTACTGAATGCAATCAGCACGATGTGTATCATGATGAATTATTAAAAATAAATCTTACTCAAGCATGAGAATAAAGACATTCGCAAATGCTTCATCGCATCACAATAATAAAAAAAAGTCTCTACATGGTTTGTTTGAGAGGAAGATCAAACCAAGAGCACTGCTGCCATCTACTGGGCAAAATAAGACAGCAAGGCTGCAGACAGAAAGGATGAGAGCAGCGGAGCTGCACGACACCATCAACTTAGAAATCAGTCCAGAAAGGAACAAAGTCCAGAAAGGTTTGTTTTAGGATGCTGTGTGAAGAGAAGCAGAAAGTATAAAATGTGTATTTTTCACAACATTACACTTAAAAATGATGTGGTTGATTCTAAACATCTAAAGTGATGTTTTGGAATCATGATACATGGATGCAAACCAGCAGTACTGCATGCGTCCAGCAGATGTCCCCGTGCAGACAGAAATGCAGCACGGTGCATCCCCTCTGTCCTCACCCGACCCCGCTCCAAAGCTGCAGCCCCCCCTCCCCTCATCAGCCGCTGCAGCCGCAGTTAAACCCACCAAAACGCTCAGCTGCTTTACATTTACCCCGCACACGTTCAGAGGAGGCGGGCCCAGCGAGGAGCCGTGTCCGAAATGTCACACAAACCCACAGCACTTCCTCCTGGACGTCCTTCGCAGGATGACCTAAATCAATTGTCAGCCCACGCGACAGGGTGAGTGAGCCCCCTACTGGAGCTTGACCTTAACGCTCCTGTCTGCTGCTGAAAAGGCCCGGTGACAGAAACAGCAAAAAAAAAAAAGATTGAATTAGACTGCTCACAAACACAGCCAGGCTGTGAATAATGAATAGGAGATGAACGCGGCTCTAAACAATGGCGGCCCCGGCGGCCGGCGTGCAGCTGTTGCGATGGCTCCCAGCAAGCGGCTCCGCTCCTGGGCAGTCCGCGCCTTTACAGCCGGACTACAGGGGCCACACCTGCTGTCCCCCCGGCCGCCGCAGGTGCCACGGCACCTACGCCACAAAGCCAATAAAAGAAATATGAGCAGCATGTAGCAGGAGGGCAAACACACACACACACACACACACACACACACACACACACACACACACACTGAGCGCCTCCACTCTATCTATGAAGAATGAGGATATACGAGCACACAAAACCCAACTCTATTTGTCTCCGCCGCCTCCCTCCATCTCCATCCTCTCCCTCCACTCTCTCTTCTTCTCCCCACGGCAGAAGCGACTAAAAGTAATTATACATGTTTAATAACTTCAAGGACTATAAAAACCGCTGTCGGGGGGCGAGGAGGTCCGTTTTAACGACGGTGATAAAAATGAGGGTAAGGAAGAGGGGACAGGAGGGAGAGGAGCGGGCAGCGAGTCTGGGAGACGAATCAGACACTGTGGCTCCCAGCTTCTCTCCACGCAGGCCTGGCGCAAAAACACAGTTATTCTTCACTGAATCTTTATAACATACAAACAGACATCATGTTTAGAAAAAGCAACAAACAGTCCAAAAAAATAACAATAAAAAGACATATAGTTCTCTGACGCAGTAAGAAACTTTGTATTTTTGTTAAAACTATAACCAGGTTATAACAGTTTAATATGAGGCAGGTAATCTGTGAGCTGCACCCACCAGTCCCTACCAAAAACCACCAATCAGAGCCAGGAGGCGGATCTTTGTGCTGTCAATCACCCACATGTACTTGATGCTAAATGTGCTAATGGGGGAGAAGCAACTACCCTTCCAGTAAAACCATTTATCTACTGTCATTGGTCACTTCGCTAACTAGCCTGAGCTTTCACAACAGGCTATGCTAGCAGCATAGCAGACAACATGAGAAAAATCATGCAAACGGAAACGACCAAGCTTGTATTAATTTACGGTGCAATCAACTGATTTATTGTGAAAGGCTGATTCAGGTTCCTCAAATTATTTTCCAAACTTTTCCCACCTTTATTCTGCACAGTTGAACTGCAGAACAAGAAAATATGTCAAACTAATAGTTTTATTAATATATGAATGCATCACAGTTAAAATAAGAATAAAAAAGAGTCTCTGCATTCTACGATTCCTTCTTAATGTTGCGTAACATTGAACTTCTTTTAAATCAGAGTAAAAGAATTTCACAGTAAATAAAATCTGCATATGTCAACGGCAAGCAGACCAGAGATCGCTCCAAATGCAGGAAGTGGACTACAGCACAGGGGATTGTGGGTAAATAGAACAAAAACAAACACGCAAGGGGGAGATAAAGACAAAAGAGAAATCCTCCAACTCTTTACATTTGATGAAGAAAGAAGTTGTCCTTATGTCTCCTTCAGAGGTTTTTGAGTTGTTTTATTCAGTGGCTCTTGATGCAGCGCCCCCACAGGCAAGGAGGGGAACAGGTTTTAAAGGCTTTAGATCGCTTGGCACAGTGCAGTGTGAAAGTCTAATGTTTTTATTTTCATACAGTTTGCACCAAATGTTCTTTTGTGCAGTTTTCGTTGGCTTCTTCAGCCTTTGGATAATGAGCTCATTTTCATTCATAACAAACAGCTTTGGGTGAAGGATACACACGAGAAAACGTAGCAGAGATGCTACTAAGTCACCTGGACTTTATCTCAGGTTACCCAGAGTCACTTTAAGTCTTAAGAAACTTGAAACATCTCTGAGAACCTCTGGATATCCACAGCAACACACTGAATGAGAAGTAGCTGGGCCCCATTTCGCCGCTGAACGTCAACTGTATTAGAATTAGATGAGCTGAGGAGTCAGAGAGGTCTGCTGCACGTCTACTGTCCTTACCCACAATCCCCCTTGCTCCCATCTGCCGCTAAAGCCCAGAATATGCCATGCCCGAATTCCTTGGGAGCTTTGTCTTTAAAAGTCAAACAGAGAGCGGCGATGAGGGAAAACCTGTTTCAAAGGCGCTGAAGTGAAGCAAATCTCTTGTAGCTTGCATCCTGACGGAGTGAGACACTCTGTGGGCCCGGCTTGTATTAGTTTGAATTCTGGGAGTGTGGGATTGACGAGACAAAGCTACGCTGTCTGCTGTGTGAGAACAGAGAGCGGTGAAGGAGAAATCAAGCTTTTTTTTCTCCTCCAGACACAGAGTGATCCCAGGGTTAGTGCTGAATTTCTCTGCCTGCTCTGACTGACTGGGGTTCTGCCTATTTGGTGTGCAGCACAGCATGAAAATCCCCCGAATAACCCCCGGTTCACTCATTCCCACTGCAGCCGGAACACGGAGGAGGCTGGCCGTGTTTTGGGCGAAGGAAACACGTTTAAGAACACGCAGCTCGTCTAATTCCACTGACCTTGACAGAGTGAAATTTTTTGGTTTCGTTTGTTTCTGCTATAACCCTTTGATCATTGAGTTATCGGGGAAAGAGTCAGCACTGCTCTCAGTCTGTACAGTGGAACTCCTTTTTAGTTTATTGTGAAAAGGAACAGAAGGTCTGCTGGGTTCACGCTGCCTCTGCTCTTCCTTGCCCCAGGCCTGAGCATGTTGCGGTTATGTATTCTTTCCCAACTTCCTGACCTTGTCCAGGTCCAGGTGAGAGTAGATGGGTTCAGCAGACCCACATGCCCGGCAGGCCTGCTTGGCCCAGGCTGAGCGGAGGTGCCCGCTGCCCCGCTGAGGGCGTGGGCGAGGAGCGAGAGCAGCGCTGCGAGAAGGAGGTGGAGGAGGAGGAAGAGAGGACATTCCTTGGCCTCAGGTGAAGTCGGGCGCTGTGCCGCAGTGCCGGGCGCACACTGTGAGCAGGAATATATAAACACACTGAGCTGCAAGCTGCACCCGCTGGCATCCGCACAAAGTCAGGAAGCAAACGCTCAGGCGTGCATATGCGCAAGGATGTACACATTTAAATCATTACCAGAGTGGATGTACACAAACAAAACCAGGCGCGGCGCTTGTCGAGCATAAACACAAACAGCTCAAAGTGTATTTATATGACAAATATAACACCAACACAATCTATTACGGCACTCCAGCATCCTCCTGCTGTTACGTCCGGTACCGACAGCCAAGACCGCGGCTCTAAAGAAAGAACCGAGCCAAGGATCAGACCTGCGCGCCTGCCAACACAAACCACCAGCACCAGTACCATACTGCCCCTCTAATAAACCCACTCAGCTCCAGCAGCACGCCACAACAAGATGTGGGAAGACTGTGGCCGCAGTCCCACGGCAAAGCAGAGGCACATGCATGACAAAATATTCTGCTGATACAAACACAAGACGAGGAGCTGCAGATGGAGCGGCTGTGGGTGCAGAGCTGCACATCGATATCCAATACATGACCCTGCAAAGAGACCAGCGTTCAATAGATCCTGCACATTTTCATCTTTGTCTGTGCAGAAAACTTTTCCCATGACATCAAAAGCTCTTACTCAATAATAAAGCAAACGCTGAAGTTCTACTTGTCGGTTACTTTCTATGATCCAAATGAATACTTGTGGGTACTACAATAGCAAGGGCAGGCCCTTGGACAGGTTTAAACCAACTCTGGATCTCTTCACTGCTGTTTCTGGCTCATAGAATCATTTAACGCTTTGAAAAGCCCACACCACCTTCAGAGCACCGAACGCAAAGTGCACGGCTGGGGAAGAAAGTTTTACCCGTGTTGCTGGCAGAAAAGGAAACTTTAGCATGTTGAGCTCATCGAGACAACCTGATGCTGCAGAAAGTACAGACATCTAGTGGTGTCAACAACTTTTTGCAACCAAATGAAGTCTCCTTAAACAAATAGGAAAGCTACTGGACTGACGTTTAGAGGAGAAGGTAACCTGCTGCTGGCTGTTAGTGGCAAAACTATTAAATAAAGTTTAAATCATTAGCATGAATAAAGAGGAGGACTCGTCTTTAAGGCTAAAACGATTAATCAGTGGAATCGTGATTAATCGATTACTGAACTCAACTAATTTAGTCATTTTTTATTCAAACTCAAAAAAGGCTATTTGCTGAAAGAACAACATATTCAGAGCAGTGATCAACCCAAAACTACACAAAAAAAAAATAGAAACGTTTTGCATTGAAAGTGACTTTATAAATACATTCCATCAAAACTCCTCAAGTGGCAATTTTAGCTTCATCCACTTCAAAATCACATATTGAGGACATTTTGATATCCAAATACTAATTAGTAACTCAGAAAAAAAAAAAAAAAAACTAGTTGTCTGGAAAGTTGTGGTGCATCAAGTTATTTAAATCTCTGATAAATTTACACAGTCCTGGATAAAAACACTTCTGGCTCAGAATCTCAATCTGAAATTCAATAAAAACAAAACAAATGTCTATCCAGGCTGAAACAACCCAATCTAAGGCAGAAAATATCGAAACGAGAAACCTCACAGCAAGACCCAAACCTTATTCATTTCTGAAAACAGAGAAAAGTTGCAATAATCAAGTCTGGAGTCAGCAGCCACACCAGAGAGCTGGACCAAACGTTGACATTATTCTGCCAGCAGTTAGCATTTGTCAACATCTCATAGGTGAGAACATTGCGCAACACAAATAATCACCCGGCCGGAACATGATCATGTTAACAGTATCACATAAATTTAGCGAAGCTCCAAGGCAGATAATTTGCCTCGAGGAATTTTAATAATCAGCTCACTTTTAAAATCTTGTTGCAGAATTGAATGTGAGGGATCTGCAAATCCTGACACAATGGCTCCCTGCTGTAAAACACAGGAAACTATCACTTTCTGCAGCAGTGATGTGTCAGAACAAAGTCATCAAAAGGTTACAGTGAACTTTCCACAGACAGATGGGAAGTTGCTAGAATGTCTGGAAAGTTTGAGGTTAAATGAGCAAAAAGTAAAATATGAATAGATTAAAGAATAAATCCAAAAACAATGTGATTCTGAATATAATGAGCAAAATACCAAAATATATGAATATAGGTGTAGATAACCATAAGAGTAAGTAAAACAAAAGTAATAAAAACATATGATTATGAAAATAGCATTAAACATTAAAATAATTGTTACTGTTACTTGAGTAAAAACTTGTTGCTCCAACATGCCATAAAAATAAAGTTAATTTAAATATTTTGTGTGCATCCAGATGAAGGGATGAACACAGAACAACCCCAGTCCAAACTGGGTCAGGATCATAATTTATTTGCATGAATGGGGCCCAGAAATCAGATATTAGTTTGGATAAACGAATAAAAATAGAACTTTCCCCTTCAGTCGTCAAGTTCTGCTTTAAATGAGAAAATCAACAGCTAAATAATTTCTACAATAAGCTAAACAATCCGCCTCATTTAGAAATCACAGCGAGTTTGGACCGAACCGACTGAATGAGATGTGACTTTTGATAAAAGGCCAGCACCGAGGAACAGACAGACAAAACCCCACTGTGGCACAAACCCTGCAGCCCCTGCAGAGTGACAGAGGAGCGGGATCAGTGGAGGAGACGCTGCCTTGGCCTGGGAAGATGGCTTCCCCTCCAGAGCCACGGGATGCAGGCGACTCAGCGCCGGCTGGCTTCGGGTTAGCTCCATTTGGCAACCAGCGGGCTGAGTTGGCCTCGCCGTGTTCACAAATGAGCGTGGAAGGGAAAGGTGATGGTGTGTGTGTGGAGGCAAAAGCCAGCAGAGTCATTAAGAGAATCCATCACGACTTATTATCACCACAACTGATCATATCCTACAGAAGCTTGGTTGTTCTGTTCTAGGATGACAGCCTCTTATTTCGCTGATAGAAATGAGAGGCTTGTTGTCGCCGCCGCCCCCGCGGTACCCAACGCTGGCCCGATCATCAGATACACGCAGTAAAACCGCACGCCTGCTCGTTTGATGACAATGACCTCCCCGGCTCCGGCGCCGATTTCCACTGCGCTTTCAGGAAGTGTCTTTCTGACAGGCTGACACGCCGCGGCGCCTCGTCAGGAGAGACAATTCCAATCAGTGCTTCATTCAGATAGCACCATTCAGAAAACAGAAACAATAGAATAACTGAAGTCTATCATGTTCTGCCATGTAAAACAACCTTTGGGCTAATTGTTCCCAATTAGGTGGCTGACACAAAGGGATGCTGACAAGCACACAGGTGCCTGTCTGCCGACTGCGTCTCCCAGGAGTTCCTCCTAGCTGTGTTAGCTTCAGTAGCTCCACGCAGCTTTCAGAGCCTGAGAGAAAAAAGGGAAATAAAACAAAACATAAAGAAGAGGAGCAGAGGCAGCAAGGCGTTTTTCCTTTCCTCTTCTTTTTCTTTTTCTCCCAAAACATGTTGATGGAGCCAAGTGAATAATTCAGGGTGTCTGGCTCTCGACGGGACGCAGCTGAAGAGTGTGGTAGATTTGCTTCGGGGCTCGGCAAAAAGTTTGAGGTGTTTTGGACCCGAAGTGGAGGAAGTTACACGGCTTAAAAAGCTAAAGCTATCGTGTAGACTTTAACTTAACAGCATGTACCAACTGCAGCTCATGCAGTAGTTGTGTGAAAACAAATTCCTGTTTTGAAAAGCCGATTTCCTTCCATTCAGACAAATCTGCACATCTGTCTGCAGCCGAAATTCACAAAACAATTCAATTCCTCCTTAGAAAAGGGTTTGTTAAAGTTAATATAAACAAACTATAAGAGGTCAGTTGCAACTGTTTGGATATAAAAATTAACTTGTGAAAATAAAAGAGAAAGTCGGAGGCTTTAGATCAGAGCTGCTCATCTTCTGACCTTTAAAAGTAAATGTGCAAAAAAACAGAGATACAAATTGTTTTAGTCTTAATTTTTACTCATTGTTGTCACAATAGCAGATAAAACTCTACATCCATATCAGCTTATCACTTCCTGCCATCGTGGGGATTGTAGTTCTATAACATCAGCAAAACTACAACTCATGAAACAAATGAAGGCCAGGCATTTTACGTTTTGGCTTTTCCCCAAAAAATGAGAAGAAAAAAACCCATGAATGATTAAAGCCTAGAATAAAAGCCGGGCATATTTATGACTTTTCAAAGGCTTAAGATTAAGATGATAAAATTCAAGACTTATTACTTTAATTTGCAGACTTTCTGTAGAAAGTTTCTTCTTTTTTCTCCACATGAAAACTAGCAGTCACCTTGATCTATCACACCTCCATTCAGGGATTAGCAGACAGTTTGTCTGCAGGCATTCTCGAGGAAACCTCAAACCTCCGGCTGATTATTTTTATGTCATTTATTCAAAGTATTCACCAAATCTTAGGGAAAAAAGGAAGATTATGATTTAACAGCAGCCTTATAGGTTTTGTTTCCAGCAGCTACTGCTCACATCTGTCAACAAAGTCATAAAATCCAGTGAGACCAGCAGAAACGGGGATATTTAAATGAACCATTTAAAGCTAACAAAGGAGCAGAAGAGCTTCCATCACTGCAAAAACACAAAATCTTATCAAGTATTTTTGGTCTTGTTTCTGTTGCTGGCATCTTAATAAACTTCAAATGAGACAAAAGTCATTTACAAGCAATGTTTCAGAAAGACAGCAGCTTGTTTTCACTAAATAATTTCTAATATTGAAGACAAAATACACATATTTCATCATATTATAAGTGTAATAATTGCCAGGGGAACTAACACTTTTTCATCAATATTAAGCAAATATTTACTTAAAACAATCAAATTTATCCTTGTAAAAAGTTACTTCTAAGTTAGTTTTAGTGTTAAATGTATTAAGATATTTGCACCAGAAACCAGACAAAAATATTTAGTGAAATTATGTTTTACAGTGTTCACTCACTGCAAAAACACAAAATCATGCATCTTTGGTGAGTTTTTAGTGTAAATATCTCATAAGAAATAAAGCAAAACTAACTTAAAGTGACTTTTAATGAACTAATTATAAAAAAAATACCAGCTCAACATAAACAAGACATTTTTCCACATAAGTGAAATTAGGATCAAAATATTTCATCAATATTAAGCAATTATTTACATAAAACAAGCTTATGTTGCTGAAAACGTTGATTTTCTCTTATTCCAAGATATTGGCACTAGAAAACTTTTTTTTTTTTGCAGTGATTTCTGGGATCTTCCTCCCTGACTGTTGACTCAGACGTCCCTGTTCTGCTCTGGAGACACAAACTGGTTCCATTCATCACTAAAGTCAAGATATAAAATGAAGGTTGACGTCTAAATGATTCCACACATTCCCCATATCTCACAGGGGGCCGGCTAATATGAGGGCTGACATTTAAATGAGCATTCTCATCTATGGGAAGGTCTAATTTCATCAGAGGGAAAATCTCCTCCCAAAATAAAACAGAGGGCTTCCCTGACACACACAAACATGAACATATAGAGACACGCACGCGCTGATGATATGCATCTCCCTGTACATCTGTCACCTCCATGAAAGGAGGCCTCCCGGTGACCTGGGCCCCATAAACACGAGTCGCAGCGCGCAGATTCACTGCAGGCTGCTTGCATTCGACTCTCATCCACCACCAACGCCGCTTTCATCCAACATGGCTGCAGGCGGCGGGGAACAAACAGTACAGCGTCTTCACAGAGACATGTGACGGCAGACAGAGACAAGTACACAGAGATATGAGCAAAACGCTTTCCATGGCAGCATAAACTCAGATAAAGATCCTGCGACTCGGCAATAAATCTCACAGAGATCTGCAGCGCAATCTGCACCTCCCCCACGCGCATCCAAAAAGTGTTTCGTTTTTTCTTCTTTAACACAGTTGGTATGTTGCACTGTTTCCTTATGGCTTCAGCATATCGCTCACCCAGGTTTCCAACAGGAAACTCGACACTGAAAAGCAAATCTCACGTTTGTGTCTCACTTTCTATTTGGTGCTTTATTTAGGCCTTAAAGCAGGGATGCTCAAACCGTGGCGCATGGGCCGTTTACGGCCCTTACACTGATTCTGTGTGGCACTCGAACCAACGGAAAAAGTTCGACTGAGATTTTCACTGAATATTTTCTTCAAATTTTCTTGCAAATAAGAAAAAAAAATGGAGCAGTTTGGAATATTTTTATTTTATAAGCAAAATATTCAAATCTTAAGTCGTATTTTCATTACCTGCAAGTGGAAAATCATCATAATAAACAGATATAACGGATTTTAAACATCCACCTGTAAATGGGCCTTTGTATAATATTCTAATTTACTGAATGGATATGAAGTTTTACTGGGATTTTAAAATCAAGAGAATTTCATACTGTTAACACTGTAAAAATACAAAAAAATAAACCAAAGACAGATTTTAAACCAGAGTAAAAAGTCATCTGTACTGTGATATCATAAATAAGCTGATTTATTCATAGCAGGAAGGTTTAAATCATTTATATCGATAGTCTGGGTATTTTTTTCTCTGCATGCTTTACAACTCAGCTTCGATGCTAATGAAGAAAAACAGATTTTTACAAAATGTTCTCATTGTACGATGCCTTTGAAGTACACATTAATATTTTCTTAGAGTGAAAAGATTCTGCATATTTTAAGAGCCAAACAAATGATATATTTTTTATGTAAATATGTAAATGAAGAAAAAGTGTTTTTCATATGAACTCCACCAAGTTTATAACCAAAACTGTGACACATTTCTGGTTCGTGCCGACGAGATTTATAATTTAACCCAATTATTTATCATCTGATTTTACCACAGGACAAATTAGAGTTTTTATAGTGATTGCTGCCTTCAGTCTGAACTAAACATACCAGAGCTACCAGGAGGGAGAAGTTTTTCAACCCAACATAATTTACAATTTAAGCTTCCTGCACCTTCAGCCGTCTCTCAGGCAGGTGAGTCAGAGTGAAGCCCTTAAAACATAAACATCACCACTCTGCTGATGTATCGATCAGCCCATGTTTACCCCCCGCTGCAGGTCTTCATCCAGAATGCTGCTGCAGCAATCCGGATGAATAAACTCAATTATGATTGAATGTGAGGCTGTGTGCCAGCTTCCTCCTTTCTTCTTTACAACTTAATCAAATTAAACATGCATGGCTCCTTAAAGCTGCAGCATATAACTGTATTAAAAATATTTTTACATAGTTTGGGTGTTTCCCTTCTGCCACACACCTGGATTTCATATTTTGGTGATTAATCTGCAGGACTTGATGGTCATGCAATCATTTGACTCAGCAGTTCTGGAAAAGAGGCGAATCTAAAACATGCAGAGCAGGAAACCTGAGGACTGAATGTGAGAAGCACTGCGGTGAAGTCAAGTGCAGCGATATATTTATAGTTTTCTCCTCGTACCACAGCAATCACTTATTAAAACATACAACTGCAAAAGACTGAACGCTTTCCCCAACCAATGAGAGCCAGGGGGCGGGACTTAGTTTGAGTCATTTCTTTTCAAAACATTTGATTTATTGAGCCACGTTTAATAAATGAAAATATATAAAAGCTTTGTTGTGCCGAATCAGAGGCAAAGTAAACATAATTCTGCTTATTAAAAAAATTTATATATTATATTAGTTATAAAAAGACAAATAGTTTGTGTTTTACAATTGTTTTACAATTGTTACAATTGTTTACCCTGATTATCGAAAATAAAAAAGTCAGCTTGTTTTAAATATTGATAAAATAAAAAAGTTGTGATGGACAAGACAAATTTGTGCGTTTCTTGAATTGCAGTTGGGGGCCAAACAAGCTCTTCAAGGGCCATAAATTGGCCCCTGAGCCACACTTTGGACCCCCCTGCTTTAAGTCATGCTAAATGACTGCAGTAATTAATGAACAGTGAATAAAAAACATTGCAAAAGTTTATTTTTTGTTACATAGCATTGTTTGAGGTTTTATGCTGTTTGGGAAACTGTCACCACAACATGGTGACAGTTTTAACAAATACATAGAAAACACACATTTTTTGATAAAATGTACATATTGCAGCTTTAACCAAACAAAATAATAATCAGAAAAGATGCACCTGTGCATCAAAAGTTCTCTGCAGCCTCCTGCATTAAAGCTGTAAAGGCAGAAGTTACAGGACTTACACAGACACACGAGGTGACAGCATCAACAGCGACTGAGGACTCTCGCTTATGAGAACTTGTCACCTCTGGTAGCATCCGGAGCAGATAGCAGGAGGCAGAACCAGAGCGTTTAACTCGGGTTGTGGTGAGAGGCTGCAGGGTCACCACTTTATCATCTCACTGCCACGCACACAGCCTGCCATGTGGCTTTTATTCCACTTTAATGTAGAAAAATATTAGATTTTTTTCTTCCTGGGAAGACTAAATCCCTCCCCGGGGTTCGCCGATAGCCTCGGCGAAAACCGTACACAGAAGACGGGTCAATAAGAGCCCTGATGCCAAATCTCCTTAAAGCTGTCCTTTATTCATGAATGTGTGCTGAAACAATCTATGAGGAGAACAGACCTCACTGTTAATCCACAAATTTAAACAACCGCAGCGCTTTCAGCCCAGGAGGACGAAGCGTCGCCGTCCCTCCAAGGAGGCGACATTTTTACTTCCGTTAACTCATCAGTGGTTATTGTTGAAGTAATTAGCCCACCTTCTGTAGGTACAATTACTGCAAACACCTGCGTCTGCAAACCCTTCTGGTTTTTCCTGCTCATTCTTTCATTCACGTCACATTTTGCATGAGCCGTTGTGCTTTTAGTAATAAAAAAGAGAGAGAGAGCGTTTAAAGGTTTTAATTAAAAATATTATTTATGAGAGATTATTTTACTTCAGCACACATCAGAGGCTGATTGCTTTACGTGTTGGGCTTTAAATAATGCAACTAATTGTTGTTCTGAGGCAAGTTTCCATTTATAGATGATTCTGTAATTATACAGGCTCTTATATGGGCATACATACACATGTTTGATAAGCAGTTTCCTTCAGCTGGAAAAACAACCGAATTATACAAAAATGTCTCCCTTATGTGGTTAAATATTGAGCAGAAATTAACATTTTATTTGAATAAAATTCATATTTCTTACAAATTGCATACAGTATTTTGTATCTATTATTGCTAATTTGCAAAATAAATACAGGTGAATACTAAAAACTTAAAATGATTTTTGTTTAATTTCAAGTGCAAATACATAATCAAACTTAAAAGAAGAGTCAACGTCTTTTAAGTAGCTTTTCATCAAGACATACCAGCTTGTTTTAAATATTGATAAAAACAGTTTCAAAGACAGATTATTCCACTTAAAGTATGGAAAAACTGTTTTCCAATCTGCCAGTGGAACTAGTACTTATAAACAATTGTTCACTAAAAACAAGGCTATATATCTTGCTGGAAATTACTTTTAAATTACTTTAAGTGCAGTGAGATATTTGCTGTAGAAATAAACTAAAATATTTGGTGGGATTTTGTGTTTTTGCAGTGTGAAGGTAATATGCAGAACAGACTTCATGCTGCTGAATAGCAGCCCAATAACCTGGTCATCATAAATATTGCTCAGAAATTGCACATCCTGACTTGCAGAAGTAATTCATGTCTTATGGCTGGTTGGCAATTCTGCAGACAATAAAAACAAGAGGAAAATGTCTCTACTCTGCATTAACCCGGGTCTTTATTTCCACCACTGAGGTGAACGGCACGTTTGTCTGGAAATTGGACTCATCGCGGTTTCATCCACTTCCCTAAACCCCTCACATTTCTCACAATGCTTCCTTATTAAAAAGGAAACAGTGCTGGAAGAGCACTGGTGCATTTATTACAAAGTAAATCTCCCGAAAGAAAAATCTTTCTGGGAAAGATTTTCCCTATGAAAGTAGGGAAGGAATCCACAGCAGCTTTAAAGCATCAGATTAAACAGAAGGTGTCGTTTTTCTGGCGTTTATGGCTCCTGCTTCACCGGAGCCAGAATATTTCTGTCAGTTTTAAAATATATCCTCACTTAATTTACTGGTCAAGTTTCATGTCGTCGGGCTAAAATCGATTCTTTGCTGCTCTTTTCCTCCCAAACTAAAAACTTGCACATGTTGGTGAAACCTTGCAGAATAACATGCAGAGGAGGCTGACAATCTTCTCAGCAATTTCCCTGTTGTTCCTTTGTTTGATTACAGCGCTGTGTCAAAATCCACGCCGTAATGAGTATTTATGTCAAAATAAGGCATGCATCACCTTTTGGTACGTTTTAAACAGGCTATTAAAGCCACACAGGAAGCGTTTCAGCTTGTGTTTGCCTCATTACAGTAACATTGGTGGGATTAAATCATAGTGACTGGTTTTACGCTTGCTTTAATCAGCACTTAATGAGAAAATGGACGCTTCTATCAATAAATTTAAAGACGGAAATGTCCAGTTTGACTCGTCTTTTTACTGATTCCTGAGCAAAAAACAGCCACAAAAACAAAAACAATCGGGGGGATTCAGACACTAGTTACTGGGTAAAACTGTAAAAGATCAATAAGAATTGATTAAAACAAACTGAAAACTGAATATATTTCATAGTCCGGCTGTGAAATATTATTTCTCTTTATTTAACTTCTCTGAATCAAACTGTCTTCTCTGTGACAACATCTGTGTTACAAACGTGTGCAAAACTCTGTCAATATTCTGATGGGCAAAAAAAAAATTAATTAAAAAATGAAAGAAATTTAAACGGCAGTGTTTCCATTTAATAAGTGACGCAATTAAAAACCGGTGAATAAGTTTGTTTGTGTGATAGACCATTTAAAAACTCCTGCCACTGCCTGTCCTTTCAAACCCAGGACCTTCCTGCAAATACGATTCACCAGCTGCAGAATGCAGAATGCATCTTCCTCCTTATTCACATGAACAAGTGAACATCATTCAAGAAGCTCAACTGAATTATAAAAATCATGTAAAAATGCACAAACCAAATCAGCAGCTCTTCGTAGCAGCAAACTGACTTTACAACTACAAATATTTCATTTCCATCCAGTTTGAATCAACCATCTTTAGCTGACAGATTAAAACATAAAACATGTTTATGTTTAGCTTCGACTTCATGATAAGTCCTAGAAACATATTGTAAAAACATTATAAATGTTGAACATGTATTTCTTTTTGACTTGATAAACTTACTGCCATTTTTTAATGTCTATCTGCCACTAAATCCACATCGCGAGCAGTAAATTAGGGGGTAAAAATAAAAGAATTAATACATAAATGGCTTGTCATTCTGTCACATATTTATAACCACTGGACTTGCTACACATACCTTTACAAATTTGCAGCGTCACAAGAAATCAGGAACCAAAGCTGTAACAGTTAGCCTTTAGCGTGTTGCTACTACCTGATTTAAATGCATTGGTTTGGTGTGGAGTGCTTTAAATACTACCTAAATTCACTCATTTTCAGTTTTAGCACTTAAGTGATTAATAAAAGCAAGCATAGGTTTTCCTCTGCAGGTGACTGACAGGTTCTTTGTGGCAGTTTGGTGTGAAAACATATAGCAGTACATCCCATAATAAGCACCCAGCTTAATTCCCAGCAGGTAAACTGAGGAACGAGGAGTTTTTTTTTCCTTTTATCTGATGGGGAAACACCACAGTCTCGGTCCTTTAAAAAAGCCTTGTTTACATAATTCAGAGCATCTGAATTTAGCCTGCAGCGCTGCTAAAAGTGGAAAATCTGACACGTCTCTCAGAATATGTACACAAACTAAAATGAATTCTTCAGAACCCAGATTCAGACCCACTGAAGTCCTTCAGCTACACCAATGCAACCAACAGTTTTCAGAAACCAAATAATTAATGAACTTCTTATGTGTGACTTAACCTGCGCACATCTCAACTGCAGCATTTTAACATTTCAAAGAGTTCTGATAATTTCATAGCAGATAGAAATTTTTACAATCTGACCCAATTAATTTAGAGACACAGCAAAAACCATTCCATGCCAGCAGTGAAGCACGGTGGTGGCAGCATCATGCATCTGATCACAAAGGACAGGGAAGCTGATCAGAGTGGATGGGAGACGGATGGAGCCAAACAAAACCTGTTAGTCAGCAGAACACCTGAGACGATACAACCAGAGGCTGCAACCAAATTATACGAATTATTGATTATTCTGATGGATAGTTTATTAATCAGATTTTAAAAATGGCACTTTCTGCTGTTTTTTTGTTTTGTTTACCCACTTAAGCCTTTTTTATACATAGATGAAATTATTAATTTTTTTATTATGCAAATTACAAACAATTAAAAAAATAACTATCGTATTGCCTAAAAGTCGGTAGCAGCATTTATTTAGTGAACGTTTGGTCATGTGTAGCAAATGATGCATCTCCAGCTAAAACTAAACTTTTAACATCAACATGTAGAAAGTTAAGCAGTGCAGTGCTGATCTGGTGATTGATTAGCCAATTAATAACTGGATGCAAAAGGTGACTAAAAATTCAAAATGTATATATTATTTGTTCAGTTATAGTCTGATTACTGCTCTGCAATTGACCTGTTTTTGAGTTTGTTTACTACAGCAAACAATTAGTCACAATAAATGTAATTAATTGCATTAACAGCAGCTTAATAATTCTGTTATCTGCTCTTGATAACAGCAAATAAACAGTTTCACAGCAACCGTAAGTTGTAAGACGCTCTTCAATCAACTCTGATAGAGTTTAGTTTCTTTTGGAAAGAAAATGTGACTATTTCAGTTGTTAGGTGCAGAAAAGTTGGTAGATATATGGACTGCAGAAATAATCAATAATTTAAAATAATTGTAAAAATGATTTTTTTTCCAATGTACGGTTTCACAACACTTTTGGCTTATTTTGCTCTAATGAAAATACATTTAAGTTGATGAAACGAGATAAACCCTCTCATATAATCTGAACCTCCTGATTTAAGTGGGCTTTGTTTGGTCCGCTGATCGTGTGACTCCTCACCTCCCTCTCTCAGGCCCTCGGCTGCTTTTCAAAATGTAAAATTAGCGGCTTTGAGTGAGGCTCTCGAGCTGAAACAGTAAATTAGGAGCTTTTTGTGCAGCCGCTGAGGTTTTCTCCTCGTGGTGAGAGACGCTCCTCTGGAGGCAGGAGTGCCACGACACCCCGGCAGACACTTTATTGATCTTCTTTTTGTGTGGAGGGAAACTCATGGTTAGATTCGTTTCACTCATTCTTTCGTAATGCTGCCTTAAATATAGTTGCCATGGTTACCCACGATTTACACCGCACGCCGGTCGGTTTATCTCGCACGGTCTCCCGCCAGCCAATCGGAGATGAATTTTGGTCTTGGCCGCGGCATGAAACACATAAATTACAGGCGAAACAAAAACCTGTGCCACACTGCAAAGCGGCAGCATATGTCATCCTGCTAATGGTCTGTTCAGAGGACTTTGTCAAACCTGTCACACGACACACGCGCAGCGTATAGGCCGCCACCGGGATGAGCATCAGCAATAATTAGGCCTCAGCGTGAGCCGCTCCCGGGGTAAATATGCAGCGTGTCAGAGGTGTGTGGGAATGTGGTGGGCTTGTTTTAAATCTCTCCACAAAGTGACCCATTTAAATGCATAAATACCCTCCATACCCACACATCAGCACCCAGCGATTGGGCGGCGAGCCTCCGGAGCCCCGCCCCCTCCCTCAGCCTCAGCCTCAGCCTCAGCGCATCTTTCCCTGTTTTACACTCATAATAAAAAGCTCCATCCTGCTCCTACACACGCCGTCCTCCCCCTCCACACGTTCCCCTAATGAGATAAATTAGCGCCTTGCAACAGATGCATGGAATATACACTAATGGCCACCATCTGTCACTCATCTCTGCGAAACAGAGTGAGAACGTGGCGCTAAATCCGATCATGAGCCCCTGGCAGGGCCCCACCGCGGTGAGGAGGAGGGAGGAAGACAAAGATGGAGAGATGAAGAGCGCTACAGAGCCAGGAGGGGGTGGAAGTGTGGAGGTTTGGGTGCAGACTGGACCGAGGTGCGGTGCAGTGAGTGGAGGAGAGGCGTTGGAGCAGCGCTACCGCAGGTTAGCCCTGCTGGTGATTCAGCAGCTCAACGAGATCTTTAAAAGTCTTTAACTGCCCTAAAATTAGAAAGCGGTCATTTTGTTTGTCTTCTTTTAGGGATGTTTTGAATCTACCTGCAGGACGAATGTGCTGCTTTGAAGCTTCTCTTTTTATTTTAACTCAGTTTGGGTTACATTTCACACTCTGGAAATTCTCCTGATTTTCTTCCTTGTAAATGTGGGATGACAACAGAAAATGCGGCCATTCCTCAGAAACTTTAAAATTAGATTTTTTCTTCATTATTAAGGCAAAATGAGCCTGGGACGTAAAGCCTCTAAACGAATAAATGCATGCATATTCATGAGGCAGCAGGGAGAGAGGTTTGTAAAGTTATTATTCCTTATGAACACATGGTGATGTGAGAATATTTGAGGAGTTTTTACCATAAATTTAGGATTTTTGAAATTAATTGTTGGATTTATGTTTAGCAGTTTTTGGTTGAAAAAGCAAATAAAAGGATTTTATTGCACATTCAAACACAATCATACTTCAGTAATTTCTTGATTAATTTTAAATTTGTACAGTTTGGGTGAATAATGTAAAAAAATGATGGCTAATTATCAGGTAATCTAAGAATATATTGAAACTTTGATTGAATATTGCAGAAATGACAAGTATTATTGTTAAAAACCCTGTGAATATTAGAACATATCGATGTTATTCACATTATAGACAGTCTTTAATCTATGGTGAACCCGTTTTGTTCACACTTAGACTCATACAGAAAGTTTATCTTGTCCAAAAGAACCGTCATATGTGGCAGGGCAAAGCCGAAATCCAACCAGTCACCTTCCAATTACCAGACGATATTCTCCTGTCAGTAACATTTCAAAAGAAAGAATTTTTTTCCAGATCAGTTTCTTTCACTATAAAACTTATAAAACTTTAACAAAAACTGGAAGTCTGTGTGTGTCTGGTGATTTTTTGGTTTGTTTTTCATTCAGTGGGTAAAAAATCCAGAAATAGAAGATAGAGATACTTCAAACTGAAATTACTCCAGTAAAAGTAAAAAGTACAGAGTAGCAAAAATACTTCTAAAAGTAAATATTTTGAAAAATTTACTTTTGAAAAAATGTGCAAAATCTGCTAAATTTGTCCCGGTATGTTTGCTGAAACGTCGGTTGCAAGCTTTATGGAAAACCCAGCTCTCTATTTGAATAAGATACACAAAAAATATCCAAGTTTGTGTGATAATTTTGATGCGATACTCTTATCAGTGGATCAGCACTGAGGTCGGATTCTGCAGGGGCGCGGATTTGTCCACAACACCGAGCCAAAACCAGTTAGAAGGAGCATGACTGAGAGCAGAGCATCTGGGTCAGTAACCCGGTCCGCTCTATCGATCTGTATGCATCTTTGTTGTTCTCCTGGTTTCGTTTGGACAAACAGAGCATTCTTTGACATTGTGATTTAATTTCTGTTCATCCTGAAACTCTGTCTGAAGCGACCCAATATTCCAACACCGTCTGAAAACGACGTTTTAAAATCCGAAGCCTAAATCCCCCCTGAGGTGAACTTTGTAGCCTTTCTGTGAGATTTACAACAAATGCTCATCTGATTCCTGCCAGTGTAATTTAACATGCTTCACTTTTTTTGTTGCTGTAATTGCTGGGTGTTACGCAAGTTGAAAGATTGACAGATTTTCTACATCGTGGCTAATAAAGTAACCCACGTTGCCTTTAGTTATGGTAGAAAGACAGTACTGGAAGCTTTAAATAATGCAAATGACCATTTTGAGCATCTTGCTGGGAGCTGCATGGCTTTGCACTTCAGTTCAATGTCAGAGTGAGCGGGGAGGAAACTGTGTGTGAGAGAAGGCTTAAGCACCTCTGCCAAGGGCTTAAGTAGCAGTCTGAATTGCACCATTTATGCAGAAGGTAGCTAAAAAAAAAGCCTCAACGTCAACGCTCACTCTAGGATCCATCACAGATATTCTAATGGAGCTTCCCCTTGACGCCTGGTAATTCCCTCAGCAGTCTCTCACCATCAGAACGGCAGGCTGCTGCAGAAGCACACAGACACTATGACAACCAGCCCGGCTCTACCTGCGCCGAAAAGTTAGCTTTTCATATGTAATGTCACCGTGACACTTCCTCTGTGCAAATAGCCACAAATCCACTTATCCAGTGTAATCAGACGATGATATATTCCTGCCTCTGCCGTGGCTGCACAGTACATTAGCATGCGGCTTATGATGAAAGTGAAGGGAAACAATGAGGAAACAAAAAGGGAGATGAAATGGTGGAATGTGTGGAAGCAGGAGAAATGAATGAGCCGGGGAGCGGCCCTGTGCAGCCGCTGGAAGAACAAACGTCCTAAAGCCGGCCACGATTAATCACTATTTGCACGGATTTGACCATAATTCCTTTTTTTTTACATTTTTTTTTTACCGCCTTCAGCTGATGACAACAAGTGGAAATTAATGAGTTGACTTAAGAAATTAAAAAGTCTAATGGAGGCATAAGGATTTTGCAGGAGAGGGGAGGAATCTGGTCAGTGTGACACGGAAACGGTGAAATATGGAAGGTTTTTGTTTTGGTGGGTTTCGGACGGAGGCGCACACGTCTCATAAAATTCACAAACTGACGATCATGGCGCATCAATGCTTCAACTGAAGGCTTCCCATAAAAAGTAACTGGGCTCATAAAGGCAGTGTCAAAGACAGCTAACCTCTCATAAAGAGTGCTGATGAAATTCTCAGACAAAACTATAACCGGCATCCATGATGATGAAAAAAGCGCAGGACTCTACAGAGAGGAGCCGGCTGCTGTAGGAGCGTTTCTACAGCCGGATATGCAGACCCTGTGGCACATATTTCCCTGCTATTAGCAGCGACACAAATCTCTGATGTTCCCCTGAACATCAGAGAGATCCACAATCCGCAGCCGCGGATCTTCTCTTTAATTTAATACTACTTCCGATGGGTGTTTTTTCTTTTTGCACATTCTGAGGACTGGATTTTTAGGAAGTGAATCGTGCTTGAATTAAGCAGGTTGCTGCTGCTTTCAAACTGCAGGGGCATCAGGGAGGCGTCTGATGTGGAGGCTGGTGTTTCAGGGTTTATTATCAGGTGAATTTATATCGTTTAATGATCTGAGAGAGAAACAAATACCTTCAGCAAATAATCTTGAGCTAGTCTCTTGTGTAATTCAGTAGATTTTTTGAAAATATTAATATTTCAGAGTGCAGTCAACTCTGGTCCGTCTACAAACCTCGGTCTCAGTTCAGCTGAAGCGAACTCTGGAGCGGTTTGAAAGCAAACGCCAAGCAGAACGCAGACCGCTCCAAAACTAGGAAGTGGACGACAGCGCAGGGCATTCTGGGTAAATACATATACTACACGCAGACTGTCGCATCTAAATTTGTGCAATAGTATAACTGTTGAACTGCAGCACTCATGGTGGAAGGATTTGCTTTTCCACTTTCAGACAGGTATGATGCAAAACCATGGCAACAAGGTGTTTTGTTCTTTTTTGTACAACTGCGAAGAGCTGATAAGCATCTCAAAAGTTCAAATATGAACTGAATTACGACCCAAAATACTGGAGAAGTTGAGGCGGAGAGAGAGATGCAAAAAGTACAAACCAGCTTTTCCATCCATCCATCCATCATAACAGGAAAGCATCTTATCCCCTACTCCAGCATATTATCCCCTACTCCAGCATCTTATCCCCTACTCCAGCATCTTATCCCCTACTCCAGCATATTATCCCCTACTCCAGCATATTATCCCCTACTCCAGCATCTTATCCCCTACTCCAGCATCTTATCCCCTAGTCCAGCATATTATCCCCTACTCCAGCATATTATCCCCTACTCCAGCATCTTATCCCCTACTCCAGCATCTTATCCCCTACTCCAGCATCTTATCCCCTACTCCAGCATCTTATTCCCTAGTCCAGCATCTTATCCCCTAGTCCAGCATCTTATCCCCTAGTCCAGCATCTTATCCCCTACTCCAGCATCTTATCCCCTATTCCAGCATCTTATTCCCTAGTCCAGCATCTTATCCCCTAGTCCAGCATCTTATCCCCTAGTCCAGCATCTTATCCCCTACTCCAGCATCTTATCCCCTACTCCAGCATCTTATCCCCTAGTCCAGCATCTTATTCCCTAGTCCAGCATCTTATCCCCTACTCCAGCATCTTATCCCCTAGTCCAGCATCTTATCCCCTAGTCCAGCATCTTATTCCCTACTCCAGCATATTATCCCCTACTCCAGCATCTTATTCCCTACTCCAGCATCTTATCCCCTACTCCAGCATATTATCCCCTACTCCAGCATCTTATTCCCTAGTCCAGCATCTTATCCCCTAGTCCAGCATCTTATCCCCTAGTCCAGCATCTTATCCCCTACTCCAGCATCTTATCCCCTACTCCAGCATCTTATTCCCTAGTCCAGCATCTTATCCCCTAGTCCAGCATCTTATCCCCTAGTCCAGCATCTTATCCCCTAGTCCAGCATCTTATCCCCTAGTCCAGCATCTTATCCCCTAGTCCAGCATCTTATTCCCTAGTCCAGCATCTTATCCCCTAGTCCAGCATCTTATTCCCTAGTCCAGCATCTTATCCCCTAGTCCAGCATCTTATTCCCTACTCCAGCATATTATCCCCTACTCCAGCATCTTATTCCCTAGTCCAGCATCTTATCCCCTAGTCCAGCATCTTATCCCCTAGTCCAGCATCTTATCCCCTACTCCAGCATCTTATCCCCTACTCCAGCATCTTATTCCCTAGTCCAGCATCTTATCCCCTAGTCCAGCATCTTATCCCCTAGTCCAGCATCTTATCCCCTAGTCCAGCATCTTATCCCCTACTCCAGCATCTTATCCCCTAGTCCAGCATCTTATCCCCTAGTCCAGCATCTTATCCCCTAGTCCAGCATCTTATCCCCTACTCCAGCATCTTATCCCCTAGTCCAGCATCTTATTCCCTAGTCCAGCATCTTATCCCCTAGTCCAGCATCTTATCCCCTACTCCAGCATCTTATCCCCTACTCCAGCATCTTATCCCCTAGTCCAGCATCTTATCCCCTACTCCAGCATCTTATTCCCTACTCCAGCATCTTATCCCCTACTCCAGCATCTTATTCCCTAGTCCAGCATCTTATCCCCTAGTCCAGCATCTTATCCCCTAGTCCAGCATCTTATCCCCTAGTCCAGCATCTTATCCCCTACTCCAGCATCTTATCCCCTAGTCCAGCATCTTATCCCCTAGTCCAGCATCTTATCCCCTAGTCCAGCATCTTATCCCCTACTCCAGCATCTTATCCCCTAGTCCAGCATCTTATTCCCTAGTCCAGCATCTTATCCCCTAGTCCAGCATCTTATCCCCTACTCCAGCATCTTATCCCCTACTCCAGCATCTTATCCCCTAGTCCAGCATCTTATCCCCTACTCCAGCATCTTTCATCGTTCAGCATAAAGCCACACAGGGATTTAAACAGGAGCAGCAAAAGCAAATGAGGTGGATTAGCAGACAAACTGTTTCGTATCATCTCTGGCCCTGATGACAAGTTGTTAGCATGTCATCTAGGAGCAGGATCTTCAGTCAGAGGCCTCTTCAGATGCTTTGTCAGACAGACTGCTACTGGAGATCATTCACAAACGACAAATCTTTGAAGATATTCCCACAATTTTAGTTATTATGACCATTAATTTCACTTTGGGATAAGTAAAGTACTTTTGAATTGATTTGAAAACTTCTGGCTCGCAGGTCTCTGGCTGAACTTGACTTGAACCCTCCAGTCAACAGCAAAAATCTCTGTTTCATCACAGCGGCAGATAAACGAAGGCGTGGAGATGAATTGTGTGAAGGTGTTCCACATCTGAATGAAAGGATTCTCTCACTGTGATGGATTAATCAAATGAATTAAACCACTCTGGGTAGAACTGACTTCAGATCCCATTAGCAGAACATATTGTGACTTTCTGCAGAGTCTCAGCATTAATTAGGGTCAATGTTATGAAACGGCTTCATGCGCATTCACTGAGCCCGCTCTGAGTGGGTTTGCTGTGTGAGGATTGTTTCAGTAAGAATATATGTTTAAATTTAGCAATACATAAATCTGCAGCGCTAGTAAAAGCTTCCTCACCGTCGAGGCGTTAGCTCGCAGCTGAAGGTGGGAGAACAATCTGTTACTGTGTATTAATGAAGTAAACTGACCCTGAAGAGAAACGTGGAGCTATTTTATTAAACAGACTCTCCTGAGCCTAATAAAGCATCGGCCTGTCGTCTTCCCGGCCTGATTAGAAGGTTTGGTACACAGCCACGTCCTTTCACTGCGCCGTTTCATTTGCGACTAGCCGCTGATTAGTTGGATGTAATTGGATTTCTTTTTTTGTTCGCTTCTCTCCTCTCCTTTTGTTTCGGCCTCTTTAAAGTCAGCCGAGAGCGGCGCGTGATAAACGGCCGTGAAGATGAAGGACCTTGAACTTTAGCTTGAACTTTGTCCGCCGCTCCGTCTCTTCCTGTGCCTCCTTCGCTCTGGGTTTCGCTCCATCTTGCTCACCCCCCATTTGAACCGCGGAGCTCCAACAATCCATTACGCTCAGTGAGGATGTCGGAGGAGATTCATGCAAATAAGTGTGAAATTACACTATAATCAGTGATGTAAATCGCAGCGGCGGCTCTCAATCTGGGCGGCATTGTCTCAGAAAACAGTGGGCGGGGGCGACAGGTGAGAGGGCACGCGTTGGGAGGTGGGGTCAGAAATAAAGTGTTAGATGAGGAGAAGAAAACTAAAAAAAAAGCTTTGATTCCTTATTCAGAGCTGAACTCGATTTTCCTGTTGAAATCAAATTTAAAAATTTATGCAATGATCAAAATTGTTCGGCAGCATCGAGTCTTCTGCCGCTTTTTCTTTGATGAAGAGAAAAAAAGAGAGAGAGAGAGAAAGAGACAGAGAGGAACAAGTAGGTCTGCGCTTTGTTCGCGTCGCAGCAGCGCAATATGCAGCAGAAATTACTGCACAAGCTTTCAAGTAAGGAGGAAGAGACGCTGAGGAAAATTAGGCCGCAATAAAAATTAGAGGAGGTGCGTTATGTTTTGGGGAAATATTTCAGAAACCAATCCAAGCTCCCCGATTCTGAGGAAGAAAAACAGAGCGATGATTATTAATTCCAGCTCTTAAGCAGAGCCATAAAGTCCCAGAGTGTAAAACATGGCAGTGACATCTGTTTGGATTCAGCCGTAAATAAAGAAACGGCATCAAGTTTCTCATCAGTGCTGTAAATGTTCTGCAGCCGGCATTATGATGAACTTATGCGTTTTAGAAAGCTGGAGCTGAGAAATGCTAATTTCATTATTTTATCTGTTTACTGAATCTAGAAGTCTGAAAGAACAGCAGAAAAATATGAAAAGGATTATCCTGCAGAGGAACGTTCATGACTTTTCAACTGTGAAACGGTTGATGAAGAGGCTCTACCTGCTACTCCTCAAGATTAAAAAATCCTTTTCTGCAAAACAGATGAAAAGTATTTGTTGCTAAGTGGAAGAAAAAGAAGTTTATTGTTTTGATCCTCCGGTGGTGAAGGGATTAAGTCTCACAATAACCCTTCATCTAAATATGAACAAAAGCTGCCATGAAACTTCCTCACAAACATTAGATTACTGTAAATACTTTAACCCACATTTAGAGTCAAACAATATTACAGTATGCAGCTATATATATATATATATATATATATATATATATATATATATATATATATATATATATATATATATATATATATATATATAAGCAGGAAAAATTCTCTGAAAAATGGAGACAGTGATGGTGAATAAAAGCCTCTGGTGGATTAATGAGGAACTGCAAAAACTCTGATATATTTCTCTGAATGTCAGGAATCATAAATGAGCTCAATCCTGCAGCTGCAGCAGTATTCATATATTATCTGTGAACATGTTGCATATATTTTATGCACAATTTTTATTTCCTAATTTAAATAACTGTGAAACCTCAGAATCAGCATCTATAGCAGAGGTGTCCAAAGTGTGGGTCAGGGACCATTTCTGGCCCATGAAAATATTTTATGTGGCCGCCCACGACAGCAAATCAAGAATGATGAAGATTTATTTTTAATTATGGCAAAATTATTACCAACAAATGAAAATCTTGCAATGATAAACGCAAGGGACAACAAAGTATTTTAGCAACATTTTGCATTTTGTTTAATTTAAAGTAAATCAAAAGAAGACTTTGATCCTTTATTTAATAAAACATTAAGTGTTTTTAGAGAAAGTGAGACTCAATCCTGACCCTTAAGCTCCACGTCCTGCATGTTTTACACTCGCAAACATTAATCAACATCCGTCTGCATTCAATGACAAAAACTGATTCAAATTCTTGAATTTAAATTATGTTGAACATTTTTACACACTGATTTAATCTGTGGCAATACAAATAAAAAACATTTAATTTGAATAATAAAATACTATGTAAGTAACAGCTGTTATCTTTATTTATTAGTTCTATTTATTTGTCCTAATAGAGTCTGGAGGGCCACATAAAATGCTATGGCGGCTCATATTTGGCCCCTGGGCCTCGAGTTTGACACACGTTATCTAACAGCTTTCCTTCCTTTAACTTAAAGATATTGGTTAGTTAAATTTTTAATTTTTTTGCTTTCACTCGAATTTAAACATATTTTATATAATTTGATGCATTTACATAACCTTAACTCCATAAATAAACCTACAATAATAAATGATAAATTAGTTTGTCTTCATGTTTATTTCATTGATATGATGGCAAATGAGAATAATAAAATAATGTTGTGTTTATGAATGTTAAGGTTAGCGGTGGCATTGACAATTTAGCGTGACTAAAAGTCTTGTTTACTATGCACTATTTGTTTATTATCTTTGTGTTTTCCTGGCGTCTCTCTGAGCTCAGACACAGGAGTCGTATATCTCAACACCACCCTGTCCGTCTGGGATTACACCAAGAGACACAAACAACTGCAGCAGTTCAAACACTCTTCTGCGAGGTTATTGATATGCTCACTTTCCACTTAATGCCAATAAACTGGGTGGAAATCCTTCAGCCAGCGTCTGAAATCACCTCCACTCTCAGGTTCTCCTTCACATGAGAACCAAAACATTCCACCAAATGAACCCATGTGTGCATGTGTGTGTGGGAGTGCTTGTATGTACAGTACATGCGCGAGTGTGTCAGCATATGCATGTCGACAAGCCGAGGAGGCGCGAGGAAGCAAAGCACAACAGGAGCAGCGAGACCAGGGATCAGGATTTTGGCTCAAATACAATCTGTGGAGGAGTCACTCAATGAGCTGACAGCCGTCAGCGAATCCTGGTGGGGAGAGGCTGAGCCACTGTGGTCAAACACACACACACACACACACACACACACACACACACACACACACACACACACACACACACACACACACACACACACACACACACACACACACACACGCAAACAAACAAACACGCAGACTCCATAAGCACCGGGAAGCTCAAACAGACAGATGGGCTAATTCGTGACTGACTGTGTGTTATGAAACATTATCTTTGTGTCAGTGAAATCAAAATAACATTTTGGGTGTAAACGGCGAGCTTGTAGCTGCCAGCAGAGCAGCACATGGCGGTGATGGATGCATATGGACCGTGATGCATGGCCTCAGAGAGAAAATACTAATAAAAACACTGTTTATGGTGTCGCATGAGGTGAAACGCATGCAGCCGGATACGTCCGCCAACTGTATCCCACCTGCCAAATTAAGCTATCGAATCAATTTCAAGGGTCTGGAGGAAAATGAAGGCTATAATAGGCATTGGATTTTACTTGCTGTCTATTCAAAATTAAAGGCTATTGACAGATGGCTTTGTTTTGTTCTCTCTAAAGCACTCCACCAGTGAGAGTGCGGATAGGTGGCTGCGGCTGCATTTTAATGGCCTGCCCCTTTAATGGCTGTCTACAGAGCCACTTTATAATCCCTTTCGCTGGGGATTTGTGTATGCAGGGAGTGTATTGTAGCTAACTGAACCTGGCTCACTGCTCTCTGTGGATGTTTTGTTGTCAAATAATGGGAGAGTGATGGGGTCCTACCCCGCTGTGAGCCACCGCGAAGATTAGACAGATCTCCACGCTGGACGATTGGTGAAATTTATCACTGTCACTGGCTGCCAATCCAGCCCCACAACCCTCGCCGCTGTGATGGTTTCTCATTTGGAACCTGCAAACCAGTTGTCATGTGCACTTTCCACTTGGATAGTGATAGCTTTAAGCAGCGCCTCAAAAAAGAAGAAGAAAAAAAGCAGGAAATTCTTTGACGTTTTAGGTCAGGAGCGTCAAACTCATTTTGATCTTGAGTCGTGTCAAGATCTACATGTATTGATAAAACTTAAAATAATTAAACATCTGTCTACATTTGATAAGTAATTTTTGGAATTAGAGTGTCTCTTCCAGGAATTTATGATTATTTCTATTTTTCACAATCATAAAAAAAAAATCTCTAATTTTAGAAATATTTGCATGTGATTCTTAAACGTTTGTATTGTTATGTGCGATGATAAATATGGCTTTTTGTTACTTGCTGTTTTGATCATAACAGTAACTAAGACAGAGGAAACAGTGTAAAATTAAAGAAACACTGCCACCTGCAGGTGGGAGGTGGTAGCAGTTACCACTGCTACTAAAACATTTGACCAAAACTGGTCAAATGTGTTTGACCAGTTTTGGAGAAAATGTGCAAAAAACACATAATTTTGCATTCTTACAAAAAGAATGTGGTTAATTCCTGGTTCAATGATGTAATTTATCTAGATGGCCACATAAAAAGCTACAGATCCAGGTTGTGACATCACACAAGGACAGAAAAAAGATGCGGTGTGATGGATAAACGTGACGTGAACACATTATTATTATTACTATTCCCAGAACGTGTTTAAAATAAAAGCTTTACATGCTTAAGAAACCAAGCGGCGTCCTGCAGCAGAAAAAAGTGGGTTGATTTGTGCAGCTGTGTGTTATTATGCATAAGTGTGTGTGTGTGTGTGTGTGTGTGTGTGTGCGTGCGTGTGTGTGTGTGTGTGTGTGTGCAGGGGAAGCATCAAGGAAGGAGGAGGAGGATTTTTCCATCCCTCAGTTAAGAAGCTACATTTGGCAGCCGGCAGATTTTGATCCCTTTCGCAGCGCCGGTGGAATTAGCATGCAGAGGGAGCGCTGAAAGGTTCTCCGGCCCTTAACTCAATCTCTCCCTTCCCACCTCCTCCTCCTCCTCCGCAGGTAAGAGTAATGGATTGTGGATGGCTCCGGCTTCACTCCTGTCATGTCACGCCTGCTAGCAGAGCCAGCTAGCCAGGCAGGAGGTGGAGGGGGAGTAAGAACTGCAGGTCGGGTTATTTAGCCTCCATTCCTCCACAGTCACACTCGCTAACTCTGAGGCCGGCTGTCCGAGCACACAGGGCCTGAGGCGGGGCAGCGGCCCCCTCCCACCCCCCATCCACTCCGGCTAACAGACAGCCAGCGCAGCCCGGCATAACCGTGGGCCGCTGGATTATGATAAGAATAAAAAACTCATTACTGCCGCTCTGAACGGGGGAGAGAGGGAGCAAATAAAGACATGAGAATTATCATAAACAATGAGAGCAGAAAGAAGCAAAGCTTACGCTGCCATATTAGCTGCAAGGAACTGATTTCCATTTTTTATATCTGTGATTTCACTGTAAAAATGACAAGATATCGAAGGCTTTATCAAACAGTCAAAGAAATGTGTCTGGTTTTTCTACTCCGGATTGTCAGATTTCTAAATCTAACATAAAAACGCACAAAAAAATTTACGATCAAAACTATCTTAATCAAATTTCATTTGAACAATGAGAAAGCTTCATGCTGAATCTGAGAAAGTATTCATCGAAATTAAACAGTTTTATAAATTTAACAGATTATACCAACAAACTAAACCAGTTGTGAATAAATTAAACTTTTTAAATCATGAATAACCTATTTTAACCAGCAAATGTATAGACACTACTAAAAGATTGAGTCCATTTATTGGCTTTCTGGCAAGATATTTGTAGCCCAATTACACCGTTTTAACATGGGTAAGGGCCCCTGAGTTCATTAAACTCATCAAGTTACAAATAATGACTATCAGTACACTCTCGTGTTTTAAACCTATGTTGAGTTTAGAGTAATGATATACCAGTATTTCTTTCCCTTCACACCAAATAGTAGTTTAAAACAGAAATAATACACTCTAACTATAGTTCTTAATAAATCAAACGTACACCTGTATGAGAATTAAACATGTATTAAACACCTTAACAAATGAACAAACTGTGAAATATCTCACTCTTTTAAGTTCACACAATAATTGTGGGCCCACTTTTAAGTTCACCTAAGCCGGCAATACTTAACTAAAATATAGTCCCAACAAAACAAAAAGAAACCCCGTTGCAGGCCTGATGTGAAGCGTGGAACTTGGCACTCCTCTCCGAGTGAAAACCCGAGCCCTTTCGACACCTCACCCGTCCTCAGTGCTAACCAGCCACCAAGATGTCCTCCGCTCCCCAACCAGTCTGGTAGTCCACAGGATCCAGGAACAGAGACGTCCAACGTAGCCCAGTCCTCCAACCACTCCACCACTCTTTCCACATGCGTAGCTCGCTGCTCCAGGCGCTACTCCGTAAAGCTCCCACTACGGAAACTTTAGCTGGATTGTCCGTTAGCCGGGTTAGCTTACAGACCTCGACGGCTATTCACCGAGTTAGCAAATAGCAAATGCGACAGCGAGCATTACACATAGTGTTCAGTGAGCTCCGGTCTGGAACAATCACAGCAGCGGTAAACAGAGCGTAGGGTTGATATACTTTTTCCCGACTGTCGAGCTGAAAGCCGAATTATGTACAAACCCGTTTACTAAACTCTGCTACTTTTTTCCTCTTTTTCGCGCTTCATCCCTTCACTCTCTCTTCCCTATCCTTCCTGTCTCTCCTTTTTCTCCACCCACCCTTCCTCTTACAACATGAGCCTTTCAAAATAAAACAGAAAAGATTACTTTTTTAAAGAACCTATAAGTATAGTCTCTGGCTAACACTGATTAATAACATTTTTAACATATTTAAGCAAACATAATTGATACATTCTAAACTATCACTCCTTTGAACTTAACTCATTACAAACACTTTTAGTTTGGACTGGGTTACATATTAAAAATATGATACTTTCTGATTAATTATCAGTTAAGGCTGAAAAGATTCATCGCATTTGCAGAATGATACAAACTTTCAGAGCCGACATCTCATACATCATCGCTTGAATTAGAATTTTAGTCTTTGTGTATGCTGATCTTTCTGCTTTTGGTTAATTTCTGACTTATTCTAGGTTGATAACCAATTTATCTACCCAGATGTTTAGTGCCAGGCATCGGTTTGTTGGATAAAACTTTGACAAAGTACATTCTTAAAAACAAATCCAAAAAAAAGAGACTAAATCAACTGGTTTCTTGCCAAATAGTGATCCAAATCTATTCATCTACATATTTGATCTATTTTTTAAACTAAACATTTCAGATTACCTTGTAAACATATTTAGTTTGTATGCTGATTTTTTAGCATATAATCTCCTCAGCCTTACTTCAGCCATGATTTATTAATTATTTATAAAGTGTTTATAGATGAACTGATAACATGTCTATAACATATTTATTGATGCTAAGTGTGCATCTTTGCATAGGGGTGCCGGACATTTGAGCACCAGATGGAGAACTGATAGTGTTTTTCAGCCAAAATTGGTCCAAAATGTAGGAGGAATCCCCCTTTACTCCCATCACAGTGAGCGGAAAACAACGTGCCACTCTGCTTTTCTCCGCTTTCTGCATCAAAACAAGATGCAAGTGGAAATCTGCACCACTTAGAAACCCCTCCTTATGGATTTGCATTTCATACAAATACCACATCTGTGCACACAGATGGAAAATCTGCATGTTTTGCTAAACAATCCAGTCAATATTGTTTATTTATATAGTGACAGTGATGTACTGCAACATGAAATTAAGCTAAGCGAATAGCAACAAATAAAAGCAATGACTGAAAAGACAAATACTGCTGCAAGTCAGTTGGTGCTGGAGCTTTCTAATGGCGTTATGAAGGTTTCAGAGGTCTGTGCTGTTCTTATATAAACCACTTTTCCCATGAGGAAACAGGAAGAGTGCCAGTGTTTGCAGGATTTCACGGCTGCTGCATAGACGCTGCAGTTTTTCAAACAGCCACTTGGGGCTGGCTCAGAAAGTCATTCAATCCCCCACGGACCGCCATGCTTAAAGCGGCAATAAAAAAACTATTCATAAAACAAAAACATCTTGTCCTGCTTTGTTGCTTTCATTCTTAAAAGTTGCACCGAGTCACAGTTTTATATAAATGAGGCATTTAAAGTGTAAAAGTTAGAGTTTGGCCAGTGAGGCGACCAGATTACAGCTGCACAGCGACACGGCAATGTCTGACTCTCTTGATATTTACGTTTTAGGAAGTTTATTCATCTTGCTTTCTTTTTCACCAGTGACATTAAAGTAAAATGAGTTCAGCTGGTAAAGTTGGAATATTTAACACGAGTCATTCGGAACATCAAATTTACTTTCATGGAACTTGCATTGCAGATTTCACAGGAGACGTTCCGGGAATAAAATTTGTTATAAGTTGATTTTTAAGATGTTAAGCTGCAGAATAAACCAAGTCGAAAGCAACGTTAAGACCTTAAAGGAAATGTTAAAGTTCCCAATAATACCTGGATATAAAATATGATCCATTTATGCAGCAGAAAGTACACCAAGTTCTCCAGAACTATTTTCTAAAATCCCCAAATTCACAAAGTAACCTTTAAGTGTCAAAACAAATGTACAATTGAAAAGAACTAAAACATGAATAAGGTTTCGCAGCTGTGTCAGAGTTTCACAGAAATATCAATTAATGCAGCAGCTTTGCACCAACATCCTGCAGCATCTTCTCTCACATTTGAGACCTGAGCTGCGTAATCGGGCCGACTCTCAGGCGAACTGCAACAGTCTCGTGTTGATGGGTTTGTAAATGTCGAGGGGTGCGTACGTGTGAAGGGATGTGCGAGAAAATGCTGATGAACAATCGTTGCTGGCCGGCTGAGTGGAAGTGACAGCTGTCTGTGGAAGACTAAGCCACTTAATGAATGTGCGCCGCCATCAAGTCAGATCCCAACGCAGATGAGCTGCAGCAACAAGAAGAAGCATGTTTAATCTGTAGGAACGCCTCAGAAAAAACAAAAAATCAGCACCATTTTTAAACACTAATATCTGAGAACAGACAGCATCTGCCCAAAGTTTGCAGAACAAATGCTTCAACACAGAGGGAATGCTGTTTACTGTGGATCAGTTGTCAAATTCTGCTAATTGGACTGACAGTTGGAATTAAAACACAAATCTTGAGTTGTTTGGGACAGTTTCTGCCACGGTCCTTCTCAACGACGTAATTAATGTCTTACATTGTTGCTGCCGGATCTGAGCGGAGAATGGCGCATGAATAATAAAACCTCTCAGTTAACACTTGGCAAAGAAAATGAGGACGTGTGCTTACATGAATGAAACTATTTAAATATGTTGTGCAGGTAGCAGGAATTGAGGAATGGAAATAGCCTGCATGTTTTTCTACCATGCTGCGTTTCTTATAGCCTTTTCTGAGCATCAAGAGAGGAATGTCAGAGTGGATCCGTCATGGTGGGGGGCTTCGGATAGTTTCTGACACCCTCTGCATGCACACAATGCTCCAGTTCAAATGCGTTCTTGACGTCTGACGGTGGCATTTAAGAGGCGTGGTTCAGCTATGAAATCTGACTGAAATTGACATATAATGTTGCTTTTGTTCACCAACTGTAACTGCTGGGAGCTGTTCCACTTTCGCTTGAATCAAACAAACATTCAGTCGCTCAAATTTTGTTTATATGCCACTTTTTATACGAAAGGCACAAGAAAGCCTCCAAAAGCCCAGAACACAATCAGATTGGTTCACCTACACGTGTACAAACACACACACACGCACGCACCCACACACACACACACACACACACACACACACACACACACACACACACACACACACACACACACACAAACACACACACACACACACACGCACAGCCAAATCCCAACAGACGAACCCACAGGAGCAGAGCAGGAGTCAAAGAGGAAACACCAAATAGTTACAAACGCTTTCAGCAATTAAAGATCATTCAAAACATCTCACAATGTTCAACAAAAACATAAGAAAAACAACAACAAACTCAGTCAGAGTATTCTTTTAAATGCTTTTCAAGAACTGGATTTTTTATGATTATGTTACACAAAGAAATAATAAAATGTGTGTTTTGGGTTTTATCAATAGAGCATCACAAAATATTACACAGAACATTAGTAGGTTTGATCCATTTTATCCACGCAAAAATTGGCTGATTTTATTCCCTGATTAATTGATTTCTTTATGTTTACAAACAAATGTGTTGGTAAAGATGGAAAAATCAAACAAAACATTCATGAACAGAAAATAAATGTAATATTTGCGAAAATCAATGTGGAAATGTTAATGCACCCCGTAACATTTTCTTTTAAATATCACAGATTTTCATATTTAAGTTACTCAAGTTAATCAGCATTTAAGTTCAGTTTTTTAGCATTTCAGGAACTGTAATTAATAAACTATGACTTTCTGTTGTCTGGTGACAAACACTGAGGTGAGGCTAAGTTCACACAACACCAAAATGTCACTAAATCTGACCTTTTCATGGCAGTCTGAATGCCCCAATCCTGATCTTTTCACCCCCAAAAGATCCAAATTTTGCTACTTTCTAAAGCAGATATGCATCAGAATAAAATATTCAGAAACATAAATATTGCTTTAAAATGTTTGGACAACTACTGAAAAGCCTCTAAAATAAGTCTGACACGTTTTTTTATGTTTGTTAAAAGCCTTGCAGCTTCTTTCTGCACCAGTCAAGCTTTTTCTGATTTAAACATGGAAAGCTGCTGTTACAGGAGTAAAAGGTAAACGTAGGAATGATCACCTCGAGCTCGGTTCCTGAAACAAGATTTAAAAGCTTAGAGATGTTCCTCAGGTGGAAGAAGTTGTTCTTTACTGCAGAGCTACAGCTGCTGAGTTAATGTTTACACCAAGGTTTCTGAGGCTTTGTTTGCTGGACTTTAATGCACCAGAATGCAGATTGATTGCAGGCTGAAGGCGCTCACGGGAAATAAAAAAGGATTTCAGTGCTTTTGAGGTTCAACTGTAAATAATTGTTATGAAACTACTGGGAATTTTTATTGAAAACATTAGCTTACGGTGTTCAGGGGACTTCAATGAGTAATCACCAACTCATCAAAGACAGAAAACATTAAAATGTGTTTAAATATGTGACGCAATGTTTGAAAGTCCAAAATAAAAGCAATAAATCAGAGTATTATTGTTTTGGAACGACAAATACCAGGTTACTAGCAGTTATGACCAACTGTGACAAAAACAGAAGTCAATTCAGGGAAAAAAATGTCTCTAAATTATATGGGAAGGTTGGGAGGAGAAGTTTGCATTTCTCTACAATAAACGGGACAGTCAAAGTCAAAACCGTCAATAAATGTCCCGAAATGGACAAAAACCAAAACCAAACCATTCAATAACAGCATTTAACCTAAAATACTCATTTTGGTCTGCAATTTTAAAAACATGTTCCAAACACAGACACAAAAAAATCACAGCAATATCATAAATCATCTAAAAATAAAACTTTAATCTAAATATAACAATAGACATATTTTTAGATTCAGCATTTTGCTTAGAGTTAAATAGCTGCTGCTTAGAAAGAATGAGAAAAGTAAAAATAAAACATATTTTCTCTGGTGAAAACATTTAGACTGAAATTATCTGAAATGACTAAAGTGATGATGACAATAGAGGAAGTTACACCAGAACGACAAGAAACTCTGAAAACAATTAAAAGCTAAAGCATTTAAAGGAAGTTGGTTTATTTTACTTTCTGGGACTTTAACGTCCCTCAGCTACAGAAATTAAATGATTAGAAAACAACAGGAAGATTTTCACACCAGTAGGAATATTAATCTAAAGATTACAGCGGCAAGAGTTACGGTTTGTGATGCTAACTGTGCTAACCACAGCTAAAAACAGCAAAAATATCTTTATCACATGTTCTAATATACAAGGAACCTTATTCAGTCATTTTTCTCTCTCTCTTCTGCTTGCAGCTTTTCAGACCAAATTACCAACATTTACACCCAATTAAGCTAAAGAATCGACCAAAACAGACTTTCACGCCCACTCCTGGGAGTGGGCTTGCATTTTCATTTGGATATTCTAATATCCAAATGATATTAGTAGCATGCGCTACTAAAAAATGTGAGAATTATTTGGCTGAATAGTCAGGGATTCACTGCTACATCATTTACTGCAAGTATTTCACTCTATATATCTGCACTTACTACTGTAAGTATTGATTGTTTTGTATTGACAAGCTTCATATTGTAAAAATGTGATTTGTTTTCATCTTTGTCTTGCTTATACCTTTGTATTTTTTATCATTTTTAAACATTACGTCAGATGTTATAATAAGTTTTAGTGGCCATGTCACAAAAATACTTTTTTTAAACTAAAGTTATTTAATCAGGGGCGATTTTTTCCTTCTACTTGAGTAAAAATATGTTGAAGTACTTAAGCAGAGTTTGAGAAATACCAAAATCAATAAAATCTGAAATTTCTATTTAAAACACAGCTCAAGTTTTTTATAAGTCCTACAATCTTTGAATGAGGCCTAAAAATCCATTCAGGCCAATAAATAGGACAGGAAACAGAGTGGAAATGTTCAATGAGCCTGTTGATAAAAGTTAATCAAATTTCCATGTGATTCCAACCAGTAACCAAACAGAAACATGTAGAAAATAAGATGTTGTCTTATTTTCTGTGATTAAACAAGGCTCATGCCTGTCCTTCACTGAGCTGCAGCTGCTCAGTGAAAACCTAGCAGACAAACTGTACAAGCTTTGGATTCCAGCCACGTTGATATAAGATCACCTCGTAAATGTGAACGCACAGGAAACCCTTTCCGTCCCTAAATACAACCCTACAGACTCATCCCATTTTCCTGCATTCGTCTCTGAAGTAGCGAAGTGAGACAAGAAATGTCGCTGCTCACTTAAGGTGACAAACAAAAGCACAGTCCATTAGTAACAGCATGCAGACACATACTGCAACATTAACAAACACAATCGTGTTGAGCAGCACATGTATTTTTCATTTTTGCCTCATAAGGCCGCAGTCACGCCGCTGCAATCATATCACAAGACGAAATGAATCCGAAGAGCTGCTGTGTCTCTGCCTTCCTCCTCGCTGGCAGGAGAATTAAACTGCAGAGTGCAGCTCTGGCAAAAGTGAAAATCATCCCCATTAAACGTGATAATAAGCAGTGTGATAAAAGCATGTTTGCAGAAATTTGCAGTACATGTGTCATTTAACATGATGTAGCAGTTTGCCTTGGCGAGTCGGTCCGAATGGGTTTTTTGAGGTTTTGACATTTGGAGGCAAGTGTGCATTAGAACGGGCTGCATGAGCGCCGAACTGGGACATAAGTGGGTTTTAATGTTTTCCTGGGCATTAATGGCAGGAGAAACGCAAAATGCATTATCTGATAAACAGGAAGTGGGCTGCGTCTTCAGCTCCGCTGCTAATTCCCTCAAAAGCCTGCGTTGCTGTTTGAAGAAACCTCGGCAATTTTTTAGACCTTTTGGCAAAAACAACAGAAAAAATCCGCTGCAATTTAGGAGCCGAAGGTTTCGAATCAGCAGACAACGACCTCCATGTGCGCTCTTCTTTTTTGTTTTGTTTTAAATTGCCCGATACGCACGCGGCAATGACAGTCATCTGAGAATGTCATCTGAGCGAACAATTAACAGAGCAGCAAAAAAGTGAGGTCAGATATAATTAACATATGTGCTGCTCAGCTATAATTGCTGAAGTCTAAAGCAAGTAATTAAATCATTGAAAGTGAAGAAGGAAAACTGACTGGTGGAGGGTTTTCACGCCTTCTGACGCCACTAAACTGCAAAAACACTAAATCTTACTATTTTTGGTCTGGTTCCAAAAGCACATATCATAGTACAGACGAAGAAGGACAAACTACATTTCAACAAGAGATAGAAGTTTAAGTCAAAACTCAGAAAAACCAGCTGACCCAACATGCTGGATCCCAGCTTGGGTTGCGAGGTAACCAGTTGCAGGGTAACGGTTTATGCTTGTCTGGTATCGCTAAGTGATCATCTGTTGATCTGTAACTTCACAAAAACAAAAAAACATGAACTTATGAAAGGGCCTGATGTTTTTTAAGCTCTTTGTTTTTGGTAGGAACGAACCGATTCATTTTTTACAGTTCTGATAATGATACAGATGTCCAGAAGATATTGATCAAGAAGTGAAATAATCTGGCAGTGGAAGAAGACATTTTGGCTTATAATATTGGTAAAATACTTAGTAAGAGTTTGTGTTTTTGCAGTGCAGCAAACAAAATCTTACCAAGTATTTTTGGTCTCGTTTCTTGTGCAAATATCTTAAGTCTGTTTGAAAAAAGATAAAACTAACTAACAAGTAATGCTTAAGGAAGACATAGCAGCTTGTTTTAAGTAAATAATTCCTTAACATTGATGAAAATGAACAAGTTTCATTTATCAGACATTTTTCCTATGAATGAAATAATCTGCAAGTGGAACTAACACTTGTAAAAATCAATATGAAGGGAATTACTGACTTAAAATAATTTTGTTTTGTTGTATTTCAAGTGTACAAAGATATTTGCACTAGAAATAGACAAAAATACTCTTCTAAAATGAAGCAGTAACGACGCTCTGCTTGTGATCGTCGGGCAACATGACGATCTGAGGAGAAACAAGTCCTCGCTCCTCATCTCGTCTTTTAGTCTCCAGAGTCAGAGAAGTTCGGTGGCATGCTTTATGTGCTGCTAACTGACAGCGGCGGGATCCTCTCATTATGATACATGCGTCGGGCCCGGCCTGTCAGACCCAGAGAGGTGGAGGGCCGCTGCATTAAGCAAGTGGCAGGAGCATTATCAGTCTATATTTCACAGGTGTCAGCGGGGACTTGTCCCCGTTTTGTCCTCTGGGTGTCATTTATTAAATGAAGGAATGAAAGGGATGTTTAAGGCAGAAATACAGGCCTGCTTGGACAAGGGATTATACGTTGTCACAGGAAGAAAAATTGCATTTGAACCACGGATGCTAAGTCGAGGCTCTGGGGAATTTCATTAATGTATTGTCCTAACAGCTATTCAAAGTCATATATAGCGAACGTGCTTTAGGTGAAGACGGACCGGCGCTCCGGGTTGAGGGCTTATTCACAGCACACTGCACAACACTTCCGTTTTTGAATACATTAAAGTAATTTTCATTAGGAAATGCTGCTGTCAGTGCATTGCCTGGGCTCGCTCTGCGTTCCCGCCGAGGTCGACTCCTGACATGAATCCGTGCGCTTCACCAGTTGCAAACCATTTGACACTTCCGACCTTTCAGGGAAGGAACAGAACAAGAGATTCCAAAATAGATGAATCTATTATTTCAGCTGCTTGGATATCAAAGAGCTAAATTAAATTGCAAAACGTGCCTTTTTTTTTTTTTTTGCCCTCTATGTTGAGAAAAGTATATATTCCCAGCTCAGATGTAGACGTGTTTAAGAGGGTCACATTAGGTTTGAGGTTGGATTTCTCCCCTTCAATTCTGTGTTTCATAGATTTTATGTGAACATTAAAGTCATCCTCTGTTCCTGAACTTTCTAAAACACTGTGTTTTAGAAAGAGTGTAGGCTGTAAAGCCTTTACCTAAAAGGTTTTACAGCAGAAAACATTTGCATAATGTTCTGCTTTTAGCTAATTTGGCAGACAAACAAAGCCTCATTTTTAGCCATTATTGACAAACTCATGCAGACGCGTCTTCTGGGAGGTGGAGCTTAATAAAGCAGGAGCCAAAAACATCTGATGCAAAAAAATACAGATGAGGACATCAATGTCTGGCACTTAAACCTTCAGCAAGAGATGACTATGAGAACACGCAAAGTAAATATGGAAATATACAAAACAAAGGTCTGTGAGAGCAGAGCGACAGTCGGTCTGCTGGTGTTTAACTTCCAGCAGTATTTGGTACAAGCAGGCCTTTAAATCGCTTAAAAAATGCGTTTGAACTTGAGTATTCTGTTCATGGCGAGGCGGTGAAAACCTGCTCTAAGCTCCCGGGCGGAACATCGACACTGATACCACTCTCTTGCTGCTCGGAAAAATACTATACACAGCGTGATAGAAATCTCAGAGAAAAACTTCCACCCAGGCCATATCTGCAGCGATTCACGGTCTGAGCGAAAACAAAGTGTTCTTCCTCACATTGCAACATGTATATTGTGTCTTTGCGTGAAAACCGGATTGTGTAAATGTAGTGAATGACTGATTTGGGCTTTAGTGTTTCCTTGAGACTAGAATGACTTGAATTTTAAGATGAACCTGCTTCTTTTGGGCAGTTTGTCTTGATAGCACAGCAAAATAAACCACAGTGACGACACAATGTGGGTCAAAGGGATAAAAATATAAAGAGGTTCTGATGCATCATATTAGGGATGGGCAATAAATCAACTTTGTCAATTGAATTTTAGTTTTAAAATATTTAAACTTTGGAAATCCTGGAATTTAGCTTGTTTTTTAAAAAACAAGCTATTTTATCCCTAAAATCTTTCCCAGTATTTGGTTTTGTGGGTGGAGTTCATACAAAAAGCAGAATCATCTGGTGAGTAAAAAACAAACTACAGTATGTCAATGCAGAAAAAATGCATATAGCTTCAAATATAAATCATTTTAGAGCTTCTTTTTTTTTCTAAAGAAATTGTAAGAAGCAGAGGGAGAAATTCAAAGCAAGCGTCTTCTGCCGCACCTTTAAGTATAACAAGACTAACAGTGAACAAAAGTAATCTATAAACATTTATGAAGAAAGGAGAGCAACATGGCCGCCCTCAGAAATTCTCCGAGGTCTTAAGTTTGGTTCCAGTTTGGTTCTGTTACGGTTCCAATCCATATGTGACAGCAAAGCACTGAGGAGTGTAGCGCAGGGCATTCTGGGTAAATAAACCAAAACAAACATGAGAGTCTCGCAGGAAAAATGGCTGATAATCTTTCACCAAAGACAAACCACTACAATCTTGCTGACATTTGGAGAAGAAGGAAGTTGTTTACTTCAGAGGTTTTGTGTCTTTACTTTCAGGAGTTCTCAAAGCAGCGCCCCCACAGGTGAGGAGGGGAACAGTTTGCTCAGTAGGTTTGGATTATTGGGAAAGAGAACCAAACCAGCTGAAAATGTAACCAATACTGCAGTTTTTGTCCCAAATCTTAGAGTCTATCAGACTACCAATGTGAAAACACCCTAAAAGTGCCTAGTGACTACTCACCTAGTACCCTATAGGCAGCCAGATGGTACCTTATAAGTACTTTTTAATTACATTGTAAACTTCCAGATGTATTCCCCCATTGGTGCCCTGCAAATCCAGTAATTACCCTGTAAGCAGCGCTGAGACATAAGCAAGAAATACCCCAAAGGCAAGTACTTCCATAGAAACTCCTTTAGAGCTCTTCAAGCACCCAACGCAAACTGCATGATTGTTATTAGGTATGCACCTTCACACCCTGCAGGCATCAGAGGGATTCTGGTGGTAACCTCGTAAACAAACCCTTAGTAACCACTAATTAGCCTGTAAGTAAGCCTGTGTGCAGCCTGTAGGTACCTTGGTATCTACCCAATAGGTACTGGTTAGTAATAATAGCAAGGGAAGTGGTAGATTACATTCAACTCCAGTATCAGCATTCATTTAACACTATTTAGACCAAATATGATAGCTGCTGTGTTTATTTCTGCTTTCAAAAAGCTCAGATGCCGTTCATTAAGCATTAAAACAATCCCATTCATGAATTTGTGGAAGTAGCGCTCCTTGTGTTTGTGCAAAGAGAGAAAGCGGCGGCATCAGGACGGTGTAAATCCGCCACAGAGGGAAGGAGGAGGAGTCCTTCCTGAGGATTTGTTTCTGTCAAATGAAGAAAGGCGCTGGCATCTTCTGACATGATGTTCCCAGCGGAGCAGGGAAGAGGTCAGAGGCAGTACATCATGTTTCCTTTTTAATTTTTTCCACTGGCGAAACTTAGCTGCAGAGTAATAGTAATAAAAGAATACATTTTCAACCTGTGTGACCCAAGGATTGATGGCTTCCAGTGGAAATTTAAAACACTTTTCATGTTCTCTGTTCTTGACACTTAAAACCATATGAAAATGAAAACGGACCCCAATTAGAGCTGTGGGAAGCAGGGGCCCTCTTGGTTCTCTTAGCAACTAGCAGGTTTTAACATCCCCCCCAACAAAACGCCTTGAAAATTGACCTTCTCATTGAGGGAGTGCAGATAAAAGCAGCCATGAGTGGCCTCAGATCAGGCTATTTTGATCATCGTCTGAAGGAGGATGAAAATGGGGAAGTAAAAATAAAGGAGGACAAAAGAGAGAATAATGGCACGGCGTGTAACTGCAGAGGCAGCGTGTTGAATTTAATGTCCTACATTCTCCCAATAAAGAAACATGACATTAACTACCAGGTATTAATGTAAATCACAGCAGTGGAGGACAGTAATAGCCACTTTACGACAGGTGATTATTATTGAAGCGGCTGTCGGAGGGACTGACACTGCGCTGGATAAAATCTAAAAATATTCAATAATTTGAGTGCATCCTGCAGAGATGCTGGCAAACAAGCTGCGCGTCTTAAACAGAGGAATGCAGGGGTGTCCAAAGTGAGGCTCGGGGGCCATTTGTGGCCCTTAAATTCATTTTGTGTGGCCCCTGAATGAATTCCTGAATGACACAAACGTGGCCCTGCGGCACTTTTTACAAATTTTAAAAAATGAGAGTGGCAACTTCTTAACCTGAAAATTATAGTACAACATAAAAGTTAAATTTTTTATCTCATAATAACTCATGTCAAGAAGAAGTTTTACTCCAATACAGACTGGATACAGAGAGGCACATCATTACACTTGTCTAATTAGTGCAACGTTTGGGAATAAAATAAAAACATTTTATAGATTTAAGAAACGGAAAATAATAAGTCCAAAAAGTGAAATGTCCCTAAATGCAAAGGCAAGCGTAAAATATTACACGTTTTATTTATTGTTTTGCAGGTAAAAGAGAAATAATTCACAACAATATTTTTGGGTTTTGGCTCCTGAATGCTTCCAAGGCAGGGATTTTGGCTCTTGGTGCAGAAAGACTGACACCAAAGAGAAGGTGGCGCCGAAGAGGGATGAAACCAGAGAGGAAGAGAGGCGAGGGTGTCACCTGTTGAAGAGCATTCGTCTGAGCAGCGGGGTTAAAGGTCAGCGTCCGTGCCGGAGCTGTGAGTGGCAGGCGGGGGATCTGGGCGACGAGGCGGCGGCCCAGCGGAGCGGCCGGCGGTGGCGTGTGGTTTGGCCGGGCCACGGTTCTGACTCGATGCTGACTAACTGAGTGTGTCTGCTGACAGAGTGTCTGACTGATAGGACGGCCCCCGGAGGCTCTTCCAGGGGCCCGTTACAAAGTGTCTCTGATAGGCCGGGCCCGCAGCACCGCCGCCGGGGCCCGCCGACAAATTAAATTTAAGCCCCACTAATGCACAGCGTAATCAGAGTGAGGTGGTGATAAATGTTTCAGAGAGGTTATCATGGGCGCAGCAGAGGAGGAACTCTGCACAGAATCTGAGATTGTGACAGCAGCAGAGGGAAAAATAGCAGCGTGTGACCTCAGCTCCGTGCTGGAGAGAAAAAAAAATACATAAAAAAACCCTCTGCTCAGAAGCCAAGGACTCGTATGAAAGAACAACAATAACACCATTATGAGATGTAACATTTTTGCGACGACCTGCGTTTCCAGGGGGAAATTTGAAAGAAAAGCAATTTCACATTAAACTATCTGACACAAAGCAGGTCTGCGGATGGAGGACGGGGTGTGGAGACAGATACCAACCTCTCTGCGTGTGTGTGTGTGTGTGTGTGTGTGTGTGTGTGTGTGTGTGTGTGTGTGTGTGTGTGTGTGTGTGTGTGTGTGTGTGTGTGTGTGTGTGTGTGAATGGTTAGAGGGGTGGCGGTCGTGGAGCTTCCTAACAGCCATCGGCCAACTGGAGCGAGACACACACATCCCCTCCGCCAAGTTAAAAGGGATGGAGAGGATGAAATTTCAAAGCCTCCCCTGCAGACACACACTCCGCTTTGCACACATCAGCACCGAGATGTTCAAATATTCCACCGCGCCGTTCCAGCTTGGTTTCCTCCGCCGCACGCCCGTATCAGACATGCTCCTGTGATTAATGAGGAACCCAAAGAAAACCGCTGCACACACGTGTGCGAGCGCGCGCAGACAGAGCGCAGAGCGAGCGCAGAGCGAGCGCAGAGCTGCCTTCTTCTTCTCCCACCATGCTAAAAACTGTCCTTAATTAAAAAACGCCGTCTCTGAGTCATATTTCTCATGATTACTTGCTGCAGGCAGTGCAAGTGAAAGTCACTGTGAGATAAGACGCCAAGTGGCACACATTCACCTATTAAACTCCATTCACTTATTGTGGCCAACAATGCCGCTCTGATTAGCTGGAACACTGACAGTATTAGAAGACACATTCCAGAAGCAGAGCACAAAGAGTAACTCTGCTGCCCTTGTGCAGACAATACACCCCCCCCCCCTCCGTCCTCCGCTTTTACAGCCCTGACATGACACGCTGGATTTGACCCCCTCATCTCTCCGTCTGCGTGTCGGGAGGACAACCGGGCGGCGAGCGGAACCAGCAGCCCGATCTGGAAGCTGAACAATCGCCGCTTCCTTCTTCATTTCTTTGTTTCTTCCTCTGTTTTTTTTTTCATGATGTCAACATTTTTGTTGCTAAGCAGTCGTTGCTGTGGTGATTCTGCACAGCACTTCCCGCTGATCACAAGTCAGTCAAAGACGGCGTCCGGCACCACCGGCGCGTTCCTTTAAAAACTCACCGAGGTCCAGAAAAGACCCAGACGAAATCTTTCATGTTCTAACCAACGGAGATCTTCACATTTTCACTGATAACAATCTGCACTTTATAGAAAACACTGAGAAATCTGCAAAAACAAAAGCCTGCCAACGATTTTTATCCAGTTTAAGTGAACTTACGATAAGACAAAACTTACAAGTAACTTTTTAGCAATTTATAAAGGCAGATTATTAAATTTTCAACTAGGGAAAAATGTTTTGTTAAATGTGAAATAATCTTTTTCCTTCATAATAAGTACATCTTTACTTAAAGCTAAAGCCTATATCTTGCTAAAAAGTTACTTTGAAGTTTTCTTTGTCCTATTTTAATTGTACAAAGACATTTTCAATGGAAACCAGATTAAAATACTCTTTTGTATTTTTCTAGTGTGAGATCCAGATACTGAAAAAGGTTCAAACTAAAGTAAATTTTCACTTTATATTAAACACCAAGATATTTTACCATATTTAAAAATAGTCCCAGGGAAATTTTACAGTGCAAGTATTTTTGATCTAATTTTTAGTGCAAATGTCTCAGTACACTTGAAATTAGACAAAAGTAACATACAGATAACTTTTCAGCATTGCAATCCAGATTATTGGATTATTAAACCTCTATAAGCTCCTATAAGTCGCTGAAGTTATCAGTAAGTTACTTTTGTCTTATTTCAAGAGAACTAAGATATTTGCACAACAAACTATACCAAAAATACTTGGTCTTCAGTGTTTTTGCACTGAAAACCTTTATTTCAGATTAAACTTCAACATAACTAATAACCCTTTTTTTCTTAATGTGAAGAAGACCAAGCCTAAACTATTGAAGGTTTACACTTCAAATAAGGAAAATGAACATCAAAACTGATGATTTTGACGGCGGCTTTTGACAAATTATAGTGTGCATCGCTTGTTTTGTGTTTGGTGATTGTTTCTATGGTGTGAACTGCTTTGTTGCTGAAATGTGTCACACAAATAAGCTGAATGTAAGTTAACATCCTTAAAAAAAATCAATCAAAAAGAAAAAGCATGCACAGAGGTTTAAATTAAAAATGTAGCAAACTATAAAAAAGTCGTTTTCAAACAAAACTTTGTATTTTAGTGAATAACGCGTCCAAACAGAGCCATCACGCGGCCCAGATTGGGACCCAGCGCTGCCCTTTGTGGATGAATGGCTGAAACTTTGACGGTTTGCTTTGCCCACAGAGTCGGGTTCACCTATTGACTGGTCCACCAGCACCCGCCCCCAGTCCTTTACTGGTATATGTAGTCAGACACACCTCCAGAATCAGTGTCAGCCTCCTTGAGTAATTACAGCGATTAATGCGCAGGCTGCGCTCGCCTCTGGCTCTGGACACTTTATCAAGGCGTGCGTGGTAATGGATGAACGTACTTTCTTAATAGAGAATCCATAGTGTCTCAACTTAAGACAGAACAAAAAAGACACATGGCCTTACTTTACCCACAATCCTCCACGAGGAGATCGTTTACCAGCACAGAAACGAGAGAGAAAGCGCTCGGGTTCGGCTGCCCTTGTCGTCGTGCTCGCTCTGACCTCTAAAAATGGACAACAAAGATCATATCACGAAACCAATACTAGCAGCGACGGCCTCTGCACAAATTGATTTACCCACCCAGAACTCACTCTCTTCTCAATGAGGTGCCAGGATGCTCGCAGCATATATCACTGTCACACAAGCACCCTCTAGTGAAATGTGATTTTTATCTTTATGAGCTTTTTTGCTCCCCCCTTCTCGCTGCAGCATGTAGCGGCTTGTGATAAGTGACGAGAAATAAAAGCGTTGGCACGTTTTCTTAATGCAGGTGCTCTCTCTGCACATATGGGTGCCATCACACACGGAGCGCGTCGCCGCTGTGGTCCTGCACGGCTTCGGGAAGCGGCTGGCGAGGCAGCAGGGGGTCTGCGGCTACACGGCTCATAGATCACTAATGTGTGGGTGAGAGTTGTCACCAGCCAGCGCCTGGCTGCGAAGCGCAACGTAGTTTATGGCACCAAATCTCCAGACATAAGCATGAATCGTGGCCCAGGCAACAACGAGGAAAAGCAAACTAAAAATAGATGATAAGCCTTTTCCGCTCGCCCCAGAAACAATGGCTCCTGGTTTTGATATTTTTTTTTTCCTAACTGTGGTGTGAAAGGATAAAGGGAGGCAGCGGAAAATGCCCGACTGGCCCTGGAGTAAAAAGATCTGGAGGAATACAACCGAGAGGCCCACGCTAACCTGAAACGCACCGTCGCTGAAAGCTGGAGAGACATGATAAACGTTGCACTTTCAAGTGTGTTAAATGCACTAAGATAGTCTCCCTTTCCAACTGACAACCTCTGTTACATAGTTAATTACAGCCAACTGCAACACAGTGCAGTGTCAATTATCATGTGCTTTCTCTCCCTCTCTCTCTCCCAGTGGATATTTTTACTGCCTGGGCTTCACTGCTAAACTTTCTACCTTCTTTTATTGCTATTCTGCCCAGGTCTCAAGGCTGAATTACATTTGCCAGACAGAGCTGTAAAAACAGGAGGGATTTAAGGATTCAGATTGGTGGAGGGTAACCTAATCTTCCTTAATTGGGGGAATGGTTCTCATTTATATCAGCCTGCTTTCCAAAGCAAGCTCATCGACAAGCGGGCATTTTTACTCTGATGACTCGCCATCATGAATGAGGGAGGATGCACATATTAAACCTAATCGACATTAATCAAAGCGCAACTCGGACTTATTAGGCCATGGAAACGAACACACGCGACAGAGAAAGGTTCCCAGACGTGGCGGTTTTGTTGCAATGCTGCTGGAGTGCTGTGAAATAACACATTCTGGGCTGAAAATGGAACTAAAATGGTAATCCTCTGCCAGGCGAAGCGTTCTCGCCTCGCCAGATGCTTAGTTCTGAAATTTGCCTAATTGCCATGCTCAGATCAATCCTTTTCACTCTGCCAAATGAATCTGCCAAAGTGTGTTTGTGAGCGTTTTGTTGGCCCAATATGTTGCTTCTTCTTCTTCTTCTTGCAAAGATTTCCAAAATGTATTTATTTATTTTTTGTGAAGGACACGGAGATGGGACTCAACCGGATGTGCTTGCACCCCTGCCGACCCGAGTGCCCATTAGCCACGGTGTAGCAGGCAGGGAGCGGGGCCTATCCATCTCACCCCCACACCTCCACCAAACATAAAGCACACCCACTCCTCATATGGCTCGCACGCTGCCGTGGGCGGACTAAATGAGGCTCTTTGATCAAAGGAGAGCAAGCAGGAATGGACGCTGACTTTCTGACCTCACACAGCCACACTGAGTCTCTTTCTCTATATCTATAGATTCATGTTTACACACACAGACAAACAGTGAAGTCATTACTGTTTACATCTGGGAGCTCAAAGAAGCACACGTGACTGAAGCAACCATCTATGTTTCGTCATCAACGCAGAAAAGTCGGCGAAACGAGGAGAGACGGGATCCGAGGCGCGGATTAAAGAATCAGAAGTTTAGTCAACGTGGAGGAGCCGCTGAATCCCGCTGCCCGGCTGCCTGACGAGCCTCTCCACGCTTGTCAACAACATCCCCTATCATTCTCGCACAGCTATCTACTCACAAAACCAAGACCCGCCCCCTACATCCCTTCAGCAATTCCACCATCCTCCAGGAGAAACACCTCCGAAAGCAGAACGGGTTGCTCGCAGCGACAGCAGCAACCATCTCCATTCCTCCCCTCCCCTCGTCTCTCCATTCCTGTGCATGCTCTCTCTCGTTTCTTTTTGTCTACACTTCTTCTACCTTCCCGCGCTGCTGCTGCCGCCGCTGCTGCTGCCGTTGCTGCGTTTGGCGCGTCGGATGAGAACATGAAAGAGGCAAAAAATGAAACAGGAGGAAAAAAAAAAGAAAGCGAGGGGGAGAAACAGACAAACGGATGTAAGGGGAGGCTGGAGAAGAAGAATTAGCATGAGAATACTCACAGTGTTGTTGTTGTTGGAGGAGCGCGAGGATGGGAGCGCGGCACCGGTTCCTCCGTCAGATACAACCTGCACAAGATTGAAGAGGGAGAAAAAAAAGAAAACTAGGCTGTGAGAGCAGCAAAGCGAGAGCGGAAAGGAGGAGGAGGAGAGAAGAGCAGGACAAGGAGGAGGAGGAGAAGAAGAACAGGGAGGAGGAGGGAGCTGAGCATCTAATGCGTGCACCAACAGGAGCCCAAATAAAGAAATAAAGGAATCCTCGAGCAATGTGTGTGTCAGTAGGAGCTGGTGAGGAAAACCAGGGAGGTGAGACGCTTTTTGGGGAATTCAAAACAGAAAAAAATATGCGGGGACGCACTTGGACTCACAGTCACTTGTTATAAGTCGGATCTGTGGTCCACCTACCTCCTTATCGCCGCCTCACTCTGTTCTCACACACACACACAGTTTTTCTCACTCTCGGCTGCTCACATTGATGCCAGAGATTGGAGGCTGCCGGGGCGCGATCGCCCTCAGAGCCGTACGTTACCCAGAGAGGGAGAGAGGAAGGGCACTACCGGATCTCCCGCACGCCCACGCCGCGCCGTTCTGCCCAACCTCCCAGCTCCCAAAACTTCATCTCCACCCTCAGCGTACAGCGAGAGAGAATGCTCTGATTGAATGAAAGCAATCCCACTGGCATTCAGGCAATTATTGAGGCTGCTGGCGCTGTTTTGGGATAGTTTGTTCCTTGTCCTTGCCTCCTTTTACCCGTTCTTCTCCTCCTGGGTTGACGGACGGAGCGACTGTTTCCTCTCGTTTTTAGCTTTTCTGGACTCCAGACATATGCCACTAATAATGTAACTTCTGTCACTTCAGCTGTTTCTGTCACCCTTATATCCAAAGTCAATTTGCTTCCCTTTCTCTGCGTCCCTTTCTCGCCCCTAAAACTGGGCTGCTGCAGATGTCACTGACTCAAACATCATTTTAACACCATTATGATGGAATTTAAGAGCCATGTCAGAAATTTTGTCCAACCAACAGGCGATAAAATTGTGTATGTTAGTCAATTACCAACAACCTCAACCATTTATCCTCTCCTGGGTCGACTTTTTCCTCTCCTTCAGTTTTCTTTCCTCCAAACTTAATGCCATCAATATAGTAACTTCTGTCCCTTCAGCTGTTTTCGTGACCCTTAAGTCTAAAGTCAATTTTGCCTCCATTTATCACAGGGAGAGCAACAGCAGATCAGCAGCAGGAACTCGAAATTGAGACTTTTAAAGATATTTTTCTTTAAAAGTCTATGAAAGAAATTCAAGGACTAAAAGGTACCAACTTTGACCGGCCAACTGGTAATGAATTTCCACTTTCCCATGATAGATGCAAAAAAGCAAGCTAACCAGAAAAGGTTTCCTAACAGTGAGTTACTGGTAGCATTGACCGTCGCGACGCAAAACTTTTGGCGGGCCTGACAGAAAAGTTCTGCAAGAAACATATACATTGAACATATAAGATTAAATAATCCTGTGAAGACATAAATTAAGATGTGTGCTAAACATATTAAAGGTTAACTTACTTTAAAAAAATGAAGGCAATACATTTTAACAGTCAACAGAAGGTAGAGTGGATCCTGCGTGAACATTTTTCCGTGTGCGCGGTCCCCGTGGGGTTGCACTGACCCTGCGTGTGCTTTCATGAGCTTGTTGTTTTTTCAGTGTTTTCATGAAAAGGCAGACTGACAGCAAACCCCCATCTCTGCAGCTGTGCTCTTCCTGAAACCAGAATTATGGGGGGTTATGGCCTTAATTTTAGCTACATGAATTTAAGCCTTTTTAAAGACGCTTGGATGCCCTTTAAAAGGCTACATGAAATCCAACTTTTTAAATTCCGCTGTGAGCTGCTAAGAGGAGAAAGTATATCAACTTATTGGGTCTAGAAATGAGCCAACACAAACGCCTTGGGGGAAACTTTAATAACGGTCTTAGATTTCTGCTTTTTTTGATGCACGCTCCTGTTCGCTCCATCCTCCGTACTTTAAAAAATCTATCGTCATCAAACAGAGAGCTGCAAGTCAAACACCTAAGCCTCTAATCAGGTAACCCTCCCTCCCGTCTCCCTCCACCCCCACACGCTGCATCCCTGCAGCCACTACTGCACTTTATCTCCCCTCAATTAACATCTTCTGAGCGAGCCTCCATTATCTTAACCACACAGAGCAGAGAGGTCCTCCGAGGAGACGCCGTGGAGGACGGCTGAGCCGTGGACAGAGGGCTCCCAGGCCTGCTGCTGCCGCTTCAATTCGCAGGCCTAATTAAAGCCCCAGTCAGACATGACAAACTGCAGGGAGAGGTGCTGCAGAAACAAACAGGCAGGAGTGTTGCCTGCGCGGGTGCATGTAGCCCGGAGGATTCTCTTTGTGAGGATTATCTGCCAGAAAACAGCCACGTTCATGTCAGCGTCATAACAACATCATCTAAATCTCTTTTGACAGTTTGCTCAGTTTGATTGTGTTTATTTTCTTTGCTGTATAGGCAGCGCAGTGTCACAGCATTCAAGATAAATCATTCTCTGCGTGAAGGAGAGACTCGGTGAGACAATGCCAGCTTCAAACAGCTCAAGGATTCCAATAAAGCGCAAATATCCAGGCCAGCCGTGCGCCGAGCATGCAGCTAATTTCTCTTTCTGTATAATGCCCCGTCTGGCCTGTTTCATCTGTTTGGTTGCCCTCAACAAGTTCAATTTCACCCTATGAAGCCATCAAACCACCCATTAAGCCATCAAGTTGCCCTCTTTGTCCTTGCTCCCGCCTGACATCAACAGTGTGAGCCGGCGCCGCCGCCACCGCGCCCCCTCCCAGCACTCCCACCGCCATCGAACTCGGGCCGTCCCCGCACACCGTGGACTCCGGCTCGGGCCACACCATCAGGAGTATTCTATTACCGTTAGGTTAGCCTGTCACGCTTGGATGTGGTTCTGTTTATTGTCTGGCTGCAGTGAAAGGGCAAGGGATAAAACTCAATCAGCAGGACAAACGACCAAGCAGCCACCCATTCGTCAGGACCCCTGCCCTGGAGGACGCCGGCCCCTGCGGCCTACCGCCTACCTACTTACCTCAGCTGGTTGAAACGAATCCCAAGATGGTGGTTTTTGTCTGGCGTCTCATTCTGGGAGCAGGACAACTTCTCTTACCTTCGTTTAGAAGATTCCTTACAAATATGTGGTGAGTTGGTTATTAGGAAAGTGTTTTTTGTTTAAGTGAAAATAAATGGAAGAATTTTTTGTTTTTGACATCATCGTCGTTACATTGAGTTGCTTTAGAACCATAATGAAAAAGCATTGACCAACATACGTACAGTTGATTGACTCAAAATGTGAGCCATTTTGTAAAAGCGGGAAGCTGGTTTTCGCTTGCAGAATCATTCTGAAGACAATAATAAATGTTTCAAGAGGTCAAGGGTCAATCAGCTCCCAAACATTTACAAAGTCAAACCAAGTGTGGTGCGAAGCGGCTGTGTTACATTTGTGCAAAAAAGTTTTCATTTCTGCAGCTATAATTTTTAAGATTTTTTCAGAAAAGTTTCCAGAGGTCAACATCTCCTCACTCCAACATGAACAAAATCAAACTAAATTTTTATTTTAGTTTTTTTTTTTAATGTTTTTCTGGTTTGTGCAGCTGATATTTTTGTTTGAATTTGTTCTGGTGGGGAGCTGGAGGACAAGCTGATCTCTGGTGACCTGTGGAAACTTTTTTTTTTTTAAAATCTTATAATTTCCAACTGCAGAAAGAGAAAAAAATGTTGCACCAAAGTAGCAGAGTTGATTGGCACCAAATTTTGTTTGTTTCTGTAAATTTTGAGGTGGTTGATTGACCTTTGATGACCTTCTCGAAACATTTATTAACATTTTTAAAATGGTAGCGGCACAAACAAACATTTTTGCTGCACAAACGTTGATTTGAGGAAAGTGTGGGTCGCTGTCTCCACTCAGGTCTGGTCCAGAATCCAGAGGATGAGTTTTCAGACCTAAGTTTCTCTCTCCATCATGACATGAAGGGAGACAGATCGTCTGGCCGAAGATCAGGCCTCACAGACGATGTGGAAGTGATTAAGGAAGCCAGTGATCAGCGGATGACAAGGGTCAATCCCCTGTTGGGCTGTTTGGTCGAGCCTTGGGCTAGGCACTTAGCCTAACACGGCAGCTCCACACTCCAACATGAACAAAATCAAACTAAATTTTTATTTTAGTTTTTTTTTAAAATGTTTTTCTGGTTTGTGCAGCTGATATTTTTGTTTGAATTTGTTCTGGTGGGGAGCTGGAGGACAAGCTGATCTCTGGTGACCTGTGGAAACTTTTTTTGTTTTTAAAATCTTATAATTTCCAACTGCAGAAAGAGAAAAAAATGTTGCACCAAAGTAGCAGAGTTGATTGGCACCAAATTTTGTTTGTTTCTGTAAATTTTGAGGTGGTTGATTGACCTTTGATGACCTTCTCGAAACATTTATTAACATTTTTAAAATGGTAGCGGCACAAACAAACATTTTTGCTGCACAAACGTTGATTTGAGGAAAGTGTGGGTCGCTGTCTCCACTCAGGTCTGGTCCAGAATCCAGAGGATGAGTTTTCAGACCTAAGTTTCTCTCTCCATCATGACATGAAGGGAGACAGATCGTCTGGCCGAAGATCAGGCCTCACAGACGATGTGGAAGTGATTAAGGAAGCCAGTGATCAGCGGATGACAAGGGTCAATCCCCTGTTGGGCAGTTTGGTCGAGCCTTGGGCTAGGCACTTAGCCTAACACGGCAGCTCCACACTCAGCTGTGAGAGCGCATAAAATGTCACATCCAACTTCACCCTGCGCCAAAGTTCAAAGCCAGACGATGACAGTGAACGCGTTGGTTATTAAAAAATTTCATATCGTAATGAAGCAGCCGAGTTCCATCTTCACGCACATCACCCCCCCTCCAGCAAACATGCCGTTCCCTTTTTCATGCGATCCATCAAGGGAGGGCCACAATTAAGTGACTAATTTGATTAGGAGATAACGTGAGTCCCACTTAATGGAAAGGACAGCCTTCACAACACAGGCAGATTAGTTTGGTGGATGCCTGCTTATTAATTAAGACAGCCCTCCATGCCCATGTTAAGGCAAACGCGCAGATGCAGTTTTAATGGGTCAGAGCATGTAAGACGAATCAATATGTGCAGGACGAAGATGCAGGGAAACTATTGTGATGACAAAGCACGTCCAACTTTAAAACCTGGAAACTGTCTGAGAAAGTTTGGCTGCAATAATTATCCAATAAGGCGCAACAGTTGCTGCGACACGTCGGCGCAATCTCAAATTTCACTGTGTTGGTGTTTCCACCGTTTGTCATAGCAAAGCAGAGCAAGAGAAAGTTAGAGTTGTTTAAAATACATCCCTAGACGTCGGTTTTTATGTCTGATTTCTCATTCTGGGAGCCTTCAAATCTCTGGCTTTCCTCTTCTGTTATCATCTGGAAGCCGAACGGCGGCTCCTACCTTCGTTTGAAGATTTCTTACAAATATGTGGTGAATTATTTATTAGGAAAGTCTTTATTGTTTGAGTAAATGGAAGTATTTCTTCTTTTTAACACAGCTGTAGCCATGATAAGAAGAAAGCTCCTCCACTGTCAATTATAGAGTTTTAGGCATCAGGATATAACAACTATTTGGTTTAAAAGGTTCAGAAATTATTCAAATACAAACTCAGTTCTCGAAAAGCACAGCTGGTTTCACATCGTCATCATTTATTAAACAAAACGTAAACCAAAAAGGTTTGTGTAGAACTAAGTACACCCTCCCTGTTTCAATTAAATTAAGTTTATTTCAATAAAGGAGAATTAAATTATTCTTATTATTCAGGTATTTTTATTAGATTGTGATACTGCAGAGAGGAAGGAGCTCCAGTAGCAGTCAGTATTGCAATGATTCTGGAGAGGTCTCTGACTGAAGACCCATATCCATCACGACACGATAATATCTCAACTTCCATAATCAGAAGAGACGATATTATCATCTTGTCTTAGATGACATCTTTTGAAAAGATGCTTTGTCTGCTTGGAAAACCAAACAGAAACACGATGGAGTCTGGGATACGATGCTGCATCCATCAAACCTCCTTCTGATGTTTTCTGGGATTTGGGGTCGTAGTTCAGGTATAATTTGAGCTTTTGAGATCCTAACCAGCCGGCCGGTTAAAAATCCAATCGCTTTTTGCCATGATTATTGTTTGGAAGAAAAAAGCGCCATCACAGGCGAGGAGGGGAACAGACTGCTCAAAACGTTTGGTTTGTTGCACACAGTGCAGCTGAAATGTAAAAAATGCTGCAAATTTTGATTAAAACTGAGTCTATTCTTCACCTCAAGTGTGGAGAAACGGACGTCTGCAATCTTTAATGAACTAAAGCAAACACATCAAGCCGACAGACACTTAAAGAAGTCAGAAACATTACAGAGAGTTACTGGTAAATAATGTTCTGTCAACTTAGAGCATAAACTTATCTTTTACACAGACATCTTTAATAAATAATGACAGTATGGAGTCTGTTGCATTTGTTCATTCCTGCAGTAATTATATATAAATAATTGTTGACCAGGTTAAAGTTCAGATTCTTTTTATGTTCTGATATGTAGAACCTTCAAACTGAAAAAGAGATGCACTTTATTTTTCTCTATGACTAACTGTAGTGAATTATTCATTAACAATTTATTGTTAAAGTCTAAACAAATGGCAGTATTCCTGCTTCTCAAAACTATTAAGTCTGACTTCTTGTCTTGTTTGGGCAGCTTTATAAATGACCCGGCACAGAAAATGGAGTCCCTGAGAGAACAGCTTTTATTTTGTGCCATTTCGGGTGACATTTTTTCTTCCAAACTCCAACTGATTTGTTTGTAACTCATGTCCCACATGCCTTAACCATTGCCCATCGCGCAATGACAATAAGCCAGATAGATCTGAGCTGCGACAATTTCTGAGTCCCCGTAGGAAAAAGATAAAACCCACAAACGAAAGCAAGAGAGATTACTGTATTTGCAGCAGTCCTTGAGTTTGCACTCCTGCGTCTGGCTGGCATGTTCAGCCACTGCAGTGCTCTGTCATTCCGGGCACACCGCACACTCCCAAGCGCTCTATTTACGGTGGCCGAATCCCTGCTGCGTGGAGCAGGAAGAGTATAATCTCCCAGCGGTATTCGTGGTGGTGAATCTGCCAGTGGTGTCTGTGCATACCAATGGCAACCTCACCTCTGTCTAAGGAGTTATGATGTAGAAAGAAAAGGGAAAAACACTGCAAGCCGGAGATTGGATGTAAAAAAGGGAAATGGCGGCATCTGGAAGCTCCCCCACCCCCGGAGAAACTCATTCATCCCAATCTCCTCCAGCACTGTTACAACTTTGGTGACTGCTACTCGCACCACCTGCATCTGCAGTCACACTGCGCTGGATTCAGTCAAGCAGCTGCATTTATGTACGTTGCCACCTGCTGAAACATTTCTCATTCTGAATGTAACAATCATCTCCGTAAAAAACCATTCCAAGGAATTTCATCTGAAGAGACAAAGCTTCAGCGAAAGATGTAGGTTAAACTGCTGGGAGACTTATTGTCTTTGGATTACACGAGGAAGGAACAACGCCCCAGGAGAGAACAAACAACTGCAAAAAACGGGAGTGTGATGAAGTGTGTGAGTGAGGGCTTTTACAGAGCTATGCAATGGGAAGTTTCTGCAAAGTTAGGCTTTCCTTTGTGTGCAGGTCTCAATGGTATGTGGTGCATGACAAGGCGCCGGGTCCTTCCTGATTATGATGTCTGCTGAGAACAGGGTTGGCCCAGGGTGAGAGGCAGGCAGACAAGGCAGCGATGGAGGGAAGATTCACAGAGCCTCTGTTCTCTCACCAGGGGATCCCCCACATCATTTAGCGCCTCATGCAGATCGCTGCTAGTGGCAACACAGCCCTCTGGGCCCGGGGAATTAATGTAGCAAGCAATGGCAGAAGTGATTTATTAAAATAACACAGCCTGATGAGAGAGGGGCCAGGGTTGCTCCTCCTCAGCTCATCCCCATCTGCCGCTGAGGGAGGAAATAGAAGCATATAGATGCTACACCGACGAGCCACAGAGAGGAAAGTGGACAGCCACTACACAAATTGTGCAGCAGTCCTTGCTGTCATTGCTTATTTATTTACCCTCTTTCCATTTGAGTCGGGCCTTGTATTAAATTGATCCCTCCTGCCGCGTTTTGCCTTGTTGAACAAGCGCAAAGCCCCGTTAAGTGTCTGTGAAAGGCTGGTGATTGTGTTTGCGGTGCCCCGGGTGTGCTGCGGCCGTCCGCTCCCCTCTATCTCCTCCGGACAGACGGGATTAGAGGCTGAAAGAGGGGCTGAATGACCCTCTTGGGTGGGTGGAAGGAGGGCAGGAGACAGGCAGGCAGTGAGCAGCTCGGTTTAGAGCTAAAACGCAGTGACAAACGCAAGCCTGTGCAGCCTCATTCACACGCATTCCCCCAAACACACATGCACAAAGAGTTTAAACTTAGCTTGCCCCCCGACAGGCTATAGGCAAAGCATGCACTGGACCATGAGCTGCAAAACGTACATGAAGGAAGCGACTGTATGAATCCTCACGCCGCTCCTGATAGAAATGCGACTGCTGTTTAACATCTGCTGTTTATGATTTTACATTTCAGCGCGGATATTCCTGTTTCATTTAGCTAAATGATAATTTGTGCTGATTGCAGTCCTAATGGCTGCAGAGAGATGCTGAGGAGAGTGGCACTATGCAGACTCAGTGACAGGTGGGGAAGGTGCTCCCTAATAGAGCAGCGACAGACAAACTACGCCACATATGAACATTATCCAGACTGATTGCGCAGAAAAGTCTGCATGGGTCCATCAGCACAGAAGGCAACCAGAAGGCACAAGCATTCTGCTACCGATCGTTGTGTCGTTTCTGACCACGACTTGTCCTTTCTCACCCATGGAAACCCTGTCTCTGAGATCGTCTTCCTTCTTATAGACATTCGTAACATTTTGACCAACAATGAGGCAGAAAAACTTGAATGTGCTTGAGTCACAAATCGGAGTTTGTGCAGCATCAAAAATACAACTCACTGCTTGTATGTTTAATAGCAAACCATCATGAAATGATCACCTGGATATCGATAAATGCTTGGCCAATTAGATGGACTCTAAATAGACCAGATGCATATTTTTCATGTCCTAGATACTAAAACTAAAAATAGAGAAAAGGAATAGCTATGAAAAATGGTGTGACAGCTACAGTGGGCCCCTGTCACAAAGTATTTTTGGTCTAGTTTCTAGTTCATATATCTTCATACATTTGAAATATGATCAAATTAATTTACAAGTAACTTTTCAGTAAGCTGTAGGAGCTTGCTTCAAGTCAATAATTCCTTAATATTGATAACAAAAAGTTCTAGTTCAAATGGCAGATCATTTCACTCTTCAAGACATTTTTCCCATGTTATAAGTGACATAGTCTGCCGGTGAATCGTTAACTTTTTCATCAACTATTAAGAAGTTATTGACTTGAAACAACCTCTTATGTCTTTGTAAGAAAACACAGAAAACTGAAAAGGTTCAAAATGTGAGAGTTTACTGACGATTGTTTTAAAATGTCTAAGAAGCAAAGAAGTAAAAGACTACACCTCCATGTTTCCATGCTGAGCTGACGGGGTTGTTGGCTTGACATTAGCCTGATGTGCTAATCTCTGCTTCAAATCCTCAATAACACTGAAAAACTGCAGCCACAATAAAAAAGCTGAATTATCTTCCAGTGGAGCTTCATGCATGTTGGAAACAGGATTCACACATTACGGAGAGCGTATTGCTTTCTTATTCACCCATCACACTAGTGCCTATCTGCCTTGCATACCAATGCCACAGTAAGCCATCTTGGGTCAATATTGCTCCAGTATTGGCTTCCTGTGCATTTTCCACTGTAACATAATTAGATTACCGGGTAAGGAGTTTTTGGACATGACTGCAGCAGCTTTTTGCTCTATATGTAAGTCAACTGCACATATATGCAAAAGTAACATTATTTACATGACTGGGACTAAAACGTAACAGCATAGACCTGATAAAAACTGAACTAAATTGCATTTAACACTATGCAAACACTTTGTGTGCGCCGATGAAGATACCTGTACGTCATGAGGCTTGAAAATCAAAGTAAAACTGACGGTATGACCTAGTTTGATTAACACTGATTTATACATGTAATACTCAAGAGAGGAAGTCATCAGAAGTGACAGATATATTTTAAAACTTAATATTTTTTAATATTTCCACCTTGATAACGTTTGTTTTTTTTAATACACAGCAGCTCTATTATTCTCCACCGAAGACCATCAACGTTCAGTCAGATTTTATGCATCATTTTATTGCCGTTCCACGTTGCAAGAGAGTGGAGGAGTGCATCGTCTGATGAGAGTACTGGAGCTGCTCAAGATTTATGTTTTAGATTAGAAGTCGTTCCCCGATTTATGTCTACTCGTGTTAAATTTAAAATAGTGGACCGAGAGGGTCAGAACGTTATTAGAAACCGGGTTATATAAACTTAACCTGTTTTTATTCATGGCAACCAGGAGTGTCCCAATATAGATATAAAGGTTGTTGTTCTCCAAACCATCTGCTGTTTCTTTTGTTTGCAACACGTTCCATATACTGACATTTACAGGTTTAGGTCCCTTTAGCCACGGTTGCAATCTGGCTTTTTAACATTTTCATACATTTACATGCTTAACATCAGGTTGCCGCTCGCTCAGAGTGGACTTATTTCCAACAACTGAAAAATATCAAACACTTCAAGAATCTAAGTGCAAAGGCTAAATTAAGAGAGGCTGGTAGGCAGAATAAAATAGAAAAAGGATGTTGCATATCTTTTTAAAATAAATTCAGCAAGAAAAGGAATTCAAGTAAAGTGGATTTTTTGGGGCTGCCTATAAACTCAGGAACACATTTAGCCCGACTGAAGCCAGAATCTGGGATTGAAGTGTTCCTCCTTGCAGGGGAAAAAAAAAATGGATGCCCAGAAAAATAACCTTACATCTCAGCTGAGAATTTGCGGTGCACATCTCCCAGCATGCTCTGTCTATCTGATCCACAGATCTCCCCCCAGGGGACGTGGCAGTACAGCTCCCCCCGTCAAAGCAATGGAGCAGCACTCACTCGCATAAAGAAGCACGCTTTGAATCAATTCAGATCGGATAATTGCGTTGCCGGGCACCTTCCTTGGCGGGGCAGATAAGTGGAGAGGCTCCATTCGACATTTACATCTCACACACCTCATCAAATACAGGTTCTTTGTCGTCATGCGTTACATTTGAATAGAGCAAAGTTTGAATTTTTAAGCAGCGTGAAAATTCATCAAACCTTTCCGTCCAGCAAGGGCCTTGTCTCTCGGAGCAAATAACTCTTGGTTACCTTATTCAAACTGAAAGTGGCAGGGCTCAAATCAAATCAAGTCAAATCAAATTGTGCTCAGATGAGAAAGTGAGGAATCGAGAGGACGGGGGAAAAGGGCTGGGAAACAGTCACATTTTGTCACAGTTCAACCGCTTTCTACCCTTTGAGAACTCGGAGAAGCAATTTACAAAATAATGCAGATGAATTCACTCTGAGCTTTAAAAACACAACTGTTTCACTGAAGTGAAAATCAAGTGCAGATGGAGGAAGTAGAGACTTGAATAATTTGAATGCCATTGGTTTTGGCTAACACTGTGACTTTTAGTTAGAAATTAAGTTTCCTGTTAAATCAGTTCGATTCAAAAATACTTTATTAATCCCACAGAGAAATTAAAGGTCTTCGACTATCCACGTATCTACAGTGAGTCGGTACGGATGGAGATCATTTCCACGCAGCAGAGACAATATTTACTGCAAGTCCTGGAAGAGTTGTTGGCGAACGCTGCTAATCCACCTCCTTTGCTTTTGCTGCTCCACTTTAAATGTATGTCAGACTATAGATATCAAAGACTGTAGTCTTTGATATCTATAGTCCTCGCCTTTTGTGATTGATGGTGGTTTGAACTTTCTTCTCTCTCTGTTCTTTGAAGTGAACCTTTAAGTCCAAAATAATAAATATTTTATCCAATTCTGCTTTCATCCCAGTCCTATTTAGACTGCTTTAATCCAACTCTGGTTTGTTTTTCTGGAAAGTCCAGTTAGTTTTGGGAGGTGTGAACGCACAAGCGAACTCTGGTCCACCTACAAACTTCAGTCTCCAACCATGTGAGTCTTTTGTTTTTTGTCAGGGACACATTCAAGCCAAAGAACATTATACCTATTGTCAAGCATGGTAGTGGTAGCATCATGCTGGGGGGCTGTTACTGGTGCATCACTTCAAACCAACAGTTATTTTAAGAAAAAGTTGCTGTGAGTGAGATTCTGGCTACATCCAGTTTTAAAACTTGCAACCAAAGTTAATTCTGTTCAAATATGGAAACGCATACAAAAATCTTATAGGTGATGTTTAACAAAATATTACAGAGTATGTAGAAATAATTCCCTTATGTGTCCCCAACTCTTGTTTTTATACATTACCGCAGTAGCATAATCATTCCACCCTGGAGAAATAACAGTTCAAACCTTTAAACTCCCTGAATCAATGAAACATTTACAGCCATGTAAACTTCAGACGGCAACAGAACATGTTCCTTTATGTGATGAATGGAAAAAGAGCAGAAAGGAGAGAAAGACGGAGCGGCGAGGCAAGACGAACTCGATTCATGGCGGGTTCCTCTACCGCCAGCTGAGCTGTGTGGCAAAGATGAGGCATAATAACAATGGGTTACCATAGCAATAACAGCAGAGTGTGTGTGTGTGTGTGTGTGTGTGTGTGAGTGCGTGTGTGTGAGTGCGTGTGTGTGTGTGTGCGTGTGTGTGCGTGTGTGCGTGTGTGTGTGTGCGTGCGTGTGTGTGAGTGCGTGTGTGCGTGTGTGCGTGTGAGTGCGTTGTGTGTGTGAGTGCGTGTGTGTGAGTGCGTGTGTGTGTGTGTGCGTGTGAGTGCGTGTGTGTGTGTGAGTGCGTGTGTGTGAGTGCGTGTGTGTGTGTGTGCGTGTGAGTGCGTGTGTGTGTGTGTGCATGTGTGTGCGTGTGTGTGTGGCTGTGTGTGTGTGTGTGTGTGTGTGTGTATGTGTGTGTGTGCGTGTGTGAGTGCGTGTGTGTGTGCGTGTGTGAGTGCGTGTGTGCGTGCGTGTGTGTGTGAGTGCGTGTGTGTGTGTGTGTGTGCGTGTGTGTGTGTGGGGGGGGTGTGCGTGTGTGGGTGTGTGTCTGTGTGTGTGTCTGTGTGTGTGTGTCTGTGTGTGTGTGCGTGTGTGTCTGTGTGTGTGTGCGTGTGTGTCTGTGTGTGTGTGCGTGTGTGGGTGTGTGTGTGTGTCTGTGTGTGTGTGTGTGTGTGAGTGCGTGTGTGTGTGTGTGTGTGTGCGTGTGTCTGTGTGTGTGTGTGTGTTCAGCAGGGTTGGGTGGGGGGAGAGGATGAAACTTTTATCCATCAGCCGCATTGCTCCATCATCAAAGCTCTTCTCCACTTTCAGGCCAAGTCTGAGGCACCTGTGGATCATTAGTCTCCAGTCATTTATCCACGTTTCTTCATCTCCTTCTTAAAAGTTGAGGAGTGAAAGAAGGTTTTGTAGAAAAGGAGAAGAGAGACAGAAGGAGGTAATCATTTTTTCCCCCCAGCAAGTCAATTTCTCTGGGCGCCAGCGCGGCTCCCTTTGGGCTACCTGTGCAGGTATCACGCCTGCGGTCTGAGGCTTCCCTCTTTGAGAAGCACTGGCCCTTTGCAGCACATCAATACGCTGAACTTTTCCTGCCGAGTACCTGCGCTCTCCTGCATGACCCGCTCCTCCTTTATCTATTCTGTTTAAAGATACCGGTAGCAGGAGGAGCCTGATTACCTCCTGGGACGCCCCCGCTCCTCTTCAAGTTTGCCAAGTGAGAAAGTCCTCAGAAGTTTGTTGACAGATCTCTGCTGCGGCAGCAGGGAGCGATGGACACGGTAACCTTGGCTCTCCAAAGGACAAATGGAGAGTTTTGAAAAGATCAAGTGAGATGGATTTTGTTTATAGAGGAGACAGACAGGAACAGGATGGAACAGCGAGCGGAGGTCTGCGTTGCGAGAGGAAAACAATGCGCCACAGAAGCGGCATCACAAGCAGGACTTCACTTTTCCCCGCCGAGCTGTGATAAACATAAAGCATCATCACAAGAATCCTTTTTATGTGTCGACGAATACAAATGAGAGCCGAAAGGACAGAAAGTGTGGGAAGCACAACTAAAGAAATTTAAATGCGTTAAATACGAGCTTTTGTTGCTGATCTCATGTAGGAACAAGCGATGCCGGGACGCGCCGTCCAACAAAGCAGCAGAAACGTTCACAAAGCAGAAAAGTCGAGTTATGCAAGCGATCGTCACACATTACTGCAACAATCTTCTGGATGGTGTGAAGCTTTTTTGCTTTTTCCATAACTGTATTAACTGGTGATTGTTAAGGGGATAAAATAAACTTACCTGCTCAGCAATAAAAACATTGTTTTGCTGCCGTTTCTAATTTCTGCCTCATGTTGGCTGGATTTACACTTTTTGTCTATACGAAACGCTTTTTTATTTTATTTCCAATTAAAATGTTCTGGTGAACACAAACTGGATGCTAAAGTAGCTGAAGAAATATTAAAGATAAAACTTTAAGAGTAGAAAGCCAAAAGCGACCGTGTCCTGTGAAGGTGAATTTCCTAAATCTAGTTGACGAAGCAACTTCAAACTGCTCTTTCTGAAACTAAAGCATTTTATAGACAAACAGAGCAAAACTTCTTATTCAAGGACTTCTATCTACACTTTATGGAGACCAGAAAATGAACCTTTCCTGATCCACAGTGGGAGAAATCAGGTGCAACAGGAGGAAATATAGTCCTGTTTTATAATATAGTCCTGTTTATACAAGTAGAAAAATATTAGGGATGCAACTAACGGTTATTTTAGTAACCGATTATTCTGATTATTGATTGATTAATCGATCCCAACCAGAAGATCTGGAGTTTTGATACGTTAGAACGGATTCTGAATGAGGAAATGGTCTGAACTTTTTCTACTTGTTGATTATGTCCCACTTTAAGATCCTCCATAAATCATATCCTCAAATTATACTAGAGGAGAGACTTACAACGTGGCTCTCTTGACCCCTACAGTCTTAGACAGATTTTGTTTTTGTAATATTTTTTAGACGTTTTTTGGATGATGTGTCTCTGTTTTGAGGACATCCAGGTGCCAAAGATTTAAATTATTTATTATATTTTCAAGTCAGGTAATAATCAACTGAGCTCAGTTTGGTGAAATTTTGTATTTTAAGCCAGTTACTTTCAGATTTAACAAGAGATTTCCATTGCACCACACTGATTTGGACAGCTTTTCTTCCATGTTATCTTTATAATTTGCTTTTTTTCAAATTTGTTTACTGGTGGCAAAAAAGAAAAAACAGAATAAATCTGCAAGTGGGCAAAAATGTATTTTCATCTGGACAAATGTGTGTTTTTCTGGTGTTGGACTGGAGTTTAGATTTTTTTTTTTGCTGGCTGGAACCTTTTGAGTCATTTCTGTTAAATAATTCACAAATGGCTCATTCTTCAAAGCTCTGAATGCTGAAGCTGGGGATTTCTGGCTAAATCCATTATTAACATTCTGTCTTATATTTTTAATTGCGCAGTAAATCTCTGATATTTGTGTTGTCATGCCAACACAAAATAAAGATGCTTTAAAACTTTTTACTAAAAGATCTTAGAAGTGTGGCAGGCATCTGCATTCAGTCCCTTCATGTCAATAATCGGACTAATTAAACGTTTTTTCTAAAACTTAAAAAAAAGTAGCTCAAGTTCAGTCGGACTGGATGGAAAGCTCCTCAGAGCAAATCAAGTCTTACCACTGATTCTTAGTTGGATTCAGGTCTGGACTTTGAGTAGGCCATTCTGATAAATAACATTTTTTCTGGATTTTCGTATATTTAGGTCAATCGAACTTTCTTCAACTTAACCAGGCTGTGCTGAGTTAGTTTTCTTTCATTTAAATTTACTCACAATCCAAACTATTTTGAAATTAGTTTCCTCTTTTGAGAGCAAAAGATCAAATCACAGGAAGCCTTGGAGCTCGATTTCTCCCCGACCCGTCTGCTGTTTCCTGGTCTTCATGTGATTCATCCCAACATTTTCTCAGATTTTAAACAAATCTTTGGTGTTTTATTTGTTTTAAGACCAATAAACAAGTAAAGCGATTTTCTTGCAGAGTAATCCTCAACATTTGATGGAAAGGAGTTCTCTCAGTCGCCATGTGCCGTTAAATGAACCCAGCCAGTGTTGTAAATGAGATCATCTGATTTGTTTTTATTTTTTTCTATTGCTGACTGCAGAGTATGCGAACAAGATGATAAATATACCGAACATGTCGTCCTGCCGGTGTAATGGATTCATGCGTCAGGGCGAGACTTGGAGGTGTTTCCTGAGGAGCGCCGTGTGTTTCCAGGCCTTCATGATGGCTGGCTGCTTGCAGAAGTGTGTGTGTGTGTGTGTGTGTGTGTGTGTGTGTGTGTGTGTGTGTGTGTGTGGGTGTGTGTGTGTGTGTGTGTGTGTGGGTGTGTGTGTGGGTGTGTGTGGGTGTGTGTGGGGGGGTGGGGGTGGTGGGGTGTGTGTGTGTGTGTGTGTGTGTGTGTGTGTGTGTGTGTGTGTGTGTGTGTGTGTGTGTGGGTGTGTGTGTGTGTGTGTGTGTAGCTGCTGCTCTCCACAGGTACACAGGCCATCGATCACATAGTGGGACCATTACACACAGGCAGGGGTGGAGGTGGATAATGCTCCCACCGCTGCCACCAGCGGGGCCTCGGCTGCTTGAGGGTCAAGCGTTTGGCTGGCCAACGGTAATCAAGCCGACAGCGGGCTGCCTGTCCGCATGACGGATAACGTCACCGACGCTCATCTGTACAGCAAACACTCACCTCTCTGCACCACTTTCTTTGTGCAGCAACAAAAGGGTTGCAGGAGGCAGAGAATTAAGAGAGAAACTGTAACATTAACCGGCCTGTTTAACCGCAGAGAAGTGAAGGGAAACGTTTCACATTTGGGTGGAAAATCTACTGAAGGAAACCTTACATGTGTTTGTGATTCTGACTGAAGGCAACGGAACAAAAACCTCAGAAGACGACACTGAGCGCAACTTCCTTCTTTACAGAGTGTAAACCATAATGGGGTGGTGTAGGATTTTAGTGGTTGGAGGATTTCTCTTATGTCTTCATGAAAAAAAATAAAAAAAACAATCAATTTATCCTGTTATTGCTAAGTTTACAGTTTGTTTTGGTTGTATTTACCCAGAATGCCCTGTTTGGCATAATCACCAGTAAGGATAAGCCGAAACAATGTTGTGCAGAATCTAAAGACTCATTCACCAAACAATGTTTTAGGTGTTTTTACTCTTTGGTTATCAGCTGGATGAACTCTTGATCTATTCACACAAAATCCAACCAGTAGAAGCTGATAAAAGGTTCAAATTGTTGCAGATGCAAGAAATATTCCTCTGGAATCGTCTTCTTTATCTTCCCAAAAGGATAATCCTGCCAAACCTTCACTGAAAAGACAAAGAAAAATCTTCCTAGCATTAAAAGAATCCAAGCAACTTTCATCCTGGCTGCCATGCAGATATTTCTGTTTCGTTTCAACCTTTTAGGAACCTTTTAGAGACACTGGACTTTAAAACATAACAAGTGCTGAGTTAAATACCACTGCTCTGGGAGACGATGCAGTTTCCTGACAGGCTGCATCTGCTGGACGGTTCTGGAGAATCTCAGCCCCACCATCCTGTTCTGTCACACCAACCCGTCCATGATCCTTCTCTGAGGTCTTCCTCTCCTCCTCCTCCTCATCGGCAGCTCCATATAAAGCATCGTTTCCCAACGTCTCCTCTGCACGTGTCCAAACTGTCCAAACCGTCCCTCTGATTTTTAATCACGCCCTAAACTCCTCATGCCATATGTAGCAATGTTAGGTTTTAAACAATCGGTTAAGTTTTGACGTCTTGGTGAAATTGTATATTGAAGGATTTATTTTGGTAATTGGATCAGTTTCCCTCCCTAAAGTATAAACTATTCGCTTTATAGCTGTTTTTTTTCCTTTCTCATTTCCTGCCCTTTTGAATAGCATTTAAAACCGATTAAATGATTTTACTGAAAAGTAAAACTGAACTCTGAATGTAGTGCAAGCAGAAAAGACAAAAGCATTTCAAACGTTTTCCTTGAATTCAGTTGAAAACTCATTTAGTTGCTGAGATTCTTTTTGTCTTATTTCACTTTCACACCTGAATATTTCTGTTTGGACAGCAGAGAAAATCCTTTTTCCGTTCAACTCAGACAGTTAATAATAATAATAACTGTCTGAGTCTGAATAAACATTCACCCACTCATTCGCTGAAAACCTTTCTTGGAAATTACATAAAAACACATCTTAGCAAAGTCGCTGGTCATTCTTGAGTCATATATCGAATATTATAAGGATTTGATGTAACCAGAACTTCATTCATAGAAATAAAGATTAAATAAACGCATATTTGGCTTTATTGAAAAATGTAGCTAAAGTTGGTGCATTATTCTGTTAAACTCTACGTAACATATTTGTCCAATTACCCTTTCATCTCAGTTTACTTTCACCTGAATGTTTCTTTTGCATTTCAGGGAAAATCCTTCACTCAATTTGTTTTTTCTGCTCAACTGGAAGCTACAAATTGTTGATTTTCAGACATTTCTGATGTTGAAATTAATGTTCTTTTTCATTTGGATGAAATTTCTCATCCATTTTTAGATAAACTGTCAACCTATTTTGGAAATTCTGCCAAAACATTTCTTAGAAAGGTCACAGTTGTTAAAATGATGTCTGTGGTCTGGTGGTTTGGGTTTCATACACACAATCATAACCAAATATGAAAATGAATCGACTCCATATTTTGCTTTCTTCAAAGTAACCGATGGATTTTACTTTGAGATTGCACAAATCTCCACATGAGAATATTCCACCTCTGGTTGCAGCAACCAGCTGATGAGGGAAGACTCCAAATGGGTGAGTTAAATATAAAACCGCTTCCGTTAGCCGTGAGCCTCCGGAGATTCGCCGCTGCTCCCGTCAGTGACAGCTCCACCTGTTTAACACCTCCACAGCTCAGAAAGACACCAGAGACCGCGAGATGTGCAGAAATGCTGAGCACAGACCGCTCTGCCTCATTCTGCCGGATAAATCTCAATCAGCGCTCACATCCAGCTGCTTTCTGTTTAAGTCAACACATAAAAGTGACACCGGGAAGACATCCGTTGTCCAATTAGGCTGGAGAAAAAGGGAAAAAGCGGGAAAGACAAGCAACATGCTTTGCTTAATTTCATCCAGACTGTTTGTGCTCAATTTCTAATTTGGTAAAGTGTTGAACATCCAGGCAGTGTACTTAAAAGTCAAAACATCTGCTTTTTTGAGCCTCCAAATGGCAGGTGGAGGGAAGCGGGTGAGCCACAGATGGGGAAGGAGACGGAAAAGAAACGAAGACAGAAATAGAGGAGAGCAGATAAAGAGGGGAGAGGATGCAGCGAGGAAGCAGAGCGTAGTGGAGCCGGCCGCTGGGACTGTGAGGAATGAGCTGGCTGTGCTATAGGAGGCCTTAATGAGCATTCTCTCTAAACCCTGGAGAGTCTCTCTCCTCAGCTCTCGGCCAATCTCTGTCTTTCCTCCCAGCTAGCAAACGTACAGCCTCACAAAGGCTGCTCGCATGGCGCCGCATGCACAGATGCATGCAGAACGCTACCGAAGGCAAACATGCACACGCGCCCGGCTCTCGCTGGAGAGTGTAAATTTGTCCAGTTATAATTCACTGTCACCTCTGCAGGGCACACAGTCGTTTGAATCCGCTCTCATAATGAAACAACATTAACAGGCTACGTGACACGGTTCTCTGTGCTCCTGCAGACAACGCTAATATCTCGCTCCATTTCAATTCCATTGCATTAAATTGGTACAGTGAAGTCAGCGTGGATCCTAATAAACCAATAAACACCTCGGAACCAAAGGGAGAAGTGTGGCAGCCGCGCTCAGATAATAGCCACTTTATGCATTAGCAGGAACCTGTAGTAATAATGGCTTCCTACTGTAGGTCTGTTTGCTTCGGAGACTAATGTGTCCTTGATTCTCTCTTGACTTATCACTTCTTGCAGCTGTATTTATGGATGTTGGGGGACAGCAGATGTGTTTCATTCCCCCACCTTCCCAAAAAGACATTCTGTGTATTTTTCTCCAGGAAAAGGCTGAATGACAAGGTATCTGAGTTATGGCGCGGCGCGTGTAGGCCTGAAAAATGAGAAGATGATGAACAACGGGAGAGGAAAATTCAGACGGAACAAGTTGCAGAGGTGACAGCGGCGGCTGTAAATCTGGTTCTGGGACATGGGCGAGAGATTAGGCAGGGGCGTAATCACAGGAGCGTGTAGGTGTGTCTTTTGTGTTTGTTTTATGTCCTATTGTGTGCTTAGCTATCTGCAGAGGAGGAATAGGAGGAGAACTTTATTCAACAAAATGATTAGACCTCTGTGTTCCAGCCTACAGTGGCTCCGAGGCGGCTGTCCCTGAGCAGGCCCGGAGTTGGAAAGCTTCCAGAACGACTCACTCTCATTAACTATTAACCAGTGACTCAGGCCTTAAATCATCTCGGTGGTCCCCAGCCTGCTGACCCTGCTGCGGCTGGTGGAGGCAGCAGCGGAGCGGCGTTTCATCAGCGCTGGCTCACTGGACACCCCGCTGATTTAATGGGCTACAATTACGCTGCTTCTGACACAATGTATGGCAAACATTTATAGATTTCCTTCCCCTTCAGCGACACAGCCGGCAGCAGCGTTGCCTTTTCTTCCCACTTTACCAGGCTGCTCCTGGAGCAGCGATCGGATGACTAAATTACATGTTGTGAGTTCGGCTCAGTGCTGACCTACAGGCTGGTGAATATGTTAAATGCCCCGCCGCCAGAGGCACCTGCAGCAACGCATGTTTCTGACGCATCTGCATGTTTAAAATGCGTGCAAACCAGAGTCATGAAACGCGATGCGGAGTCCCTAAGAAAGGTTTGGAGAGCGAACAGCTTTTCTCTTTCGGACGAGTATTTGGGCCACTGGACACAAAACAATTCTGACCCTTTTTATGGATTAAGGTCAGAATTCTGACCTTTTTTCTCAAAAGTTTGATTTTAACCTCAGAGTGCTGGCTAACACATTTTGAAACAAAAGGTCAGAATTTTAACGATAATCTCAGAATTCTGATTTTTAACTTTCTTATCTGTCAATGGCCCTCATCTTCTTCCAATGCAGAGAAAGTGACATTAGCCCTCTGCACTGATGCTAACTAGTTTTATTTTTGTAATTAAAACCACAGTAAATATGGTTACATTTGTTTGGTAACATAAACCAAGTGGAAAAAATACCATCTGCTGAAGGTTAGTAATGATGCTCCAGTTAACAATTTATTACTAAATATTTTGACGATTGTTTCAGGAATCATTACTGACCTGATGGATTGTTTCAGTTAATAAACTGATACATATTTAACTTGAATCAATGCATTTGACCTCCATACATCTCTTAGGATTAGTAGCTGTAGGTGTTAATTTTTAAACATTTCTCCAAGATGATTGGTCCAGTCAGATTTTGCCACATCCGGACCAGACAGTCAGATTTTAAGAGTTATTCAGCGGCGCGTCGTCAGGTCTGGATGTGGATCTGTTTGCTTTACAAAGAAAGTGATTCTTCTTCATCTCTGCTTCCATCTGCAGGACTTTAAGGGATGTTTGAATCTGGAATAATAGTTGCAAAATATATAAGATTTCCACGACTTTGTGAATATCTCTTTTACTGTACAATGCGGCTTCTTTTTATTTTTTATTTTGTTTTTAAATCCTACAGGAGGAGGTTTGCATGCAGCTCCAGCAGTGAGGAACTGGTGGAACCATATGGCTGACCTGCTATTTATGTACAACTGGTCTGATTAAGTCAGGTCTGGGGGCCCTGGAGTACAGCACTTAGTTGATGGTGACTGGAATGGGCCACTAGGACGCCGCCACGCCCAACCGTGTACAATGGAGAAGAATTAGACGACGCTCCCCGGAGACCCGCGCCTCGTTTCTGTACCTTCGTTAAAGAAGCCACGCTAATATATGTTCCTACTATAAGCGGATCGCAACCGAGATACTTCCAAGGAGCTCTGGGTCTTCATCAATCATACCTCGGATGCTTATTGATTCTCCCCGGAGTCGTTATGACATCCAATAGGTGCCATTCGACCTCGCTTACTTACACTCTGAAAGTGACTATTTAGATCTCAATTTAAAGGATTAAAAAAATGCATAAAGCAAAAAGATTCCTCAGCCTACTAAAGCCAAATTCCTCCCCCTGAACTCTGACACCGATGACAACCCGCTGTCCTTTAATTATGCTAATCCTGGCATGTCACCAGCTTTTCTTTGAAGGTCAGTTCAGTAAAATGAAAGTCTCCGGGGGCGAGACGGCAGACACGGCTTTGGCTCATCATCAATATTTCTTTCAGAGGGAAGAGAAGCAGAAGGAGGAAGTAATCAGCCCGATAATGGCCATTTTGTTATGACTCCGTGTTCATTTTTGTTGTTATCCGCTCGGGATGGGCTGTTGTCGAAACGTTTGTGCTTCTGAGGAACATTTATCTTAATGATGGCAATACGTGCGCCTTTTCTAGCATGACAATTGAGCATGCATGTTGGAAGGAAGGCCTGTGGGCATAACACCAGACCTATTTCAATTAATGAAAAAAGCAGAGATGTGGATGATGGTTCAGAGGTCACAGCCAGGCTAAGAAATAATCCCATTAGCTGAGGGGAGAAAAAAACCATAGAAGCAGAAGCTAGAAACCTCATTTAAGAAAATACCCTTAAGCCCAGGCGGGAATGGAGGAAGAGAAATGAAGCTGTCTCACAAATTTACCACCTTTTTTTGGTGAAAATGGCGAAATTACAGTCAGCCCATTAAAGTTCATCTAAACTACCGACATTACAGTCGCTGACTGTGTGAAAAGTATTTATTCTTTCTGAGTGGATTATTTTGCAGGTAAAAAAACTGGAATCTGTCAGATTACTTTCTGACAACTCGAGGAAGGGAGCTTAGCAGGCGGAAAAAAAGTGAGCCAGAGGAAGTCCAATCTCAGCAACATGAGCAGAGCAAATTTCTGACAAAAAGTGACAGTGACCTCTGTGTTCTGCGTTCGCCAGATTTATCTCTGACACCGCGGAAAAGCCTCGGTAACAGTTAATGACTCAGACCAGGATCCTTGTGGGAGGAAACCTGCTGAGTAAAAAAAAAAAAAAAAAAAAAAAAAGAGAGAGAGAAATCCGGCCTGTAGGAGATGGCCTCCAGGCACGTAGGAGGCCTTTGTGCCAAACACAAGGCCTGAATCCACAACGCCACCGCACTGTGACAGGAAGAGGGAAGCAGATGAGATGCCAGGCCTGTCCTCCTACTCTGTACTTCCTGAGATGAGTGTGCGCTCGCAAATCCGTAGAGAAAACACATACAGTATCCGTCTACTGTAAACAGAATGCCCCTGTGTGGTGTAACGTTTCTCTCTCGCTCTCCGGGTTTCATTTGGTGGGCAGCGAGGACGCTTCGGGAGCGGAGTGGTGTGGAGGCAACCATGGAGCCGGAGTGGCCTTTGGACCAGACCAGCAGTGTGGGCCTGATGCACTTCACAGCTCCCCCGACCACACACACCCTCACACACCGAGCAGAAAAGAGTCCAACTTGGCCCTTGATTTAGCGCTGTGGGTGGCAGAAGCCAGAAGACAGGAATCTTAAAGGAATAGAAAATGATCTGACCTGTCTGTCATTTTCTGCCTTACAGATTTTTTTTCTTCTCTCTCTACAAACCCTTCAGCTACAGCGAGTATGAAACCACCGCATTACATCTCGCAACACATTCTCATTCCCAGCTCATCACACACTGACACTTGGTCAGGAGCCCTTGGCATCAAATTTTAACACACTGGTTTCCATTTATCAGCGTTCAACATGCAGAGCAGTGACGTACATTAACATTTTTCTGGGTGAGGATCGACACCAAATCCAACAAAACGTCTCGATTTAAAGGACATTCAAGAACAGAAACATTTGGTATCAGTAATGGGCCTTTGTGTATTTACAGGGGCGGATGGAGTTCTCAAAAATTTCACCCAATTTTCTCTAATAAATACAAAACTGACCCACCCATTTCATCACGTCAACAACAGCTGTTGATGTGCAAGTCGAGCATCACAAGCAAGCAAAGTCTTAAACTAAAACAAAGAGCAGTTCTCATTAATTGATACTAGCAAAGAGCCGTTCAAAAGAATCAAAGCTCTAATGAACACCATCAATTGACTTCTTTCGATCATAAATGTAGTCTTAGAGTTATGTTTTTTTCCACCGGTATCTTCAGTGCTTTCGTTTCAGTGGCCCAGTTTTAAGTCTCTTATTATTTTAAAACACAATCCTTTGGTATGCTGGCTTTCAGCTGACGTCACAGTAAACAAACGGTTGTTTATGTGCAGTACCTTGCAGACCACTAGGGGCGCCCACACACCCAGTTTGAAAAAGACTGGTGTAGAAGGTGGATGGCTGTAAAGAGCCATATCTTGGATCAGAGTCAGACTGGAAACTAATTTTTTTGCTGGCACTTCTCCTGCACACATTTATAAAACAATTAAAATCACAAAACCCAGGAAAACATACACAGATCATTGGAAAGCTGCATTTCCAGAACACAAAGCCAACAAAGTTACTTTGTGCACCAAGAGATTCACCTGATGGAATGTAAAAATTCTCTTGCAGTTCACCAGAATCAATTTTTCTGTGCCTCGCATGTTAAACAGAGTTCGTAGGTTGTCTTTGGTTGTGACTCTGGATGCCTGACAAAGATGAAGCACCATTTTCTTTCCCAAATAATGGAAATGAGCAGAATAGTGGATAATTGTCATCAGTGGTGGCCAATGCTGCTTGTTATATAGACTCCCTGCTCCACCTTTTCCCTTTGGATCAGAGGACTGATGATGCAATCACTGTAGGTAACCTTAGTTATTAATTGGACAAGCAGTTGAACTGCTTTTGACTAGTTTGCATTTCCTCAAGGTTATCGCTTTTCCTCAAGAAACACGAATACGTCCATTCCTGTTGCTTACATCCAGCTTGATAATTCACCTTGTGACGAAAAACTCCAATGGCGTCTCCATCACCAGATCTCAAGCTGGCAGAGCGTTTATGAGAAGTGATACAGCTAATGTGTGATGTCATCACACATTAGCTCTCTGAGGGAGCTTTCTGACCTCTTACTGAATCAATGGCAGAAGCAATTTGGGGATTTTTGAAGGGAAAGTGGGTCCCAAACCAGGACTAGTGAGGTAAACTGACTGGTGACCAAAGAACCCTCTTCACTGGTCTGCATGGCACCAAAAACACCCAAATCAAACTTTCCCTTCAGATTCCTCAACGAGTGCAAGTACTGACCAATAGCAACAAGAATGTATTTGAAAACTATATTTCTTCAAACACATTCTTGCTTTGACATTTTTCATTCTGTGCCACTTAATCATTTGAGACGCCATGATGGACGTCAGAAATGAGGTTTGGGAGTATTGAGCAGAACTTGTTTTCCCAAGTTATTCCTGCCAGTTTATTCATGGCTTGTCTTTGTTTGAGTTCAGGTGATTTGTCTGTGAATGTAGCACACCTGGTTGGGGCTAATAGTATTTCCACAGGTTGGGAGTAGCGAGCTCAGAAAGCGACCCGTACCTCCTCCCTCCTGACGTGTTGATCTGCTACTGACTTTGCCTGAATTTACGTCACGTGATTCAAATCGCAATGTCATAAACAGTATTAAAAACGTACAGAAGACGAGATGCTGATCAGTTTTTTCATGCATGCTAGGCTACATGATGCTGTGGGATTGTCTCCATGTTTACTAATATTAGACACATTCCTTCTCTATTATGCGATATGAAATATCTTTCTAATGATGCTTACTTATAAAGTATATGAAAGTTAATATTCTTACCTTGTAAAAAGCGTTTGCTGCAAATCCGAAATTACGCCGAGGGCTGCCAGTCTTTATGATTAACAGTTGCTGTCCATCACCATCGTCTTTCCTCATTAAAAGTTATAAAATAAAATGACAAGTTTGGCTCCCATCCCTGTCTATTTAAGCAGCCTATGGCCATTATGGAGTGAAATCCAGTAAATAAAAGCAATTTTAGGCCACAATAAACTGTTGTCATGGCAGAGCGTGCGGATTTCTGAAGAGCATCATGTCACATCAATAGATGTCCAAGTAAAACAGAATAAACCTCAACTGTTTAAAAACGATTGACAGCAGCCCTGCTGCATTAAAGTCCTGGTTTCAAATCCCAGGAGTGCATCTCTCTGGGTTCCTCCCATCGTCCCAAAACCAAACTTTTTGGTTAGTTTGTGCCTCTATGTTCTCCTGAGGTGTGAGTGTGTGATTGTGTCTGAAGTGACCTGTATTAAGAATTATATTTTCCAGGCGACACAGCTATAGGTATTTTAGGGAATTATGTAACTTTGTGAGAAAAACAAGTTGGATTCTGTTTCCAATCTCAAAATGTTCAGTGACCTTTTGAGCAGATACGCAAACAGAAACAGCACGTCTCCTATTAAGAATGCACCAACTTTCTCCATCACCTGACATATTGCAGAGGTACAGGCCATGACAACACACATACGCGCGCAAACACACACACACAAACCATCTGGCGGGACTGCTTGAACCGCCTCCGTTCTTTTCTCCTCCCTCTGACAGCTGGCCTGAAAAGACAATTTCAAAGCCTGAATATTACAGGTTCGGAAAGTCACTTTAATCTGATTACCTATCGGCCACAAATCACCACGAGGGAAACGCTATCGACCTGGGAGACGGGGGGAAAAGAGGGTAAAATACACCGAGTGCACATCTTTTTGACAAATGCAATGATGAATGGAAGTTAACCGGTGGACAGAAAATAAGTGTAGCTGTCTTCTTTAGATGGAGAAAAAAATGGTTCTATGGGCGATATTAACACTATCCATCACTTATGTGTCACCGTTGCTCATGCATGATCCATCAGTCAGATTAGTTATCATACAGCTTCTATAATAATGTTTACTGATGGTGCTCCCAACAGAAGAAACATATTACTATGCTTTATCAAATGCATTAAAAAAAGTACAGATGCTGCAGAAAAAGAAAAGATGGAGAGATGGAGACTGGATGGGTTTACTCTTTCGCACGGCTGTGATCAATCATCAGCAATATGACATCCGCTTGTGTCATTTATATGTTTTCTCAGGATGTGAAAGCAGAACACAAGCTGCAGGACTTGGATTCAAAGACTGGAGAAACGTGTTGCGTTTGTATGTTGTCCTTTTGCATGCATGAGTTTCCTCCAGTTCCTCTGGCTTCATGCGTGTTACATTAATTAGGGGTTTTTGCACCACCCTTACAAAGACGTTTATTTTCTTCCCTCGGTGCAACACGCAGAGATAAAGTACACTTTGCGAGTCCTCAGCCTCCACTTGTCGCCTCCACTCTCTCTGCCTGCTGCTAATGCCGAATCAGTTCACTTTTAGCTGGATGTTTGGCATCTCAAGAACATTCTGCTTTGTTTTACTGGAGATTAGCAGATTTATGGAACAGCTGTAGTCAAGTCTTGGAAAATGAAGCTGTTGTAACACTTCAACAGCCAAGGTGTCAATCGTACCTCTTGACTGTTTTTTATGTTTCTTTACACATTTTTCCCCCTTCAATTATGATGTACTAGCAACAAAAAAGATCATTAAAACAAAATAAAAAATATTTTTTGGTAGTTTGATGGGATTAGTCATAGCCACACAATGACATATGATTTTTGTCACCAAATGTTTAAATTATCACATAATTCAGGGTTTTTTCTAAACCACATTTATTCTCACAGATGACGGTTCTCCACTTTCCTTCCAGATTTTAAATATGGGTTGACGAGTTCTCGACACAGTTTAGAAGTTTCTGCTTCTCCTCTGCTTGATACCAAAGACTTGACCCTGCAACAAACCAACATGTTTCCACAACCACAGAGTTTGTCTTTCCAACTTATTGCATCAGTTGGGGCCCACGTTGAGCCAGTTGTTCAGTTGAATTCAGGTGCTGACTTTTCTTTTTTGTTTTAATGGTATCCATTTCGATCTGTTTTATGCAGAAACACATAAAAACACAAGACTATGATACCATCGTCTCTGTGGATAGTCCAGCTTCCTGCCACAGACCAAAAGAGCAACTGTTAGGTTAACTGGTGCATCATTTGGTCTGAAGTCCTTTATTTTCAATTCAGGAAATTCTAGTTTGATGGGAAATATAGTGAGAAGTTGGAGAAGGAGGGCGTTCAGATGAAAAGGTAAATCTGCATACACTCCACATGTTGGGAAGGCAGCTGTTTGTAGCAACAGCTGAGCGGGGCAGGTGGTTATTTTAGTCAGAAAACACTTTGAAACAGTCGGCTGGGAGCGCGGGAGCGCGGATCTGGGCGAGACACCAGCCTGCTCCATAACTCATTAGTGGAGGTGCGGAGACGAGCCAAACAGCTGTGGAACATTTTAATCCCGGCCTCAAATCAAGAACTTGGACCTGAGCTGTTGATTTCAACAACCTACTGCCGAAAGATAACACGACTGCAGCGAATAATTCGGCCTTCCTTTCTCCTCTGCAGTCGCTCCTTTATTCCAGCAGCAGCAGCAGCAGCAGCAGCTACTTCCAAAGCCCGAGGCCACAGTGTTGATATTGCTTACCCAAGTCTCAATGAGCTAATTAAGGGGGCTGTTTCTGAAGTGCTCTTGCATTTTGTTTATTTGTGTATCACCAAAGCCTTGCAAATTACACAGACCAAAGGCTTGTCTGAACTTTTAATCTAATCACGCCTACCGCGAGCCCCTGTTTCCTGGTGTCAGTTTGCCTTAATGAGGCCTGGTCTGAGCCACGGCCATTAGTGGAGCTCAGCGGTGAAACAGCACCGCAACCAGACAGGCTCGCCGCGTTTCCTGCCACAGAGTCTAATCCGCCGCCGTTCCCAGCAGACCTGCGGCCAAGGAGCGAGCTGCGAAACCCCCCCAGCTGTGCAGAACATGGATGACATTTTAAAAACACACCGTATCCGGGTGGCAAATTAAGAGATGAATGCATTAAGAGCAGCACTTAAAACGGCGGGGAAAGGAGCGGCAGGTGTGCTGCGAATAGATTATTGAACAATTCCCCACGACACCAACGCTCTGGGTTCAGACAATGTCAGCTGTTAAGTGCACAAACTTTCATGCATAATGGGCATATTAATGTAGCCGTGTTTATTATCACTAACAGCATGATGGTTTAATGCCGCTTAACTTTTATATCAGCTTGCATTTTTATGAACTGGCAGTGTTTTGCCTTGGACAGCGGCACTAACATACCCGTTAGTACAATAATCACACAGAGAGGGTCCCCACTCTATTCATTTTCCATGTAACTTTCATTAATTCAAATTCCGAGAGAATTTAGTGCACTTTCCCCATTTCCAATCTGAAGTGCTTTGAATTCTGCTCACTGCACCCGTTTCTGTGTCATCAGCCCACTCAGAGCCTGAATAATTCATAACAATATTTATTAGCACTCTGAGGTACAATTAGATGAATTGGGATTAAGAATTGGCTCGTCTGTGGAAAGAGAAAGTGGAGCAGCTCTGGCGATGGATTTGGGCAGGCGTAGCTCTAAAACATTATCAAAATAAAGCCAAGCGGATTAATTCCCTTTCTCTACAGTTTTTCCCCCCTCTTGTGTTTAAAAGAACATACTTAATATTCCATCTGCAAGAGTAAATCAGAGATGACAAGTTAAAACAAGGGCTGTGCAGCGGACTCACATTTATTTCAACAAAACGTATACTGGGAGGAAGGATGTTTTTTTTATTTAACGTTTGATTTTCACGACTTTAGATAAGGTTAATTTTGATGGATATCCCGGAACGTCATAGCAGCAGGTATTCAGCGTGGCTGCTTCCCAAAACCGAAGTCCTGCTGTTCTGTATTCTGATTAAATTTAATACACTCTTTACTATATATGCTTAGCAGAGGATCAAAAGCCTGAGAAGATGAAAAAGTCTGAATAACATGTTCGTATGAAGGCACTTATATGACAAAATAATGATGAAATATAGCTGGAATGTTAGAAAAAATAAGTAAACAGCAAAAACAAAAGCATAAAATATATTTTACAATATTCAAAAGGAAGAAACTGAAGCTCAAGTGTTTACTTAAACCAAGCACATGTAAAGATCTAATGCATCACAGTCAAATCATTCTTTCATTTATTTAATTTTCATTTGTCAATCTGTTAACTGTGGTGCATATTTTGCAGAAATTAGATCATAAAACTAAAGTTAAATTCTCATTTGTGTCAGATGTTAATGTTATCATTCTAAAGAAAAGTTATAATGAAGACAATCAATAATAATGTTATACTTAAAAAAATCCACCAAGTCTGCATGAAGTGCAACTAAAGTCTGCAAATCTTGCAAAAAAAAAGGAATTTTTAATTTTTTTCAACAAATTTAAATTTGAAAAGTGTGGTGTGCATTTATATTTAGCAATATTTAGCAATTAAAGCTTCAAGATTTCTACAGACCAAGACATATTTTCAAAAATATATCTACGGTTCTGGTGTTATGACCAGAAATTGGATGGACAATTTTATTTAGAAGAGTCAAAGTGAAGGAGAATGTATATAAACGCACACCACACTTTTCAGTTGTTTAATTGATAAAAGGAAAATATTAGCAGGAACAAACATTTATATCACTGCTGTTTACAAGATGCATCAAAAATATTAGAGGTTGCAGCACAAAAATTTCATTGGTGAAAGAAATTTCAAAACATTCTGCAAAGTTGAAGTTCAACCAAACCTTTCAAATGCAACTGATGTGTTTCTATTTTTCCACACTTTCATCATCAAATTTGAATTTGGTTTCCATACCAGTCTATTTTTATAAAGTGTCATCAGGGTGTTTGTATCGTAAATCCCAAGGTGAACTACTGACCCAGGACACGTTGCTGCAGCAACTCTTCTGCTTTATTGTCTGTTTACAAAAGCATCAAATGAAGGATAAGTCATTAACAAAGGCTCAGAGTGCAAACTCTGGTTTAATTTGATGGCTTTTCAGAGGCTTAAATGGTAATAGACAAGTAAGTAAAGTCTTTTTTTGTAGACTCCTAATTTATCACTTTACTGAGTCATAACATTGAAAGATCTGAGGCTGGTTTGGAGTGTGCTAGTTTCATTTGAAAACGGTTTGTCTCATCTCAGAGTAAGAGGTGAAAGTCTTTCTGCAAACAAAAATAAAACTATTTCCTCCAAAAATCAGTTTGAACAGCAGGAATGAGCAAATTCTGCCTCCGATGCAAAGAAGAAACTGAGAATTTGCTCCACCATAAATGGACTTTAGAAGAATGATTGTTTGATCCAAAGCTTTTACACGCCTTAAAAAAATGGAAACTTACTGAGTGAAAGCATCGCAGCAACCAGAGGGAATGATTCGATTTGGAGGTAATTTGGCACACATTCAGACCAAAAGCTGGAGCAACGGCAAAGCGATGTCAGAGGGTGGAATCAGCCGTCATGCAGCGTGCGATCTGAACGCAAACATCAGTCCAAACTGCAGAGGATGTGTGGGAATTACTGGTCACATCCCAGAGTCTTTAAAGCTCTTCAGATCAAGATTAACTTATAAATTTCACAAATGTAGGAGAGTCACTGGTATCCATGGACTAAATGTTTTCCTTACAGATCCTGATGTACTGTCAGCACTGAAATGGTTCAGTTACTTCAGCATTTGCTTGAATCTCAGTTTGGGTTTTTTTTGTTGTTGTTTTAGGCTGATTGAAAGTTATTTTTAATTAGAGGAAATTTATTATATGGTGGTGTAAAAATGTCTCAGAACTCCTGTCTCTGAGATTAGTCCTTTATATATATATATATATATATATATATATATATATATATATATATATATATATATATATATATATATATATATATACCTTAATTTCATCATACAGTCTTAAGGTGTGCCAATAAACACATTCGAGTTCCAGAAAAATAAGTTTTGTTTTTACAGGATAAAGAAATACAAAGAAAAGCATCCATTAAGAAAAGCACAAGTTTCTTTTTCTGTGCCTAGACAGCTCTATGTAGACTTAAATCCATCCATACATGATGAGATCTGTGAACGAAAACATTCAGTTTTATACCAAATTTTCCCTAAAATCAGAGCCCTGCATCTAAAATGCATAAGCAGGAAGAACCGAAGGACAATTTTATGCAGCTATTTTTCAAACTTACTATGCAGCTACTTTGACAAATGCACTTTTAGATAAATGGGAAAAATCTAGAGATGCAATCAAACCAATCTTTGCTGGTATTGATCCATATTCATGTTGATTGGATTTGGTTCTCTGGCTGTGTGAAGGCTGGAAATGCTCCGATAGGACAATAAATTCCCAAAAGACTCGCAGACGTCCTCAGTCCATCCTCAGGTCAGAGCGACGTCCACGTTCTTAGCCGGAGTCATTTCCACGGTTAACATGTTGTAAAATGATCTTATTTTAAACTGAGGAGGAAATTAAGAATATATGAGTAATAGCTCCATCTCTAAAACTCATTATCTCATTGCATGCAAATGGAAAATGAAGCTGTGACAAAGTTAATCACGCTGTGCAAGAGAGAGGGGATCAGAGGTTTCCATGAAAAATGTTGACCTTAATGCGTGACCCATCTATGAGCTCAATTGTATTTTTCTTCTTCTTTTTTTCCCCTCATCCCCAATTAAAAGAGTTTCCGTCTGCCCGTCTCCATAACGGATGGAGCCAGCAGTTCTTGAACTCAACGTTAATTAAACATAAGTGCATGTCTCACAATGACTTATGGTGGTTCAGAGTCCCTCCCCAATCCAGATAATATCCTTAACCCCTGTGGGTCATCACGTATCCACATGTCATGCAAACAAGGACTAATCCCAGACTGTTTATCAGGGAAAAAATGCTGCAAGGATGTACCTGGAAGCTCTTACACCACACTCAAAGCTCTACGGAGGCAAGGGCCAATTTATTTGATGCATGATGTGTGTGTGTGTGTGTGTGTGTGCGTGTGTGTGTGTGTGTGTGTGTGTGTGTGTGTGTGTGTGTGTGTGTGTGTGTGTGTGTGTGTGTGTGTGTGTGTGTGTGTGTGTGTGTGTGTGTGTGTGTGTGTGTGTGTGAGCAACAACCCGCCTGCGCTGTCAATTAAACATTCCCGAGTTCATCTTGGGAGTTCAGCTCATTAGGATTCATGCAGAGCCAACTTTTATCCCTTATTTTTAGAGGCTGGGGATATTAACCTGTGTGCATCAGAGGAGGCTGTCAGGATCGACTGTAATACATGTATGTATCCATCTAAAACACCTAAATGCAGCCGCATTCATCCAAAAGTCCAAAAACCTGGACATTTTGCAGCAAATTATGACCAGTCCATCACCTTTAAGCACTCACAGGAAGTTAAAATACATCTTTATCCATGAAGTGATTCTTTTTCAAACTTCTTGGAGTGACAGAGATTTTATTTTTCAAGCATCTGAGAGTTTAGTGTGAAGATAAAACACAACAGTAACATCAGTAACTTGTATTTTTATCCTTTGATTTCCTCTTTAACATTGGAATAAACTGCGAGAAATGAAACTTTCGCTTTCATGTTGAGATTAAATGCATTTTATAATTTTGCTTTGATCTGTGCAATTTGATGTAACAAGAAAAAACAATCTTAAATAAATACTTATAATGCATAAGAAGACCATTGCATTAATAGCTAAACCAGGATAAATATTGTCTGAAGTTAAAAGCTTTATTTAGGAAAAGTACTTATTAAATTAAGAGATTATTTCAGCATTTTTATAAATATGAAGTGTCTGCTTTTCTTCTTGATAACATTTTAACTTTCGACCATCTGGGAGCTCTCAACGCTCAGCAGTGTGAATTTAACTTACTGTAATCTGTGAGGGGCTAGAAGTTCAAAATATTTTGTCACTTCTCTCACAAAATGAGATTCATCACACAAAGTGAAATATTTTCAGCCTTTTTTCCCTGTTTTTTATGATTCAAATTCAGTGTCTGAGAAAATTAGAATATTGCATTCGATCGATAAAGATCTTGAAACAGAAATGTCAGATTTTTGTTTTTATGCTCTTAGTACTTGCTCTGAATTCCTTTAACATAAATTACTGCATCAGTGCAGCATGGTATGGAGGAGATCAACCTATTGCTCTACTGAGTTGAACAGCAGAGTGCATAATAAATTCACACGTCAATAAATCATCCAATATGTTGAATGACATGCTGACTTCTATTCAGTGCGGTGGTTTTATTGGAGTTGTTTTGTTTTTTAACCTATAATATGCAAGACTTTTTCTTCTGTTCACATTTGTTAGGCAACACAGTTATGCCTACAAATAGTTTGCAGACAAAAAAACCCTCCACAGGTCAAAAGGGAATTATCCATATTTGTATTAATGTTCAAATAATTTCTTAGCTAAATGATTGAATGTATCTGAAACACAGATACATTCTACCAGACCTGTTGATGTGATGATTGTTGCCCACTTTGGGATTGCATGTTCAGTGGATCATCGTGATCTGATCCAGATGGATTTCAGCAACAGGAGTGTGTTCCTGGATGGTAAGTCAAGAACAAATCACTTGTCTTTTCCAGCAGCCATTGTACAACTCTGCTTGTGTTACTAGGAAACAGGGCAGTGTCGTCGATTGTGACGCAATAATTGGGAGGTTTTTGAAACCACTCCTTTTCCAGACACCAAATAATGGTAACTTACTGCCAGAAAATGGATCGATAATTTTTCAGCTCTTGGATGGTTTACAGAAGTAGTACAGACTCGAATGGGAGTACAAAAAGATGCAAAAAGTGAAATTTGTGCAATGGTTCCCCTTAGAATGCTTTTACCTTCTTTGATCACATTAAATTTTTTAGCTGGACACTTTCCCAGAAACAGTAATAGTGAAAAATGCCCAAGAAAGCTATTAACTTGTGTGTTCTCACAAGCTAACCACATGTCAGGTCTGTTTTATGAAAACCCAGAAGACCTTGCAGGCTTATTTGGAGCTTTTGTAAGCCCTGGAGGTAAGAGGTTCTTTGTTATCCGCGGAACAGTGGTGGGTAAACACAAGATAAAGAGGCTGGCTGAGACTCTGCCATGTCTGTTTTCCCATCTTGTCAGTTAGAATGACTCAACCCATTAAGGCAGTTACCACAACATGCTGACAACATGTACGGATGCCACCTGGACCCAGATGTGCCTCAGCGGTGGGTAAATGGAGAGAATGATGGAGAGGAAGTTTAGCGGCCATGTCTGCGCCAGCATATGCCCCAACCTGTACGTCCTATTACTCTTCCTCTCAGGATCCCCGATGTGTGACAAAGACAATAAGCTATTGTTATGCTTTATAAAGAGGACACAAAGCCAAAAAAGTGTGATTGCTGTAAAGTTCTTGGCAACTCAACTACATTTCTACTACATTGTACTTTATCTGTGATGCGAATTGAAAAAGGCCAAGGTATTGTTGACGATTGCCCTTTCCCATGCCTGAATACAAGAATACATATTTTCACACAGTGTCCGTGGTTCAATGGGAGCGACCACCTGGGAGGGAGGTTTTGTTTCTGCAGACAATCACGGCTTCTGTTTAGAACAGACTTGGGACATTGGGATCATAAAGAACGGACCAGCGATGAGCGAGGAGACAACAAAAGCCCCTTTGCGCTCTCATCCCTTTTATTTCAAATAAAACAATGAAGGAATAGGCTGATTGGTGCATCCGGCTGCATCATCTGGACTATCTGACTCCATGTCACTCCATCTCATCAGTGAATATCACAGATGAGACTCTTTCTCTTGTACTAAAGCTGGAGGGTATCAAGCAATTACAGAGCAAGGTCTCCTATCAGTTGGGGATTCTTTCCTGCAGTAAAGTTACAAAGCTACAAAGACTAATGGTGACCTTCTTGAGGTCACAAAATTGAAAAAAAAAGGGTTCATATCTCTTGTTTGAATAATAGACACCCTTATTGCCTGACACAGTTTCTGCAATGTCAGCCAAAAATATCAAACTCTGGCAAAAAAGAAGGTTCAGAAACTGTGTTTGAAAGAGCACCCTAAAGAATTACTTGCACCTCTCGTAATGATGAGCAAAAGTCCTTCGAATAGCTTCGTCCAACACTGAATCACCATAATCTAGGGTAGATGGGTCTTGGCCACCAAAACAAGAGAAAATTCAATTCAAGTGAGGCAGTGTTGATATCCATACATGAAGACATAGCTACATGACTATAGCTATTAGCCTCAGATAGTATGTATGTGTCTCATCACCTAGGTCACTGAAGAGAAACAAAATAGAGGGCCAAATATCTACAAAGTTTCCCATTGGACAGCTATATATCTACATTTTTGTTCTTCAAGTCACTACCCAAAGATTGCAACCATAGATGAGGAAGAATGTACTTCGACCGATAAATCAGTGCGCCAATTGGCCTATCAATTTTCTGTTCCATTTTTCTCTCATTCTTTTACAAGACCCAATGCTTGAACCATTAAATTAAAAATAGGATTTCTCTAAATTGTTCATTTGGAGATGATGTGATTGTAGTTAAGCTTTTTACACACGTAGGTTTAGGAGGCACGGTAAGGTATTTATGAAGACTTTTCTTGTAAAATATTTCTCCTCACATTTAAAAGTGATTTCCTAAATAATTTCAAAAAGCAACACGAAGCTGTGGTTTATATATGAACTTGTGTTTGTGTCCTCAGAGTCCTTATTGCCATTGCTAGAGACACATCTACTTCTGACTGTCATGATGCCACTTCACTTAAAAAAGGTTTAGAGAACAAATCAATCACCAAACTCTGACAAATGAAAAGTATCACAAACTTCGACTTTTAATCTGCCAAACAATCTGGGGTAGGTCACCCCTCTGATTTGGAGAAGATTTTCTCCCTTTTTTCCTCCAATCCACCCAACAGGCTATCTTCACCACTCAAACGTGAGGCCAGTGGGGGCTTGTATCCCCAGCGCGAGGCCACCCTGGGGAAATGTAATTCCCTTCCTGTGGTCCGTCAGAGGAGTGAGGCCTCCATGAAGCAGAGATGGCGCCCGGCTCTCTGATTGGGAACCGACGATGCGACTGGCTTCTTGCCAGCGTGGTTTCACACCCCAGTGTGCATGTTTAAGGTGATCAGAAAGGCCGCCGCAGCTCTCACGACGCGGAACATAAAGCAAAACAAATGAGCAGCTGTGAATCACGAGCAAGGTGGGGCGAGCAACAAGCATGCCGGTGGCGCGGTGCTCCCGCCCTCCGCTGTGCCTTCCTGCTGCGGAGTGTGTGTATGATGAAGAAGGCAGGTTAGGGAACAGGGACACGTCTTTGTCCATTACTCAAAAAGGTCCTGGTGTTTCCAATCCACATTCACAATAGGCTTTTTGAGTGATCACACACCGACCTTCATGATCACACACTGAACTGATTATGGCGCTCTGGGAGGGGGGCCTGGCTGGGGGGCAAACTCCTCTGCCATAACCTTTAGCTGTACAGCTCCTGCTCCTTCACACTGCAGGAGGACAACACCATTAGAGGCCGGCTTGTGAATCTTCACTCGTACCTTCGGGTGACAATCGGAGCTTTTCTCCATTTCTCTTCTTTGGGTCTCCATTTCCACTAAGCCCACAACAGAATTAGGCTTCGCCATCGCTCTGTCTTTACCTTTATAGTTCTGGTCATCATTCCTACTGTTAATAACACACTACACCACTCCATCCCCTGCCTTGACATGAGCTTTGGGGTAAAAGTTGAGAATGATATCAGCAAAATTACTTTCTTGCAATTGAATTCACTCCTGATAGGTTTGGGAGCTCTGACTTTGTCATGATCCAAAACTCTTTGCACCTAAAGCTAAACACTGAGGCAGCTTAGGCCTCTGGTAAGAGATCATTTGTTGGGATTCTCTGTACTTTTAAATGCACTAACCATGATCCCTCACCCGGAAATAGTAGATGAAACCTAAGAGAAATTATTTGATTTAAAACAAACTGCAAAACCTCAAGACTGGTTTGAGGACTTTACAACTCCATCTATTGAAATTACTTAGATTCTCAGTCACATGTTTTATTCCAGATCTGACTCTCCTTTTAATGAATACTGTTCAAAAGTAAGTTTAAAACCAGTGGGGTTTTTCACTTGATGACATTATGTCACTACAGACAAGTTTAAAACACAGGTTTGACAGTTTTACCTTACAAAGAGCAAGAATTGTCTTATGACTTCAAATAAATGCATTTATCTAGTTTATCCTGTTTTAGGTAACTTTAGGTTGTGAAGTGTTTTTATAATGCCACTTGACTTCTGACACTCTTTACAAAAAACAAACTGCAAAAAGACATGACATATTAAGCTGCTGGTGTAAAAGTTTATTGAATATGTCTGATTTCTTTATTTTAGCTGATTTAGTACTTTGGAAAGCAATAATATAAACTTCATGGATATTAGAGACCAAAAGTTCATGTGCAGTTAAAGCAAGTTTGCATTGTTTCATGGATACTGTTCAATATAATTCAATCAATTAAGATTGGCATATTTAAAACACCTGACCTAGTCATGTGTTTAAAAGGCTCCATTTTACAAGTTGTCATTATTAATACATTAACAAATCACTAAAAATCCCCTCATACATTAAAATTTCAATTTATGTTGCTGATGCAGTGATTTTCACACATGTGAATAATAATTCAAATTGGCTTTTAAATCTATCTAGTGGTTGTGTTTTTGAAAGATTATGCAAATCTGTTTCATTTCAAAGTTTTTTCTGAAGAGTGAGAAATAATACATGAAATTAATTTCAATTTAGTATGATTAAATCCAAAATTCAATTCAATATTTTATAAGAATTGCATAATATTTCAGAACCTAAATGTTGAAAAGATGAAACAATGGCGCTGCATGGATTCATCTTCATTAAAGGTTCTCTTTCATAAACAGATAATTGTCATTCATAAAGAATTAGACAAAGAGCTTGTCATTTGAATTTTGTAAGGATTTTTAAAAGCACCTTGAGTTTCAACCATTTTATGAAACATATTGTTGCACATGTCCAAGGTCTCACTATTGTTCACCAATGCCACATTTCCCTTTTAAACTGTTTTCAGACTGTGTTGTCTGAAAACAGGACTAGAGTATGCTGATAATGAAACTTGGGGATTTTAAATCTGATATTTTTTTTAGAGATTGTTTTGGCCCAGTAAAGTTTACTGACTTTATTAAACTTATTTTACCTATTCATCTTATTTGCAGCTACACTGTGACTACAGCAACGGCTTTTCCAGGTGGACTTAATCAGCATTCTTATAAAACTATCTCCAACAAAGAAAGGCCACAAGTTGTTAAGTACACCTACAATTACCTGCACTTAGCCGACAAGTAGTCTTGTAATTTAGGAGCTTCTAAATGAACGGGTCTAAATTGGCTTTTTGACTCTTCAGGCAGCAATTCTCTTGCTATTTCCTTTCAACACTGAACATCGAATTTCCTTTGTTCTCCTTTCAATTTTTTCGCCACGTGCAAAAGCATTCAAATTACAACCAGAGCAAGGGCTATTCAGAAAGTCATTCTTGAAAGCAAGCAATGAATTAGTGTTTTTTGGCTCTGGGGTTTCAACCATAATCAATACTCCTGCTAGAAGTTATGGCATGTGAATGACAATAAATTATAGACTAAAATTACACCCAAACTGTAAAAAAACTATTTTTCCACAAAGCATCTCTGCCCGCTTACTGATGTGTTTTTAAAGCATCCTCCCTGTAAGCGAGCGTGTCTCTCTGGATGACAGTTCCTCTGTGAGTCTCTCACCGATTAATCCAGCACATTCTGCTTTAATATCCAGTGGCACCGGCACATTTTAATGCAACCTGAGATCCAGAGATGAGACCTGTCCTTAAAAACTCCCTCTCCCTCCAGGCTTAAAGGGATGCCTGTCCTCTTTGGGCGTAATTGAAAAAGATGGATCTCACCAAGTGTTTCACCAACGCAGCGGGCAGGAATTGGATTGGGAAATGTGTTCCGTATCATATTGCTATGTATGTGTTCGCCAGAGGCTCGCACACAGTTGGTGAGTGCAACATGCTCATGCTGCCCATACTGAAAGGCAGCAAAACAGAAGGGAGACATTTGCAATTTTATTACTACTTTAATGGGTTTCTCTATCATTCAGGAATTGCACTTTCTAATGCATTGGGCCTATAAATACAAGGTTCAATAGACAGCCGCTCTGCTCTTCTCATTATTCATACATTCATACAAATTAGAACAGAAGGTTGAATAAAATATGCTGTCCATTTCCATTGTGACACCATCAGAACTTGATCATGCATACAATCTAATCGGTGGTCCAATATTAAATGTATTGTCTAAAAGTTGCACGTGGAATCACTACAGATGTATCTACAAATACTAATCATGTGAAAAGTCACCCAAACATACCTGAGCGCCTGGCTGTATGTGTCTCAGGTGAAAATTGATCTGGCTCCGTCAAAGAGAAAATGTGCCACAAGCGGCAGAAGAACTGAAATATCAAGAAGATACCTGAGAAAACGCATCAACACATTATGCAGCCTGAGTTTATTTTCCTGTTTAAGATGATAAGCTAAGTTTAATGCCTGACAAAGGGTCACACTGAAATTAACATTTATGAAAGTTAAAGATAACAATACTTCAATACGATGAAATTACAATAAAACCAAGTTGTATATTTATTTTTTCTCAAGTGTTTGCTTGCATTTCTTGTCTGAACTGCTGTGAGCTGACATCAGCATAACCATCATCTATAGTCAACAGTGTAGCCTAGCTATTACTTTAAACATTATATTCTCTGTACTTGGTGCAAATACATCAAACATCTGACTGTGTTGAATAAAACAGCTACAGACATTTAGCATGTGTCTCATGTGTTAAATTGGCAGGAAAAGAACTTAAAACTCTTTGTGGGACTTGATTAAAATTTTAATCCAATTAATTACAGGATTTGTGAGTAATAAATTGCAATTACATTTTAATCAAAAACTTTGAAAAATAAGGGACAAAGGAATATAGAACTGTGTGTCAGAAATACATGTCTAAGTGTATGATGTAGAGATTAAAAACCAGAGGACCTAAAATCTGGCCTTGTGGAACACCAATAGACGAGTCGTAACTAGTGGAAACTAGGAACATTTTCAAACCCATTAATTGCAGGTTCTGTAATTAATTAATTAATTCACAGAGCGTCAACAAAATAAGCAACATCTTAAATTCAAGAAGGCTTTTATCTGCTAAATTACTGAAAAAAGAGACATGTTAGCTCAACAACAAATATTTATTGTTTAAATCTGTTATTTAGGTTCTTCAACCATCAGACTGGAGCAAAGTTCAGTTTTCCAGTGTTTCAGGAACCCATCATCATTTCTGGAACCTCTTTTGAAATATGGACTGAACACTGACGTCACCATTAGTAGCTACATGTTTAGCATCGAGATGCTATTTTAGCCTTGAATAGCTTCAGTGATGCGATAACTTCTTTTTGCACAACTTGAACACGACAATAGTTTTTCCAGCATCCCATCAGATCGGTTTTGGAAGCAGAAATTAACCCCTAGTGGGCCAAAAGAAGAAGCTTTGCTACTGTCGTCAGCAGGTTTTCATGTGCATCCGATTTATGAAAGTACAAGAAACGCAGGAGTATAAAGGTTCCAGCCAGAAAAAAATTTGTTTTAAATAAGTTTAATGTATTAAAGTCCATCCAAAAATAATGTGATATAGTCCTGGAACTACTTAAAACACATATCACAAACAGACAGGATTGCATTTAAAAGAAATTAAAATAAATTAACCACTACAGCGAAAAGTGAGAAGATGCTTAGGCTTTCAAAACAATTACAAAATGCCCAAAGGAAGTATGTTTAATCAACCTTCTTCCACCTGACCTGGGTTTAAGCCCCAGGAAGTGAAGCTTCCCGCGAAGATCCAAGGATTCATCACACCATCGTCCAGCATTATTTATGTTATTCTCAGCATTGTATGTTTCATCTCTCTGAATAGATCCAGGCACGATTCTCAGATTTTAAAGCTTCATGAAGGTTAACATGAATGGTAGGTATGACCCAATATCAACCTATAGGCTGCAGCAGCCCAATGTATGCACACGCTCTGAGAGGATTAGAGGACACGAGTAGTATGGGAAGTGTGACCTACTTTGAGGCACATGAGTATTTCAGTGTGAAGAAAGCTAGACTAAAATATTATTATCTTAAACTTCAAAGAGGAAGAATGAATGTTTAATATGAAACACTAATTAATCAAAATTGTTAAAAAAGAATTGAGTAAACTTTATTTAAATCAAAAATAGGTCAATTTAAAATTTAAACTCAAGATGCAGACATGTTTTGATCCATTTGTCTGGAGTTTTCTGAATTTCCTTACTGAGAAAAAAGTTTGGTTTTTTTTCTTTCAAGCAGGTCCAAATTCTAGTCCAAGTCTTTATTCTGCATCTATGTGAAGGAGACAATCAGCAGCCAAGAGCCTGACGCTCAAATTCACAAGCAATATATAAAAGGAAGTTTGACCCAGCGGTCAGTGGAGCCCCCCACAACTCCCCACCCCTGAAACTCCAACCTCAGTCTTGGCTTTCAAGTCTAAACTGTTTTCATATCAAGCGAAGCTTTATGGGCAGCCAACTGGAAGGAAGATGGATGTCATGACTACAAAAATAAAGATGTGGTGATAAAAGGGAGAAAGCTCAAGTGTGGATAAAAGAGATCAGCTCATCCTTCTGACTAAAATCAAGTGACAGTCAAAGACAAAGGATATGAGCAGAGGAAGAGTGGAAGACAACAAAAAAAGGGACCATGTGTTGATGATAACTTGAACAACTTTGCTGGAAAAAATATCGGAAATGGGTTTACTTCCTAGTTTTGATGTTATCAGGTTTTTAATTTGCCAGGGAGAACGTGGTGCATCGTATGTATATGATTGTTCACATTCCTCCTGCACTTTGAAGACTGAAAAAGTATTATTAGTATGATTGATGAGTCTGGAGACCGGAGCACCGCGCCGTTCCCACATGAATCCACCAGCTCAACGCCGCACAACATAAAGCTCAGGTAGAAGCTACAGCAGCCACTATCATTAGACAGTGAGTGTCATGGGGAGCCTGGAAATGGAGTGCATCTAATCAGGGCAGAGGAAAGAGTCCCTTCCTCCAGCCTCCCGGAGGATGCAGCTGTTCCCAGGCCCTCCACCACTTGTTCATTAATTACTGTGAATTAATGCTTTCCTGCCGCTGAGAATAAATAAAAAGATTGTGGCAAGGCCCCACTAATCAAAAGTGGCTTTTATTAAACACTGTGAAAATGTCAGCTGGTCGTGGCTCGATTGGAAGGGGACAATCTGATCCGGCTCCTCTCTAATCAAACATCATGTCTCGCTGGTCAGACCCAGATTGCCAGCACCTGTTTCAAGAGGCCTCAACGTGCATCGCCTTTGCCCAAAGAGAGTGGAGAGCGCGGGTTTGTTTCCACAGCCAGCCTTCACCGAGCAGCAAGTTAGTTCAGCCTCAGAGGAATCCACATCAAATAAGAATATTGACTTCTAGCACTTCCAATGTTCCACAAGAGGAGCCCTTTTGTTTGGCCAGTTTCGTCTGTCTCCGTCTAATCCAAGATGCCCGGGACTCAGTCAACCTGAGGCCCAGCCTGTCAATACATGGCTATGAAATGTGATTCTGCAAATAGTGATGAGCTGCGCTATTGATCCGTCTTTTGATTATGTTTGCAATTATGTTTAGACTGCACAACATGAAAAGAAGAGTTTCCTGAAATACAAAGGCCATCATAAAAAAAGAGGGCTGGCGGATTCCAATAATCTTCCTCTCTAAAATAAAGTTTAAGTAAAAATAGTCACGTTTTGCTGGAGCAAAACCAGAGATATTAAATGTTTTTAATCAGAAAACAGAGACTTTTGCATTGGAGAGGCTTTAATTGGGCATTTTTCGCTTATTCTTCATAGATTATGTGCTACAAATGATGTAATAAAATATTTCTAAAAATACACTCAAGCTGAGGTTTAATACTCAGTGTATTATTTCTCCAAAAATACATACATGTTGCTACTAAGAAACAATAGTTTAAACACTGTCTTACTGGGAACCTGCAGTATATTTTACAGTTGACTTTTATTTAACAATTTATGAAATGTTTGATATAAATATGACATTTTGACAAATTACAAAGATTTTAACAACTTAAAAATTAAAAGCATTTTTTATTCCAGAACCTTTGTAAACCTGAAGTCGACCACTTTGTGCCAATCTGATGGCTGAAGAATTTGAATATAGATTAAAACAAAAAATATCTTTGTTGTTGAGCTCACATCTCTTTATTCAGCAGTTTAGCAGCAAACAGGCGTTTTGAAGATGTAATTTTTGATCAAAATGTGTTTTATTATGATTTGATCAATTACAGAGCCTGCAATTAATCAGATTGAAAGTTTTAATTGAGTTTCACCACTAGTTATGCCTGATCCTATGGTGTTCCACAAGGCTGGATTTTAGGTCCTCTAGCTTTTATACCAGCTAATTATTAGCTGGTATAAAGACATATTCTGATGACACACAGATGATGCACATCTAACTGTATCACAGATAAATTACAGAAAATAAAGTCATATTTATTTTTCAAAACATCAAGTTTTGTTCCATAGAAATACTTCAATCCTCTGGAGAAGTTTACCAGAATGTATTCCTTCTCTCAGTCCAAAGCAAGTTGTCATAAAACCTATTTTAGAGTTTTTGCATTGGCTATCGATGTGTTTCTAAATTTTATAGATTTTTAAAATGAATAATGGCTTTAGGCCAACCTTTTGATCTGATCTGGTTCCACCACAAGCCCCTCCAGACCCCACAGGTCTTCTGAGAAATGTCCTGAAACTAAAACCCGCGGTGAGTTTTCATACATTTCTCATGGCGTTCAGCTTTGAAACAAACCTCCTGAACACCTGAGAGCAGCCGGGAACGTTATTTAAAGAAAATTAAACATTTCTTAGTCTCTACTACTGTTATCTACTGTTTATAGATTGAACATATTTTTAATTTTTTTCTCCAATTTCCTATTTACAAATTCAGCTAAGTATGCTTTTATTAATTTAAGGGTTTTATGCTTTTAGTTGTTGTTTACCTGCCTGTTCTTTTGTTTTCAGATCATCTTTACAGCATCTCTATTAATCTCATTAAACTATAAATTATACATTTATAGTCATGCATAAACTATAAATTATACATTTATAGTCATGCATAATCATGACTATAAAATTCTTCACATGCACAGGATGAAATTTCTCCACACATATTTAAAACTGTTTTATTTCAGTAATTGTAAATGTTTTAATGTGTTATTTTTATATTGCAGACTTTAATGAGGCGCTCCAAGCTCTCTTTCCATTTAATTTGCACCAAGAGGAGAAGAACTACTAGCAAATAGCATTGACCTATAAAATCCTAAATGTGTTTAAATGCTTGTTATCTCCAACACAGAACATGGAGGTGAACAAGTTTCTTGACAGTTCAATAATTTGTAAAGACACTGTATTATTTTTTTATTTCCTTTCAGATGTTACACGGCAGTTTGCATTAAAAAGGATCAGTCTGAAACTTTTTTTTCCATCTAATTATCCAATTTTAAATTCCAAACAGGTAGAAAAAAAGTGCATGAAGACAAGAGATGGATGGGCATAAATCAGACAGCAGCTCAGCTGATGAGAACAAATAAGGAGCCTGGTGATTCAACGTGAGAATGACACATCCAAACAGTCTATAACACAGAGCCGCTTCAAACAGATGGGAGAGAAAACAGCTGCGACTTTTAATTGGTCACACATGCGATATCAAGCACGCAGCACATCGAAAAACTCCAAGAATGCTTCCTTTAGCTCAGCTTTCCTCCAAAATGATTTGGAAGGATTCTTCACCACAAGGACACAAACAGAACCTCGCTTGGCTTTTTTCCGGTGGTTTTGTTTTTGATACGCTCTCAGAGAACATCTTCCCTCCCCTTCATGCTTTGGCCTGTTGAAGAATCTTTCTTTGTTGCAGGAAAAACAGATTTAAAGCAACTCTGTTATGCTGAGTTGCGGTTTATGACAGAAGAGGCTACTGGAGATATAAAAGAATCAAAACACATCATCTAGTGTAAGCAGCAGAGGATATAAGTAAAAACAGATCAGACAGACTAAAGGAATAATTCTATAAGAACATCAGTTGAATTTTAGAGCAGGATTTTTTTTTATACTTTGAAACTCAGACTCTGGGCTTTTCTCCATTTCTAGAATGGTCATTTCTGATGTTCTGCTTCACCGACTCACAACATAAAGTCTTGATCCCGTCGTACAGAAGAGCTGGACCTCAGATAAGTGTGACCCCTCCTACAGGAAAACGGTGTGGTCCATGGCTACAAAAGGACCACAAAATGAACCCTTTCTCACATGTCTGCACAACGTCACGGCTGGCGAAACCACAGAGGACCAGAGCCCCGGGCTGCCATGAGGCCGACCGGCCGGCGGAGAGGAAACGTAGCCAAGCAAACCGGTGTCAATCATTTTATGATTGTGTGTTTGCAACAGCAGCAAGAAGACATGCCTGGTTCCCCCCAGCCAGGTCAGACACACATGAATACTGCACAGACCTATGACTGGAAAAACACTACAGGACAGCAGCTGTTTTTACTGGTTGTTCCACTCAAACAGGTCCTGTATGACAGCAGGAATGATACAGAGTAAAAAGACGTTTAGACAAATTTAAAGTTTCAAAAGAGACAGGCCCTGCTTTTAATTCACTTAGTTTATAGTTGGAGGTGGTACATGTCACATTAAGTTTAAATGCAGTCTTACACATGTGTATTGTAAAAGAAACATATTTCCACCACATCTTACTACTGTTAACCCAATGGGCGTCCACATTGAAAAGCAAAATCCGCTTTACAAGTTGTAACTAATGCCTTTCCCACTCAGCTCCTTCAGACTAGCAGCAGCAGCAATTAGCAAACACCTGGTGAAACTGCTCATCATAAGAACTACTTCCTGGTCCAGTGCTCCTAAAAATGGTTGCAAATGACATAAAGAGAGTATTTTTGTGTTGACATGCTGAAGGCAAAGTGTCTGCAAGAGGCGGGGCTTCTTAAAGAGACACAGGCCCACTTCCAAAGCATCACATTGCAAAATCAAATTTCATTTCAGTCATGTGTGATACCGCATTTCTGTAACAACAGCAACTTCATTGTGATACAAGAAGGCAATGTGTGCCTGGAAAATACACCACATCTTTAACATTTACCTAACATTTTAATTTGAGACAAAAAATCTTCAAATTTACTGTAAATGTCGGTGAAGTGGTGAAATTACCTGCATGTCAAACAACATGAGGTAGCAACAACTACATATGGCAGTCTCTCGCAGTCATTGGTGGAGAAGCAGAAGTACAAATAACTAATCCATTACAGGTAAAACAACTGTTGTAATGTAAATTTAGAGTGATTAACTAACAGTTATGTTTGGATGGTGGGAGGAAGTTGGAGTATCTGAAGAGGCCAAGCATGTAGAGGGAAAACATTTCAACTGCCGACTGTGAATAAATGCTGAAAATGGAATAAAAAAAAAAGGTTCCATGTTTTTCCTTCTACATTTACCAAAACCTGCAATATAAAAAACCAAAATGTGCTTCAAATCTTCGGACAAAACGAAGATCAAGTTTGAATGGAAGTTGACCAAAAAATAGAGCAGATAACTAAAAAATATAGTCGACCCAGTCGTATTTGAGTTATTGAGGGAGTGCAGATACAATGTGTGAAAGCAGGTTGCTCCACAGGCTGGGCGCCACCACTAAGATACCCGGTTCTGACTGGATGGGTGCTGCAGTTCAGCCAAATACGTTGGCTGAACTGATGCAGAACTACCAAGACTGATTATCTTTCTGTTATGTTTGAGCTGATATTTATCTGGTAAATCTTCCTTTGAGTCAATTATGGTGTGCAGAGTTTTCGAGAGTTTTATGGTTGAGATTTTCAACAAAATAAACAATGTAACAGGGAGACTTAGTCTTATGAATTCATCATGCATCGTACAGAGGAAATGTGCCTCAATATTGTAAAACAATTTTCTCACACAACAGTCGGGGTTAAGATGATCCATCTGTTCTATGCAAAATGAAATGCTGAATAAATTAATACGAATGATGCAGTTAACAAACTGTCTGCAGCCGAGCCAGCAGGAAGTGCAGGAGCTGCCAAGTCAACAGGTTTACTTGGCCAACATTTGGCAGGTAATTTTTACCCTCAAAATAAGTCAATACCGACTTCATGGAAGCAACCTTAAGAGCAGTAACAGCTAAAAACTCTGGTGCAATATTGCTATATTAAGTGTTAAAGTACACAAATCAGTTTATATCAAATTAATTTTAATAGGCTGAGATGGATATCAGAAAAAAAAACATTTTTCAACTTCATATTCTCAGATTTACCATATTTTCCAGACTATAAGTTGCTTTTGTTTTTTTTCATTCAGTGTTTGGCTGGTCCTGAAACTTTTAGTAAGGTGCAAATTATACACCTTATAAACTGATGGTGACGTCAACGGTGCAACATGATGGGGCATGTCAGTCCTCCAAGGCTGCATGACCTGCATGTTCCAGATGTTTCCCAAGTTAACACATCATTAGGAGCGCATTCACACTAGCAAAGTCTAATCTGCTTTAACTGAACTGCAGTTTGTTTCTCTAGAAGGTCCAGTTCGCTTGGGGAGATGTGAATGCGCAATCAAAGGCATGTGGACCAAAGAATGCGAACTCCGGTCGACGTAAAAACGGGTTCGGTTGAAGTGACGTCTGGTGCATTTTAAATATATGTGGATCCAAGCAAGTCAAGCAGAACATGATGAACTGTTTTAATATTTGTGCTGTTTTGTGATACATTTTGTTCACTGAACCTTTCAGCCGTTATGGAGATACTTCAGCAGTAACTGGTGATACCTGGACAAAAATCACTTTGAAGTAGCCTTGGTTACTTTGACAGTTTGGTTGGCTGATGGTAAATTGCTTAAAGCTCTCCGCAAACAAAGCATTATGCAAAACGCATGCAATTAATCATGGAGAGGGCGGTTCATATTTTTTATGATTATTAATGGCCTTTGCCATGCTGTAGGGTCATCTCACCTCACTGAAATATTTACATCATAAACAGCATGAATAATGCGGGTTGCAGGAAGGGCGCCGCTTTAAAATACAGTTTCCTTTATTTCCATGAGCTGGGGCGGTCGGAAGCTAGCCAAGCGCAGAGCTCTGGATGGAAATGAGACGCCACCTCGGGTCACATGACCGCTGAAGGACATCGTTAGGATCTGACTCTGGTGCTGGTCAGCTGGGAGAAGTGAAGGAAGTAGCTTCCAGCTCATTAGCCACAGTGTGAGATTGATATGGTAATGTTGCAGAAAGTGAGCGAGATAAAACTCAAACCAGAGAGATTTCACGGAGTTGTGAATTTCTTGTCACTTCTGACCTCATGCAACAAGAAAACATTCAGAAAAATGAAGGAAAAAATTTCAAATCGGTGTCAAGAGTTCAACTTCCTTCAGGCTACAAGATGGAAGAGGAAAAAGCTAAATTATTATTCTCATCTTGGCTTTGTTGGGCATCAGGAACTTTAGAGAAAAGTTTATAAATGAAGTTGGAAAAACTTAGATTAGTGTTTGCCGCAGGTCAGTGTGAGTGTGACGACTGACTTCAGCTCCCACAGGGAGGAGATCCCCAGGCTGGAGGGACGATGTGTCCTTTCCTGTCTGGGAACTCCGGGGTGATCCCCAACCAGCTGGACTGTGTCACTGAGGACAACCCAAAAACTTTCCTCCAATCTCCAGTCTTAGACAAGAAGCCGGAAAGAAAAACACAAAACTGACTAGAACTTCCTAAACTTATCATCAAAGGTTTAGTTCACTCTGAGAAAAACATAACTTGGAAAAATACATCACATAAAAACAAATGTTCTAAAATCTCTGATCTTCTGTTTCCAACCAGAGTAAATTTTGCATTAAAGCAAATACTTGTCTGCTTTATTCAAACAACTCAATTAAAGTTTCAAGTTTAGAGATACATTTTTTAAAATTCCCCAAATCTGAACTTTTAGCATACACTCAGGACAATATTACAGTTTTGAAGCTGGTGTAGATGAAAGAAAAATAAAATGTGGCAGCTGAGGAGTAAATTTACAAAGAAAAAAATATAAATTTTGCAAATTTGCTAGAAGAAAACTTGTTAGCGCTGCTGTCCTGTGTATTCAGCAGGTTCTCCGCCTTCCTCCTTCAGTCCACAGCCAAGAAAAAAGGTCATATTTTCATGCTTGAAGGCACAGATTTACAATAATAATGAAATATTCTCACATTATAAAGTCAGGTATTTGCTTAAAAAAAGAACCTTAAGATTATTCGAATCAAACTTTTGAGCTAAAAAATACCTGATGCCACCAAAGACTGAAGTGGTACATGTAAAAAATGCACAATATAAAATCTGCCAAATAGTTTTTTCTGATAAATTTAGGTAAAAACATTCCTTTAATCATGAAAATATCCTTTTTTTCCCCCCTTACTGCATATGTAAGAAATGTCCTCCTTTGTGGCCACATGACTGTTATTCTATCATCACGAATCGCCATAATACTAATTCATTGCAGAAAATTCTAATATTATTTTTTTTACTGATCTTTTTACTGTTTTAGTTGTTGAGGGCCACCATATTAGTTTAAATGCGTATTAACAGCGTCCTGGCAGCCAATCAATGCATTTAAGTATCAAGATGTAGTGAAGAAAACTGGCTGACGCTCAAATCGAGCATCAGAATGAGGAAGAAATGGGATTTAAATGACTTTGAACGTGGCGTGGCTGTTGGTGCCAGATGGGATGGTCCGAGTATTTTACCAACTGCACATCTGCTGGGATTTTCACACACAAACTCCACTCCGGTTTACTGAGAAAGAGTCCAAATAAGGTAAAACGTCCTGTTGGACAAAAATACCTTGTTGATGTCAGAGGGGAACAGGTAAAACACTTCCAGGTGACAGAAAGAGGACAGCAGCTAAAATAACTGCTGGTTACATACAAAGGTATGCAGAATACGTCAAACGTTGAAGGAGATGAGCTACAGCAGCAGAGGGCCGTGGCTGAGCAGAAAGTGACAAATCATTCCTTCAGGGAATGCTTTAACCTCCCATATACTACTGGATTGGAAATCATTCACCTGTTGTGTGTCACAAATGAACCATCAGAACAATCTAAAAAAAAAAAAGACGTAATGTGAAAGTTCAATTGTACTGAACAATTCACAATTCAGTACGTTTTACAGTACAAACGTTGAAAAACATGACAACTCAGTTATGCCAGCTTAATTTTGAAAACTTTAACATAAACCTGAGTTTGGTGTGAAAACATAAACATGTAACGAACTGAATGTTCTGTTCTTTGTGGGAAATGTTTGCATGTTTTTGGTCTTGATGTTCCTGATGCACTTTACGGTAATTATTGCTTCGGTTTTACTTTGCATTGTCATTAGTGTATAAGGTCGCTAGGGTCATTTTGTGGCAGATTTCTGTTCATTCCCCATCAGAACCGCCTGGCTGTGTCGACATGGCGCCTGCAGGGGTGCATAACTAGCTGCAAAGGTTAAAAGGTTTCTGTGCACCGTTAGCCTATCAGTGCTTTGACCACATAAAGCCTCCATTTTCTGCTTTGTATCTCATCTGCATCCAAACACAAATACATTTTAATTAGTCTGGATGCAATTCTTCACAATATGAATAAAGCAAATCAAACCTGTTCCCTCGGTCCCTTTTTGTTCTAATCTATTCCTTTGGACGCTCTAAACGCTGCTGCTGCTGCTGCTGTGTAAAAACAGCAGCCAGTTTTAGAGAAGGGAAATCGTCCTTGGAGCTGATCATCAGGAGAGAGAAAGAGCGAGGTTGCCTCCCTCTGCCCGCTGTTGTTTGTCCGGGATGCCAAGCTCACGCTCGGCATGCCAGGCCCATGCGGGCGCCCAGGCCGGCCGGAAAAGACAGAGCTCTTGGAAGACTCGGGTCCGGTCGGAGCCAACACGATCTCCGTGCCAGGCGGAGCAACTGTGGCCAGCGTCTGCTAGTGCATCTCTCTCTTGTAGTCGTCGGTGTTTGGTGGACCTCAGGAGAAAGGATGCAACCACCAGGGGACCGCTAGTCCATCCGGGCCAAGCTAGAGGACAGACCCCATGTGGTGGCGAGTGGGCGGTTTGGAGCCGTTGCTCCAGGACCAGCTATCAGCCTGGTATCTTGGTTCAGTTTCTCACTGTTGATGTCTGATTCAAGCCAAAGCTTCCCTAAGGCCTGTAAAGTGCTATAGTGGGCATTTTTCACTAAAACGGGCTGCAATAAAGAGCAATTAATTGAACTCTTTGCAGAGGTAGAAAATTAAGGTCACATTTCCTGCAACTCCCAGTGCCTCCTGTCAAGTGAAAGATATTGCTTATTAAGTTCCCCCTTAGCGGATGCAGTGTTTATGTTTTCATTGACTGAAGGAGATGCATTAGATTTGGCACCATCTGCTGATTTCAAGTCAATACTGTAACCTTTATACATGTCCTGATAATGGCCGACCAAGAAACGCTGCGGCACATCAGAGGAGCTGAGTTCAGGACATTTTCTGAAACGATCAGCAGCAGCATGAATGAAAAACAATATTTCCTGATACTACCTTGAACTAAAAAACTTCTCTACCACAGCAAAAACATTAAATCTCAGTCTAGAATCTTGTTCAAATACCTTAGAATACATATAATCTCTTGGAAGAAGACTCAGCTTGCAAGAAACTTTTCAGCACATGATGCCATGTAAAGCACTTTGAACTGCCATGTCAGTGAAATGCGCCACACAAATAAGCTTGACTAAATATTGATAATAAACTATTAGTTGTAAGTGAAATAAACTGCCAGTGGAACAAGACATTTTTAGAGAAAAAACACTTTTTTGTCAATATTAATTGTGAACATACGCTAAAATATTTGCACTAGACATTAGAACGAAAATACTTGGTCAGATTTTGCGTTTTTGCAGAGTAAGAGGCAGACAGAATTGACAAGCTTGCATTTTCTGAGTATTTTTTGGTTTAAATTCTAAAAAGAAAAGGCAGATATATTTTAAATAGAGGTACAAATGGCTCATAAGACCCTCTGAAATTCTGTCAAATGTTTTTTTTTTTTTTTAAACCAACCACATGTCAGTTTGTGGACAGCCTTCAGTCCTTCAGGAAGGTCATTCTTGCTTTAATGTTCATCACAGATTAATTCAGACATCTCACATCAGTGACAGTTGTCATGTCTCAGTGAAACATGATAGCTTGTTCTCCTCAGATCTCCAAAATCTTCCATTTAAACTTCCTGGCGGTTTAAACCTTCTCCCGTCTGTTCTTCGTTGTTCAACATCTGCGATCTTGTCTGGGATTTGGGTTGTTTTCCTGGGCATTAGCTGTGGCTGAGTTGGGCTAACAGTCTCACCAACATGGTAACCCGTCATACGAGACGTTTAGAGAGAACTACTAGAAATCATCTGAACAAACGCAGCGTCTGAATCAATTTGGAAAAAACACATTACTGACAGCCAAACCACAAAAGCAGGAGGGAGTCTAAAATGTCATCTTAAACATCTTCAATTATTGTTTTTTTTTTGTTGTTGTTTTACTGCTCAACTTTTATTTCATTTAATTAAAAAATAACTTTTTTATTTATCCCAAAGAAAATTAAATGTGGTAACTTATATCATCCCAGTACCTTCATACAGTTGTTGGGAACGGTGTGAGCAGCAAAGATTTCCAGTAGCTGTCAGTCTCGCAATGAATCTAAAGAGGTCTCTGACTGAAGAATGTTGCAATGAGTGTCATTTGTTTTTGCCGCTCATCTTCAAATCTACAGAGTGACGTCAACGTTGTTCTTCTGCGCGAGCGGGTCGCTCTGGGGTCATAAACTGCTCACACAGAAGTGTGATTGTGGTCACGTTTAGTTCGCAGTCTGAATCACCAGAAAAAAAAAGAAGAAGAAAAAAATATCAGCAAAAATAAAATGTTTAATTCCTCCTTACAACCATCATATCTTTGCATGTCTTTGGGGCTATTAACCTCAAATTGCCCACTGGTCTGCTTACACATTCATTCACCAGTGTGAGTAATTCTGAGAGCGGCAGAGCGAACGAGGCTCGTTTTATCAACGAGGTATAATTGTTTGAGAGGACTAGAAAACCCTGTTGCTGTTCAGTCAATTTAACACTTAATAAAAGGAATAAAGTACACAAGTGCACTTCCTCTTCTGCATCAGAGTGCTAATCGCTTGCCGTTAAGGTATTGTCTGACTCAGGGTTTGTACATTTTTCTCAGTAAATTCAAGCACTTCTCAAGAATTTTTAAAGTAGGTTTTCAAACTTTTCCTTCTTCACACTTTGGAGATAAAAAAGAAACACAAATGGACTAAAATGACGGTTTCAATTCACAATTTTAGATAACATTTATTACTGTTAACGTCTTGTGATAGTTTCCAGTAGGTAACCGAAAATATAAGCACTTTATGTTTTGAAATCTCTCTCTTACATCCATTCTATGCAGCTGCTTGGTCTGAAAGGTTATTAAAAAATCTCTCCAGAAATATTTTTGCTAAGTTTTCTGAACTTTTGCAGATAGAAAAAATGTGGGTGATTCTAAAACCAGAGAAATTTGGTCTGACTTAACTTCAGACATGTTTATTTTTATCACTGTGGATATCTTTGGATATCTGGTTTCAACTGTTATCAAACACGAGGTTACACATTATTACAAAACTGTGCAGGTAGAACTTCAAGCACTTTCCAAACCATGAAAACACTTAGTTGAAATTAAAGCCTTTTCAAGGATTTTGAGCACCTGTAGGGACCCTGCTGGTTTTGACATGTGAATATTTCTACAAATATCCTGAAAAAGAATATGAGTAAATTATATGCAATTTTAGACTGATGTTAGTCTTTATTTCTGGAGAACCAGCCAGCAAACATAAACAATCTCATGTCTGATTGACAAGAACCGATAAATGAGTTGATTATTTCTGTGTTTTGTTTTACTGGCTTCGTCGCGGCGGCCAGATGAGCCGCTCACCTCTGACGCAGTGACAGTACATCCAACACGGATCAGGTTGCCACATTGGTTTTAAAAGATAATACTGCAGAATCATGTTCCAGACTGATTCATTCTCAAGGAAGGGGGAATATTATTTTTTATTGATCGCATTCTCTTTATAAACAAAGATGATATATAGGCCCAGTAATAGGAGTGTTAAATTACATGGCCTGAAAATAAGCCCGATCAATAAAAACAAAGTCATTTGGCTCAATTCAGTTCAATTTGTTTAAGGAATCCTGTGTTTGAGAGGCAGCAGGTGAGGCCAAGTGCAGCAGGCGGCCCTGAACCTTCGCTCCCGGCTTTCTCTATTTCCACATTTTTTACATCACTTTCCCCCTTCCACGCTATCAATGCAATCCAACCCGCAAAGTTTGTGGAGTTAAAGCAGTTCACTGAAAGCACCGATGCTGCAGTAATGTTAGATCACTCCAACAGTTGCAGCTGTTGATGAAACCTTCACATCATCAAGTTCCAAGAGAGTGGGAGGACGGGAATTAACACAACGGATGAAACAGGTTCTCCACACACTAACCAGGTGTGTATGAACACCGCAGCGACGCCGAGTCTCCCACCCCACCCCGCCTTCATCAGCAACGCTCAACCAAATGCCGCGACTCTCATTTGGGGTGTTTGTTTGCCTCTGCAAAAAATTATGGCTGCAGGAGCAGGTGGAATATTGCTTCGGTGGCTAACCCATATGGATCCGAAAAGCTGAGTGCCAAGTCCAAACTCCACTTTTACAGGCACATCTGGAGCAGAATCTCCATATTAATTGCCAGTTGATGTGTTTACACACAACAAGGATTAATCCCTGAGAGAAGTTGGTTGACCCGGGTCACACAGTCAGTGGGAGGGTTGTGTTTTTGGGTTGAAGAGCAGTGTGAGGAGGAATCAAGCCAAATACGTGGACGGACAAAGGCAAATAGAAAATATAATTATGTTCCTGCTGAAAGCCATCTGTCATGTAGCATTACTGCTACGCTGAGAGCATTCAAGTCAATATTCTTTGATGGCTGCAAACAGCTCAACAGCAGGAGAAAGTTCACAGGTTTACTGTGGCTCCACCACATGAGAGCCTCTGTGTTGCACACCTGCATTTTTATTGTTTAATTTGGATGTTTGGTCATTGCAGATGGAGGGAGGTGGAGATTTGAGGGGGGAGCAACAGGATTTATGGACTTCAGAGCTGAACTGAGCCAGAATCATGGCAGGACAAACGATCCTGCAGGACCAAAACTTAGAAAAATGCATATAAATTAAAGAAAAAATTCCTGATTTTTTATTTCTGATCATTTTTGACTCTTTAGTTCAATAAACGACTAAACTTTGAATTAGTTTATATTTCTTCACTTGGTTTGCATAACAAATTAAAAATCCACAAAAGATAAGTTATTTTCATGGTCAAAATGTTTTAAAATCAAACTATTAATATACAGGTTGCTCAAAACCTTCAATACATTTTTAGATTTTGTTTTACTGTTTCATTATAAATCTTAATTTAACTGGATTTTGGAGAGCCTTCACGAAATATGCTACTTTGAGTAAATAACACTGCATAATATGCAACTGGATCACCAGACAAGCCCAGGTGCAACAGAGTATTTGTACATGACAAATACTCAAAAAACATGTTATGGAAGTTCACTCACCTCAGGATGAATATAAATAAAATGTTTTGTCCTTTTTTTCCACATTTTTCCAATACATTTAAGATATTTTAAGGCATTAACTTTAGAAATGTAAGAATTTCTAAGGAGACCCTGCAGAAAATTCAGTCAGTGTCTATTTTTGCAAGGTCAAAGGTGGCCTGGTACCTTTCAATTTAGAGAGGCCAATTAATCAATTATGCATGTTTTTTTTATTTATTATAACTTTTACATTTCACTAAGTCACCGATCTAATCTGACTGAGTTTTAATAATAAACTGAGCAATAGAGCTGCTGGAAAAATACCTTAACAGACAAAAAACAGGTGATTAAAAAGAGGGCTGAGATACTTTAGAAGATAAATGCTACTAGTTTTGGCTCCATATAATGACCATATAATTTCACAACTTGACATTTTGAACATAAATTTGCTTAATGGAAACATGCAAACTCTAAAAAAAAAAAAAAAAAAATCTGTCATTTGATAAAATGTCTTGGTGCTGTGATAAAATGGTTCATTGGCCGTAGAGAAAAAGGTTTATTTCACAGAATTGCAATGGAAAATTGTTTTTGCCGATTTTCACACAGTCAACAACTGGATGTTACTGATGGTGCAAACCATGAAGAAGACGACAGGAAGACTGCGCTCCATGATATTTAGTGACGTATTTTGCAATAAAGAAATTATTCATGTGTGATTTTAATTGCATTTTTCGTTCATTGGAAACACCTCAGTTATTAGGGGAATGTTGACAGTTTTGTGCAGATTTGTAATAAAAACACAGTGAAAGTTTTACAACACTTTTTGTTGGTTCATCACATGAAATCCTAATGAAACAGGTGGTAGTTTGTGGTTAACTGGCAAAATGAGAGGCATGAATAGTTTTGCATGACAATGTGCCATTCCATCCTCCTGTGAGGAGTTTCTCTGACAGCATTTCTTACCTATGGAGGCCTAATTCTGACAGCAGCATCCAGCAGCACCTGAGCATCATTCCTTCCTCCCTCCTCTGACAGATAGCCGCAAGTCTCTTCGGGTTTGCTTTGGAGCGACCTCCTAATGAGAGATTTACTGTATGGAGATAATTATGGGGGAAGGCGACATCTCGCCGCGGCCTAATGAGTAAGATAAGAGCACTTCAGTGGATTTTCAAGCAGCAGCACCCTCCTCCTTCCTGTCACCACACCAGGGTTCCAGTGGTTGCAGACAATCAGCTAGAAAAACACCGGGGCCATGCCTATATGCATGGCAAACGCAGGCACTTGTCAACAGAGCAACCCAGGCGCATACATTAGCTTCCAACTCGGTGATGAAAAATGGGAGCAGGAAGGAGGGAAAACAAAGAGCGGTGCTCCTCGATATCGCTGCCATTTTATAAATCAGCCACCTGGGCGATTAAGGGGAAAATGAGTGAACAGAATCAGAATGGTGTGCTCTTGTTTATTGCTTTAGAGAGTTCGCTGGCAAGGAGGCAGCCATCATGTGATGATGAGAGTGGCCCCTCTGGAGACGGCCGCTCACACTGGCAGAGGAGCTAATACAGACTTTCATTAGGATGCACACTTCAACACACTGTCATAGTATTTACAGTCTCACACTGGGGAAACAAATAAACTGCGTGATTAACAAGTTTTCCTGATGCCTGGTGCTTCACTGTGCGCGCATTCGAGTGCCACCTCGCCGACTTAATGATTCTTAATGGTTTCTTAATGACTTCTTAATGACTTCATCAGGAAGATCCTGCAACAGCATATTCTGACATGCGGGAGCCTCCCCCTGAGACCTGGGATCACACCATGGCAGTCACCCCTCTTCAGTTTTCTGCTCAAATAACACACACTTTAAATCTGCTTATCTGAGACAGCATCTCTGACTGGGATGCCACAAGCTTTTGATCCGTGGGCAACCGCCGGGAGATGTGATGTAATGCAATGTGAAAGCGTGCGAGTCCATGCGTGGGAAAACGCACTAAAAGGCGGACGGGGATGTCCACCTCGTTTGTGGGCAAATGCAGTCACATCACACTAATCTCGGAACATTGGAGTGACATCTAGTGTTGTGTAACAAGAATTAAACTGCTTTGTGTGAGGCTATCTAGGAAAGCCGCTCGGTGCAGAGCTGGAGGAGCCTGATGCAAAGGAGAAACAAAAGAAACGGGAAATTCTCCCAATTACAGGAAGAGCCAGTCGGTTGTTGAGGTTTATTACAGCAGAAGGCAGAAAGAGATGACACGCGAGCGTCCGGCAGCAGATGAAACGCAGCATGTCGTTGAGGTGGGAACAAAGCTTTTAATGACATGGATTTTTCCGGGTCACCTCAATGTCACTTTCAGCCAAAGAAAAGCGGTTATTCCGCCAAATTAGCACCATGTCACTCAGCTCAGTGCTGCTCGCTCTTTCATCCATCCTCCAAATGATTAAAAACTTCTGTTTTCTTTAAACAAACACTGAATAAAGCAAAGTTATTCAACAAACCGGCATAAAAGCTGCAGATTCTGACAGCTCCTGATAGAAATGTAATATTAAAAAAAAAGCAGAAATGAAACCAATCACCAGGCATTCAGGAACACAAACACGCTCACATGTAACAACTGGTTAACAAATTGTATTAGCAAAGAAGCGTGACTGCATGGCAAATTACGCTTTGTCTGATGGATGTCCTCTTTACTGGCTGCTGTGGAAGCAGGCTGGAGAGGACGCGGCTTCGGCCAAGCGTTCGGAAAATGATGCATCCCCGGCCATGTGTCACTTCCTGGCAGAGGCGGGCGAGCGGGGTGCGTCGCCCAGATATCGATGGCCAAAAACGCAAAGAGACATGTGCTCCACTATATCCCTGGCATGGAGGAGGAAATGAGATTCAAAATATCCCGTTTCCACGTCAACGGCGCACACGTCAGCACTGTTCAAATCACTCCACTCACACTGCGGACTGGTAGGAATTAGCTTTAGAGATACTTGTTAAACTTTGCAATTAAAAGTCTGAATCAGTAACACAAACAAGCAAATTAGAACCTGATTGAATATGAAAAAGTTCATTTAAAACGTCCCTGAAAACAAGACGTTATGCCACAAATTAAACACGTTTTTGTTTCACTATCTATTAATTCCATTCCTGAATCAGAACACATCTGTCCATCCATCCAGCTCTTTGTCCTTTTTCCAGTCTCACTCCATATTTGTTTGGTGGATTGTGATGTTTACGGCAAAATGAAACAATACTTAGTGGGTTGGGAAATTGGAATATTCTGAAAAAGTTGAGTGGAAGGAAAAAGTGTGGTGGGACAAGGCGTAAAGAGGGAATAATGGCTTCGCTCTTGCACATCGGCTCCGATTTTATATCTGCTAAATGTGCAAAAACTGTTTTAATCAACGCCAGTGACCTGACCTGACCCCAGGCCATGCTGCTTTAATGCAGTAATTGAAAACGAGTCCATATTAAGTAATGAATGTATAAAATAAAGAATAAGATTTCCTGAATATTTTTTGATTGATCTTGGTTGAAATTCTAATTTTCTGAGACTCTGAATTCTGGTTTTTCATTCTCTGTGAGCCGTAATCATCAAAACCACATGAATTAAATCCTTGAAATGTTTCTCTCCATGTTTGATGATTTTTATGAAAGAGCTCCACTTTTTCAACACGAAATGTTTAAATTTTTTAAGCCTTTCTGAGGTCAGCTCAGAAGTTTGGATAATTGATGTTGTGAAAAGAAAGGAAAACAAAGTCTTTCAATTAAACAAGTTCCTTTCTACAAACTTTTGTTGTGCCTCAGATAATGTTAAATTATTTAATTTTTAACTTCCTGCAATATTTATCCTGATTTAGCAGTGCTATGGATTTTTTTCTGACTTATGCAACTGGACAAATTAAAGCAAGGTAATAAAACTTTGAGTTACAGCTTGGGAAGTTCAGTTCATCTGGATTCCTTTTTATTTTCAAATCATTCTGAAAACATCAATATTCTTCTGAGCCACAATCAAATTTTATTTGGATAAAATCAGATTGATGTTTGTGGTTTTAATGAAACAAATTGAACAGGCGGTATGAACACTGTAACTTTAATGTCAACATTTAAAGGGCCGGTGTTTTGGATTTTCCAGGCACTTTGCCATTTAAAAGCACAATCAAGTAACTATGTTAACTTCAGTTGTTAAAAAGTGAGTTTGACACCTTGAAATTGGGTGTCTGTCTCTTTAAGAAGTTTTTAAATCTATCCTACAATCCGCTTTGAGCATGTAAACACAACAATGCTTCTCCATTATGCGGTTTACAGCCGTTCTTAGACGTTTTCATGAGGGAATGACAACTGTAAGGCTCAAAAAAATGTATTTCACACAAGTTCTCTTTTAACAACAGCAAATATTTTTTTACTAAGCTGTAATTTCAGATCAACACCTGGAAACATCACACAACAAGAGAATAAAATGGTCAAAAATAAGTCTCTTTTGGTGAATAATTGTCAGATTTATGTGAGGTGACCTTCTTTTGCCCATGTAGACATGGGCAAAATATCCAATATCACTGTGCTGTTAGTCAGCCCACAGCATGCTTCCCCTGCTATAATCAACCATTTCCTCCAAAGCATCCACACATGAATTTCATTTTAAAAAAGTATAAATAAATAAAAGAGCATCAGGGAAGGACGGAGGTGGGGGGGTGTACTGCCGGTGGGAAATACTTCTTGTTCCAATTTGCAGGGGGATTACTAATTTTTTCATCATTCCCGTCTTTATTTATTCCATTTCCAAATTCATTTCTACTTCACCTGAAGGAAAACAAAATATGACGCCAAAAACGCATAAATAGTGTCAGAGTGAATAGATGATGACAGCGGGTCAAGTTGTGAGTGAGTCACGTCTTCGCTCATGGAAGGAAATGATTACTGTAACACAGAGCTGACAATCACGACCAAGATAATCCCATTTCTCACATGGAGCTCAAATTGTATTATGTCACATTGTATTTCACATATGCTATCAAAAACTGGATTTAGATATGCAAACTATGTGGGGGGGAAAAAGTGAAATCCAGGAGAAGAAAAGAGGCAGGAGGAAGAAAACCCGCAGCCGCAGGGTTGGCGTGCAGGCGTGTCACTTTGTCAAGCTTCTGAGAGAGCTTGATGGTCTCTGAGGGAGGTGGGAAAAAGTGTCGCAAAGGCATACTCTTCTCCAAGATGAACAGATGGCACAGCCTAAGTGTAGAGATTTGTTTTATGTCTCCATCCCATGTTGTGGTGCAGAAAATGCAGGCATCTGTTTTTATTTCATTCATTTTCCTTTCCTTTAAACGTTATCTTCCAGGATAACGGACACACATGACGTCTGCGCTAATGAGGAGTGGGCGTTGCTTTGTTTTGCTCTTTATTTTCCTCCCCCCCTCTCTTCCACCGACACATCCTCCTGTTTTCTATTCTCCCTCAAAACCCACGCTTGGAGCAGAAACCTATATGCCACACAATTATGCAACACAATTGGGGGTGCTCCTCGCAGCCTGGGTGGCTGTCTAAAAGAAACAGCCGGCTGTGAAATCCAAGCCAAGCTATGATGTGCAGAAGAAGTCAGGGAAGATCATGAAGCAGCAGATCATCTGAGGCAGATTTCTGCACAAAGGGAAGTTACAAACAAGAGTTCAGGGTTTTGCTCCAACAGTGGGCTGAGTGCTGGGACCGCAAGGAGAATCGGTTAAAAGCTGTTGGCTGGAGTCAAAAGGCTCGATATCCGCTGGATCAAAATGTTTCTGCCTCCCTGCATGTCCGGCTCCGGCCAGGTGACTGCAGTCAGCGTCCTCTGCTCTGACTGGTTACCCAATCACCTCAAATGATCCGGCATTCAAGTGGGGCTGGAACAACAAACCGGACTAATCGTTAAGAATCCATGACCAAAATAATCAGCAACAAATTCAGTCATTTGGAGTATTACAAATGCAGCCATCAGCAGTAATAAAGCCAAAACTGTACAAAACATTTACATATATTATGATTTTAAGATAAATAAAAAAACACCTTTATGTGTAAATCTGTTCTACCCAACTGGTTTTAGTTTCTAAAGTCAGTGGCATCCAAAACGTTTAGTGCAGGAAAAAAATCATAGAAAAAAAATGATTGAAAACTGTTTTCATCTGCTCAACAGTGAAGAAAAAACAGAAAGAAATAGTTCTTAAAAAGACAGCATATATTTTGATTGTTTTTTTGTTTTTTTTTCTTGGTCAAAAATAAAACTTTTAGTAGATTCTCATTAATAAAAGCAAATATTTTTCTTCTTTGTTAAAGCTGACTAAATACAATAGTGGTTTTCTAACCGTTGTCCTCGGTCTGCTCAGTAAAAGCTGCTGGATTTTGGGATCATTTTTAATGTTAAGAAGAAAACAAAACGTAGGCCTGCTGTGTGTTTCTCTCTCGGGATCGCTGTAATTTATCAGTGAAAATCTTTTGAAATAATTTGTAGGATCCTTGAACAGCAGTCAGGGACTGCACCAGTTTAATGATGAATTTCTGCTTGGTGCCTGAAAGAAAAACACTTCAAATCTTCAGATTGAAACACACTGCAAGAGGATCAAAAGTTTAAATGAAATTGAATTGCTTCTACACTCAAACATTCAGTAGAAAAAGTCTGATGGTTCTATTTGTGCATTTAAAAAAAATATGTTTTAGTCTTGATGACTTATTAAAATCTGGAGGTTGCAGTCGGGTTTCAAAACAAAAGCAACATGCTGAAAGGGTCAAAGATGCACGGTAAAAAACGCCCACCGACGGCTATAGATAGCTGAAGCAACAAGACTGTTTCTAAAGTCAGAGCAATGTGATGGGGAATGCCAGATCTGGAACCGTATGGGTGATTCTCACAGAGGCGTTTTTCAAAAGGCAACAAAATTCCCACTTTTATCCACCTGAGACGTCTCTTTGTTTGCAGCTTCAACTATCTGCTCTATAAGACATTCTTTAACTTGAACGCTTCGCCCCCTCAGCATTTTGTTTTAGAAATGTGGAAACTAAGGCGTCCAGATCCTAATGTGTTATCTGACATTACAATTTTTTAATCTGCCTTACAGGGTTGCAAAAAGCATTCATGCATATAAAGTATTTATTTTACAAACTTGTTGAAACTACGTGGTGACCAAATGGTTTGAGAGCAAATCTGTGAATAAAATTGTGTTTGTCTGCCTTCTCCCAGTGCCAACTAGAAACAGCCAATCAGAGCCAGGGGGCGGATCTTAGAGCTGTCAATCAAGCTCTCTGCTATGCTGCACCTAGCAGAGTATGTCATGAATGTTAAAGCAAGTTAGCATGGCCATCGATAAACGGTGGTCTGGAACGATATGTTGTTTCTCCACCACTTGAACATTGAGTACATAAGGTTGATTGACAGCGCCAAGACCCGCCTCTTTGCTCTGATTGGTTGTTTTTGGTTGGAAACTTTGCATGTCTTCAGGAACAGTAGCAGCTCAGGGAGGAGGCAGCCAATCTTCATAACAACAACTAACGCAAGCTAAAAAACTAAATTAGCAAAGTATATTCTCGCCAGTTTTTTCCACATGTGCTTATTTTGTGTTTTTTTCTGAACTAATTCGATGTTCTGTAGCTTCAAGATAAATGATGGAGGTCTTACAGTAATAGGCAATCATGGGTCAGACTGAGATCCACAGAAACTGTACGTTCCCTTTAGCGAACGCCTCGTCAATCACAACCAATATCCACTTAAAGGCACACGCAGCTTTATTGACTATTTAACTTTAAATGGGAGCATATTTCACAATTTGGGCATTAGGCCAGCTCAGATAAGACATCAAGCAGTCATTACAGCCAGAAAATCAGAGCAAGAACATTTACAACGGGCTCAGAAACGGCCCAGTTTCTGTTTTCTTTGTTCAACCACAGAAAATCCTCACTGGTTCCATGGGAGGCCAGGTTTTTAATCCTAATACAGTTTCTACTTTTAATCAATCATATCTGAGCAGAGTTTGGCTGCAGGCACATCATCGTCCTGTGAGCAGAACTAGATGCTAAATTAAAATCAAATCCCAGTCGCCTGATAACATTTCAGGCATTTATTTGCTTTATAAAAACACACCAGAATTTAAATGTGTCTAGTTATCTGGTCCTCAGAAAGACAATATGATGCACAACACATCTCTGAAAAATATGATATTTTAATCACTCCGTGGCTGACGCCTTGTCAAACGAAGCCAACATGTTCAATCTGTCATGACATGTTGACCATAGTTAAACATTTAACAAGACTCTGATTAGGAAGTGTGATATAAATCATAATGAAATCATGTCCATATCATCAAACATAAAAATAAGAATGATTTATCTCCTGACAAGTGAACTTTTTCCACCGTCCGAGTTTGACAAAGCAATTAAACGACAATGACTTTTTAATTTGGCCCCATCTTTTTCCGTAACGACGTGTCACATATGTCTACATGGAAACGCAACGTAACATGAACTTTACCGTCGTCTGAGTTCTGTTAAATATCAAGCTTAAGCAAATATGCATTGCGCCATAATGCTACACGTGGGTAAATCACTGTCTTTCAATTTGACCCAGAGGTCAAGAACAGCTGAAGCTGTGTTGCCTGTAGATTGTTCCTCTTTAGGTCAACAGATAATAACTTCAGTTTTGTTTCTATTCAGCTTATAAACGCAGTTTAAAGCTGATGTTCATAAATTAATCAGCTGGCATCTATAAATCCTTGGTGTGTTTCCAGCACTCGTTATAATAACTGGAACATTGATCAATATATTTACGTAATGATGACTAAGCATAATGTGTATTGCTTGATTCTTAATTGGTTTAGTTGGTTACTGTGTTAAGTTGTTGTTAAAATGACATAAGAGCCTTCCTACACAGCATACAGAGAGGGTAGTTATGGTAGAGGAGATACTTTTACAGAATACAGTATCTCGCCCACAAACAGCAAAAACCTGGAAATATTTGAGATCTCCTCTAAAAAATGCTCCTAACAGCCTAAATCAGAACTTCAAACTCAAATTAAAATGCTTTAATAAAAGTATAAACCATCTTAGCACTGCCAGCCAAGCTAACCTCTACAGTCTCCATTCATATAAATCCAAGAGAAAAATGTCTGATTTTCTGATTAAAATGGGAGAAAATCGACAAAAAGTGAAGCATTCCTGGTCAATAAAATCAGTAGAGAAATATATTAATATTCCTGCATATGTTTACGTTTTTGCAGGAGTTCTGAGATTTACATTTTCCTCACCTATCTTCTGTCCACAGCTGCTGAACGCCAGACAGATCCGAGCTAAACGGGGATAAGGTGTGCTAGGATGCAAAAAATGGTTCTTGTTCAGAAAAGATTAAATAATAAATGTACATATTAAATGTTGGCATGTTAACACCCCTTACGGTTGCATTCATTTCACAGCAAAGCTTAGCTTGATGAAAGTTCAGGCAATTCTGACAATCTTTGCTAAGCTCAGCAAGCCGAGTTTGACAAGCAGTAAATGCCCCTCAGACAGAGGATAAACCCTTTTGATTTAGGTAACAGCATGTTTTTCCTCCTTACCCCACTGTTAATGGGGATCAGAGGATTTAATCCATTTAATCATTCTGTTTAATGAGCACTCTCTGTGCAGGTAAAAAGGGACCAAAGCTATCTTCACTTAACATGTTTATTTGCCAATTGGGGAAAAAAAATTGAAAAGTGACCCATTTCTGTAGAAACATCATCGGCACCTTCCTCCTCTGCACAGTGCACGACTTACGCGGAGAAAAACAACCTCGTGCTTTCATTTTTAGCCTTTCAGAAGGAATCTCCAGCCTCCTTCAAGGTTGAACCTGAAAAGCTTCATGAATGAAAAGAGGAAAACTAAATCTATTCAAAACCGTCGGTCAGCTCAGGGCATTCAGACTGGGAATGTTGGGAGCAATTTAATCAAACTGAGAGGCGGATCCTTTAGTGTGCTTCGTTTGGCCGAGGGAGAATGTCAGAAACCAACGTCTAATGCTGTTGACGATACACTTGGAAAATAAAAACTTTAGTTCGCCTCCAGAGATGACTTAAAATCGGTGCCTGACACGCGGATTCAGCTTCTGCTTTGTGCGTAAAGACTGGAGACAGACCAGAGCTCAGCACAAATAACACGAGACGTGCCGTGTTTTGACTCTCGTCTGCCACCAAAGTCTCTGTCCTGCCAGGATGACAAAACACAGCTTCTCACATTTCCAACACGGAAAAATAAATACGTTCAGACTGCGGCGCTCCACAGAACTTCCAGGGTTAGAACAGTTCTGAGTTTTACTGGGATTTTTTTTTGCTTTTCAGTTAGTTGTAATCAGTTTTTAGAATGTGTCTGCCACTTTTTTAGTTTGATGTTTTTTTAGTTTTTTCATTCTTTTGTTCACTTTTAGGTGAAAAATTCAAAAAGGTCAAAGTGTCATGATGATGTATACATTAACCAGGTAATGAATACTCTATTGAAGCGAAACTGGAGTTTTCTCCTACATTTGCTGTCGCCATTTTGTGGACTAACAACATTATGGAGAACTGTAATTTTCTGACAGCTGATACAAACTGTGTGTTGGAGAAGAAATCAATTTGAAAGGCTAATGTAACGATTCAAACACAAAAACTAAGAATATTTTTGTTTTAGTTAGTTTCATAAACGCATGATATGCTTTCAGTTAAAGTTCTCCCCCATTAATTACTGTTTAACGAAAATGTTTTCTCAGTTTTGGGCCTTTAGCAGAGGAAGAACATCCTGCAGTCCCGGAGTGGCCAGACAAACTTCCCTCAGCCTGGCTAATGGACGCCGCGGCTGTTGTTTACTGAAGACTCCCTGCAGAGGAGACTACCTGACCCATGTCTGCAACCAGTGAGTGGTACAAATGGCAAACATCTTTTGGAGTCATTATTTATGCAGGAATGCCCTTGGGAGTCTTTGCACTTGTTTACACAGTCACAGCACAGTCCATTCATGACGGCCCCGAGTAAATGAGCCGCTTGCGACCAATTTGTCCTGGACGACGAAGCTTTGGGGCAGTTGCTTTGTGTGCATGTTGGGGGCTGGGGGGTAAAGAAAGGAGGTTAACGCAGCACTGCAGCGGCGTCGGGAAGCGACCTGGAACTACGGACACACGAGTCCCAAGGGTGCTAGGAAGCACAGTGTCACATTCGGAAATAAATGAGCACATTTTTTTTCCACGAGGAAAGCCGCGGACTTTCACCTTTGAAATGGGCTGTTTGTTTGCCCGAGGACGAGGACGGTGGTCAAAGTTACCGAGCGCTGCCTTTCGCATAAAACCAAAACCAAGACGGGAGTTTTATGGAGGTTAAAGTGAAAGGCAAAAGGGAAGAAGAAGAAGTTTATCTGGCATCTGCACCAAGGAATCAGAGTGACAAGGGAGCCATGAACTTCAACAAGAACTGAACTTCATGGAAGTTTGTTTGACTGAAGTAAAGTTATTTTCACATAAAACAATGTAAAACAATCAGTAACTAATTAGATACACTACTATTAAAGCAGCTTCAGAGTCTACAGTGATAAAATCAATAATACTTAAAATATTTCAGTCAAAAAAGAAAAAAAGATGTTTATAGGTTTAAAAAACATCTTAATTGCTGTGGAATAAGTTTTATTTCCCACCAAATTATGGAAAATTTTAGTTCCAAGCATCTTCAAACACGTCCACAACAGCTTTCTGAGCTTGAATTAAAGTAATTTTCCACTTCGTCACAACTTTGTTTGTCTATTGAAGCTCAAAGCAGAAAAGCATCACAGCTGAAGACAGATTATATGATGCTAAAGGAAACAAACTTCACATGTTTTGAGGGATATTTTTCCCCTGAATTACTTGTTCTCACTGTTTTTTTTTAATTTTCATGCCGCTAAGACTGATGTTGTTGCCATCTACTGGCCCACATCAGTATTACAGTGTCTGTTTTTTAATTAGATTCACAAGGAGCATGTAGTTTTTTTCTATTTAACAAAATAAGGTTATTCATTTTCTTCATTTGAGTTTGTTTATATTTTATTTGTCTAATTTGAGGAAAAAGGAACATCAACACTAAGATTCACAGATAATACTTAAATACAAGCTTATTGAACAACTTTTCGCTGATTTACTTCACGTTGTCAAGTTTATAAACACTGTCCAATAAGATGCCTTCTTTAATTTCTTCTGCAGAACAAGTAATGTAAGAGAACAAAAAAATACTGAACATTTCAAAATTAAAACAACTTATATTGGCTTTCATAGATACTTTAAAGAATTTGTTTCTGTGGGTTTAATGAGCCAAAAAGCAGCAGCACCAGAAATCCAAATATAAGTTGAAGCAAACTGGATTCTGCTGCTGTTTAAATATAAAACAACTTTACCAGACAAATGCATAAAAGTTTTCACACAAGGATTTAGAAAAACATCCAAGAAACTTCTGAATTCATTTAAAGGCTAATTTCACCACATATACAAGAAAATAATGAAGCAAACAGCATCAAGGAACCTTGATAAGTTCTTCCTTAAATAGTCTAGGTTCTAAAATAAAGACATTATTTTTTTATTTTACTTTAAATTTTCCAAGAATTAATTCAAAGCTGCCCTCATCTGGTGGTTTTTGGCATTTTTTGCATTTCTCTACATCTAAGGTAAGTTTATAAATGTGTTTTCTGTTTCAGCTTTCATTTGCCTTCATCTGACTTCTGATTTAGAAGAGGTGTAAAAGGCGATGAACTTCAGGTTTTTGATAGAGTGGAGCAGTAAAAAATGTTCAGAAATGTGGTTGAAAGAGGGCAGAGAAGAAAGAAAGGAAGGAGAGATGAGATAATTTAACAAGCTCCCTCTTAAAGTACTCCAAAACCTCCAGAGTTTAATTGCTGGGAGGCAGCATTATCCCCAGCAACACCGCTCTGGTCTCTTGGCCGGGATTCGGTGGGTACCTGCAGTATCCACTCCCCACACAATGCAGCGCCCACTGAGCCATATAATTCTCTCAGGCCCTCCTCTTCTGGAGAACCACATTCAATCCCTTTGTCACACAGGGAAAAATCTCCTCTATGTTTTTTTTTTCTTTTTCTTTTTGTCAGGGTACGTACTTCAAATAAGGCCAATCAGTAGGTGCCGTTATGCGTGCACGATGCTACAGGGAGCCACGAAGAAAGGGGAAGCGCAGAGGAAGAGTTAAATAAAAGGCCCGTTTGATTTGCGGCTGTGAAATTTGGGGTTGATTTCCATTCTTCCGCAGAGCTCCCTGGAGCGGCCATATTTCTGTTTATGTTTAAATGCGAATCCATCAGATGGGCGGTTAGGTTCCTGCTGAATCATCCCACTCTCCCTTCAGAAAGCGCGAGGTTACTTTTGAAGCAGCTGCCTCGTAGGAGAAAACAAGGAACTAATGCTACTTTCTTGCCGACTTCTCTTTCAAGTTGCCCTTGAAAAGAAAATTACAACAGCGGCTTTGATGCAACTCTGACATGCTTCAAGATATTCTCCATAAGTGCAGACACATACTTGATTATCATTCCAATGAGCCTGCGCCGACGACGTCTTTCAGCCGTCTGAACACAGAAAGCGTTCCAGCGCTCTGCAGAGGGACGTGGAAACAGCGGCTCATTGCACCAAATGGCAAAAGAAGAAAAATGATGGCTTCTTTGTTGTCCATTGGTTTGTAACTTAAGTCAATATAGCATTTAGAACCCTGCTGAGACATCTTTTAATTAAAAGATGAGCTTAATAATGAGAAATGACAGAGGCGGTGTACTGAGGAAGATTACTTGGATTTTTTGCTTTGTGTGGTTCCCTGTGTGCAAAGAAACTTCTTCTGCCTCATGTTCAGTGCTAGAATGAAAATACCAACTGTGCACATTTTTCCCCTCCTTTTGTTTTACACTTTCTTCACAGCTTGCCAATTATGTCTGCTGCAATGTGCTTGGTGACATTCTGTTGTCAGTAACGCGTCTTGTTCTGCTGTGCATAAACCACCCACAACAGGAGAGTTTGTGTCCTACCTGTTGGGAGGCTCTAGGAGTTGGAAATCAGTTGTCACTGCAGAGATCCGAGTCCTGGGTGAGCAGGGTCGCTGTGAGGAAAACAGGATAAAATATGAAACCTGCAACATAAAATAAGGGACTTTTCTAATCACTCAACAGGGAATGTTTCACATTCGTGTTTGTCAGTGAATCCTCCATGTTGGCTGTTTCCTACATTCTTGCTAACATTTCCCATGTTTGTTGTATTTTTTACATGCTAACTCCCCTCTTTTACATCCTTGCTAGTCTCTTCTTCTTGCTTTTTAGTGTCTCCACTCATTTGTTGTCTGATATGTTTGCAGTGTCTCCCCCACACTTTGCAATTCAAACAGGATTTCCACAACATTCTTCCTCCTTCCTTTCAGGCCAACATTGAACATGTCGATGCTCTCTTGTCAATGTGACAAAAGTTTCAAAAGTCAATGGAGTGTAAATACGATTAGAAGGCACTCTACGTAATCAATAAAAGGATAATTATCTATTTTTAATTTGACGATAATGCTAAAGTTGCCTTTAGACTTCAACCTCAAACCATCCGTTTCACCTTCCTGAACTTCTATAAAAAAAAAAACAACAGATTAGGACATCGAAGATTTTTATTTATTGTGGCAGTTCTTATTTGAAAAGTTTTAGTTTCCTGAAAAACAAACAAAATAAGTTGATGTTTTTATGTAATTCCCAATGAAGAGACTATTGACTGAGTTTCAATCAGGTAGTTCTTCCACGTAGGAGCATCTGCTGTTTTTAAACACGGCACGTTGTCATCAAGACAAGATATTTGCAAAGAGTGACTGTTGGGAGATTTCTGCCTTCAGGGCTTTTCTGGCTGAAAGGTTTCTGGAATCAGACAAGTTTGTGTACGATGAGACAAAAGTCACAGCAAAGACCAAGCAGTAGTAGCTGGAGAGATGAAATCCTTCACCGGAGATCTGAACGACTCAATGCACCATTTTTATTATTTCCCTTTTTTGTTTCAGTGCTACACACTGAATGTCTCTCTGTAAATGTCAATAATTCCTCAAAAAGTACGAGATTTTCTAGATTTGAATGTATTCGTGTCGCTTTATAATGTACAGTCAGTACAAAAACTTTTCGTTTGGTAAATAATGAGTAAAAAAGCTCCAACTTCCCTTCTGCTTTTCCTCCAAATCTCAGGCTGTAAATCTTTAAAAACTGCTGACAAATTCATAGTTTCATCTTTTTAATTATTTCTTAATATATCCAAGGACTGTTTTTGGATCCGTGCTCTAGGAGAGGGAATATCCACAGCTGTGAGATAATCCCTTCTTGGTGATGCAGTGAGTTTTCCAGAAGGACAGAGTTAAAATAAACCACAATATGTGTTTTACAGTTTTTGGACAACAACAAATCCCCGGGATCCAACAGCGTGCGATGGATCCGGCTGCTCAGTTCGAGGTTGGTGAAGAAACTGACTAAATAATGCATCGAGGAGAAAAATATTCGATCTGGAAAACTTTGCAGACAGAATACCTGCTCAGAGTTCAGCAAGGCCTTAATGCGGCTTCTCACATATTTAAAGAGATCTTTCCGAGCCAACTCTGCTCCAGGAGAGAAGATGGTGAGGTGGAAGGTCGGCTCGTAATCCATAACAGATAGCTGAGATTTGCCACGCTGGCATCGAATCCTTATGAAAGTTGTAACAGGCCTTGGCTCTGGTACAGAAGCCAACAAATCCAAACTGTGAGGCTTCTCCAGTCAGGCCGCCAAGGTCATTTCTAATTTCTGTGGTTGGCTGTTGCATGCTGCTTTATGCTGCCTGAGAAACATTAGCAGGAAGACGGCCGCGGTGCCTAGTCAAAGCGATCCAAACAACATAATATCAAATAAATAGACGTTAATGACGAAGCAGAAATCAGAAAAGGTCGAGCATTAAAGCTGCAGTATGAAAATGTTATCCAAAGTTTTTTAGGTATTTTGTCTTTATGTCATGACAGCAGAGCAAGAAAGATAATCTGTGAATAAAATAGATCTCCTCTGTCTTCTCAGTGCTAGAAACTACCAATCAGAGCCAGGGGGAGGGACTTGGTGCTGTCAATCAAGCCTGTGTGCAAGGTTCTGTCACAATAACCAAGTAAGTTATTGCAATAAACAATGTTGTTTTGAGGCCATTTTAATGGCAAAATAAGTGCAAGAACATATTCTCAAAGATCAATAAACTTTAAAACTTAATTAACATTTAACACTGAAACTGGAAGATGCTTGTTTCATTTACTCAAAAGTAAATAAAACAACAGAAAAAACTAATAAAATTAATTGTGAAGTTTCTAAACAAAATTGTCATGGCAAGTTGAGACCAAAGAAACAGACTGAGGACTTTTATCGTTCAGATTTTGGTGGAAAGACAGAAGTGATAAATCATGCAAATTGAAATTATTGAGCTTGTTTTAATTTATTATGCGATTAATTGATTTCTTGTTTGTTGCGACAGGCTTGTGCCCTCTGATATGATGCAGCTTCTCCCCGTCAGCAAAGTCTGTTGTGGATGCTAATGCTACTTAGCACATCCACTGATGGCAGCAGATAAATAGCTGTAAAGGTGGGTTGTTTCTCCACCAACAGCACATTCGGCAGCGTGTTCATGAGGATGATTGGCAGCACTCAGGCCTTCCTCCTGGCTCTGACTGGTTGTTTTTGGTTCCATTTCTTCAGGTGGAAAAAATACCGCAGCAAGGAGATGAAAGAGATCGATCTATTTACAGATTATGGGCCTCATGTTGCAGCGACTTGCTGACAGTTTCATCAAATCTATATAAAAAAACATTTTCATAAAAGTCACATCCTGCAGCTTTAAATCTCACAGCTGAAAAAAAGCATCATGAGTTCAATTTTACAGCCTGAACATGATCAGGTACATGGAAAGTGACAAGTTAAGGTCTGGGAGGGCGGCGGACTCGTTGTAGAGGTCGCACACAAACACAACAACGACACACAAACGGAGCCGACAGGAGGAGAGGACGACGACTCCACAAGCACCGCAGAATGTATGAAGAAATAGATGTAAGGGTCATTTTACTGAGCAGCACCATTAACATTGCTGCCCTTGTCTGGAATGAAGCTGGGATCAGTCTCACACACACACACACACACACACACACACACACACACACACACACGCACATGCACACACACACACACACACACATACACACACACACACACACACACACACACACACACACACACACACACACACACACGCAGGAGAAAATCCTCCTCTTTTTACATTTCTCCTCTTTTCGCCCTCAGAGACGGAGAGGTCGACATTTTAACTGCAGCGGTGAGGAGATGGCTTCCTTTCACCTTGACGGGCATATAATGAACATTTTTCATTTTGAGCTTAGCTTCACTTACCGAGTCAGTCAGCTATTTTCTCTTTGAACCTTTTTTTTCCTCCCTCTCCCCCGTTCTGACATTTCCCTCTGTGGTTTTGCCAGGATGATCTTCACAGTAAATTTGTGCCCCTTTTAAAGAAATAGGTTACATTTGTGGTGGTTTTTTTTATTTTTTTTTCAAAGCGCTGATTTCCATAAAGGTCCCCGTCTAACACAAACAGGCCTACGGTGCAGCAAGAAACACAAACAATATGCTAATCACACCTGTTTCAATTAAAGCCGGAGTGTCCATGAAATCCATATCATTACTCATTGTTCTGCATTTTGCATGAACAAAGAAAAGCTGCACTTTGAAGTAGCAGGAGCAAATATGTGACGGATGGCTGAGAGAATTTAAAATAAAACAAAATTACACAAAATATAATGAAGAATTAGAGAAAATAAAGATCTATTACGCCTAAATAAGTTTCTTTTTGCTGACAAGTGATTATAGTTAGAATGGATCAGTGCTGCAGATGGAGAACACTGCAAAAACACAAAATCTCACCAAGCATTTTTGTCCAGGTTATAGTGTAAATATCTCAGTTCACATGAAATAAGACAAAACTAACTTACAAGTAACTTTTTAGCAAGAAACATGAGCTTCTTTTAGGTCAAAAGCTCTTTAATAATAGTTAAAATGACTTATTCCATCATAACATGAGAAAATGTGCTATAAGTGAAAGAAATCAGACACTATGTTGTAAGGGATTTTTCAAATCAGTATTTAAAAAAAAAACAAGCTTATGAAATAAATGAATACTTCTATGATATTTTAATCTAATGAGATAAATCCAAATGCAGCATGGTGCATTTGGGTCCTCAGGGACGTGTGACCTTCATATTTCTGATTATTTCCAGATTCAAAAATTTAGGTCAGAACTTGATGACATGCTAAAGCAGCGAATCCCCTCATCTGAATCACCTGTGCCAGAACTGGAAACTGGAGTTGAACACCGTGGATCGAAGGGATGCAGGGGGAAAAAACGCTGGAGACATTTTAGTGTGAGAGCTTAAAGCACAGCAGCATCAAAGTTTTGTTTTTCTTTAAATGTGACTCCAGCTGTGGCAGAAAACCAGACCAAACGGGAAGTTTTGTTAGGATTTCTCCACACAAGTCTGGCAGGAAATGGACTACAACACAAGGCATTGTGGGTAAACAAATTAGTCTGTGGCTCTTGGTCACATGAGGGGGAGAAGTTAAGTTTTCAAGCTAATTTACAGGAAAATGTAGAAGGCGGGGGGAAAGAACTCCTCTAATAATATCAGAAATACAGCAAATACTTGGCAGAAATGTCTGTCAGAAAGGTTTAGGTTATGTGGAACAAAGAACCAGATGTCATACTTGGTTTGGTTCATTTGACAAACTGTCCTCAGAAAGCAAAGTTGTACCAACTCGATGCAGCAATCAAACCAAGTCCCCAACTAAACTGAACCAACCGGACTGAGGTGTAAAAATGTTGAGGTTCAATATTCACAGATTTCTCTGTGGAATGAAACTCCAAATCATCCACAAAAAAAAAACACAGTTATTAATTTATAACAATAACAGCTCAATTTCTAAGTTAACCTGAAGAAAAGTTGTACAAAAATCTGAAATTATATTAAATGTAATAATAAAGAGGCAGGCTCACAAATACGCCTGTAAAAATGTCTAGTCTTCAGCTCTTCGTTTATGTATTCATCTTCAGTCAGCTTAATAAATGAACTCTCACATAATAAAATATAAGTTAAAGAAGCTTCGAGATCCATTTTTCTGGAGGAATTTTAATAATCGATTTGCTCAAATCACTCGAGGAATCGTTTCAGCCTCGGTCTGAATCCACTGAGTCTCGAGTCTCAGACAGTTTGAATGATCAGTTTTTGATTTTTTATACCTGAAACAGTTTTGCTGCTGATGCAGTCCATACTCAGAGGTACATTGCTTTCCTGCGCTGCAGGTGGGGGTCTGCCACCCCTTTTATCCTCAGAGCCTGAAGGTAACAAGCAGCTGGCTGTTTAATCTGCAGAATAAATGTATGAAAGCCTCTGCAGTCTGTGCAGCAAAACACCCGCGGATGAAAAAAAATAAATAAATTTTAAAAAATCAGGCATAAACAAAATGCCTACAAACAACACAGCTTATATATTATTACTGAGTGTTGAAGAGGATTATGGTTTGTTGAGGTGGAGATAAGCACTGTAGGTAGCCTGCCCACTACTGGCAGAGAAAATACTTCTATGTGGGTTTTCTTTCCCTCATGGGATCCTCAGATTTTTTGGTTCAGTGAAATTGTTCAGTTGGATTTGGAGGGGAATGTGCACAAAGAGTACAGCTATGATTAATTATCCTAAAACCCAAACCCAAAATGTTCAACCGACGTAGAAAGCATCAAACTTTAAGAAATGTTTAATTCCAAGAGTCCATGACATGTATTCAAAATGCAAAGCAGGACCACATCCGCTGAGAGAAATGACCGTGCCCACATTTGGCCACACAGGGGGGGCTGGCAGGGTGCGATCCAAGACAGCTGGTGGAAACCGGGTGCGCTCTGGCTGCTTGGAGCAGCAGATTCAGGTGGCATCTGTGCCTCCTGTTGCAGTGCAATAGGAAAAACACTAAAAGTGAATTACAACATTAATGATAGGCCTCTGCAAGCTGTCGTTCCGTATTACACATCCATTATTCCTTGCATGGGTACTCAGAGGCATCGTGAAGGAATAGCCTTCACCCCCGCTGCCGTCCTAAAACAGCCGCCACAAAAAACCAAGGAGAGCAACACTTTCCACCAGTATACCATGTCACCACATGGCAGAGTGCTGCTGACTGGATGACTGATTCCCTTTCTCTCCATTACCATCCCTCACTTCATCTTTCAAGCGAGCAACCTCCCACCTCTGACCCCCATCCCTCTCCTCCTCCTCCTTCCACTAAGGCTGCTATTCCAAACAACATTTGTTTGATCTTGCCGCCCTCTACAGCTGAATGAAATCAATCTGGCAGAGATGTCATGTGTGAGGAGAGATGATTGGCCGAAAGAATAACATGTATTTGAGAGCGTGGGGCCTGTGCCCTCCGTCTGCCGGCCTCACAAACACAGCAGCCGAGTGGCCGGCGCATGCCTGATAGGCATCACACAGACATCTCCGAGCTGTCACCCTTCCCTACACTTTCAATAACTTCAAATCCCCCCGAAAACTTGGAGAATAAAGGCAGAGTCGATCACTCATAGCTCCCTTCACTTGGCTCTTCTCTTCGGGGAAATAACAGCCGAAGGAGAAAAACAAAGTCAGGATCCCATCCTGTTCCGCAGAGAAGCCCCGCATCCCCGGAGGACGAGCGGAGAACACTCCTTTCATCACTCCGTTAAGACACAATAACAAAAAAATTTCATTTATGATGCCGGGACATAAATAGAAGGCAGGTATAAACCCAGTCTGAAGGAGGATCAATGCTAATCAACGGGGGGATTTTTAGGAATAAGGAGTGAGTGTGTAACGGCCCCGAGGTGCAAAAGACAAGATTGGACAAAAAAAAGCTGCAACACATGCAAAAAGCCTCCGACTTTCAAAACAGAAACATTTCCTCAGACATCAGAGAGAAGACGTTTAACTGAGCAACCAAGAAAAACAAGAATCACACACAAAAAACACAAACACAGCATAAAAACATCTAAACTGTGCAACAGGAACCATGCAAAGCTAAACTGATCACTGCAGTAACAAAAATGAGAAAACTAATCTGAAAAATCCAAAATTCAAATAAAAATAATCAAAACATGGTCAAAAAACAAAACAGAGGGAAGGCAAAAGTATGGAAAAACTACGTTATTTATTATTTTGTGTTTCACAGCCAAATTATGAAACATAAAACACATTATTTCACAGAAAAACTGAATAAAAAGCAAGATGAACAAAAGCAGAAACTTAAAAATGAAAATCGTCATCAGTCGAGGCATGACGGACAAAAAAATCAATTTTTAAACTTAAACTAGAAACATATAAATTACTAAAAATCATACTGGGATCAAATTTAAGCATGAAACATCAGTTAGCAGACTGTTTCTTTTTTTACTTGAAAAAATTGGTGAAGAGCAAAAAAAAAACATAAAATATTTTTTTCAAACCCAAAATGGTGCTGGTCATTTTTAACCCTCTGCTGTTTTAAATCTTGCAGTTTGGGTGGAAAACGACGCCTGGATGTTTCCTCCCAACATCCTGACAGTTTGTTCTGAGGATGCACCGAGCCACAGCAGCTGCAGGCCACCGTGGCTGAATCTGGTCGCCACCGGTCAGGAAAGGTCGTATTCAACCAGAGTCAATTAGCAAAAAGCCAGGAAATGAAAACTGGACGGAATACAAAGCTTGCAGAAAATAATGAGCAATTAAAATGAAACGCCAGAAATTTTAGCATTTTGGAGACATGACACTGCATACTTTGGTATAAAACTCAAAGATAAACAGACATGGAATCGGTTTAGGGAGGCGTCGGTCATTTTTGGCCCGTCTGCAGTTTTGGTTGAAATCTTGGTCCAGTAAAAAAAAAACCAATGATTGAAAGTCATGTTCTACGTTTTCTTCATAGTCTACTGTAAAAAGCTGCACTTAACTGCAATTAGCATTTTTTTACCAGCAGAAGGTCATTTACTGTCTTCTTGGTGTGATCTGTATCCGTTTTATTTTTCGCTTTGTTTATTTATTTTAGATATTTAAAACATCTCTCAGCTCCAGTTTTAAATGTTCGTTCTAAACTAAAATGTATTTATCTCAAAGAAGGTGTACGAGGGTCATCATGCTATTAACGTTATACTACTTGAAAATTGTATGAAACCAAGAGAAGAAGTATCATTTAGTGCAATGACTTCTGAGAATTTATCATCCAGTAAAATTTGTTGGAGTCCAAAAGGGTAAGAGATGGAAACAAAGCAGGAATAAAGTGCAATACAAAGTTTTCAGAAATGCATGGTTTAATCATATGGATACAAACTGGCTTGTTTACATGTAGGAAATGGAGGTCAGACATGAAAATACATTTCCTGATTTCCTCCATGTTTTGTTTCCTCTTTTGTTTGTTTACTATTTGTTTATGTGCTTATGTTGTTGCATTCTTTGATTCCACTGTGTTATTTTGCATCAGACGTTCTGAACCATTGTGGTTTTTCTCTGTTTTTAGCGACATGTCAAGAGGAGAACATGCAGGATATTGTGCTCGAGTTTGATGCCAGCCCACACATTCCTATAGAAGCCGGCGTGTAATTCAGATTTGTGCGACGTTGGGACGCCTGACGAGCGTTCGCGCCGCGGTTTCCCCCTCCTCACACGCGTCGAGCTGCAGATCCCGGCTGCAGATCCCGGCTGCAGATTTCTGCTGCAGACTGACTGATTTCCTCATTCAGGAGAGAGTGCCACAAAATGTGTCGTACTCGAGTGTTTCACAATTACCAGCTGATTATATCTGCCGCATTACCATATTAAAAGGAAGACTACTTGAACACACTGATAATGTCTTAAGTGTTGCAAATAATTTCCCCAGTCATTATCGACGGCGAGATCAGGAGAAGGGGAGCGTCGATAAATATCCGTAAACCTTTACAGTGTAAACAACAACAATTAGAGAAATTGGATCAGGCAGCGTAGCTGAGAAAAAGGAGATGATTCTAATTAAAAACTTTCACATGTAAGAGTAAGAAAGAAAAAAGAAAGCAGCTGTTTTCTATAGCAGACAACTTGCAGTGGAGACTGAAAGACTGCAACAAAATGACATAAAAATGTCATCAGAACATGTGGCAGTGATGTGGGTCTATAATCTTATTGGGATTTCAACCTTTGGACCTTTAATACTGAGGCAGGTTATGTGCTAAGCCACATACCCTCCACATGTAAGAAGGCAGGCTGGGGCTCTCGCCAAAAACAGGAGGCGCACTACAACGCAGGGCATTCTGGGTAAATACAACCAAAACAAATGCACTAGTCCAGCAGGAGTGAGAGAAATGATTCATTGTCTTTTACACAAAACAAAAGACAAATTTTATAACCACTAAAATCTGACATTCCTCCATTTTTGTTGACATTTCAGAGGTTTCTTGTTTCCCTCTGTGGTTTTTGGTGCAGGCGAGGAGAGGAGCACGTTTTTCAAAGGGTTTGGATTGCTTGATGCAGCGCAGTGTGAAAGAGAACTGCAGCAGCTTAAAAATGTAACAAATATTACGATACTCCAATCAGGAGTGTAAACACCCTCAGACTTGCTGTACATCCGCCACTCACTTTTCACCATTACTGCTGATCCCTCTGACTCAAAGTGAGTTCAAACCAATATGAAGGTGTGAAAATAAGTAAAGAACAGGCCAAACTTTCCTTTCACATTCGAAATACATCAAGTGGAAGCCAGATCAGTTAATCAAACACACTAAATTAGTGTAAAAAAATCTCTTTAAAAGCAGAAAATCAATTTGTTATCTTTCCACCTTTGAAAGGGATTATCAGCACTGATCTCAAGAAAGCAATATTTGCTGTCCATCAATCTGGGAAGGATTAAAAAGCCATTTTCATGTTGCTTAAGGAGAGTCACTCCACAAAAAAGATGGTTTATTGCAAAACTTCCAACAGACACTAATTGTCTCCCCCACCAAATTCACCAAAAAGTTCGGAGGATGCAAAATAAATCACAGACTCCTCCTGTCTTAACACAAGACCAAGGCTGAGGTTTGACCTTAATGTAAAAACTATTAAAAACACCTCATATCACCTATAAAGCACGGTGGAGGCAGGGTCATGACTTTGGCTTGTTGTTGTGAAGCCAGAACTACCAACATCTTCTACAGAATTATTTTCTATGGACCCATTTGTGTCTTTAATAAAGCTGAAGATTGCTTGATGATGAGTCAAATGTGAAGAGATGTGTCCCACAGCTGAAGCTCGGCCCAAACAGAACCAACCCAACGCAGAGCGAAGGAGGAAGGAATCAAGGTGAAACCAACCAGAACTCCACCTGATTGAAATGCTGTGCTGCTAAATGGTCTCAAAGATATTTTTTCTGACCCTTCATGACTTTTCTGGTATGAATAAAACCCTTGAAGGGCAGCAATCTCTGCTCTGGGCTTAAAATAATCAGGACTTGAACGTCTCTAAGTGTCTATTCTGACTCCACTGTAGATATTGGACGGTCGTTTTCACGCCATTGAAGTGTTGTGATGCCTTCAGGTGCTGTGAAATCATTTGTTTGACAACGTTGGGTAGATTTCACCCTTGTTTTCTTCCTCCTCTCTTGAATTCCACCACCGGCTCCGTTAATCAATACACACTTTCCTCACCCTTTTTTCTCCTTTGTACACATATCTCCCCGTCTGACCAAACTGGCAAATTTGTGCTCTTAATCAGCTTGCCTGCCTCGTCTCCTCACTCCAGGCTGGCGACACGCTTCCCTTCCCCTTTAATTCCCCGGCTCTCAACAGACAGGCGCGCTGATTAACATGCACGCCCAGGTAGGCGCTCCCTCCAACACAACCCCGCTGCCCACCAGGTCCGCACACCATTATCCCCGCTACTCAATAGCACCCATCTCGCAGCACATCTGTCCAACTGCTGCATCCGCACTCCTTAATTAGCTTTACAACTTTCCCCTCACTTCTGGGTGGAAAATAAGGGAGGAATTTGTGGTCGGTACACGGACAGGGTGAGAAAAAAAAAAAGGGAGACAAAGACAGAGAGGACATAGTCTGAATGCGTAATCTAAATGATGTGTGTCACATTGTGACCCAGCATCACCAGGAAGGACCGTCCATCCCAGTTCTGTGGCGTAAAGCCTCAGCAGCATGCGGTTATTTCACCAACACCCTTTATTTCTCCATTTCTCAGTAGCTCCACTGCTTCAAAGGTGTCCGGACTTCTTTCCTTCCTTCTGCGCCCACACTTCCCTCAGAGATGAAGGTGGCATTTTTTACGTTCAAGGCGCCGCTGTGGCTAATGCTAATCCGCTCCACTCCCCGATATTTCGCCGCAGCACATTTGTCAGCAGCTCCAAACAAACCGAGAGAAGACTGCGAGAAAGAAGGGGCATCCAATTAATACGAAATTGTCTCCAGAAGTCAATAAGGTTTTAGTTCCACTTGAGCGTGTCTAAATGCGCGGAGTAAGGCTAATTATAATCCCATGGAGTATTTATACTATTTATGCTTTGCTCCTGTCATTACTACAAGCTGTAATCCTGCAGACCTGTGTTGTCTGTGTGCACTGATGAAAGCGAGATATTTTATGAGCTAACAATCCTAAATTCATCACTGTTTCTATGGCGATGAGCATTGAACAATATCACAATCAGCGCTGCCATCGAGACTGCAGATTCGATCCACAGAGGGGGGGCAAAGGTTGCGATGGAGGGAAGAACAATAAGCTATTTTAGTCTAACTGCTGTTATACATACATGGCAGCTTCATTAGAACTTCCCACTGTGCACATAACCTTCTGCAGGCCTCCAACCAATCGTCTCCCTTATTAGAAATACTAATCTCCGATGTGGATTTCACCCTCCATCCTTCCTTCCATCCAGCAATTATGCCCCCTGCCATCAAAAGCCATCAAAACAGTAATTTCACTTTCTTACAGCCAGGCTTTTCATATTTCCTCCCGCAAAAGGCCCGAATCTTCCCCTTATCTCCATGGCTATTACACAGTGTGCATGAGAGTGAAAACAATGGGTCTGGCGTGATGAGATCACGGCACTTCATTTCTCCGAGGCCACTCCGGTAGACACAGAAACAATCTAGCAGCGGAGAGGACGGCGAGGGATGGCGAGGGACGGCTGCAGGATTTCTCGGTCACTGCGCCTGCAGGGCTGCGAGGCGGGTCATCCCCGGTAATAAGAGAGAGAAGGAGACGGAGACGAGGATGTAATGGCAGCAGCAGTGAAGGGTCTCAGTCTCGGTGGAGGCCTTGGAGGAAACCGAGGTCAGTGACTGGAACTCAAACTTGGATCCTTTATTCCTGCTTGTGTACAGAAGCCCTTGGAGAATTGAACAGAGAACGGCTGCCGTGTGAGCCGTGTGAGCCGTGTGCAGCTCTGTGTGCAGCTCGTGAGGCGGTTTGGTCAGCGCCGTGCAGAGACACAGAGAGTGGAAGGGAGTGCTTGACTGAAGAGGATATGGCAGAGTGAAGTGACAGGCCTTGGGAGGAAGAGGCAGGGGCTGCTCACAAGTGACTAAAACAACAGGTCTGGGATTCAAAGTGTCTTCCTTCACTCCGTTTCTTCTGCCTGCAGCCATCTCAATTTTTCACTTTCCTCTCAGTCAGTTAGCTTCGTAGACTGGAGTGGGTTTTTTCTTCTTTTCAGGGTTTTTCCATCAAAATGACTCTGAAAGGGTTTTTTGTACCATCTTCCTCTACTGTGAGAAAAACAGATCAAGAATATTTTAAAAATGTCAGATAACTTTAGGACTGAAAAGATTCATCGGATAAATCGGGATGAAATCATTGAAATAATCATCAACTAATTTAGAAGTGGATTGTTAACTAACGAATTCATCCTCGCAAAAAAGGTAGTTTGGTTTAAGAATATATAAAACTACAAAAAAAGTCTGACATGTATGATGAAAACCTGTCTGCAAATATGTTTTACTCAAAATCAAAGTGTCAGTCTTAGCTAAATTCTGTAAAAAAAAAAAAATAAAAATAAAAATTTATAATGCATTTTTGTCTAGTTTTTAGATATATTAGCACTATTATACAAAACACATATGTAACTTTTCAGCAAAATATATGAGCTTGATTGAAAGCCAATGATTCCTTCACTAGTTTACTGGCATATTTTTGTGCTTGTGAACAAAATGAACCATGTGATTTTTTTTCTCTCTCTCTCAATATTAACTATTTATTTTAAAGAAGCTCATTTTACTTGCTGAAAAGTTATCTGCAAGTTAGTTTTGCTTCATTTCAAGTGCACCAAGGTGTTTGCACGAGAAACTAGACCAGAAATACTTGGTTTTTACAGTGAGTTGTTTTTTTATTTGTTTTTTTGAATGCTGTAAGTGAACATAATTACAGGCAAAGGTTTTCCATCTTCAACGCAAAACGCTAATTTCTTTTTGGCATGCACACTACAATACTACAATAATGCCAGATAATATTTGCTCTAGAAACTAGACAAACATAATCAGTAAGATTTTGTGGTTTTGAAGTGCTCCTGCTAAGCACCTGTCGTTATTCATTTATTAGATGTTTAATCAAATTAACAGCAAATTAAATCAAGATTTTCACACGCTGATCCTAAAACTATTTCTTTACCTGAAGATGCATCCTTTGTTATCACTTTGAGTGGTCATTTTCCAACTCTAATATACACAGAACTAAAACATTAGATTTGCATTAATTTACAATATTCAGAGTGACAGTTTCCATGTTTTCAATAGTTCCTCTTCCCCCAGTGAATGTGATGCACCATCGGCATGTTAAACTGTATTGATGCTGACTGGATCATCATGGTGAGTGCTCTCCATTGGCTTTCCCATTAATGCGCATACAATATTACAATCCATAAGACACTTGCTTGAGTTGTTAAATATTCACAGCACAAATCGAGTCTTTACTCACTGTCATGTGAGCTGCAGGACGACTGGGGTTGTGGTGGAAATAAAAAGCACACATTTCTGTGAAAATATTTACTGCCATGTACTAAATGCATTTATGAAAAGGAAAATTTGGCTGCTTGATATACATGAAATGTGAAAAGTGGATGTTGGGCGGTTGGACGAATTTATCAATTATCTCTTAGTTGCGGTTATAGCAATATTTTATTGATTGGCGCTGGTAGATATTTGAAACACCCAAAATTACACTGAAATAAATATTTCACACAACCAAAACCATAAACGAAATGCAATAGAAAGTTTTAGTAAACAAAATTGTGCTTCAAAAATTTTTTTTCAGAACAGAAATTATCGAGTTTATTTTAATTTATGGTGCCATCAGTTGATTTATTGATTTACTGCGACAGGCTTAGACATGTTTGAGTCCTTGTTGCTGAAACTGCAAAAGTAATCCCAAACAGATGACTTCGATTGTTTCATTTATTTATGGCAACTGATTCCTCCATTAAAGGACTTTTGTTTACATGTTTCACCCACAAAAAAGTCCAAATGTCACCTGCTCAAATTTTTTACCTAGTCATTTGTTAGACTCACCAATATCATTTAGGAAAATGTCAAACATCGCACACATCTAAAATCCCCAGGAACAAACAGACAATTTGTAGAAATTTTCTGCACATCTACTGCTGCTGTCCTGCAGGGTTTAAACCAAGTGGGCCCCCTCCTCAACATCACGTACTTATGAGGTACAATCTGATTTACTGATGCATCTCCCAGCTCCCACTTCCATTACCGAGTCCCGTTTCTGTGTCGTTAACTCTGCATTTGTCTGTTTAGTGCAGCACACACATGCAAAAAAAAACAAAAAAAAAGACACATGCACACTTCCTCCATCTCCCTCTCCATCTCTCTTCCTCTTTTTCTCATTGGGAAGGGGGAAGCGGGGGGGGGTGGAATGATCGTGTTAGGGGGTTCACAGAAGACTGACTGTTTATTATTGTCTTCGGCCCACTTAACTCTGACAGTAACAGAATGAGATGGGGAGAGAAGCGAGTGCCATTAATCACGGTGTCGGGAGGGCCTGAGCCGAGCGGAGACGCATCCATATCGCATGTGCCTGGGAGAGGAACACAAAGTGATTTTCAGGCCAGCCGGCCTCGTAGCGCCGCTGTGCAGCTCCAAGTTGAGGCTGCTGGCGGATGGAGAGCGGTGGTGGGGGGAGCAGCGGCTATTCACACTCAATCTTCTTCAAATCTTCTGACATGCTGCACCTACAGACACCCCTGTTTCTAGCTAACCTAAACAGGAGTCTGTGAGATTTAAAAAACAAAAAAAACTGGAATACAGACAGTGGAGATAAGAAAGTGCACCTTATTTCAACAGTTAGTTACTTAAACTAACAAAGTGGTTGTTCATTAAACAATCGTGAAGTAAAACAGAAGCAATGTGCAAAACTAAACCTCAAGCTGAAAAAGCTGAAAAACATATCATGATATTAGCATTTCATATCAGTCGATATTATTGCTAATGTTATTATTTTATTATCAATTTTTTCTTCACTAGTAGTATTTCTGTTATCATTATTATCTGTAATGTAAGTACTGATGTATTTTTCCCCGTCATTGTGTAATGCTTTAGTATTTTTATTTTACTTACTTCATCTATCATGTCAACCAAAACATACTCAGGAAACCTGAAAGTAACCTGAGAGTAGCGATGGACTCAGACATGAACCTTCACAGCCACATAAAGACAGTTAAAAAGTCAGCCTTCTATCACCTGAAGATCATTTCCAGGATTGATGTCCCAACAAGATCTAGAGAAACTTAACAATGCGTTTATCTTTAGTAGCAATAATTACTGAAACAGCATATTCACAGGTCTGCCAAAGAAACAAAAATCAAAAGTCGTTCAGGCTAAAACCAGGAAGTTGGAGCAAAACACGCCAGTCCTTCCACTGAGAGAATAGCCTTCAAAATAATGTTAGTTTATAAATCTCTCAACGGCTTAAACGCCTGATGTTGTTGTCTGACCAATCAGGATTTCTGGCTCTGCATCCCCAGAACCAAACATGGAGAAGCAGCATTCAGCTTCTATGCAACACAAATCTGGAACCAACTTCCAGAAAACTGAGAAACTGTTGAAACACTGAGTTCCACCTGCTTTGACTTGTTTTTGACTAATAATAACTGCAACATTGATCAACTCATTTGATGTGTATTGATCACTTTACAGATGACACTTCATAACTTCAATGTTTGTTACTGATTTTCACAATTATTGAGAACATGACCAGTTTATGTTTTCATTATGTGAAGAACTTTGAACTGCCTTGCTGAAATGTGCTAAACAAATAAACTTGATTGGTTATTTAATCACAGTTGATGAAGACAGAGTTCAGAGAAGCTGAGCTGCTGCTGGAAGTATTCTGGTGCCAGAAAGAGTGCATGCGGCTCAGACATCAATGGCAGTCTCAGTCTGTCAGCCGTCAGTCGTCCCGCCACAGAGGGACACTATGACGCCTCGGCGCCGATGACACCCAGCTGATTGACAGCTGTGTCTCTTAAGTCTCCTTCCTCCATAGCAACGCCCGCCGCACACCTTCCCCGGATATCAGTGACACCCAGATGTGCTGCAGCAGCTGTCTCCCAGATTATTCCTGCGCCTCTCCGAGCCACCATCCACACAGACAGCCATCTAAATATTTAATCGTGCCAGAAGGCACTGCTGCGTCTCACACTCGAGCCGAGGAAGTACAGTATCTCCCGGCGAAAAGACAGACTGTGAGAGATGAAAGGCGAGTGTAGAGAAAGAGGTGAAGGGCTGGTGGGGCGTGTGGGGGGGTCAAGACCGGGCCTGGCTGAGCCGAGCTGCAGGTAAGAACCAAAGATGACAGAATATGCCACCAATTTTCAGACTGATGACAGCAGAGAGGGGAAGGATGACAGGTTGTGTTTTGGATATACCCTGAGGACAACCTCGCCAGACATCAAATGTCTAACAAGCCAGACAAGACCATTCTGATTTCATGCCATACCTTCAGGGAGAAACACAACTCCCCTCCCCCCCAAACCCTTAAATGTGACATTGCTAACCATGATGCAAAAATTACATTGTGTATATGTGGATCCGTCTGCCTGACGTTTTATTTTTTTGCCGCTTTATTTCCGTGTGCATGTTCATCAGAGTGTGTCATCACTGACAGCTGATCAGAAAATACACAGCGCCTGAGGTACTTTCTGTAATTTTGACTTTTTTTTTTCCTCCCTCCCTCCCAGCCTATCCACCCTCCGCCCCAATCCTTGGCTCATTCCCAAGCAACAGATTGCTGCTGTCGCTGGAGTTGCGCCTCACAGATGGAGCAGCATCACTTCCTGAGGAGCCTGACAGGATCAATCCAGGAGCTCATTCGCTCACAGTCAATTAAGCCATGTTAGTTTTGACAGGAGCCACGGGCGAAATAACAGCCGTCACTGTCTGGAAGGAAAATAGTGTGACCGCGCACACAAACACAGGAATACATTTGTTTACTGTAGGGTGGACTGCTGGTGCAGGAGATGCCGCTGACGTGGCAGAGAGCAACGCTCGTTTCGTTTGCGTGTGAACATAAAAGCACCTCCGGTGACCTATTGAACTCCAAAACCAGGTCCAATCATGACCTTCGTCGGTCCTGATGGCGTGTGCCGTCCATCCCACACCTTCGCCTTCGTCATTTCCGCCGCTGCATCTTTGATTCCACGTCTCCTCTGATTCCGTAATAATCCTGATTGTGCTGCAGCGAATAATAGAGTAACGCAGGAAAAGTGAAACAAGGCAGAAATCTTTGCGCGCCACCAACTGAGAGAAGAGGTGGAGCCGGTCTCTTTGAACCCATTGGAAGGAGAGTGAAACTCTTTGATTAGGACATGTAGGTAGGTAGCTGTGGGCGATGGACTGAAAACACTTGGCATCTGCTTGCAAGTCTCCACACACCCGAGGTGAGGGACACACACAGCACCGCACACACACTTTCAGAGGCTGAGCCTGGCTTTACCCTGGGCATCATTACAGACACTACACATCCCTCCTTTGAAGGGTTATCAAGGCTCCTCATTAAAGATGTCCCTGGCTTTCTTAGTGATGTGGGTCTCCACAGGGCGTAATATACCCCCTTTAATTAGTTTGCAAACTCATTAGTGTGTGCTGGGCAATTAAATGTCCTTCCTTCAGAATAGTTTACAACAGGACAAAGGAATCCCAGGGGCCGTCAAGGAAGTAGGGCTCATAGCGGAGACAACTGTCCCCTCTGCAGGGGACCATCATTAGGGAGCTGCAGCCCCTCGATCATTCCCAGTCCACTCCGCAGTGCTCAGGGACAACCTGCTTCTTCTGTCTGTTTAATGGTGTCGGTTACAGAAATGAGCAATTTTACAGCCCTCTAATCAAACGTTCGGATCGCGGCATCATTAAAGAGGGCCTTAACATTTTAATCGGAAACGTATGCTTTTCTACGTCCACCTTTGGCTGACATGTTTGGTCCTGAGGAGAGAAACTTCAGCACGTAAGATTCAGAAGCGCTGCAAGCTCCTTGCATCAGACCAACACAAACTTATGTCATGAGTGAGGTATGCTGCTTTAAGACGGGGCAAAAATGAAGACCTGCAGTTTTGGAAACTGAAAGTCAGAATGAAAACTTCTCCTACTGACGAGGCACCTAGGAAGAGAAAACATTGAGGCTCTAAGTATTTAATATCTAGGTTTTTATGGGAATGTTGATTTTTCAGATGAATTTGAGGAGCTATTTTGACAGGTGCACTTAATTTTTTTGAGTGCACCGTAGCTGGGTGCTGGTCTTGATTTGGTCTCTGGTTTAGTGGTCTTGACTACAACACTGCTTCACGGCTCCTTGGCTGCATGTCCCCCCACCCAGTTCAGAAATCCTTTCTGTTGGATTTCTTATTAAAGTATTAATACTTAATATTAACTATTAATATTAATGCTTAAGTATTAAAAGTAAAATAAAAATGTGCCTTTACTCAAGTAAAAATGTCAATGCGGTACTTTTACTTGAGTATATTTTTGTCTGTGTATTTGTACTTTTACTTCAATACAGTTTTTTGAGTACTTTCACCACCACTGAAGTTACATGATTTATTTGAATTATGGTTGACCTACAACAGATAAGCTTTGGTTCCACCAGGCCCTCATATTACAGAATATTTGTAATTATCTATAATTTGTTACTGAGCAGAAAATTTAAAGTTCAATTTGTGATAATTAAGACCAGCAGACATCATGACCTGCTGCAAAAAGTTAAAACAGCTGCTGTCTGGAAACTCCTACAAACTACAGCCAAGTCTCTCATGAAAACAGAAACAATTATCTACTACTGTTTTTAGCAACAGGAGTGAGAAAGATCTAATTAAAGTGGAAATAAAAACGACCAGGCAGCTATTTCACAGATGCAGTCGCCTATTTTGTAGAAATTCAAATCAAGTTAAAACAAAAAAATATCCTGGATGATTCATTTGATGTAGCATATATTGTTGTTTAGCATTTTTTACAGTTTTTTAAAAATATTTGCAACATTTATATATTCCAGTTTATCTCCATCCAGGCTGCGCTGTCCTGCTTGTTTTTCACAGGCCTCTGCTCCAACATACTCCATTCAGAGGAATGAATTACCTCCTCAGCAGGTCGTCCAGTCCTGCAGCAGCTCGTTAATGACTCATCAATTCAAACCAGGGAAACATCTAAAACATGCAGGGCGCCGTGCCCCAGAGAGCAGCGCGAGGGAAACGTCGGCCTTTTCATCAGCAGCCGAGTCGCTGCTGGCTCAAGGCGTCCACCTCCGCTTGTGCTGATCCGTCCGTCATTCATCTGCTCATGAATCCCAGCAGGTTTCACAACTTCTGACTCCATTTCACTTAAACACTTTACTAATGCACAATTGGAGAAGTTCATTTATTCCCCCATGAAATAACATTCTGAAAACTTTCAAATGCACAAAGTTAGAAAACCAAATTTGTCTACAGTTTTGGTTTAACTACCGTTAAGCTACGCGAGAAAACCAAATCCAGCTTTTCATGGCAGCAATTCCAATGTGACACTTTCATATCTGAAAACTACCAGATATGCATCTGATTTAGTACCAAACCATCGGTGTGTTAAAAAAAAAAGACTTCAAGATCAAGCAATGCATTTGTGGCATTAGCTTCTGCAAATCCTCAAAAACGAATTCTGAGAAAAACAGGAATTAGAAAAAATAAAGAATTTGAGGGAAAATTAATTCTAAGAAAAAGAGTCAGAATTTTAAGAATTCTAAGAACAAAGTCAAAATTCTGAGATTGAAGTCAGAATTGTTTTTTTAGTGTCTCTAATCCTCTTCAGTAGAATTGTGCTGCTAGGCTCTGAAGTTTATTAAATGAATTAGACTAATGTGCCTGTAACTTAATAATTGGACGCGTTCGCCTTGTTGTGATCCCACAGTAGGAAACGTTTCATAATTAAATGTGAAAATATTGTAAATAGGAAACTAAAGGTTTATTTTATCCTGTTTTTGAAGCAAGCTGCAGCAGACGTAGAATACCTGTAGTAAACACCCAGTTATGATGAACATGGAGGCAGGGAGGGCAGGCTGCTCCCATGTGAGAGACACATTAAAATGATGAGCCTCTATTTTGAGGAATGTAAAATATATTTTTCCCTCTCTTTTTATGGATTTATACTTGGTTTATCATCTGAGGTTCACAGCTCTGCAGCCGCTCTGAGACTGGCCCCGGAGGAGCCCGAGGCACATTTCACTGCACTGTGACTCTCTATAAATCCAGCTAGCATGAAATCTCAAGGAGCCAACGCTGTGAAGAGAGCCAATCTGCCTGTTTACACCATCTCATCTTACACTGAAGCCTTGGCGCCTGCCCTGCCGGAGCCCCCCTCCGCTCCAACCCCTACATGTTTGCAGAAGTGTTCATGCTGAACAAAGTGATTGTATCATCTGGGCCCGCTCTTCCATTTGTGTTGCTGCTTCTCCCGAAACCTGTTTCAAGCTGTGTCACCCCCAACTCAGGCGAAGTTTGAAAAATGGAAGAAGGGAACCATGCAAAGTGGACACATTCTCCAGCCTGCCGTAAAATAACCGGAGGATGGACCATTAGCCATTTGCTGCTACCGACCGGGCTGCAGATCCTGTATCTGCACAAACAGAAGGTCACATAAAATTTAAGACTAACTCACAGAGGAAGCGTTGTAGCATTTAAAAACAGACACTGGGAGCAAACTTTCTCCCCATCACAATCTGACGTCAGCCATCTATGGTCCAGGCATGTTCCTCCACTTTTCCCAGACAGAAACCAGTCAATTTGTCATCCAGTGACGAGGTTGAACCTTTAATTAAAAGGGAGGGCTGCCATCATCAGCGCCCAGCTAAATGCCACATGATAAATAATGGCAGAAGATCTCCAAAGCTCCCTTGGAGTTTGTTTCACTCGAGGGGATAAAAGGCCACACGCGTTCCAGGGCAACTGCATATCAATATGTTAAAGAGGTGCAATTGTATCAATTGATTAAATGACCCAGATGCAAACTAAGCGAGCTTCAGAGGCCTGGTTGTTGGTGTGTCGGCCGCATCGCGTCGGCCTGCCTGGTATCAATGGAAAGCAAGAGGAGAGAAGTGACATTATTAAGGTAGATGATGGGTTTCTGAGCAGATCATTCACTGAATGCAATCGATAGCTCTGCGTCTAAACGCTCAGGCAGAAATTACTCTCCAAGGCAAACCGGCCAGGGGAAAATGACACCGCCATGAAATGCGTTGCTACGGACACCATTAGAAACGATTGGCTAATTACAGCCATGAGAAATCCTGATTCTTTATTGGTCCTTTAAATTTACCATGAAGACACGGCGGCACGCCAAAGCCCCCGCGATGGTGTGTGCATAAACGCACTCACCGGCCACTTTATTAGGTACACCTTGCAAGGAGACGGTTTCACATGATGATGTCACACACTCACTGAATTTATCAGTTGAACATCCATCACAATTATTCCACCTGATCTGACCTTTGTGACATGCAGCATCACTCCACACTGCAAAAACAAAATATTACCAAGTATTTGTGGTTTAGTTTCTTACTAAATATCAAATATCTAAATCAACTTAAAGTAAAAGAAGTAACTCTAATAGGTAACAGTTCAGCAAGACATAGGAGTTTGTTTTAAGTCAAAACTCCTTATATTGCTGAAAAACATGGTAAACTACAATGTTAAAAGTACAATTATTTTCCAGTAGAACTAATACTTTGTCAACTTCAATATTAAGGAATTACTGAATTAAAATAAGCTCCTATTATTTCAAATGTTTTTTGCACTAGAAACTTGTAAGTACACATTGCAAGTCACAATAAATCAATGTATTATTACTTTGCTTTTGATCTCAACTTTTTTGAAGGACAATTTTGTTTAAGGAGACTCCATAATTCATCTTATTTGGTATTTTGTTTCTTTATTTTTGGATATTTAAAATGTCTTCCAGTTCCACTGTTAAATGTTCATTAGAATTTAAAATGTTTTGATTTTTTTCTTGTATTATTATGCCACTACCATTGCATGAGATAAAAATGGTCTCAAAACAACATATTATAGTTCATTGCAAAAAGTTATGGGTCAGGTTTCCATCCACAAAATGTGTTACTTGTAAGTTCTAGATCTAGAAACAAGAACAAAAGTAGTTGGTAAGATTTTGTGTTTTTGCAGTTTGAACATTCATACATCGATATGAATGCAAGCGACTACTCTTCCTACTGAGCCACACTTACCCTGCGTTAGCGACAGACCGATGGCCTTCATAGCTCTTAAAGGAGTCAGAAGAGGTGACATTTGGATCTAACCAGGATTCATGATTCCCAGAATGAGCCGTATATTTGTATGTCTGGGTAATAGCAACAGGTGTACCTATTAAAGTGGCCTGTAAGAGTGCAGCGCTGCAGACGGCGAACGCTCCTGCCTTTTGTCTCATATCAGGTCATCCATCGGACACTCTGACACCCCCATCATCCACGCAGCCTTCACACCACGCCGCATCAGCACATCTCTTCAGAATTGGTTCATTTCACTCTCCTCATAATCAGACAGCTTAATCTTGACCCTCCAAATATGGAAAATTATCGCCCTGTCTCCCATCTCCTCTTCCTCTCAGAAACCCTCGAACATGCTGTCAATTCCACTAAATTCCTCTCTCATCTTTCTGCACTTGATCCCCTAATCTTGCTTTTGTGTCACTCACTTGATAGAAACTCTTTTCTCCACAACTCAGTGCTTAAGACACAACCTCCACTACCTGCTTTAATCATGCTGCTCCGCTTTGTACAGGAGTCGACATGAACTGCAGATTATTGTGCATCTTTGATCACTTGACAAGTGATTTATAGCCAAAATAATGCATGAAATTTGAAATGTCATTCCTTCTGCAGGGCTGTGCAAGTCATTAATCAACCTAGCAGCTTTAACAATCACTGTCTTTGCACATCTATGCATGCTGAAATAATAAAATGCATTTTAGCGCCAGTATAAATTGACTGTCAAATGTATTTTTCCACCAGGTTCTGCACTTTGAAATGTTCATTATGTAAATATGTCTGCCAACTTTCAAAGTATGCATGCTCAGTTTCTGAAAAATGTTAAGCAGAAGCAGCACATTTATTTCACTCATTCAACATCTGCTCATGAAAACTGAGGAATCATTCTTCACTTATTTTAATGTCTCATGGCTGTCAGCTTAGGCAATTCAAAGCTCTTTGTTATGATTAAGGAAGGATCTTTATCTTGATTAGGATATTTTTACAAGTTATTGTTGATAAAAGTTTGGGGCCAACTTTTGAAGAGTAAAAAAAAAAACCATGTCTGTTGAGACGTTGCGTCCTACTAATACTGACTTATGGTGCTTCTGATTGGCTGTAAGTTTACTCTGATTAGTGGCTTGCTTCTAGTATTTATCATCTAATTTGCACCAACTTCTAAAAATACATAAGAATATGCATTTAAAGCATATTTTATGAATGCAGAGTATCTTTATTCTAATGGATTATGGTACAAATGCCAGTCCTGAAGTCTCAACAACCTCTGTGACTTTAGGTTCCTGCATAAAAAAACACAGCAGAACAGATCAATTTGCCAATGTCTAGAAAAAACAATCCTGTTTACAGAAACAATAAAGAGCAGAGCTGTTACAAAGTCGACCTTTAGAGTTGAAGGTTGTTGCAGGTTTGGATCGAGCCAGAACTTCCCCATTGATGCTTGGATTTCTAACGTCGCATGTTATCGCTTACACCCGGAAACGTGGCCATGCGCAGAACGCGAAAAGGACGATCCGTTGACACGCCATCCATAGGTGCGCCGCTGTGGCACAACATTTCTGCTGACAAAATGAGACTCAGAGACGTAGTCATGATCAAACTCAGTGCGGCGCCACACAGCAAAGTGAAAGGTAATGCAGACAAACTTTAGAACAGCTCAAAACTACTAATACTGTTATATTTCATCACGCTCTGTGCTGGCTACGCCACACACACACACACACACACACACACACACACACACACACGCACACACACACACACTCGTTGTTATAGCAACTGACAACACCACTTTATGTTTCGAGAGTCAACATCACAAAACACAAAGAACAGAACATTCAGTCTCTTCCGGTTTATTCAGGCTTGATGTTTATTTTGAGATTATTAATAAGTGATCGCTGTGGTAAATTAGCTACCACTGCCATTGGTTAACCTAACAGAGCGGCGGTTAATTAACTAATTTAAACACCTGCTCTACTGATCGACCGGCAGAGATTGATAGATTCACACAGAGACATAAAAAACAAAGACATGATACACAACAACAAATAAAATCTGAGAGGTGACGTGTGAGTTTTTTTTTAACTAAATCGAAACGCACCGAATCCCGCAGCACATCTACATGTTAAGGAATCATAGTCAAGCTAGCACATCTGACCTCTTTCCCGCTCCCTCGCTATTTTCTTTTTAATTAAGACTTTTTCCTGACCTTGTTATCTATTTATGTTAATGCTGACAAGTTGACAGATAAAGCCAATGGTAGTCATTGTAAAGCAGTTTTTGCTCTCCTGGGAGCTGGAGGGCATGACGACATGTTGGACCAGAACTGCACCCTAATTATGGTGGACAAAGTATTTGCAGCGCTTCACTTTTTCCATTTTGTTTTTTTGTATCCATATTCTAAACTTAACCTCTTTTCTTCAAATGCAGCAACAAACTTCCAAATAAATGCAATTTGTAATAAGGTTGTAAGATAATAAAATGTAGAAATATTGAAGCATTATGAAAATGTTCCAGATAAACTGTAGAAAAGGCCACAGATTTTTCATCTGGATTAGAGGACCACAAAGAAAAATCAAATGGGGAGCATGGATGAAAAAGAAACTAAAGTGGTTTTCTGTGTTGTCAGATTTGATCATTTAATCTCTTCCAGTCCTTTGCAGAACATTTTCCTGTAATGCTCCAGGTGAGATTCACAGAGCGAACCGTCTTAACTGAAGCCTGAAAATAAAACCACAAGTAGTCCAGATCAAACTCTCCAACATCGAAGTCAAACAGGAAAAGCCCAATCAACAGCAGCCAAAATATTGATATTGTCAAATTAATTAATCCAAAAGTCATTTATTTACAGGAGAGAAATGGAAATTATAGTAAACTGACCTGAAACCAAGCTCCAAATGGTTCCAACGAACTAATTGACTAATCCGAGGAGGATTTTTTTTTCCATCAGATCACAATTGATCTTTACTATCTTTCTGTTTTTTCTTCAGAACAGATGATGTAAGAATGCCTGTTGCATGTTTTACAAATTCTCCATTATGTCTGTTAATGTTCTGAGAGTTTGTAATACTTTTTCTGTGGTGCATGTTATTCCTGAACTCCTGGTTATTCCAACATTTCTTGTGTTCAAATATGATAAAATAATTCATCCATGACATTCAAAATGCAAAGAATTCTCGTCAGTTTGATGAAATAAAGTGTTTTTCCCAAACATCCGCTGCAGTCTCTATGTAGATGCAGCGGTTCTGCTGCCGTTGCTCTAGGTGATGTGAGAAAGTCAAACATCTGGAGTTGCTGCTAGTAACAGGGAATAAATGTGAAACTCGTCTGAAATGTTTTGAAGGCTCAAGCAATAAACAGGAGAGAAAACATCATTGCTGGCAGATGTTACATTTTTGGGAACATTTTTATTCATTTGCTGCATGAACATTCTCATGCATCAAGTATTTAAACTCTACCTTTAATCACATCGTCATCTGTTCTCTTTTCATACAACATCCCAATCAACCGATACAAATACTGTTAATAATTCAAGCCTCATTGGTGTACTTAATCTACCTCATTTTCTAATCTTCCTAATAATTCATTTGTTCAGTGATTAATTAGACTCATTTATGTCAAGTGGAAACAACATTTGTTTTTAATTGTGCATGTCAAAAGAATTTTCCAGTCATCCTATTTAGGCTCGGCGGAGAGCAGTCGGAGCTTTGGCCGCCACAGGGTTCCCCGCGCTCGCTTCTTCTCTGCGACTTCTCCGCATCCGCCAGCGATCAGACTTTCCACCAAGGCGCCATATGTGGCATCACAGTTAATTACTCAAGAGAAATTGGCTGAAGACGAGGCATAACAGCAGGTGAGGCGCTCCAGCCCAGAGCTAAACCAACACTAACTGGTCAAGCTCAGCTGCCCTCACTCCTCCACTGGCTGAGACACGCAGGATGGGCCCAATCATGCTGTTTCGACTTCATTACAGATCAGGGAAGGTGCAATTAGTAGGATCCCCCCCCCACCACCAGTTTATAATTACCTTAAGACAGCCACTTAAACAGAGAATGTTATAAATCAGTTCCTGTTGCCCGTCGGAGCCCCAAACGCTACATTATGGCAACAGATGTCGGCTGCAGCCGTGGACAGGCCCCTCGGTGGCAGCGACAGCCAGCAGCATCGGCGGCTCGTCTAATGACTAGGAACAGCCTGCAGGTTGGAGTCTGCAGGGCTCCTTTGCTTCAAGATTATGACTTTATATGTAGCAAGTAGCAAGTTGAGAAAAGAAACGCACGAGGCTCCCGAGAAAGAATTAAAGGTCAATTAGGAGTCTGTGCAATGCAACAGAAAACCGCTCATCTGGTGCTGAAATACAGTGATGCAGCAAAACGAACACAGACAGACGACGCAGAGACAGAAAAACACAAACGTTTTGGACTCCCATTTCCATGATAACAGTGTTTTGGCCAAACCAGAACCACAAAATTAGAAATTCAATGCAGGACATGTATATGTAAACATTTGGAAATGATAAATAATAATAATCTGATCATCATCAGAATGATGAAGATCTGCACAGTGAGAAACATTTATGTCGCCAGCAGAGCCTCAGATCATCTGCTCTCGTAGAAAGCAACCCTCTGTGTCAGAAAGTTAAAGTTTCACCGTCTACTACAGGATTGGCATGCACAGTACATCACTTCCAGCACTATTTATAGTATTTTTACTGAGTGTATTAAATTGTCATTTTGTAGATTTTTACCATCTGTCTAAACCAGAAACCTGCAGCCTTTTCAGACCTAAGAGTCATTTTTGCCCCCAGATCAGCAAAATAAGATACAATTAGAGCTGTAAGTTTCATCACCGTATAATTTTTGATAAATGTCTAGTTCAGAAAATATGTTCTCATTTTTAAACTCTATTTTATTTTAGTTTTAAAGTTTGAAAAGGGAAAAAAAAACAAAAAACTGCCCTAAAGAATACAGATACATTTCCTTCTGTTGAAATTTAGACATTTTTTAAAAGTTCATATTTTCCAACTTGAGGATAAGTTTGAAATAAATGTATTTAATAAAAAAAACAACTACAGAAACCAGCATTTGTTATTTAATTTATATTTAAAACATCTGTTGAATCACTTTAAGTCAGTTATGAAGGGCCGTTGTGGAACACCAAAAGAGCCACTCATGGCTCCAGAGCCGCAGGTTGCAGACCCCTGGTTAGAGACTGGAAGGTGAAAAATAACCTTCTAGCTAATTCTAGCATATTGACAGAAGTTATTAGAATCCACTGTCCCTGTAATAAGTGACTATATATCTTTTAATTGTGTTTTAATCTGCAAGCGGACAGTTTTCTTCCTGTAGTTATTTTTGGAAAAAAAATTCACAAGGCTTTAATTATTGTTATAATATTTTAGTTAATAATAAATTTCTGGTTTTCTATACTTTATAAAATGTTTTAATTGTAACCTCAAGGTTTCAAAAACATCCCACCTTCGCCACCTCCACAGAGGTGGGATTTGCTGAGTTTGCATACATGAAACCACCAAGCCAAGGCGGAAAGACATCAGCAATGACCTCGTCTGGGTAGTACGGTCATTTTCAAACTATTTTAACTCATTCTGCAGAACCCGAGACATTATCGACAAGTAGCAAAACTTCATAGGAAATCAGAACCAGAATGAGCTCGGATGGCTTGTTTGGAAGCGTTGGATGAAAAAGAAATGGCATCACGAACAGAGTTACCGCTGCTGGTTTATTATTTTTACTTATTTCACATTTAAAAACAGTTGAGTGGCTGCTCCAGATTCAAAGGTTTTGTTCCTGCTCTTAGTGGAAGCACCTCTACATGCAGAGAGACTAAAATATTATTTACAGACGGGGTATCTTCATTGGACACCTGCTGTTTCTCAGTTATGTTGAAGTATTTTGGGTTTAGGGTGTTAGGTAAAAGAAACACAAAAACAAACAAAGTATCATGCTGACAAATCCTCCAGAAGAGCCCCATAAACAAAGCGCAGATTTGGCGTGTTTTCTAAGGGTAGAGCTTTTGTTTATCAGCAGCTTTTCCTAACGAGGAAAGAAGATCCTCTGCAACCCAAACGTTGGCTCAGACTATCAGCTTTCCTTTGTTCCTGCTCCTGTGTTGCTTCAGCCTGGTATAGCCATCACTTGTTCCGTAATTTGAGAACAGTTTATAAAAATAACAAAACACTAATTAATTTTGCTTAAACACGATTGGCTGAAGAAGAGAAAGCCAACAAAAGTTTGTATTTACAAGGCTGTGAGTAGCCTGGAAACGCAGCAGGAGGTATGAATACCAATGATCCGTTTGAAATGGCTCTGACACAGAAAAACGAGTTGTGCAGAGATGACATTCCTGTCCCTGAATTTTTAAAAACGGCAGTGTAGAGAGGAGCCCACCTCTAACCTCGTCTCCCTTGTGTTTGCTAGCAGGAAACATATTGCTTCGGTACGATCAGCGGCGGAGAATAAAAACCCTTCAGACCGCGTAAAAGAAAAATCAACAGTTATAACCATGAATCTCTCCCTCTAAAAATAAACCTGAATGAGTCTCTGAGCTTTAATGAACAGCGATCATGTGGAGGGGATTTATCTTACTGGAAGAGCCACACTGACGAGAAATAAATGTCTTTTCAAACCAAGAACAGGCTTGGCATCTTTAATTCTGTGAAATTTATTAGAAAAAAATAGCTTTGCTGTCTCAGTTTCATGTTTCAGCACAAGAAGCGGATTAAAAAAAAGAAAAAAACGAATCCACAATGGCTGCATGAAGATGCACTGCAGGGAGCTCTGCTGCAGTTACAGCTCAGTGCAAAACTGCTTGTCGCTTCTGGTCTGGTGATTGATTGTGTTTACATTTTTTAATACATATTCAGACTCGTTTCACTGGATTGCAGAATAAAAAAATGTTTTAAAAATATGGAAGAAGGATTGAAGCAATAGGCAGAGCTTTAAAATATATTCTTGCACAATCTGGGTTTATTTTATTATTTACTTTAAACATTAATAATGTCATAGTTGTATCTTTCAATACGTCTACTTCCACACGTTCCTGCTGGCTGCAGCAGTAAAGTGAAAGAATAAAATAAAAATAAGATGCACTTCATGCTTAAAAGTCATATTTTTTTGGAACTGCCTTGACAAAATTTAAGGAAGAAAAAGTACATTTCAGAGCAAAAAAAAAAAATCTACAACATCTTTATAGACATAATATGTCAACGTCAGGGAAGTACAGTAACTTTTTTTCTAACCAATATCAAAAGTTTTCTCGTTCAAAAGCCCAAAAACCGATAATAATCAATAACATAACTGGAAACAAAACCGAACAAGATTTAAAACAGATGATTCTTTAAAAGAAGATATAAAATTTTGACAAGAAAAACTATTAAGCCAAAATATACCAACTGAAATAATTTATTTTAATAAGGTGCATTACTTATTGGTGTAAAAGAAAAATGAAAAGAAGGTCCAGAACTGATCAGGGATATAAAGTGAAAAACATAAAATGAAAAAGCTCGAATAAATTAGATTTAAAATACATGCTTTCATATTACTAATGTATGGTTTTGCATATTTATAACACTTATAAATATCTATCCATATGGGAATATGACCAGTGGAGGGCAGCATTTCATATAATGACAGTAGAAGAAGCTCATGTCATGAACATACGTTCAGAAAGGAGAGATCAGTGATCTATCAGCCAGACCAGAATCTGACGCAGCAACGATTTGGGTTTCTTTGCATCTTTTTCAGGAAATATGGTGGCAGGATCAGGGCTTGGTCTGCAGTTAGGAGGCTTTGCTGAACCAAGAGTTGGACCCTGAATTTCCTGGTTCATCGACCTTCCAACACGTCTACAGTGATGGGAAACAGATTGTAAACGAAAGCGGCAGATCTTCCTCCCCAGGGTGCCGGAGCTCAGCCGCTGTTCGGGAACAAGCTCCACCATCTTTGAGGAGCGCCATCATCTTCAGAGGATTTGGCAGCCAGATCCCCTGATCCATCGAGGCAGATCCAGAACTTTCCTGGGGGAATATGCATTGCTTTTGGTCTGAGCCACTTTTCTCAAGTTCCCCAAAACGTATTTTGTATTGAAATGAAGCTAAACAGAGCTCCAGGGCAGAGAGGAATCCACAGCCTAATAATCTTCTTGCTCCTTAAGAAAAGCCCAGTGGCATTTAGGTTCTGGGTGCCACTGATAAAAAAAAAAGAAAAAGGAGCCCTGAAATGTTTATGCTAAAATCTGAAAAGCTCAGCAACATTATCGAGTTCTTAAACCAGCTCTAAGTGTCAGCTTGAAACTCCAGATGATACCAAAGTTTTAAGAACCCAAAACCACTGAAATCTTTCATTAGAAGTTCAAATGTTTCCTCTGAATAAAGTGGCAGAGAAAGTGCTAAGTTGTCCGGAGCAGAGAGTGGCCATCCTGTTCCCCACATGTTGCTACAACCGTCAGTAAGGCTACGTCTGAAAACTGAAGCAATTGATTTTAATCAAATCAGATGATTTTAATCAAATCATCTGGTGGTAAAAAAAAAAGTTCTGGTTGCAAGCAGAGTTATGGCTTGGAAAACAAGCACCAAGCACCCTCCTACTGGATGGCTAAGGAGTAAGTAACTTGTAAGGAAAGCAGCTAAATGGCCATCCTGAAATTTCCAAACTGATCAGGGTTAACATTTTTAATTACTTGCTGTACACTCCAAAGCAAACTGTAAGAATGGACGGTGTTTTCACACCCGACAGTCCGGTAGATTTGGTAGACAGTCCTTTGATTGTAGGATTTTCCTTAAGTCTTCGGCAAAAGTCCATGAGTCATTTCGCCATAATTTCTTCGGCTTGCACGTTTGTTTTGGTTGTATTCAGGCAGAATGCCCTGTGCTGTGGTCCACTTTCTGCTTTTGGAACGACCTCGTTCACATATGCATTCGAACTTCAGAGTTCTCTTCACTTCAACCAAACCCAGACCGAAGTTTGTAGATGGACCAGAGTTCGCCATTTGGTTCGCATCAGAGTACGATTACGCATTCACACCTCCTCAAACAAAACTGGACTTTGTAGGAAAATGGATTTAAGTTGTTTTAAAGAGGATTAAAAAGGTCTGATGAGAATACATTCTTATAGTAGGATTGTTCTTTTAGGTCTCTTCTCCTGGTCCCAAAAATAAAGGAAGGAGGATCATCATCTTGCTTTAGCACATGGCTGAACATGTAAATTATCTGCCGATGATTTCCAGCAACTTTTAGCCAATTTCCCTGGAATCGATGTAAAGCTTTTCTCCAGTATTCCAGTATTTCCTCTCCATCATGTATTGGAGAACATGATGGAGAGGAAGGTAAGCTCTGCCTCTTGCAGTTAGCAGCAACCTATTGAGCTTCCAGTGTCTCAACACTGCAGTACTGAGGAAAACATGGCTGCTTTGACTCTGATTCTTTCACTACATCCTTTTCTCAAAGTGTTCTTGGAAAAGAAAAGCAGCCATTTTCATTGCTGGAAACTGCAGCATGGTTGGTTGGAGAGCAGAAAATTACTGAAACACTAAAAAATCTAAATGGACCCCGACAGCATGATGAATTGGTATTTCAGTGTTTCTGCTAATTACAACAGCCAAGCAAGCAAAACCTGGGACTAATTGTTTTAAAATTACAGGTTTTACTGCAAAGATGAACTAATGGAAAAATAAGATTTGGAAGGATTTTTTTCCTCATTTATCAAGTGTTGTATAATATTAACAACCTAGGATGTCTAAACAGAACAGAGGAATATTAAACAGCCCAGCCATGACTAAATGACAAGCTTCATCCTGTAGACTTCATCCTAGCATTGTATATTCAAAGTATGTGACACTCTGTGCTGTCACCATGCTTGTGAGCTCCTGTGATAAAATAAAAAAAAAGCCATTAACCAGTGCGCCGTTTGACCTCCCTGTCATCAGACACGTAAAATCCATCAGGCCGTCGGTGCAGAAAGAGAGCGCGATCCTGTCATTTGTGTAACGTCTGCACCGCAGTGTGAAGTTTGCCATCCTGCCCGCTTCCCTTCCCTTTGAGAGAGCCGTGAGTGATTTCTGTCAAATATGCTGCTTTGGAGCCCTGAAAGTAATGACAGAGACATAAACAGCGTTTTCTGCTTTCGCCTCTACGTAGGGCTTTTATTTGGCCTTGGTGGCAAATGTCTCGCTGATATATGCTTCAACAAGAGGACATGCAGTGAGCTCGGTTCAGCTGCTTGTTGATCGCAAGATGAAATATGAAAATCCTGCTTTCCGTTGACCAAATTCAGAGGTTTCTGGAATCTTTTCGGCAGTAATTAATCCCAGGAGGTTCAGTTTGCTTCAGATTTGTGGCCAATGGGAATAAAAGTCATTGGGTTTTTATTTTGTTTGTTTTTTTTTCTGTCCATGCAGGAGTTCGTGCTGTTATTTTTTTCTTGCTCGGAGGCACAGCCAGCCTTATCTGGAACGCTGTTTGTGGGATATGATTGTGGCCGGTTCATGTGTCACAGTTACCACAGCTGGACACGTTTGGAGGTCAGTGAGAGGCAAAGTCTTTACCCTTGCGTTGATTCCCAGTGACACCCGGTGGAGCCCTGCATGTCCCTCTGACAGTGGCTGCAGCAATCTATTACACACACACACACACGCACACACCCACACACCCACACACACACACCCTCCATGGGCTGCCACCTTATCGTGGTGGGGGGGTTTGCGTGTCCCAGTGATCCAGGAGTTCTGCTGCCCAGTGCAGACGGTTCTAGGTGAGGGACCAGACCAAGTGCAGCCCAAAGATCCCTTATGATGATACGACCGTTGGAAACAGGGGTTGTTCTCTCCGTACATGAGGTCCCACCCTGGAGCCACCCTGGCCTGGGGCTGGGGCACGCTGGGGAGCCCCTGGTGGCCGGTGGTGGTATGACAATAAAAACCCCTGAACTATATCAACAATATGTGCACCAAGCAATACATACACTTAGCATTCCACAGGTAAATGCTTTTAGTCTGGTTAAGAATAATAATTGTACTGTCAATAAATAACGTCTAATCGATGTTCTTAGTTACCAGAGGATCAATAAGGCCTTAATCAGCCCAGAGGTTCAAACTGATGAAACATGAGGATGGAGGCTCTCTATTAAAACATTCCTCACCATCTTCCATGTTCTTTCAGCAAACAGTTGAGACAGAGCTGGTTTTGGTTCCACCTCTATTGACCTGCTGTTTTACCCGCCATTGAAAGTTTTCTTAAAAGTCTGTCTGTCTCTCTGCAGGTCATGTGACCAAACCAGAAAACACACTGGAAATATAGAGTACAGCATTCCTTGTTTTACCTGGCAGCCATCTTGGTAGGCGGCTGCTATGACAACAATAAACAATTACACCAGAACATTACAAACTTTGTTTACGTCTATTTATGATACATTTTCTTTCCCACTATCGTTTTCTATCTGGCCCCAAATGGAAATGAGTCAAATGCTCCTGATATACGGGATAAAAACAATGAATCAGGAATTATTCTTGTTTTGAAGGTAAAGAATAAAGAGTAGGATAATTGGTGGTGGAATGATGTCACTCCACCAGCAAAGGGAGATTCTGTGATGTCACGGCCGAGGCTGTCAGTGATGTCATCAACTGGAGAATCGTATGTAACACAATTCTGCACATTTGTCATTGCTTGCAATACCCCTGACTTGTTCAGACGCTCGCAAAACTCTTTAAGGAAGTTTTCCAAACGACGATTTTAGCGAAAGCATTAGGAGAAAAAATGTCTCATCGTTCACCGACATTCAACTTTGAACTGATTGGACCCCACGGGAGAAGGGGAGCCCAGCAGAACCACCAAGGCGGGTTCCCTTCTGTGCAGCCCAATGCCTCCCAAGGGGAAATCGGTAGGCTGAGCTCCCTCCTGGAGATGGAGAGAGCTGGAAGGTATGAAGACCACCAGCGACTGGCCCACCTGGAGGCAGAGCTGGAGCGAGAGAGAGAGAAGAGTAAGGGCCTCCAGGAAGAAATGGACGCACTTCAGACTTCGTACAAGGAGCTGAGCTCCAAGTACGAAGCTGAAGTTGCTCTGGTGAGGCTGGAGGCCCAAACACAGAAGGTTTATGAAGAGGGAATCAAAGAAGCACAAAGAATCCTGGAGAACGAGAGAGCGGAAAAGGACCAGATGTACAAAGAGCTCCACTGCCGGTACGAGACGGACATCATCCATCTGCAGCAGCAGAATGAGTCGTACCGGCAGAGGATCAAGCAACAGACAATGTCCCTTGGTAACAGAGAGCAGCTTCTCCAGGAAAGAACGTTTTGTGCCCTAAAACAGCAAGTTAAAAAACTGCAGCAGCAGATCACACAGGAGAGAGAAAGTCATCGAAAGAAATCCGAGGAGGACGAGGCAATGCTCGACATCATCAGAGCCGAGAACGCCGTCCTCCTGGAAAAGAGCAGACAAGAGGTCAACATCCTGCAGGAGAAGGTCAGCAGCGCCCAGGATGAGCTGCAGAAGGCTGACAGTAGGTACAAAGAGCTCAGCTGCAGATACGAGACGGACATCACTGCTTTGATACAACTAACAGAGCAGTACCAACAGCAGGTGGCCTGTCTGCAAAATGACTTGGAAAGAGCCAGACAGGATCTGTCTGGCTCTTTCCAAGTCATTTTTGACCTGCTGAGACAAGAGAAGGATGGTTCCCAAGAGAAGGAGGTAAGTTCTCTAATCCAACTCGACCTGGTCCAAGTTTCCAGTCAAGAGGATTCTTCGGAGGAGGAGCTTTCTGGAGGAGCTTGTTCCACGGACCAAGAATCCACGGAGGAGATCACTGGCGAAACTGGCATGGAAGAGATGGACCATCAACACACTGACACCATGCAGGAGGGTGAGAAGAGAAAGTCCAAATTTTCAATCTGGAAAAAAATTTGTAACACTCTGCGACTGAAGAAGTCAAAAAAACCAAAAGAGTGAAGCAATCAGAGAAGGAGCAAGACATGCAAGAGAGACTGAGGACTGGAATCAGACGCAGGAAGGTTGTAGCGTCTGCGTTCGGGGCGTCATGCGACGCTCTGACAGCAGGACGTTTACAGCAGCTACGTTTTTCCCCTAAATTCGATCCCTTCCCCACCCAATTGAAAAAACGTGGGCAGCACGGTGGCGCAGCGGTTAGCGCTGCGTCTTCACAGAAACCCTATGTGTGGAGTTTGCATGGTCTCCCCGTGTTTGCGTGGGTTTTCCCCGGGGGCTCCGGTTCCCCCCACATCTCCTAAAACATGCAGGTCAGGTCAGTTGGTCGCTGCAAATCGCCCCCGAAAAGAAACTCCCAACACATTTTACTGTGTTTCATTGCTAAACTTGTCAAAATGAGGTTTTATTTAGGACATGACTGAAAGGTTTTGTTTGTCAACCTGCGTTTGATTCCCAGTCCTGGGGAATCTGCTGCATGTCTTTCCCTTCTCTCTGCTCCCAATTTCTAAATAATTGGGAGGAGCCTAAAAAACTTAATTAGAGCCTAAAAAATTTAATTAGACCCTAAAAACTGAAACATTGACTTTATCTCACAAATGGACCCAAAAAAAATCAATTTTCTTTCTCTCTCTCCCACAAAATTAACAGATTACTTAACACACACACACACACAGACACACACACACACACACCCTTACAAGCCTAACCAAGCCTTCCCCACCCAATTGAAAAAACGTGGGCAGCACGGTGGCGCAGCGGTTAGCGCTGCGTCTTCACAGAGACCCTCTGTGTGGAGTTTGCATGGTCTCCTCGTGTTTGCGTGGGTTTTCCCCGGGCGCTCCGGTTCCCCCCACATCTCCTAAAACATGCAGGTCAGGTCAGTTGGTCGCTGCAAATCGCCCCCAAAAAGAAACTTCCTTAACACACACACACACACACACGCACACACCCACACCCCCTCCATGGGCTGCCACCTTATCGTGGTGGGGGGTTTGCGTGTCCCAGTGATCCAGGAGTTCTGCTGCCCAGTGCAGACGGTTCTAGGTGAGGGACCAGACCAAGTGCAGCCCAAAGATCCCTTATGATGATACGACCGTTGGAAACAGGGGTTGTTCTCTCCGTACATGAGGTCCCACCCTGGAGCCACCCTGGCCTGGGGCTGGGGCACGCTGGGGTGCCCCTGGTGGCCGGTGGTGGTATGACAACAAAAACCCTTGAATCCCTGAACTATATCAACAATATGTGCACCAAGCAATACATACACTTAGCATTCCACAGGTAAATGCTTTTAGTCTGGTTAAGAATAATAATTCTACTGTCAATAAATAACGTCTAATCGATGTTCTTAGTTACCAGAGGATCAATAAGGCCTTAATCAGCCCAGAGGTTCAAACTGATGAAACATGAGGATGGAGGCTCTCTATTAAAACATTCCTCACCATCTTCCATGATCTTTCAGCAAACAGTTGAGACAGAGCTGGTTTTGGTTCCACCTCTATTGACCTGCTGTTTTACCCGCCATTGAAAGTTTTCTTAAAAGTCTGTCTGTCAGTCTGCAGGTCATGTGACCAAACCAGAAAATTAACAGATTACTTAACACACACACACACACACACACACACACCCCCCCCCACACACACACACACCCGCTACCCTTTAGCCTAAAATGTATTTGCAAAATACCAATTTACTCCCCACATCCCCATCAGCCGTCATTGTATAATTATTTAGGGTTGACATGAAGCACTCCACTTCCATTAGCAGGTTTCAATTTTGACAGGTTAAGATCTGTCAGATAAAATAATGGAGTTTAGCAACGTGACTGTCTCAGCCTCTCATTAAGCTCCACTGTTTGCACCTGATCTGAAACCCCTAATATCGCCACCAGCTTCAAAGAAATGAGTTCAGCTTTAGTCAAGCCTCATTTCCACCTCATATCAACATCATTTGTCATCCCTCTCTTTTTTTATAATTTGCTCAATATTAACAAATTAAATGAGTTTTTTTCTTTTCCTTCGTATCCCCTCGCAAACTTTTCTGAGAAATTATAGGTTTCTATGGTTGACGGGACAAAGCGGGACAAATAAATCAATACAAGGCAAATGAAAGCAAATTGAATCTATTAAAGGAAAATTACTGGGAGAACAGAAACGAAACGCGGTGGAAACCAGAGTCACGGCTGCGGACAATTAATGACAGTGAGAGCAAAAGGTGCTGGCTCATTAAGCCGGGCCAAAAGCAGACCAGAACAAACCAGTCTGAGGAAGACTTCCCCTCTTACCTGCGCCCTCCCTTCCCTTACCTGAGGAGTGCCGAGCAGCGGGGGACCTTCAGATCAATGTGAGCCAGTGAGGGGGGCTCTCCCGGGCAGAAATGAGTAATTAGCACTAATTAGTGGCAGTGATTAACCACACAGGGGAACGTGGGGGCCGGAAGGGAGCAGATTGATAGAGCTGGCCCTCCTAACCCATAGAGGCTCCACTGCATCTTAAGCAGGGCGTTGTGGGGGGTGCGTCTGGCTGTGGCTGCCAGCCAGATGCTAAAACGGCCATAAATAAAAAGGTGCAACGTGCGTTGAGGATCCCTTAAAGACATTTTGACAAAAACAGGCTGAGGACTGCAGCAACAAATCAGAAATTGTCAATTCTTCCCCCGCCCCAAAGGCAATGGGGCTGAACTTGGACTTGGAGCCAAAAGTCATTTCAAGGAGGTAATTTGACCCATTCTAAGCTGCTAAGAGGAAGGAGAAGTTTCCTCCTGGCAAACTGAAGGTGGACGAGCTGCACAACGTGTCCACCAACAGTCAGGGTGGCAGAGTGAGAAAACAAAATTCAAATCTTGAATGAAACTTTTCCAGAATCAAACTCAGTCCATTTTTAGCAAAAGAAAAAATGTCAAATGTGTCTACTGTGGTCAAACCACTAAAAGAGATGAGGAAGATGGGTGGACTGACGCATAAAGGACAGAGAAGACACTGGATCGATCGAAGGATGGACACACAATGGATGACTGACGGATGAACAACAGTAGACAAGCTGACAAATGAATGGATGAATGGATGAATTCATGGATGGATGGCCAAGTGGATGGACGAATGGATGGTGGACAGATTGATGGATAAACAGACAAATACAAAGGGATAGATTAATGTAATGTACAAACATGCATATGGATGAATGGACAGATGGATGAACAAACTCAGATGGATGGATGGATGGATGGATGGACGGACGGACGGACGGACGGACGGATGATGGATGGATGGATGGATGGATGGATGGATGGATGGATGGATGGATGGATGGATGGATGGATGGATGGATGGATGGATGGATGGATGGATGGATGGGATGGATGGATGGATGGATGGATGGATGGATGGATGGATGGATGGATGGATGGATGGATGGATGGATGGATGGATGTCATGCATCGTCTGACCACCAATGAATGCATGACAATCAAGCAGCTGATTGGATGAATGAATGAACAAGGGGACGGATGGACGAACACTCAAACAAGTACATGGACAGACGGATATACAAACAAGCAGGTAGATGGATGGAAAAGATGAATGAACAAGCTGATAGATGAATGACATGATGGATGGAAAAGCAGATGGATGGAGACAACTTTTGGACTAAAGTGTAGAAACTCTGACAGGTAAAAACTGGAAACACAATAACATATTCAGACTTTTAAGAAAACGTCTTACTTTTCAGAGGAAATTCAATTTATTTGTTCTGGTCTCAAACTCCTGGTGTTTGAGTATATGTACACACACACACACACACACACACACACACACACACACACACACACACACACACACACACACACACACACACACACACACACACACACACACACACACACACACACACACACACACACACACACACACACACATAAACACACTTCATATTGCCTTCTTCAGCTCCACTTTCTTTTACTTGTTTACTGTAGGAAACTGAATGGTAATGGACTCTGTTCTGCTCTGCCTCGCTGCCTCGCAACAGAAACAAGCTCCATTGTTGCTGAAAAATCTATTAAATCTAATCAGTGAACCACGACGTCCCAAGCTGAGCAACACTCACTCCTCAAGTGAGATGACCGACCCTCTGACCACCTCGAAGATTTGGGTGGCCCAGGACAAAAACAGGAGAAGAAAGTGAGATCCTGTGTAGATGTCTGTACACGGCCACAGCTGACTGACCTCAGAGGAACGGAGAAGCAACATCTCCAGTCCAAACAGAGCTAGGTGAATAAAGGCCACTCATTGTTGCATTTACAGCAGTGGTTCGTTCTACCAGAGGAATTGACCGGAAACGGGTCATCAGCTGGGATTCCAGAGACTCAGCAAAACCCCAATTTTATTTCTTAAAGCAAAACAGCCAGAGGTGAATCTCCTTTTCAACAATAACTTTTAATTAGAAAAAGTTTTTTTTTTTTTTTAATCTCACTAAAACATTATTTCTCCACTGTTGACATCTGAAGGTTGTCAGAACTGACTGGGTGGAGAAAAGGGGAATAAGCAATGCTAATAAACAAATCCCTTCACTGGGTAAGCGGTGCTCATACAGTGCATGTGAAAACGAGTCACCCCTTTGGGTGTTTACTCTTTTTAGTGCTTTTACAAATTAATCATGATCAATAAAATTTGGCTTTTATGATAGAAATGAATAAAAACTCATTAATGTCAAAGTGAAAAGAGATTTTGACAAACATAATGAAGTAAATGAAGGAAATAAGTGAATGTGACCCTGACTTAATCCTAGAAATGTTCTTCAGGTGATAGAAGGTCGACTTTGTATTGTAATTGTCTCTTTGTGTGTCTGAAGGTTCAGGCGTAGCTGCAATAACTGCATGTAAAGAGGAACAACAAAGAGCCAGCACAGAGCTTCAGTTTTGTTTCTGCTCATCTGAAGAAAGTTATGGCACCTTCACACATTGATTTGTTCTCAGCATCTATTCGGTGCTTGATGGCTAAGAAAGTTATGCATGACACTGTGGATCATCAGCATTGTTATTGTAATCTGTTTGCTATAATCAGTGCTGGCGGGAGCTAATAGATATTAAACAAGAGGGGGACAAAGATGGAACCTTGGGGTACTCCATATGAGACCTTTGTCCGCTCCAATGTAAAGTCGCTTAAAGAACAGGAACTTTTCTGTTCTTTAGGTTGGATTCAAACAAGTTAAGTACTGGACCAGAGACTGGCCCAGTTCTTCAGCCACCTAATTGGAAAAAAGTAAAATGTCTGAATATAACCGACATTCAAGCTCTTGTCAAATACAGCTTTTTAGCCACCATTCATTTTTCAGCCAAAATCATTATGATCCGTTAATTACCTTGATCTGGTTTTGTTTTCCATCTGCAATCTGATGAAGATGGAACAAAAGGGAAATAAGATCTTCACCTTGAATCAGAATAAAAACTCTTCATAAATGCAGCTTTAAAAAGAAAGACTTTCAGGCTCCGCTGGCTCAGTCATTTGACATTTAGGGTTTAAAAAGCACTTACTTCCAAATCTAAACCCTTTCACCTTTAGCAGCGTGGTGCAGAGCTTAAAAGTCACATTTATTTAAGGTACTTAAGGTCAACAGTATGCAGGAATAAATAATAGTGGTGGTGTCATGTGGTAATTTTAGGTTATTAGAAAATAACAATGGTATGTGTAGGGGAAAGATCCCTCAAATAGAATGATAGTGATGCGTTTAAAGCACCTATTTTAGGATCTGCAGAGGGATTGATGCATGCTGAAATGAAAACTCACTTGCTTTGTTCCTAATGTCCTTCAAAAATCTGAGAGTAAAGACTCAAAAATGTTAACATTAAGGGAATGATTGAATAAAAACAGACAATCTGTGAATCATACAAGTAAAACAACTAAAACTTGAGCATCTTGGTTTTTGTTATAGAAAAAAGGAAGCCAAGAAAACAGAAACCTCAAGAATTTAACTGTGTGAAAGGAAAAAATTAAAAGAGAGTAACTGATGCAGAAAGACAGACATGCTGCTGCTCTTTGTGTTCAAAGCAGACAGAAATCTTTAGTGGAAAGTATTTAGAAGAGAATAAGCTCTGGGTAAAAGTCAGACATACAAATTATGTGATCATTTTAATAATTTAAAACAGTCTTGAACCATGGAAAGGTGGGAAACTGACAGGTGAATTTCTATCCCAGACAAAATTCACCTAGAGCAGATGGACCAACTATCGCATTGTGAGCCCAGTTATGTTTTTATAGCTAGCTATATCTCCAATAAAAACTAAAAAGGCAGTCTGGACTACAGTCAACAACAATTGCTAAATTCTGCAACGTGAAACATTTTTTTCAAACCTGTTTCTTTAGAAACTTTTTAAATAAATAATATATTTGGCCAACTTTAAGGGCTTTAAAATCCTCCAATGCTCGTTTCCAGCTAATTTCCAGACCAAAAGGTGTTTTATATTTTTCAAACTACTAACTCAAAGCTTCCAGGAAATATTTCGGAAATTGGTTTGCTGATTTTTAGTCCACTACAGTTGCAAAAACATAAACTTTTCTTTGCTGGAAATACATTTCGACGATATTCTTGTTTGAAAACTGTATTTTTCTTGATACCGAGGCTCAATTTCTGAGCCAAGAAGAAAAGTTTGTCACATCTTATTATTTCTGAACTTTTGAATTAATATCTTGGAAGAAATGTTGCAACAAAACTTATGTGCAAAAATATAACAAAGACTTGTTGACACGAGCTCTGAGCCATTTTTGTTTATTAAAATCATAAGCAGAAAAGGGCAATGAAGACAAATATGTGGGAACATCAAACCTCTAGTTTGCAGAAACTTGTGCAGTTTCCTGATGCCAAACTCATCCCAACCCAACAGAGATCATTATGTGCCCTCCTGCACCCGATTAGATGTGGAAACTTGTTACAGCTTGTCCTCCCTCTGCAAACCAAAAATACTTGACACAGCAGCTTCTCTGGCAACACTGTCAAATTACTCTAAACTTATGAGACCAAACAGGCTACTGATTATAAATCTGCAGGCTGGACAGGTCAGAGGGGAGGCCAGTGGCCTGTGGTGGCTGGTTTATCCACAGATCAGATACAAATATCAGGAAAAGTGCAGCAAAAGTTAGAAACTGCAGAAACTGAGTCAAAGGTATTCACAAAAGTTTTGTTTGTTGCATCTGAAACTGTGTTTTTTTTTATTAATCAAGGTAAGAAAAATATTCAGAGACGCTTCAAGCACAGACTCCGTGTTTGGACCAGCAGCCTTGATTGTTCAGGGAAGCTGCTGCAGGGCTTGGGAGCAGGTGACTGGCCCGTCGGCAGGACTGCTGTGGCCACTGGGGAGATGACAAAGGCTCTCTGTTTAATGGTTTTCACCCAAATGAGTGTCGCAGAGAATGTTTTTAATTCAGCCATTGTTCAAATAAATACACAAAAAACTTTAAAGATTACAGTAAAGGAAAGAAAACTGTTTGGTTTCAGGTCCAACTCAATTCAGTTTAAATATATGTCGCCGACGCAAAAGTGTAAAAAGTCAATTCAGTTAAATCATTCATACATATGTTCCAACTGACTGAACAATGAATCAAGTTCAGTTTAATATTCACTTTGGTTAGAAAGTTTTTTCTTCTGAAACCAAGCAGATAGCATTAAGTTACTTGCATTCCCTTGTTGAATTTGCAGCAATCTGTCATACCGACCATGCGCCGCTGTCTGCACTTTCAGACAACGATGCAGACAAATCAAAGAAGCAATGGATGTACAAGTGGGTTTTATATTAAAAAGCAGAAGAGACACAAATAAATTGCTTTTGTAGTTTTTGTTTTTAATAAGATTTAAACTGCTTGGCTAAATTAAAAGTTTCTTTTTTTTTGCTTCAATAGTGTGTACATTTTGTAAACAACTGCAATTACAGCTTTATTTAAGTAAATATTAATTTAGTCACTAGAGCCAGTTAAACATGGAAGATGCTTATTAAGAGTCGTTCTTCTCTTAGAAACTGAAATTAAACGTAGACTCTGGGTTTCAACTGCAAATGAAAGCTGAAATTGAAATGTAAAAATCTCAAGCGGAGCTGAAGGTGTTGTTTTTAATGAAGAGACTCGCAGGCGCACGTTCCTTCACCAGGCTCGAAAACAAATGACATGATAACCGCACGACGGGACGGGCTCGCCGGCTCCGCCAGCTTTTGTGACAAAACAAGCAGGACGCTTGATTTTAAACATCAATGACTTTAATTAGTGTCATTCCACAATCACCAATAATAGTGGTGAATGTGCAGGGCTGAGAGTCCCTGACAGCCGCTGAGATCTGTGGCAAAGCGAGAATGCGTGTGTGTGTGTGTGTGTGTGTGTGTGTGTGTGTGTGTGTGTGTGTGTGTGTGTGTGTGTGTGTGTGTGTGTGTGTGTGTGTGGGAGGGGGGGTTCTTAACAAGATAAGCCCTGAAATCAGCGAGCCCAAAGGAACAGCACCTGAACAAGAGTGCTGATGAAAATGACGGCGGTGTCGACCTGCTTGGAAACAACTGGAGTGCTGTTCACACGTCTTATCGTGAGAGGAGCCAACAACACCAGGAGCACCACGGCAGATAATTCCTGTCACTAGTACAGCAGGAAAACAGGGATCTTCCTTTTGTTCGGAAATGATTCGACAGAATCCGTGGATCTCCAGGGAAGATCCAGAGAAAAACATTCAAACATGGAAACGGAGGAAACAGACAGGCTGATGCTTATTATAGAATAAAAGGTGAACTGATTGCTTTATTTTATTTTATTTTCCCATGCTCTGGAAAATCTTAGGTTTGTTTTCACTTCATAGTTTCTGCTACAATTTGAAAGGCTATGTACAAAAACAAATGTTTAATGCGCACATGTGAAAATCATCTATTCTGCATTTCTAAGCAAGCAGAAATGAGAATAATTAATGCATCTAAAACAAAAAAAAAAAATCATACATTTCTGAAACGAGGAACAAATGGTAAATAGTCTGTTGTTGTGTGACTCCAAAGCACTTCATATGAGCTTTATGTCCAATTAATCAATAAAATAATTAATAGTTCATATAATGTAGCTAGTACTATGTTACTGATTTTTTTTTAAAAATCATTACCACTTTGATTATTGTGGGATGTTCAATAGTTTTAACTCACTGACATTTACATTAATGAATAGTCTGTAAATCAATGCATTTGAATGTTAATGCTGAAATGTTTTGCATTAACCACGTGGTCTATACATCTTTGATTTTTAGTTTTTCTTACATAGGACACATCAACCTCTTCGCAGTAAAACCATGTTAGCCCTAAAATGATCTGGTTTAAAGCTCATTTATCATAATTGTTCTCAAAAACATGAACATTTGCCACAGTTTAAACCCTTTGTCCACAGAGATGACTGGAAAGACGTGAAACATGAGTGAGATACGTCGAAAGAGAACTGAAACATCATTCAGATGGTAGTAACGTTGGACCCATTTATTCTAGTTTGTTGACACCAACGCCACCTACTGGTGCAGAATAAATCTTTATAGCTTTTCTGAGCCCATTTGGACTAAGATTTGACATATTTCTTCAAAACATGCAGGGCAGAATGGCAGCATTTTTTTATGTCAGAGGAAATTGGCGAAAAAGTTTGTACGGCAAAAAATCCTGAAGATTTAACTTACAAAAAAGCAACGACAAAGGTCTGAGGTGAATCAGTATTTCTGAGGTTTCATATGTAAGAAAACTTTAAACTGGGACAAAATACCTGCACAGTTAGCAGAAAATTAGTTGGAATATATTTAATATTCCTTGATAATAATAATTATTTCTGGACAATAATGAAAAACAATTTGATTCAAAAGCTAAATAGGTTTGATTTTCACTTTAACATTTGACATTTTTGGACAGAACTAAAACTCTGAGGGAGGAAAGAAATATCCAAGCACACAGAAAATGTTTGATAGTTATTGGACTTTTTATGGGATTTGTTGACAATAAGAAAAATACAGACTCTCACAAGAGTCATCCATAAAAGAGATACTTCAAGCCAAACAATGGAATGACCTTGGCTGAAAACCCACTTTGCGGAGGACAAACAGAACAAATGGAGAGGCTTTTATGTTTGGAAGCAGACGACAGTGTTCCTACAACGCCTGAAAGACCGACTGGTTTCAATTTCCTCCACCCTGGCAGCCTCACAACTTTGAATCAAGGTGGCTTTTACATTAGCTGCACATTCAGCTTCAGATCATATGTTGCCCACAAACAGAGATCCTATAAAAACACAAAGATAACATGATGTACTGCATTAGAACAATCACCGGAGAAAAAGGCCGAAAGTGATTTAAACACAACAGAAGTTAAGTCAGTCTGGTTAGTATGAGCACAGTTGGTGGAAGATATGAAGGAAACGTTCAAGAGCAGTTGTGACACTCATTGAATTACATGTTGACAGCTCTGTGTTAGTGAAGAGATGAAAGCAAAATGAGATTTTCAAAAGTGAATATGGGAAATGATGGTATTGCTTTCTCCACATTGTCAAAGCTGACAGTGCTATTACCATCACTGTAATGTCAGGTGGTGGCATATAGTATCCAGTTAGAAGGAAATCAGCAGATGGATTTTGAATATTGATTGTGTTTTGGGGAAGAAAAAGGTAAAACGGGGGAAAAAAACCTGTAATTAGAGTGGGAGTAGAGTGAAAATGTTCCAAACATCGAGGATGGGTTCAATAAACCTGATGATAAACTTCAGCAAGAATCATCAGTGGCGGCATCTATTCTGCAAAATTGTACAAATTTGAATTATGAAAATAAATGCACTTAATGGATCATTTTTAAAGTCAAATTGAAATTTGTGTCTTTTGCAAATCTGCAATTTAAACACGTAATCTACAACTGGATGTTACTACTGGCAGAAACAACAGAGAGGACGACAGGAAGTGGTAAGAGGATGATGTCGCAGTCTGTTTTTTAATCATCACATGAACAAACTTACTCACATGTAATTTTATATGTGTTTATTATTTGTGAAATTGTGCTTTTTCGACATGAGGAATATCGACAAAATTTTGTCAATATTCACACCTAAATCAAATTAATGAATTCTTCCTTCGTATGCAGTCAAGGTGTGTATCCAAATCCAAATAAGTAAGATGCACTACAAATAAAATACAAAATATGGGTTTTGAATCATTACGAGACGAACTTACCAAGCCAACCTGGTGAAAGTAAACTCCGCCCTGGTGTCAAGGTAGGAACTAATTGTGATTGATCCACATGTTTTGTTCGCACCCTGCTCTGACCCAACAAGCAGGATAAGAAATCCTCTCAATACAACCTGTTTTAGAACATAAAGTTGACTAAAAAAAATCTCAAAAAGCAAGAAATTAAGTATTTTAAAGGAATTCCATAAAAGATGAGAAAAAAAACATTTATGCCTAATTCATTCTTATTCAGAAAATCATAAAGCTTTTGGTTAATCTAACTACCAGTAGCATGAGAGGATTTCCATTCCCTTTAAACAAGCTTTCTATAATATAAAATTACATTTTATTAATTACTTTTTGGGGGTAAATCGTCTTGTAGATTACTTTTCCACTCTTTAAATGTGGATACCAATCACAGTCAAAGAACCATTTATAACTATTGTAATAAATGGACCCAGATTCATGGACATTATATATTCCATTACTGGAACAATTACCATTTTTAATTCTCATTTTTAAAAAGGACAAAATGTCACATCATACCCTTTAAAAATGCATTTAACGATTGCTTTTAATGATGTCCATACTTTTTTATAAATTTTGAATAAATGCCTAAATTGGGTTTTGTTTTAGCTTTCATTTATTACTGAGGTTTAAGAAAGATGTAAGATTTTAAATGTGTAAAACAAAAATGTGATCCTTGTGTTTTCTTTAATTTATTACATAATAAAAAATAGAAAACAAATATTGCCTTGGTAGCTTAATAGAATAATCTTCAGTGGATGCAGGGAAGCCAAGGGCAGTAAATGAGCTTAATGTGCCTTAAAATGGATTAATCTTCTATAACTAAATGAAAACCAAGAGTACTTCATCATTAATGCATGCAAGGAATAGCAAGTAAAAAGAAAACTTATTAAAACTTAGGCTGAAACTTCTATAAGCGAGTCGATACTTTTAAAGTGCAAGAAGGAAGAAAAAATGTCACTCAAGACAAAAAGACAAATGACAAAGTAGTCTTATTATTCCAGGACTGTGTGGTAATATATTATCTCTTCATTAAACATTTGTGTTGGATCTCCGCTCTAATTAGTTGGCTTACTTGTCTCTTTACGCTGGAAGTTGTGTCGCTTTCAGGTAGAGCCGTCAATGAGCCCGAGAGGCGATTTCAGAATGAATTTGTCGCTGCATTCGGTTTGACATTTCTCTCTTCGCTTGCATACGTCGACATTTAGGACGCCAAAACTGTTCACATGGTGTAATGTCTGCCAGCCTGACAAACAGCAGTTCACTCAGCCAATAAAATGAACTGGAGAACATGCAGGCTCTGCTGTCAGCTGCCTGAATATCAGCATATTGAGCGTTTCCTGCTCTGCCTTCGATACTCCAGTAAACAAGGACACTGGGAAGGATTGTCCCAGTCCTGACTTTCCTCATTGTTGGATTGTTTGGTGGTTTTCTACAAAGCTACCCATCAAAGTTTGGATTTTGCAGAGAATTCCTGACCCTTCGCATCGCCAATCAGAGGGAGGTGTCCCTGCAGACTGGGGCCGTTTCGGCACATCTTGGCGTGTTTTCACCCCGATAGAGTGGTAGGCAGACTTGCTTTGATAGGGGACCAGAGTTGCAACATTCGTTACATTTTCAGCTGCTGTGATTCATTATGGTTGTATTTACCCAACAGAACGTGCTCAAGAGGGAAACATTTTCAGAATATCTTTTAGAATGACTTTTGTTTTTTCAACCGGATCTTACCTGCTGCTACCTAAATGGCTTAGTTTTTGTTTAAACCACCAAAGGTTGGGTTAGTTGAGATGTCATTCCATCATATTCTTAAAATATGAACCATTTCTTCTTCCGTCAATGTTTGATTCTGCACCTGTAGTAATCAGCATTCCTATGGAGGGCAAGTTTTTATTCCTATAAAATAATATCCTAATTATTCCGCTCTAACGATCCGATATGCTTTTTTAAACTACCTGAGGTTTGTGAACTTTAAATGGCATTACTGACCATTAACCAGTGATTAAAGCAGGGTTTATAAACAGTGTGACTCATTGCTGTACAGTCAATACATATTTTAACCATTCAACCAAACTGCTTGTTCTTTTATATCTGACTGTTTATTATTACCTACTATCAGTATTTTCATCCATTTAAATTTTTATCTCATTTTTTATCTGATTTTAAACATAAACTCAGACTGGAGATTGTCAGCAGGCTCCTTGAACTTCTTTTGGCAGCCTGTCTGTATAGAGATGACAAAAGTCTCTCTTTCCTCGTCTTCAGCGAAAAGTTGCAATGCAGAAACTTTTTATTTTTTAATGCTGGAGTTTTTGCTTTGGCAGCAGAAATGAAAAATCGTCGTGTTTTTCTACCAGCAGGGTGGAAGGAAAACCCTGAAAAGGTAAACTGTTTTCTGAATTAATTTAAAAAATAGATATTAACTATTGCCATTAAGAAGGAGAAAGTAATTCATTTTGTAATGTTTTAGAAATGTAGTTGATTCAGTTATTTCTTCTGTAGTGTCGATAATATAAAATATTAAATATTTGTTTGGTGCTGCCAAGTCGAGGCTAATTTCGATATAAAACTTCATTAAGCAAATATTTATTTAAACAAATTCAGGAATAAATTCTAGCGCCAGTCTGTCTTGCAACACCCTGAACATGTTTACAACATTAAATCTGGAACATATTACGTCATAAATCCATAACATTGAATGTACTGCTGCTTATTATGAAGGTGGTGTTTCTCAGATAAGATCCCACCTTTAAAACGTTGCATGCTTATGCAGCCAACTTATTTATCCAAAGTCGTATTAATATATGCAATCGTTAGCGTGATGGAAATGATCCATCGAGCAGCAATAATTAAACTCTCCGTCTCCCTGATAAAGATCTGCCATGGCTGTTGAATCATCAAGCAAAACCAGCGATCAGCTAAATGTCAAAAAAGACATTTATGTCCACGGACTCCGTGTTAATAGCGGCTTATCTTGCGAGCATTTGGTCAACGCCGCGGTGAGCTGCAGAGGTATGCGGTTCTGTAACCTGCCCATGAGGAGGTAAACAGTCAAATTGCCAACATTAGCACGAGAATATCTGCAACAAATTGCTCCTGGCAAGGAGCTCAGCCCGTTATCTGATCAGATTTGACCACACATTTTTCAGTCCATCCAGCTGACAAAAACAGCACAAGTGGGTAATGTGCCAGGCCGGCTGACCTCGGGCTGTCAGAGCGAGCAGAGAGGTTTCCAGCACTCGGCGGCTCCTCTTTCCTCCCACTTTGGAGTTCTTAAGTCAGGTTCACGGTGAAGACTTCATGAATAAGCCTTAATGTGACAGAGAAATTGGGGATTGCTTTCTGCGTCTGGCTCTGCCAACAGTGTGATGATATCGACGACTAGATGGCGTGAACGCAGAGACTCCAAAGAGCGGATTAGAGAGGGGAGATAAGGCTATCCACTGTAATTAAGCCCTATCTCTGTACAGCCACTGAAGAAAATAAATCACCCTTCAGAGCTTGCCAGTGTTGAAATGCATGAACAATTATTCAGTAATTAATCGTTATACATACAGGCTCCAAACACTAATAGGACATATTTTAACTACAGCATTATAGTACTGCTAAATTAAATTAAATCTGAATGCATTTAAGATCAATGTAATAGATCACCTATTCAACCTTTTTTAATCACTCCAATGTAATTGCATTAGCTCCGTTATCAAGCATTTTATGACGTTCCCCCGTGTTAATTTCCAACTGCAGACATGTATAATTGAAAATGGAAATGCATAGGGTGTGGCAGCCGACAAACATGTCGCCTTCTGCTGCGTCCACATAACAAGTGGCTTTGATTAAACTACAACACTGAGGATTAAAGTTTCCAGTTTAGCAGAATATTTCTACTATTAGGTCATGTATTTGTTTTATTTCATTTAATAAATAGGTTATTTGCAAGAGCATAGATGCATCAATAAAATAAAAATAAAATGATAAAAGCTCTGGTCAAATTTTGTACTGCAGGAGTGTAAAAGGGTTTTTAAATGATCTATCAACTGTTCTTCTTTTAAAGTGTTGGATGACTACACACCACAAAACTTCAATTACTCCATAAATAGAGATGTGCATCTTCCAGTGTCTGGCGAGCCCATTCATTTCAAAAACCAATTTTTCTAATCAAACGGTCAACAGATTCTGCCCAAATTATGAGACTGACGAGAGGAACAGACAGTGTAAACAAATATCTATTTAAAACAATCCTAGAAGGTTCCATACTGTTTAAATTACAATTTATATTTAAACAAAAATAGGTTTGTCCATTTTTAGGTTAGCTTTGTCCAGCATTAGGTTAGCTTAGCCACAAGGTTTTTTTCTTAAATAAAAAAAAACACTAAAGAATTATTCAAGATATATCCAGTGGACGATGGATTTTTCAATTTATTCAGAAATCCCAGGACTAGGAATTGTTTTTTCTCTATAGAATACATTTATCTTTGCACCTCTATTTCGTTCCACAAACGTGATTTTATTAAACTATTAAGTCTTCTTACTGCAATCAAGTGCATAAATGCCATTAATTTGATGCATGACCTGTTCTTTTTTCACTTCATAAATATTAAATAGCTCAAAAACACATGAATTAGGTGAGTACAGTTCAATATGCAGTGATCCTACACCTATTTTGAGTTCAGCATTTATGGATTTTGCCATCAGATTAGACTTTGGCTGAAAGACTCGAGACCCAAAGCTTTGAGATTTGGCTTGGAAATGACTCCAACGTGTCTAAAAGAAGCCGAAAAATAAACGACTTATTACTGCAAGTCTGAATATGAAGTCCTTCTCTAAGAAAAATAAAAGACCCACATTCCTTCTGCCAACTTTTAATGTTCAAAGAAACTTTAAACTTCTTCCTTTTTCTCACCGTTGGAAACCTTACTGGTCACATTCTAATTATAAGCCCATTTTTAAAAAGGCGCCAAACTTATTAAATGTATTTTTACTTTCTGGGCACCTGGAAGAACAAGCAGAACCGAACCATCTTCTCTTGCTTCTTTTCACCCTTTAATTTCACACTTATTTTCTTCCAGCTGTTTTAGCAGATTTTAGCAGGTAGTGTTCCAACTGTTATTTGATCATTTTATACCAGATCTTTCTCTCATAATGAGGATTTCACAAACCAATACATCCTGACTTTAATTAACATGCATTTGTGTGTAGCTATAGAAACAGAATCATTTCTAACTTGATCACTGCAACAAATGCAGCATGTTTTGGGATATTAACATGAAAACCAATTTTTAAAACAAGTTTCAAAAGGACAAAGATTACACTTTTCTATTTTATCGAAGAAAAACACTTGCTTGCTTCATCCAAACAGATGTTTCCAACCATCTAATCAATGTGTAGAAATGAAAAGCATCCCTCGCCAGTAAAGAGCAACAACAAGGCTTTTTAATCAACGTTAAGAGCTTATATCTGGCAAGGCAACGATCAGAAATTGTTTCTGCAGATCTATATTTTTTCATATGTAGGAAGAATAAAACATGCCATTCCTAAGAGAAAATAAAAGGAATCAAAAGCTTATTCCCTTTTATGAATCAAAACATTGCATCAGCTGTTTCATGATGCAGTTATGGACTCCAAATGGGAATTCTTTGTTTTAAAACATTTAATTAGAGCTGAGTCCTATTTTGAATCGCAATATCAATGTATGCAATGGACTGTTTGGATGCAGTAATTGGCAGCAAAGCATATTTTACGTGTCCTGTATTCACGCTCTGCATATCAATGATGCGTTCTGCCAACCGTCCTTAATGGCTGAGATCAAAGAGTCTGGAGGGGACATGGTAAGGAAGGAAAAGTCAGGAAAATGTGGGTTAATCAAAGTTAATATTGCATTATTTTCTTGAAGTCACGTAGCCCTATTTCTAATGCACAGGGGAAAAAAACTTACTTTACTATTGTGATCACTAATCAGACTCTGGTAAAAGAATTTTACCGAATTGATGAAATAATAAAATGAGGTCAAATGTCACTTGGCACATTGAAATGATGACATCTGCAGGATGTGGCATTAAATTTTATGTTTCTAAAATATTTCTGAACACTCTAGAAACCATTCTGTGTTCTAATAAGTTATGCATGTCATGATTTCTTTTATGTATAAATAGGCCAGATTTGTGTAATTCAGATTATGCAGTTTCCCGTCGGCAACAATTGTTTCAGAGTATAAAACCTACATTTTCACTAAGATAACCAACAGAATATAATAATTGATTCATATCTTGTGTTAGGGAGGTCCAAAGGTTGAAATCCATGCACTTATTTTGCAGGAAACAAATTGGGATTTAACTGGTTAATAATGATCTGTAAATGCATTACCTTCATGAATTAAATAAATGATTTAAATGTAAGTATCCATTGAAACAAACATTTCTAGAGCTACCAGAAGTTCTCCATTTTGATCACAGTGGCATAAAGAAAATCTGCAACTGTGGAAAATAATTTAGCATTGAAAGCAAAGCTGTGATAAGCAGAGTAGAGGTAAAATGCCTTACATATATCAACCTATTATAAAAATAGTAATATTGTTAAATTAGAACAGCTGCTTCCTTATATAATTAGCAAGAGAGCGCTTGTATAAATGTACCTAAAAATTAATGTAATCAACAAAATGGACAACGGTTTGTAGAGGGAGTAACATTAGCTAATGAGACTATAATGACTTGTGGGAAAAGTGTGAAAATGTACATTATTGGACTAATTATTGTAATTTATGTTTGCATATATTACACATGTAGCACTCCTAATAAAGGATCCAACTCAGTTAAAAACGTTAATATTACAGATATTTCTTTTATGCCTCCTATATTCCACACGTTAATTTTACCGTTAGGATCTCATTTTCACTTGAAACCAGACAGTTCTGGATCATTTCTCCACTGTTCTGGTAAAAGTTTGAAAGAGGACCTGAAGATTCTCCACTGTTTGAAACTGATGTTGCTTAAAGCAAAACCAACAGCAGGTATCTGTAAAATTAAATCCAAAAGGCACTACTGCTTTAAACACCTCAATTTCTCAGCTGCATCACCAGCGATCATTAATAAGAGATCGCTGTACGCGACCGCTGCTTTAGCTAGGCTACCAAAGCAGTGTTAGATTAGCTCATTTAAACGCCTGCTCCACTGATGATCTGTCACTGGTGTGTTGATCATCTCTCTATATTTTGTAACTGAACCAAAAAACACCAAATTCCACACCACATCTACATGTTAAGGTTATCATCTTCCTGGCTAAATTTCTTGTTAAGAAAACTTTTCCTGACCTTATTATCTGGTTGTAAAGTTGACAATCAGTAGCAAAGCACTTCATGCCTTTTTCTTTTATTGCAGTTGTCCATTTAAGATTTAGTGCATGTAATAAGAGCTTAGCTAACACCAGTGGTAATCATCATTAGAGAGCAGCTTTTTGCTCTCCAGCAGGAAGACGCGTGACGTCAGGCTGAAACGGGTCCATATAAAAGACCAGATTCCTTTTAACACCCAGGGCTAGAAGACTGTCAGATTCAGAAAAAGCATGCGAGACACCATGACCAACCCAAAAAGATAAAAATCTGTTCCACTTTCATCCACAGCCTGAACAAAAGCCACCTCACTTCCTGGAGTCCAAAACTGAACTTTTCCAGGGAGTTTAAAGATGTGTGATCGCTGCGTACCTGAACATGTCTCCTTTCTTTAAAACTTGAAGAGCCTCTCTGCAGAGTTGACTTTGCCATCTGTTTTTTTTTTATTTTTTATTTTTAAAGAGAAGCCATGTTGCTTGGAAGCGACAGTATCATTCCAGTTCATGGGTTCTCAGAGAAACCCAGATATTTACTCTCCATTTGACTCTAAACTGCAAACATTCATTGTTACAAGTTGGACAGGAAAATCTTTTGAAGGTCAGCATGTTACATCAAACTGATGCAGAAAAAAAAAACTGAACTATTCAAAAATCTGCTAGCCTTGAGTACATTCCCCAACTTTTTCCTTTTTTTTTTTGTTTTCACCTTCTTTCCACCTTACCCTGAGGCAGTTGCTGAGTTTGGTAGAAAGAAGGACAGACAAGCATTTTGCCAGGAGCACAGAATCGCTAGATTTAAGTCTGTAACTGCTCGACTCCTCTAGAGAATGACAATCACAAGGAAACAAAGACGGCGTGATGGTTTGACTGACAGCCTTTTATGTCTGTTCACTACAAGGTCAGATGTACCCCAAATAGAAAATGCATGCGAGTGATCCCGAGTTTCTTCAAAGGATGTCCTTCGTTCGGCTTGAATGTTGTATGTTTTGTTAAGATGGAGAGTGTGACTTGTGAGTGGCAGCGAGGAGAACCAATCTAAAGTGTCGACATCAAACAAGAAGCCAAGCGGCATCAGAGTCCAATAATCTAAATATAATTTCGTGACTGCCACGACGTCAACTTCAACCTTGTCTCATAAATGTCATAAGGAGAGAATGTTCCGAGGTTAATTTCATCATATTATCAAGAGAATAAGGCAATTACCAACAAATGACAAAAAAGGGCAATTGAGAAGCAATTCTGCGGATAACTGACCGCGATATGTCCTCTCGGCAGGTGGCTATTCATAATACAGCAGGTGATTCATATGAATTATTTCCTACCTGTCATTCACTTTGCTCTGCAGCCAGAGTAATTGTAGTCCTGGAGATCTCACTTTGGCACCTACAGCGGGAGACTTGGCTGACCTTCCTGGGTGATTCTTTCCAAGCAATTATCTGCAGACATTTTGGGAAAGAAAAGAGCGTAAATATTCCATAAGGAACCGCAAAACAAATATTCTTCAATACAACAGGCTTGTAAAAGCAACAGGAAGGCGAGCGTGGTTATAGTCGGGATTATTGGGGGGAAAGAAGGTTAGAATCCCCCCTGTAAAGACAACAGGTGATGAAGGGAGTCAATTTTGAAGTATTTCATTTTACCAACAATAAATTATGCACAGAGGACTATAAAATCGACATAACTGGATCTAAACTTTACCGCTATTCAACATTTAATTACTTTTGACCATGAATTGAAGCTTCAAGTTGAAACCCAACATTAATATTCATGCTAAAGGGTCAAGTAGCAACAAACGGGACACTGGATTTTCTTCAGGTCTGCTGCAGTTTGGTGCCGGCGGTTCGTTGTTTTACAGGTCATGCTGATAAATTAAAACAAGCTCAATAATTTCCATTTCTATAATTTATTGTTTCTCATTCTTCTGGATGACTAAAGTCTTCATTTTTTTGGTTTCAACTACACCTTTTTTACAAAGACTTCATCATTTATTTGCTTAGTTTGGTTATTTAAAATGTTTTCCTGTTCCCACGTTAAATCTTCTTGTAATATTATGTCATTACCGTTATATTACTTTAAAATTGTGTCAAAACAACAATATTATTATATATCACAATAACTTCTGGAATAATTTATCATCTAGCTCCAGAATATTTTGTTGGTGACACCTCAATGCAAACGCTAATTGTGGAATAAATTAGATTTATTTGACATAAATTCAAGAAAAATGCAGAAGAAGAAAGAGGCACAGCTGAAACTGTGTGTTTGAACAATTTGCACGTTCAATGTCTGATAACTAATTTCAAGAAACATTTTGCTTTATGACACGTTGTACTACAGACCCAGGATTATTCTTTTTGTAAAATATCACCTAACAGCCAATTACTTGTAGCACTAACTTCCACACGCTGCTTCCACCTGATAAAATTGTGCAGTTCCTCTGGCATTATACTTCTCGTGATCCCCTGGCCCCCAAGAAGCGCAAGGACACATCAATCTGCTTTTATTCTGAGTGTTGCTGTTCCTCGTTCTGGTATTTCCCTGCATATGCTTATTCAATATCCAGGCGATAAAAACCAGCAACACCTCAATTTGCCTTGGAACGTTTAATCTCCAAAAGAAAACACGTCCACACAAAGCAGCGAGAAGCTAAGTAACGGCGCAGGGTCATTTGGCTCCAATGAAGTATTGGTAATAATGGGTTTCCATGGAGACTAATATGCTCTTTGCTGAAGACAGAGTGGCGTTCGGGTGGGACTGGAGGGAGCTGTGGGGCACCAAGATAAGTTCGCACAAAGAGACACGATGTCAACACACCTGTAATTAACATGTAGCGTTAAACTCACAGCGAGCTGCGTTGGGAATATTTCCCAATAAGAAAAGCGCTCTTTGAACTAAAGCAAGGAACAAATTCAACATGGTTGATGTTTGAGAAATAACCAACAAACATTTGTTCATAAAATTAAAGCTTCCTGCAGTGTTTGCCTTTTTCACACAAAAACATGTTAAGTGTTATGATGGCCTGGTGCACCACCCTTATTAAAAACCCACTTTCCTTCTGTTTTGGATTCTAAGGGAGCCAGTTTATTGCTAATTTTACAGAAAAAAAGCCCCTGGATCGTTCATTGGCTCTGCCCAGTAAATCCAAGCACCTGCTGTTTTGCATAATTTAAAAATTTAAAGAGCTCATAAAGAGATTTTTTGTTTCTTTTCTTTCCTTTAGTGCAGTATTTAAGTTTTGGGCATGCAAAAGTTTTCAATGTTACACAGCCTCTAGTTCCTACTAAAGGGCTTTATTCCCCTCCACAGAACACAGACCTCCTGAACAGCCTCATGCATCTTGTTTCTAGTTTTTAATAGTCGCCATGTCACTAACAATTAAACGACTGAATTATAGCTGGGACAAGAAAACTACACCAGTAAAGACTGCCGAATGATTAGAGGCTTCCAAAAGTGTTCACACCTCTTAATTTTGGATTTCAGGGAAGCAGATGGATGATTTTTGAAAAATATTTAAAATAATAAACCTGAACAATGTGGAATGCCTTTGTATTTAGCCTTATTTAGCATTAACGGGGGGAAAAAACTGCTGAAAACCAAAATGAGTAAACCTCTAATTGAAAATGACCAAATTACAGCCAATCCCTGTTAAGTGACTCTTTATTGTTACATGGTGTCACTTGTGAACCGGGATCAAATATATATATATATATATAGCATGGCAGAGGTTACACCGGGCAGAATAATTTTCACAGCAGAATCAGAATTTACAGCACAAAACATGATTCTACATATAAAATTTGGATGTTTCCCTTTAATCCGGCATTTCTGAATCCTGACCTCCCACACTGCATATTTTGCATGTTTCTCCTCTCCAGCAGACCTGATTCAAATGAATGGATCATTATCAGACTTCTGCAGAGCCTGATTAAAAGCCCAAGAGATGACCCATTTATTTGAATTAGGTGTGTCGAAGCAGGAAAACATGTAAAACATGCAGAGCAGGAAGGGGCTCAAGGACCACGGAGCACAAAACATTTTACTAATTAAAAGCTGAGAGATGGGACTTAAAATCAAGTTTTTGTGGTAAACAGTGAAACACAAAATTATGTTGGTGCCCAAATATTTTTACAGTTCACAAAAATTCACTTCTGTGCATATTATATTATGCAAAGAGTCTAGCAATGACTCTCAGGAAAAAAATAAATGTATTTATTTTGCTTATTTTTCTGAGTGCTTATCACTTGTTTTTTATTCTTTTGTTCGTGATTGAAACCAGGGATCTTAATGATTAATACATTGTAAAAGTATAATTGTTTAGTTGTTCAGGTTTTAGTTACTAGCCTAGTTTCAAATAAAGGAGCTGGAATACGTCAAACTTTGCCGGTCGGTTAGGGAAAAAGGATAACTGCCATCTGATTTTCTAAAAATGAATATGCAGGAAAAGCAGACAGCACTGAGGGAGGACAGAGCACAGAAAACAGAAGCGAGTGGCGCATTTCCGGTTTTTCAAAATAAAATAGATATATTTATTGCACAGACTCAAAGTCCAAAATTTACATAAAAAAAGAAAACAAAACGGTAAGAGAATAACAAAAGTACATAAAAATGATAACATTGAAAGGGAAATGAAATACTTTAATGCATTTTTTAATTACATAACTCACATTACTGTCATAAACTACCTTGTGCTAACCCAGTTAGCCGCTGTGTTAGTTCTTTCCTCTTAATAACTGCTTGATAGCAAAGCAACATTTTCTTCTTTCATTCTATATTATAGTTAGTTAGACTTCATTGCACATAATTAGCTAACAAGCTTCTCTTTTTGTGAGGGAAATCAATGAATGTTTTGTCATGATTAGTTTGATCATTTTACTTTGGGTATCAAAGCATTTTAAATTTCATTCTAAATAATTTCAAACTGATCTTTACCTTTTTACTTCTCACTAAATATTTATTTGGAGCTGATCCATCCCACTTACAGATATTTTTGTTTTAAGAACACTTTGTCAAGATAAATGAAATACACAACATTGTCTAATTGACCAATTTTTCAGCACTCATCAGAACATTTTGTGGAAAATTAAGACTCATGAAGTTAACAGGACACTAGGATTTAAAACCTGGGAAAAAAACTACAACAACTTACCAATCTGAAGTACAACGCAAAGTAGGACTCATTATACAAACTGCAGATAGATTAGGAGTTGCTACTTTTAAATGCTGTCTTAGTTTGATGCATACCCCTAAAAAACAAAATAAGTAAAACTTCACAATGGAGACTGACCCATTTCTTCATGGCAGAAGTTTTCTTGAGTAAGATGAATTAGAAGGAGGTCGTTGAAATGAGAAAACCTCAAAGTCAGCAGAACTTTTTCACATTAAAGTTAAACAACTTTTTTTGGGTTAACAAACTGCAACATTGGTGTTTAAAGTTAATCAGTTTGGAACCAGAACAGATGAAAAAGGCTGAATATGGATCAACTACTATTCTATACTAATATTTGAAAAGGTTATTGTCTGTCAGAAGTTGTGATATTCTGTCTTAAAATCCTATTTAAACCTACATATGTTCTGAGTTTAGGAGTGTTGAATCTTACCATTTAGACTGTAAAAACCCTACACAGCTGCCAGGGAAACAGACACAAAGCCATTAAGAGCTGCTTAGAGGTGACCTTTAATTTGAAAAGCTGATGGGGGGATTTGGGAAGCTGTGAAATAGTCAACATCAATGCTTCAGAAATGTATTTATGCGGCTGGACCTGTAGGTCAACAGGGTTTGAAGAGCAACAGGAATGATTGTAAGGAAAACAGATGCTACACACAGCAATAAATGACGAAGCTGTGGAAAAACTCCCAGTGAGCCAACAAAACCACTGTCATTGGTTACAAGGTTAGACACCTACGTGCTCCTGAGGAGAGTATTGATGTGATCGGGTTGGGATTTTTGCTTATCACTACCATATCAAGTCACCTTGTTCTTTTATTTTTTTTCCTCTAATCAAATGTCAACAGCATTGCTATCTAACCCTGATATGAAGCCAATTAAAGCCTCGTCTCAATCCAGGTGGCTGTGGTCTGCATCCTAATGTGTCGTCACTTCAGCTGTTAGTGTCTCCAAGGATCGAGTCATCAGCTGAATAAGCTTCAAAAACAACAACATAACGCCCAGAGATGAAAATATGAGCATGCAGGGAGGTTTGGCGGTGAACCTGGCTGAGGTTTAGTACCGAGAGCCTCTGTTTTATCGCAGGGTTGAAGGGAGAGGGTGAAGCTATTGACACACAGAGGTACGGCTAAGCCACTTCACATCCCAATCGATCACAGGTCCACTCCACTACAAGTGGCATTCCCCTTCTAAACAGAGACTTTCCCGCCTGCCTGCGCTGGCTTTCAGAAGCCGGACACCTGGCTGGGTTCTGGTCCAACAGGAGCTTCAGTGACAGTGCTGCGCAGCCCTTTGTTCCTCGATCAAAACTCAGTTTGAGAATGTTTTGTTGCTCGGTGTTTGGCTGCTGCAGAAGCAGGAAACAGATGGCTGGCTATTTATGGACGGTGCTGCAGAATCCAGCTCAAATGAAATGTTCTTTCAAAGGAATTCTGGCTTTTTTTAATGCCTGCTCAGGGAACTTCATAAAGCTTTGGACCGAGAACCTGTAAATGGCCCGTGACAATGAGATTATAAAAGATAGGCTTTAAAGTATTTGACATTATCAGATGGATTTTTAATGCCTCCCTCTTTACCTTCTTTAACTCCTGCTAATCTCTCCCAGGAGGACGCCTATATTAACCTGGACCAACGCTCTGCCCCTCTGGAAGACCGACCTCGTCTTCATCACTCAACCTATAATTACACTGCAAAAATAAAATCTTAACAGTACTTTTGTCTAGTTTTATGTTCAAATATCTTAGTACCCTTGAAATAAGACAAAACTGACTTACAAGTAACTTTTCACCAGAATGTAGAAGCTTGTTTGAAATGGGACGTTTTATGCTAAATTCATATTTTTGAACATCCATTTGGGTTTGAAAACAGCCAAAGTGCTTAAAATAAAACAAAAAACAAAACACCAGGGGGTTTTTGGCAATAAGTTCATGTTTTTGGTGTCTGGCTTCAAACACCTCCAGAACATAACGCCATAAATCAGCAGCTGCTCTTCACCTGGAGGCCACAGCAAAGCCCAGTCATTACCTAGCAGCCAGAATGGATCTCTGCCCGTTACGAAGCAACCCAAACCGAGCTCCAGCATGTTTGGTAAGCCGCTTTCACCGCTGCATGCATTGTACAATGGCTGTTTGAAAAGACAAGAGTTTTGTTGTCGACGTTTGACCCAGAAACCACTTGCTGTGTTCTTGTTAGTTGCACAGGAGGCGCTACCAATGCTTTTCAAAGATGTAAGGTTGTATAATTGCGTCAGACATTTTCATGTGTGAGTAGAAAGGCTAAGTTGGTGACAGAAGCCCTAAAACAACTCACTAATGATTTTGAGGAAAAATGTGATGAACATATTTCGAATAAACCTGAGACCTACAAAAACCTGTTCAAAGAAGCATAATAGTTAATAAAACTTTAATATGTGCTAGTTCTACTGGGAGGTTATTTTCCTTAAAGCCTGACATTTTTTCCATGTTATAAGTGAAATAATCTGTCGGTAAAACTAATATTTTATCAATATTAAGAAATTATTGGCTTAGAACAAGTTTCCATCTCTTGCTGAAAAGTTACTTGTAAGTCAGTTTTGTCGAATATCAAGTGTATTAAGATACTTGCACTAGAAACTAGACCAAAAATACTTGGTAAGATTTTGTGTTTTTGCAGTGCACCAAAATGCACAATAAACATGGCAAACATGACATACATGCGGATCTGCCCAGAGTTAATAAGGCTCCTTTAAACACTGAGGATAGTTACCATGGAGCCATGCTTATGGAGAGGACCTGAATAAACTGGGCTGTTTATGCTGCTGGATGTAAATAAAAATCAGGCCACGACGATAAGCCGTTCATGACATCCTGTCTGGCAGGAGGTGACAGTTTGAAATTACATTAATCCTTATCTATTCATTATGAAATTTGAGCGTCCGCATGTAGGTGTGGCAACGCCTTATCGCTGCGAGGAGCCTCGGCTGAATTCAAATTGATTTCTATCTTTGTGGAATCTATTGCAAATTCCTCTGCTGGCTGGCGACGCAGAAGCCAGTGACTGCTGCTCACAGGTCAAGTCAGATTAATCTCAGGCTATCTGATCAGCCCATCCCAGAGCTGGCGCTATGTGGGAGAAATATAGCACATTTTCGATTACAGCACTCCCTCTAAAAGCCTTTAGCTGTAGCGCATGTCTTTCAGTAGTTTGGAACAGAGCATTCATTTCATCTCTGGGCTCTTCTTTTAAAGGCTATCCCACTAGGTGCTATCACTAGGAGGTTCAAGGGCAAAATAAATCAGCGATGACACATCACATCGTTGTTATGTAGGGCGCAGAGGTCTCCTGTCTGCAGGTGGAAAAAAAAGGCTCAGGTTGAGAGAACACCTTTGTGTCTGGATCACATTAACAGCCTGACTCATTACATTAATAGCTGTGGCACCACAACATGCATAATGCCGTTCCTTCTGCGAAGGGGTTGCAAAGCGGCCTGACAGCGGAAAAAACAGCAGACCGTGATTAACCAGAAATCTATAAATGACACAATGTATGGCTGAGAGCGGGCGACAGCGGGCTTGCTCCAGAAAAACCGTCAACTGTAAACAGAGGTGTTAGAATTGTAAATAATATCTTTTACATCATTAACTTAAAGAACTGTGAGATTCTTTTGTTTGATTCTGGATTGCATGGTTTTGTAAGAAATATCTGCAAGAAGCTGATAAGCTTGCCAAACTAGAAGCAGATGCCAGCCGCTCTGGAGCCAAAACTGAGACAGAAAAAAAAACACACAAAGGCTAAAAGTCAACGCTTGTGACCCAGAGACACGGGAACTGAGCTTCAGACTTCACAAAGACAGAAGATCCCATTGTACTGAGGAGATTTCTGAATGTGCGTCAGCAGCTGGGTTTTTGTTTGCCCCTCCCCTTCCAGCAGCTGTTAATTTGTGTAGCTACCTGATCCTAATAAAGAGAGGAGCAGCAAGAGAGAAATCTCAGAGTGAGTTTGGAGACTGTCATAATCAAACTCTCCTCTCTTTCTGTCCTCATGAGTACAAATTTAATCACTTGTCTCTCTTTTCTTTGTGTCAGTGTTAAAGTGTTCAGGTTGATTGAACCTGGACAAGAGGGCAAGAAAAAAAAACTCTTTGAATTTTAGGTTGACATCCACCACTTCAGTTCGTCAACAAGTCCTGCTGCGCAGGTTGAGGTCTGGGCTTTGACTAGACCATTCTGATGTAGATTTGCTGCTCTGGTCTAGTTTCCAGTGCAAATTTCTTCAAATAAGACAAAAGTAACTGGCAAGTTATTGGAGCTTATTTCTCTTACAGTAAAAATGTCTCGTAAATAAAATAAACTGTCAATGGATCAAGAACTTTTTCATCAATATTAAGGAATTCATTATTTAAAATCATCTGCTCTATCTTCTGTATCGTTTCTGAATATCCGTGTCCAGCTATTCAGCTGTTAGCGGATCAGACTCTACTTGTAAGTGTTTTAGAAACTGCTAAGGAGCTAATTTACATTATATCTCATATCTATGATGAACATACTTTTCTTTCCATGACTAAACAAAAAGAAAAAGTTCCAATAAAAAGTTCTTCAAGGGACTTTCTGCCAAATTTGCTTTCAAAGCAGAAATGACAGCAATAATCTTCAGAAAGTGTCAGGGCTTCAGTCGCCGTCCTGCCTCCTTCCTTTATTGTTATGAATCACAGGAGAGCATGTGGCCGCTTCTCCCGGATCAGCACAACGTGGAAATTCTTCAAAAGCCCGGTCTGTCTCTACCCTCGCCCACCTCACAAGCACTTTCCACCTTCTCCGGCACCGGGGGATCTGTCACAAATCAAGAATGGGAAGGTCAATAAAAGCAAACCATGCCAGACTCCCTGACTGACGCATCAAAAGTTGCCACAGTGGTGCTAAACGCGCTGCCTTCTCTCCCATCCGACCAATTTAGCAGCGTCCGAGGGGAGCCCGCTAATCCATGGCTCTGAAAGAGCGCCTAATCAACCTCTGATTAAGAGAGCGAGCACGTCAAGGTGTCCAGCAGCATCCCCGCCGCCCTCACCTGCACCCTGAAGCCAGTCACAACAAGGAAATTGGGTTTATTTGTCCTCTCAGCCCTCCATCCGCCACGCTTCCTCTCGGATGCCTCAAGTCTCCCTGGTCTTGTTTTGGGCCCTTCATTCATTACACACTTGCCAATAGCAAATGCAGAGCAAACATTTAATTCCAACATCTTTCTTCCCTTTCACACCCCCTCTCTTCCCTTTTGTCTTCTTCTTTTTTTCTTTTTTTGGTGGTTGTTGTTACGAGAGTCCCCCGGGCGTCTGGGAATGAATTAAACATCAGTAGGCTGGTAGGAAGGGCACAGCTTCCTCTGAAACGATTGAATGCAGAGTGCTGTTTGAGGAGAGAGAAACAGTGGAGGTGACAGGGGAGGCTTTGCTCAGCACGAGGACGTGGAACCATCAGGGAACCACTCTGACCTCTAACATCAAACCACCTTCATGCATAGTCAGTTTTTACCCTCAAGTCTCTCCAAGTAATTGGGATTTCCCAAACTAATGAACAATGTGGAGGATGTTTATCTTTTGAGTTAGGGAACAATCTACTGCACTTGAACTTGAGGGAGATTTGTCAACTTCATTTTTAAACACACCGATATGACTTGGAGCGCATAAAGCCTTATAAAGCATTATATAACACCTTCGACATTAGGTTGCAGAGGCTATGATGCAGGACTGCAGGTAAAAAAATGGCATCTGCACTTCTCAAAGTCCTTTAAAAGACTCCGGCACACACAGTTAGCAGTTCTGTGGAAACCTTATAAGCAGCTAATATCCGACCTGGAATGGAGACAAAAAGTTATCAAAACAATTTTATTACCTAATATCAAAGCAGATTACCATGTCTGCCTTTTGGTGCAAATTTGTTGAAACATTGGTTTAAGTGACTGCTGCCTCAGTCTGACTTGATGTCCCATTATAGTTATATATGAATTGATACAGAGAGTAAGACAAAGTCATATATAACATCAATTAGCACAAATATTGTAAAAATTTCCTACAAATATTTCTAAATTAGCACCAAGAAACCACCAAAACAATCAGAAAATCCTGGAGGGATTTAAACAGTTTAGTGGGTTTTATCAATACATTCTGGCACAACCAACATTTAGATTTTTGATGTATGAAACTCAGTTTGACACCCTGTTCTAGAAAGCACAAGGTTACGAAGAGAAGTGATGCCAAGCAGCTCGCTGTCAGTCCGCGGCGCGTTTAGGGAGACGTACAGAAACGTCTCTGATGCGTTTTATGAAGTTGTCCCACATTGCTGGTGATTGATTATCATTCATGAAAGAGGATACTCAGACAGGCAAAAACTGGCCAAAACAAAACCAATACAGTCCATCTGCTGTCAGCTCAAAAACTGTTTTAATTAATATAAGCTTCGATGTATATTTGTTCATTTTCCTGCTGGCGCAGAGAGAAGCATTGCTGCAGACTCTCAGCTGTTATTTCATTTGTTTTCTTTTGGTCTTGTATAATTAGAGGGTTGATCATGGCACATTTAAAGATCCTGCTGGCGAATTATGAAGCATTTCAAGGTGAAATATCAGACTTTTTTCACCCCGTAAGTTGATTATCCCGGAGAAATGAGTCTCATATTTCAAGGTAGAGTTCAGCGAACTGTGGTCATGTGATTAATATCCTTCTCCAAGTCTTTGTCAGAGACCTAATGCTTGGATTTTGGTTTACAACATCAGAAACATGGTGTGTGTGCGTGTGCGTTTGTGTGTGCGTTTGTGTGTGTACGGTCAAAACAAGAACAAAAAGTCAAAGGCTTTTCCAGAGCGAGAACAGACTTGGTAGGAGTGTGGGTTAAAAAGGGAGCATCCATCTCTCTCCTCAGTCCAACTCCTCTGTCAGATATCGCTGCTATTTCTGAGCGACTTTCATCAACAAAGTACTGTTCTCGTCCAAGGCAGCACCCACACAAACGCACAGCTGAGGTTGTGTAATCTCTTTTGCATTACACATAAGAGACGACTCTTCCACTTCTTTGGCACTTAGCAACAAGAAAACAAAGGCTGCTGCTGCTGCTGGTGGTGGTGGTGCCCAGAAGAAACCAATCTCTGCAACATGATGCAGTTCTGCCGTTTCTAAACGCTGCAACATGAGCCGCAGGTTGAAATTTTACAGAGAAGGCAAACGCTTCACCGAGAAGGCAGCTGCAGCCTTGGCACACCCACACAGAAAAGGGGAAATAGTTTAATCAGACGCAAATGTTAGCTCCACCTGAGCTGGATTACAGGGCTGGTTCATCTCAACCGCAAGGACAGTCAGGCTAATTATTTCCCAACATTCCAACTGCAGGAGCGTCAATTCCTCCAAATCCGTTTTTTTACCCATATCCCACCCATGGTCCTCCTGCAGTTGCATTGGTTTTGTCCATTATCAATAAAACACACAAAATATTAAATCCAAACATTTAAAAGGGATGTAGTGCTTCGCTACTAATTGTTAAAACTACAACTTGATAACAAGGTCAAGAAAAAGTTTTAGTTGAAGAAAACATGCAAGCAGACAATATCAGACATTTTCACAACCCAATCTGGAGATTTCCCGATTAACTTTTTTGCCTTATCAAAGTTTCTCGGTCTTGACTTATCGGCCAACACCAAGTTTCGATCGGGTTCTTCAGAAAACATAAATAAAAAATGTCTTCCTTCCTGTTCTCTCCAAGAACATGCTCATAAAGATCAAAACTAAAGTGATGAAACATGCAGAACATCCAAACTTTGACATGTTGGTTCAGCCAACAGCTGGGATCAGCTCCAGTCATGAGGAAGTTGTCACTAAAATTGATCTAAAACTGCTAAATAATTTCAGTTAAGCCCAAGTTAAAAAGCAGGAACTTTGAACTAAATAAGCCAGTAACAGACTGAAGGCTCCACAGGTTGTGCAGCTGAAGCCTGGACTGTGTGAATGTGTAAGTTAATAAGCTGATCAATACCGCTGCCACATCATTACAGCACCAGTGGATCTCAGTATAATTACATCTGGGCTTTTTGTTCAATTAAGTGTGCAGCTGGGGGATGCGAGTGAGTTTTGGCCTCATTTCTGAAGCAATCTTGGCCATTTTAAATGACCTTTGTACCAAGCAAATATACAGAGAGCGATCAGTCATAACACTGTGACCAAGTAATGACAGAACAAATATTTACAGCTCATTATTTTGGGTTTTTTTCATTTCTGCTGCCATCTCAAGGCAAAAAATATACATTTAAAAAGGAAAAAAAAAGGATAAACTCAGAGACAAAGCATCCAAACATTTGATTTGTACTCAAACTATATATAACTAACATTATACTTGGCTATAATCTTCAGCTTTACTGAAGATTTAAGGTTGATTTAAAGATCTTCCATCAAGCTAAAGGACAGAAGTTGAATATTTGTTACTTTCTGATTTACCGTCACATTTACTGTGATTAATTTCTAATGTACATCTCAGAGGTTTTTTGTTTTAGTGTCTTTATGGTTCAGCTCTTCAGTCATTTGATTCTGAGTTAAATATTTATTCAAAAACAGATACGTATGTCTTATTGGAATCTGAATAAAAGTGTCTATACTGTTATAAAGAGAATGATGGATGTACGAATGACTCCTAATAAAAAGTTAAATGCAATAAACAGGTGACAGAAGCCATTGTGCGGTTGGGTCCGGTCAGAACCAGGTGGGTGTTTTACACCTGAGAGTTAAATTGCACCAGATTTATCAACTTTTAAGCTTCCTCGCAGCGTTTCCTAAATAATTGGGCAAAGTTCTGAATTACGCTTCGTCTCAGAGACACTTTGCAGAATGGTACCGCAGTCGGAATCAGGAGGAACAATCCATGGAGTTTAATTAGAAGGCCTGAGATCCCTGTCCTGCAGGCTTTATGAGTATGCACATTATTTAAATTCAGAAAAAGCACTTTGCACCGTGGTCTGCAGCGGTTCAGCAAGGCATCACCTCCCACTGCTCAGCCTTCGTTCCTCGTCTCTGCTTTGTATCAATTTGTTTTTTTGCATGTCAAGTCGAAAGGAGGATGTCAGTGGAGACAGCCTGCTTGTCTCACACACATGGCTGAGATAGCTGCGATTTATAACAGCAGTCAGAGCGACAGACTTCACTTATCTCAGACCAGCTCCTCTGCTCCTGCCCTTTCACTCCGCCAATGAGAATGAAGGTTGCAGGTTGGGTTATTTTGTCAAAAGCAGAGGAACCATTACAAATCTACACAATCCATCCTTCTGTAGGGCATGGAGCCGCTCCCCTGGCGCCGCGCTGCTGCAGACCTGGCTCTCCTCAAAGCTGCCAGTCCATCTTTTTCACGCCCAGGAACCTCACGGGGGGGTTGTTATCACAAAAGGCCAATTTGTTATCCTGGTTTCACTCCATCACAGGAGGCATTATTTGGGACTTTTATCTATCAAGAAAAAGCCCGTAATGTGAGCTGGAAAGTGTGTACTCAGTCATTATGCCACAGAAGCTATTGACTTTGTCTTTTAGCGACGGAAGCTGAATAAAACCGAGCAATTTCTGCAGCAACAGAAAACCGGCGACGGCAGGGACGGAAACTACCTTCAATTTTCCAACATGTGAAGCTGGAAACGCCAAACCTGACACCTGAAAGCGTCAACAAGATGAAAAAAGATTGATCTAGAATCTGTACAGCACGATAAACATTGCTGGACAATGAATTGTCCCAGAAGTTACTGCGATAAAAGATAATATTGTTGTTTTGAGACCATTTTTAAGTAAAAGATAAATGGTGTTCACACCATCCTATACCCATCATGTTCAAATTAATATGCAACAAATCATCAAGGGCTCATATATTAATGCTACTTGAGCAATAAAATGTTTATCTTCTCATTTAAAAGGGAATTGCATATTAGGATATTTTAATGGATGTCTAATATTGTACAAAAAGAGTCAAATGAAAAATCTGCAAAATTTGTTCATTTAAAAAAAAATCTGATTCAAAGATTAATCTTCAGAATATTCAATAGAGTAATTGATCACTAAAATAATAGAGAGTTGCTGTCCTGCAGTAGAACATATTTGCCAGATGATTGAAGTTTTGGAAAATCTCAACCAGAACCTTTTTCCAAAGGGGAATTTCTAAAAGTTGCCAAGTCAAGATATGCAACTCTGACGCTTCTACTCAAAAAGACACGGTTAAATAATTTAAATAAACCAAGAAAACCTTTTGAAATGATAAACTGGTATAAAATCCAGGCATTTTAACATGTTCTTCTGGACCACCAACTGCTCTGCAACAGCACACCTGCAGGATGGCCAATATTTCATAAACCTGAGTGCAAAGTCGTGATTTATCTGGTTCACTTATGACTGGAGACGCTGGGGATGATCGATTGGTTTATCCTCTAACATGAAGTTGCGTGTAAATAAATCAGGTAGGGAAAAAAGATAATTACTACCTTGGCAGTTTGGAGGGAAGACATTTTCTGGAAGCCCACCTTCCTGCAACGACCTTGTGCCCCTCCAGTCTCCCTGGCTCTGCACTTTGACCATCATCATCGCCATCATCACACTCGACTGACCTGCCTTTGTAAAGCTTCCTCATCTGTCTGACAGCCCACTAACAGCTGCACTGGGATGTTTCCATGCATCCATCATGGCCCAAACTGGAATTCATTTCAATCTGAGCCAGTCTCCTCCTGTGAGAGAGGAACCAAAACAACTTCAGAGCTGACCTTTCCTTACAAGACCAAACAACTTGACTTTAGATGAAGGCGATTGATTAGAATGACAATCAATGATCAATCCAGGCTTCGGTCTACCAGGAACTATAGGATCTACTGGGAGAACAAAATCACCAAAACAGACTAAAAGCTGAAGTTCATGGCTGATGATATGAGTAAGAAACACATTCAGGGCAACATTTTATAGATAGAGAAGTTTGATAGAAGGGACTAAGGTGAGTCTCTCAGACCTAAAGACAATGTTTAAGGACTTAAAGGAACAAAAACTACAGGTTTGTGTCTGGTAAATGTTTGGTTAAACATGCTTGTTCTTCATTCAGTGAAGTTACTCACAGTGGGTAGAGCATCCAGAAATTTAATCAAGTAAGAGAACCGGTACGTCAAAATAAAATCACTCTAGTAAAAGGAAAAAGTACAACATAGTAAAAATACTCCTGAAAGTCACAGTTTTCCAAAAAAGTCACTCAAGTAAATGTGAAAACAGAGACCTAAACAACCGGCAGAGGGAGAGCAGCCAGGTGAAAACATGGCTGAATAACCCACGATACACGGATTTCTGGACCACAACTACAGAGATAAATTAGAAATATTACTAAAGCTTTTCTTCTACAGACTCTTCCAGGCAGATTTCACCTACAGCGACACCTACTGTTTCCAATAGGAACTGCAGTGACTCTTGTTTCTCTGAAGCAGCTTTCAGCTTCGATGCACCACAAATATGGAACAAACTTCCTGAAATCTGCAGCCAAAACGCCGCTAGAGATCCTTTAACTGTAGACAGGAAATCAGGCCTTTTTAGAGCTACTTTTCAAACATAATTTAAACATGAATGAACATTTTGAAGTGCACCGACAACACTTGGCAAAACGTAATGATTCAGTTGACGTCTTTCTATTTTTGCGTTTTGTAAAACCTTTTAGTTGCCTTATTGCTGAAATTTACAAATAAACTTGACTGATCAAAAATCACTTGTCAAACTGGAGGCCCGTGGGCCAAGACCAGCCCGCCGCATCCATTTTTGGTGGCCCTCTAGACCTCAGAAGGCCACAGAAATAAAAGTTCATGACAACTTGTGTTTAAATAATCTCTTATCAAATCTTACCAGTTCTTATTTCTCCAAGGCCAAATTACATAAATGTGAAAAGATGTTAAATATAACTGATTAAGAATTACAAACTGAATCCAGAGAAAGCTATGTTGTAATTTATGAAATTAAAATTGGCCCTGTCAAGACATTCATGATCTAAATGAGGTACAAAATAAAAATGAGTTTGACACACTGGATATAAATCATAAAAGGCTCAATTTATTCACATCCATATCCAAGTTTAGTGGATAAAAACTTCTGATGGAAACTTTAAATGTTTAGGAGCTGATTAGCCTCATGTGAAGCAGAAAAAAAACATTCGATTAGAAAGAAAACAAAATCATATTTTCCTTCCTTCTCCTAAATGAAACACAGTGGCATTCACAGCTGGGTGCTGCAGCGTTTTCCTGTGAAACGTCTGTTTGCCTTCCTGACATCCCGGAGCCGGTCCCAGTCCGGCCCAATCACCTGTCACAGTCCTAAAACGGGCCGCTGCCCCCTCCCGCCCCCCCTTCACTGCTCATCATTACACCACAAGCTGTCAAATTAAAAACTTTCAGGCTGCGTGAATGCCTCCTCGGAACTTTCCCTTTTTCCCAGCAACATATTGCAGAGATAATTGAGGATATTAGCAGCCAGACTGTTACCAAGAGATGAAAGGCGAGGAGGGAGCTGTGACAGCTCCTCTCGCTTGTGGCGGTAACGAGGGACTGTCAAAAGTCTCTCTGTGTTTATCTCGGATCATCTAGGGGGATTTAAAACCCTTACCTTCACAATTCCATTCTTTATGGCGCGTCCTTTATCCACAGTGATTTACGGGGGCTAAAGCCCTGCGCCGTGTGATGAATGAGGACTCTTCACAAGGTGTCAGGGCCAGGCAGCGGCGGGCGCCGCCGGCGCCCCCTCCCACCCGCCACCACTTCATCTTTCCTTTGGCTTCCTCCTCTCATCCTTCCCTCCATCCCCGTTTTCAAATTGGACTGATTAGATGCTGACATATTAAGTGGGTTTGTCAGAAATTGTGAGTTGGCAGAAATAGATTTTTTCAGCCATGACAGTTAAACGGGACTTGATTTAAAGAGACAGGAAGAAAAAAAAAGAAGAGGGGAAACAACTCCAAGTTTTCAGGAATCTGATGGTCGACATTTTCTAATTAGGATTTTACACTGCAAAAACACAAAATCTTAGGGGTTTTTTTTTTAGTTTATTGCACAGATATCTTAGTACACTTGAAATAATAAAGCTAACTTACAAATAACTTTTCAGACAGATATAGGAGCTTAATTTAAGTGCATAATTCCTTAATATTGATGAAAAGTTCAGATTCCACTGGCAGATTATTTTCCCTCCAAGTTATAAGTGAAATAATCTGCAAATGGATCAAGTTTTATCTTATTTTAAATAAACTGAGATGATTGAAAGCAGGTCTTGTTTCCACATTAAAAAAAACTACAATTTTCAATATTATTAAAAATAAAAGTCAACGTTTGAAGTAGAAAATCTGAAACTGAACTGCCGTCAACAACAATTTTTTTATATTTTTAACTGATTCATTGTTGGCAGTAAAAGACAAAACTGGCAAAATGGGAGTAAAAACAGCAAATTTTCCAGATGTAGAATAAAACAATATCGCTGTTCAGGGTAAAAATAAAAAGTTTTGGCACATTACCAACAGCCTCCAAGTCTCTAAAAAGTTTACCCACCCTTTCCAGAAACATAAATAAGTTGTACAACATTAAATGCGTCAGTCCTTAAGGGTCGCTGTCCTACCAGGCGTAATTACTATAATTATTGATTCAGGTGTGTTAAAGCAGAGCAACTTCTTTAAGGGGCCCCTGAGGGCCTGGTTTACTGTAAAAACATCACGGCTCACAAGTGACTCATTTTAAAAACTTTTCTTCTTATTAGAAATATAAAGGGAGTCTCATAGAAGTTGGTGCAGCGATAAAGGACCAAAACAAGCTGCAGTGACGCTCTGATTTAATTAACCCCGTCTCCTTCACACTCATCATACCTGCTGTGTGTGAAAACCACCAACACTCCAGAACCAAGTTTCCAGTCCCAGACCCTCGTCAGCGCTGCCAACATGTTGCTGCGACTCCTGGACCTGATTGGAGGAGGAGGCAGAGCTTCAGAGTCTCTGCTGCTCGTTAGCAGCAAGCCGCTGCAGCGGCTCTCTGCTGGCAGCCGCGGCTCTGTGGAGCCAACACAAGCTAAACTGCTAACCTGCCACAGATTTTTTTACCACTTTCTGCAGCACAGTTCATTAACACAACTGACACCGTTAGCAGAGGCAGGCTGGAACAATGCCCCTCCTCCCTGTCGCTGACTTGCAGGGGAAGGAGTTGTGCTCATTTTTACACATTAAGCCCAATGCTTATGACAAACTCCCTTGTCTTTCCATCTCATTAAAAAGTAAGGGGCTTCACCTGGTGGCACAAGCAGGTAATACAGAAAGTCTGTGGCTGCAGAGGAATCCTGCAGGAGGCATCTGCTGCTAAATGTCACCAAACTGACTGGAGAAAACTCCAGGCTGCAACAGCTGATTATGGCAGCTGCAGGTGGAAAAAAGGAGCACATTTTTGCCCAAAAACATTTTTAGATTAATCTGAAATTTTCTAAAAAAAAAAATACTTGGGAATTTCTGAGCTCAAAGTCAAAAATTTGCAAGGGAAAAATCAGAAGTTTTGAGATTAAACTCAGAAAATTTCTGAAAAAAAATTCTACGAGCTCAAAAAATGGTAAATTTGCTAACTCTAATTTTTAGATTAATTTCTCAAATTGAACATTTTTGAGTTGAAAAAGTTGTAAATTTGCAAGAGAAAAGTCAGAAGTTTTGTATTTTAATTTCAGAAATTTTTGATTGTATAACTTGTAAATGTTTGACCTCAGATTCTCCATCTTTAATGGATCATCATCAAAATATCTGATTTATTGCTGTAATATTTCTTGTTCAGTTGAGAGAAATTATCTCTAAAATTTAATGAAAGCAATTTAAACATAAACTATTACGTGCTTTATATCATACTATTCATCCATCTCTGCATAACATCCAAAGGGTTCAACCGTTTGATTCATAATTAGAAAATAAAAACATTATCAGCTGTTTCAAATAAATAGACCAATCATGAACATTCCTAATGTTCGGAGCCGCCCAATCAGAGAACGATTGAAACTGATGATTATGTTAATGAGATGCATTCGATACATTTATATTCGAACTGCTGACCTGACAATAACGCGAGTGTAATCCACAAACTGAAGTGACTTTTGGCTTTGTTTTGCTCTAATAAACGACCTTTTCTTGTGATTTTTTTGGCCGTTTCAGAACTTCTCCTCTTATCTGCAGAATGTAAGTTTTTGTTGGATGATCTGCAGTGTCCTGTAGTTTTACTTGACTGCAGCTGTGGCTCATTTCAGCGCCTCGCCTGTATTAATTTCATGGTCCACAGCCTCTGACAACCACCAGGCTGCTGGGAAAATCACGTGACTCAGCGAAAAAACTCATGATTCAATTATGGTTATTTGCCATTGAGGGGTGCAGTAATTAACTCGATCCCGCCACCCCAGCAATTGATTTTCAACCGGGTCATCAGGATGCAAGTAACCAGCACATAATTACCCTCCGTCTTGGTTTGTGCAGCAGACGACGAGCAGAAACGGCGACTAGTCAAAGGCTCACAAACACAATTACAATGATTCATAAAATAACCCTGCGCAGTGATTTCAGCAAACATTTAAACAGAAACTTTTCACGATGAGTCTGGCTGCATTTGCATTTTCAGTTCATACATTTTCATTTGTTTTAGGGCAGCTGTCATGCTGATTGTAGAAACTGTGTCAGATTTTGATGGGGCACAGTGAGGGTGGGGGGATCTGAAAGCCTTTTCTGTTGGGAGGAAGAAAAAGTGGCATCCTGACACAAAGTGAAGTGTCATTTTATTGACATTGTTATGCTGACAACACGTTAAGATTTGTTTTAAGAGTTCAGAAATCCAGTCTAAGATCCTCCGGGAGTCAGCTCGTGACTTTGCATAAATATCAAGTAATTAGCATTCAAGGGCGACGGCAGATTCTTGCTGACAAGTCATGGCTCAATCATTTTAAAAACAGCAGGCCCTTTGTGTTCGTGCTGCTGTGAGTTTGGCAGGTTAGTCCATTAAGCAGAGCGGAGCTACGAATGAAGGGAGCGTACAATACCACACAAACACAATGAAACACATTACGGCGTGGCGGGGAGAAGCCGTGCGTCAAGGTTACTTTAGCTTCACGTTTCCATCGGTTCTGCTTCCCGTCAGAATTTGATTTTACCTGCAGTTCTCTTTCAGATTCCCTTATTTAAATTAGCGTCTACCTTCAGCTTGGTTTCAATTTGGAGACAAAATGGTAATCATCAGCCGCACGGGGAATCTCGTTTAGCATTCACTCGCGCGTTTCTTAAGGTAGATTATTTCACATAATCGAATGAGTGGTCCTGATGCACAAAGTTACCTCTGTTCTTTTTGCACCGCTTGCAGCTTTACTGGAGCCTGATGTTCCAGTTATTGTTAGCCGGCTAGCCGACACGTCGCCGTACCTTCAGACTTTCTGTTGCTTTTTTGTCCTTTAACTTCTCTTCTGTTTGGAAACACAAACAAAGAATAAACACAAGTCCTCACTCTCCCATATTGATCTCTGCAGAGGAGAACAAAGAATAATAGAAACAGACATTAGAAGCATTCAGAAGTGGCTTGACATTGCAGGCTGCTAATGAATCAGACTGTAATTGTTCAGTCGTCTCAAGGGCACCTGTTAGGTGATTTTCTGGTTTTGTTGAGAGCCGCTCTGCCTTGCCGAGGAGAAACATTCAGTCTGCTCACTTTCTTCCCTTTGTTTGAACTCCAGAGCAATTTTCTGCCACTTAATAGATGTCTGGGCTTAAAAAGTAATTATGTTTGTGTCTTTGGGACGTGAAAACAATAAAAAGGAACAAATTGCTGCTCGAAAATATTTTGCCCTTAAATGAAGCACATCACAGGAATTGACATTTCTGATGGGTTTGAGTTTGGGGCTGGAACGATTAATCGAATTAATTGACTGGTGAAATAATTGTCAAATAATTTAGTAATCAATTAATTGCTAACTAGAGTACTCAGATCATCAGAAAGTCATAGGAATCAATGTTGGCACAAAACATTTATCAATTTGCTGGAAACCTAAGAATAAAGGGAACCTTCACCTTTTAGTAATAGGTTAGGATCAAAACAATTAATCAGATTAATTGATTATTGAAACAATCATCAACTAATTTGGTAATCGATTAATCATCAACAGGAGAATACAGGCAGTACATTTAACATTTTGCTGGAAAGCTAAAAACAAGGGGAACCTTCATCTTTCCAAAACGATTAATCAGATTAATCAATGAAATAATCGTCAACCTTAAAAAAGGCCATTTGCTGACAGAACAACACATTCAGAGCAATAATTAAGCCAAAACTGCAAAAAATATGCAATTTGCATTTAAAATATATTAAAAAACACCTTTGTCTGAAAATATGTTCAACAATAAACTCAAAGTTGCAGTTTTAGCCCCATTTGTTTCAGAAACTGTAAAAAAAATCTATTAAGCACCTTTGGCATTGAATTATTAATTGGTTAATTCAGAAAAATAATCACCAGATTCACTCTATTGATATAAAGTCAAGCAGAAAGACGTTTGATGATGTTTGACATATTTTGTAGCTGAAGTTGTTTCAAATGATCATTTGTTTACTAACACAATGCTGTTTTACCTTTTAAAGCAATAATAGTCATTTTTTTTTGTTTAAAAATGAATTTAATTGTTAGTTTATTTGGATTTTTTTAATGTATTTCTATATTTTTCCTAAACGTCCCTGAAAGCTCTAGAGAAATGAAAGTCATTCCTCAGTGAGAGAGTGATGCCTCGGCATGTAAGTTTACACATTCATGGTGTCACAAAGGCAGAGATGAAGCTTAAACCTCCGCAGAAACACTTCCTGGTTTTGTGACTGCAGGTGTTTCCAAACTGTCACTCCGACCGAAACCGACCGACACAAATCTCCCATCATGCCCAAATCAGATCCAAAGTATTTAAATGACCAAATGATAAAATTACAACAAATAAAAGTCATATTTAGTTACCATAAAGGGTTCTAGAATAAGAATTAGCAAACTTTATAATCCAAGGAGCCACTTTGGATCAGAACAGCCAATTGAAGTTTGTTTCTGCCTGCAAAACGTTACAGGAAAGAAAAACTGATCATTTTTTAGAAATACCTACAGAAGGTAAAGTGTTGTCATCTTTAAAGTCTCTGCAAAAACACAGTTTTCCAGTTATTATTGTTTAGATTTTAGTGCAAACATCTTGGCATACGTGAAATAAAACAAATTCGTAAGTAACTTTTCAGCAAGCTTGTTTTTAAGTCAGCGATTCCTCACTGTTTATGAAAAGCTATTTGTTTAGCTAGCAGATGATTAAACCTGTAATACGGGAAAAATGTTTTAATTGAAATAATCAGCCAGTGAATTATTGACTGAAAACAAACTGAGGAAAAGTTACTTGCAAGTCAGTTTTGTCTTATTTCAAGTGTACTAACATATTTGCACTAGAAACTAGACCAAAATACTTCTGTGTTTTAATTTTGTGTTTTTATAACTGTTTTTGGTTTTAAAATAAAAAAAATAGTTTAAGCTTTTTCAGCCATCTGGAAGAATAGCAAGGAAGAAAAAAACAGTTGATGGAGAGTGATAAGAATCTACAACACAAACTATCTGGATGACGAAACACGGTGGTGGCAGCATAATGCTGAGGGCTATGTTTCTTCACAACACAGATGCACACCACACTTTTCAGATTTTGCCATAAACTTTACAAAACTGTATTTTTTCCTGGACTTCCTGATGTTAAAACTATGAACACATCCTGAACCGTGAAAAACGTAAAGAGGTGTGAAAGTTTCCGCAGCAGTTTCTCATCTGCATGAGGCTGAAGATGCAGCGCTGCATATTTTCCTGATGAGCCAGGTGCATCGACGTATTGACAGCAGCTCGAGCGTCTTTTTTCTCTGCACAGCACTTCGGGACGGAAACACAGCTGACAGTTCGGCTGACGGCCACAGACTGGCCTGTAACTACATTAACGTCTGTGTGTGTTTTTAACACGCCGAGCGAAAATCAATTCTCTGTTAATGTGATTGAGGCGCCAACGTACTGAATACGTTTCACTGCAAATCAGGATTTATTCACCCTGAAGTGTCTCTTATTTTCCTCGAGAAAAAAATATGTATACAGCATGTTATATATTTTATGTAAGTCAACATTTGTGTCCTGCTTTTTAACTTTTTATTCCACATTTGCTCTGAAATAAAAGGGAAAAAAGAAATTTTTCATAAACAGCTCAAGAAAGTCTGAGAGAACAAACATAAAAATAAAGGATGAATTCAAATACATGAATTGTGAAATCGTAAATAAGCTAGAAAATGTTTCCAAATATTTTTTTCTTTCCATAGCAGCAGTAAATAATTAAACTCCTGGTGTCCATCAGGATGAACATTCAACTTTGAAAAAGTTCAACAATTTAATGATAGGAAAAGAAGACACTCTATTTTATGTTTTCTCACAAACAGAGGAAAGTCTGGAGTGTTTATACTAAAAACTCCCACATAAAATTAAAAGATGAAATAAAATAAATGAATTTTGAAATAAGTTATGAAATGCTTCAAGGTATTTTTATTATTTTTTTGCATGGTAACACTGAATAATTAAGCATTGGCTAAAATATCCCAAAACTTGATGGACATTCATAACATCTTCACTCTCGGTCAAGAACAACCAATCAGAGCCAGCAGGAGGGTCTTAACGCTGCCAAACAAACTCGTTTACAGGCTGCTAAATGTGCTAACGGCAGAGAAACAACTTATTATTTCGGGAAAACCAGCATTAGCATTCATGACATGCTCTGCTGTGGGGAACCAGCTGCTGTGTAGCAGAGTGAAGGCATGCACGAGGATGATTGACACCGCTAAGACCCTCCTCCTAGCTCTGGCTGGTTGTTTGTCATTAGTACAGGGAGCAGGCAGGTAAATGTATATTTTAGATGGAAAATAGACAAACACTCTGTAAGAAACAGTAACAATAATCATTCAAATCACACTTTTATTTATTTATTTTTTTACCAGTTTAAACCCAGAAATGTTCAAACCAGAGGAAACAGCGTTAAACAGACCAAACAAACAAGTTGTCCGGTTCCAAAGTCACAACAACACAAACAAACGGATCGGTCCGGAGCGCTCTCCTTCAGAGGTAGAACCGTTCAAACCGCACCGCCGCCCTGAAAGCAGAGTATTTTTAGGTGGCTCCGCTTCACAGCAGTAGCCGACATTAACAAGGCTTCCAGTTGGTGTTCCTGTCTGCGCCTCCAAACCGAGAGAGAGTCCACAAATGCTTGAAGATAAATTTAGAAACCATTTATCTCTGTGCTGTCTTTGCTAACAAAGTGCTTTAATTAATGGAAGTCCATGCAAAAAGCCCGAAAACCCAGAAATGCAAACATATGGTGTGGATCTGCTCTGAAGCTGGCTGCACAGCAGGTTCTCATGGACAAACAACATCAGAGAGGAAAACTCCAAAGAAACCGAGAGGTATGATGGGGAGAAGATGGCTCTTTCTACCGCAACAGGACGACTGAACGCCGTTTGCTCACAACTTCAACAAAAACGCAGCAGAAATCAGAGCCATCCCCACGGAAAAGACTTCAACGAATAATCAGGAAATAATAATGAAAATCTACGTAACATGTTGAATGCAACACTCTGCATCCTTGCTGTTGACCTCATGTTTATTTCTAACAGCTGGGGTTTCAAAGCCAGCATGAAACTGACATTTGCACCATTATATAAAAATATTCAGCAAAATCACTTTGTTTTCCTGAACTCATGCAGATCTGACTTAATGTTGTTTGTTTTAAAGGTGCGCTCCAAAATCACATAAATACTGTGCTCAGAAATGTAATTACAACGTTCATTAACCCAAGTACGATGCAAAAACCATCCCAAAGCATGATGCTGCCACCACCATGTTTCAGCTTCTCTCTTTCTGATGTCGTTCCACTGGCAGATTATTTGACTTGCAATGTGGGAAATGTGTCTTGTTATAAATGAATTAGCACATTTTATCACACATAAAAACAATATTTTCTGAAAACAAGTTCCTGTAGCTGTCTGAAAAGTTTACTCTAAGTTAGTTTTATTTAATTTCTGTTGAAACGACACAAAATGGAACTAAAATGGTAAAGTTTTGTGTTTTTGCAGCCATAATAACGGAATCTGTCCGATGCATCTGCAGCGTCCATCATGTAATTAAAGCTGCCAATAACGTGATTAAATACAGAACTTCCTCTGAAGAGGAAATGCTGGAAAAGTGAATAACTTCATTCCACCTTTCACCACAAAAACACAAAATCTTACTAAGTGTTTTTGGTCGAGTTTCTAGTACAAGTTAATCAAGTAAAATTCACAATACTTTATAATAATAGTACAAGTAAAAAGTGCATTTTTCCCCAAAAGCATCTATGTCTTTTCAGCAAGATATAGAAAGTTGGTTTAAGTCAATAATTGATCAAAATAAAGTATTACTTCCACTGGGAAATTATTTCATTTAAAACATGTGAAATTGATTTGTTATAAGAGAAATAATCTGACAATGAAACTAGGATTTCTTCATCAATATTAAGGAATACAAGTTGTTAGTTTGGTCTTCAATTGACCTTCAATATTTACACTAGAAACTTGACCAAAAATGTTTAGTAAGATTTTATGTTTTTGCAGGATTTTTACTCTTGGATTTTAAAAAATGTGGTCACACTTCCTGAATGTGGTCACACTTCCTGAATGTAAAATGTTGTAATCCCACAGCGTTGGCTCAGAACCTGCTCAGGGATTAAATCTTCCTCCAGAGGTAGCAACGCCACATAAAACCCCAAGCGTCAAATAATACTCATACAGAGTCTGCAGTTTTTATTCACAAGCATGCAGCTTTAACAACACGATGTAACAAGATTCCTGTGAAGATTTATGGGATCACATTACAAGATAACTAATGCTTATTGAAAGGACCTTTAGATGAAGTGCTGCTGTTTGACTCTCACTTCTGGAGGCTGATGGCTTCTGAGTACGGCCAAGTGACAGCTAATTTCCTATGAGACTGGAGGTAATGACCAGGCTGTGGCGAGGCTGTGTTTAATCTAAATTTATGACAAACGGAGAGAAAAAAAAGAAGACAGAAGAATTTTTTAAACTAACAAGCACCGACTGCTGGAACCAAAAATGGGATTTCTGATATTAAAGTGAAACATAAATTTGCAGGATTTCAGCTCCGAGTCCAGAGCATCGCAGCCATGAAGCCTCGTTCTGCTTTTTCACTTTTTGTGAAACGTGTTTGACCCCGAGTGCTTTCCAGTAATTAAGCAGGTTTATTATTACAGAAATATGCAGCAACACATTTAAATCCACTCAGAAACGCCAGAGATGAGAGCAGAGGAGGAAGTTTTGTTTTCAGGAAACAGAAAGTTTGCAACAGAAAATAAAAAGTAAAGAGGGGATAAAATAACAGAATCAAAAGGTTAAAGTACAAAAATCAAACAGAAATTATGAATCAACACATTACCGTGTTCAGTAAAACAAAATGAACTTTTTGAACTTTGTTTCTGAAATTGTTTGGAGTAAAATCGACTTATTCTAGTAAAAAAAAATGCAAAATTTTAGTTTTAATAAATAACTTCAGATTTATTTTGCCTGTTAGTGTTTCATACTCATTCGACTGGCATTTATAAGCTGACATGTTGGTTTCATTTGATTATGATGCTTTTGATTTTACTAACTGTTGTTGGTCAATTTACATCGGTCCTGTAACATGTAATTAAGTTTAATCATTAATTTAAATGATTCTACTTTCATAAAACCAACATATTAATAACTTTTCAGTTCTTGTTTTAGGTCAAGAATTAAGTTAATAATTAATAACTGATTTTATGTTTTTGCAGTGTAACGTGTTGCTTAATTTTATTGAGAAGATTTTTAAAGGTTAGTTTTTAAAGGTTAAAAAGAAGCAAATTAAATTGAAATTAATGTAAAACATACATATAAAAGTTGATTAAACACAAGAAACTCAAAATATGGATTCAAAGTTAATTGAGTGAAATTAAAATGTGCCACAAAACAAACAAAGACACAAAATTGGGAATAATAACAAACGCGGATCTCCAAAGAAAACTATCACTTCTTGCTCTTTGTTTTAAATAATTTCTTTGAAACATTTTTCAGGTTTTTTTAGTTCTTTCAGGATTCTTTCATCACCAGCAAATTTCACAGATTTACATTTTGATATTTTTGTCTTTTTATGAGTATTTCTAAGACTCCAGGAGAAGAGAGCTGAAAATTTTATTAAACATGAAAGAAAAAGCTGGAAGAAACAGAATGAATAATAAAAGATCCTCTTCAATCATTTTCTGTGATTTCCTAATCAGCTGGAATTTAAATCAAAAACAAAGTTTTCATTTTAGACACTTAAAAATAACTGTTTTTTGTTTTTTAGGTAATTTAGTTTTTCATCCCTGCGACTCTTTCTGCTCTGGAGTGCGGTGAAAAGATTCGCCCATATTACTGTAACATGATTTGATGTTATGTGACACGACATTATGTCATGTAACATTACAAGAGCCGTCTCCAAATAAACAACATCATGCTTGATTTGGTCATTTCCCCCGCTGACACCGCCGTCCTCCTGAATATTCCCCGTCGCTCCCGCCATCCGGAGAAAGACATACGAGTTCGTCCGCCAATCCATCTTCCGCCTTTACGGTTTGTCTCGCCGTCGCATGTCGGGACGTCGGCTGTGAAGACATCACGGGACGCGGACGGGGAGGTCAGCGCGCCATTAAATCTTAAAGCGAGCCGACGCCCTCACAGGGTGACAGACGGGGTCTCCTCACCGCCGAGAGACGGCATGTAAAGTTACGCCGTATGACGCCACATGCCAATCAGGACACAAAAATGTAAATAAGAAATAATCAGAGGAGGTAAATTAAACATTTTTGGGTCGACTACCCAAAGAGTAATTTCACTGAATGAAGAAAAAACATAAACAAAACACAGACAAGTCCACTAAGGCAGAGGATTGGGGCCACTGAGAAAAATAGAAAAAACAGAACCAGAATTGTTCAGGACAGTTTTCTACATGCCTCATCAGGGCCAGAGCAGATATAAAGAAAGAGAAAATTTACTGAGCTCAGATTTTTACCTTACTCAAATTTTGAGATTAATTTCAGAATTTATTGAGAAAAAATGTGAACATTTCAAAGCTGTTTGTTTGTAGTGGCCCTAATGTTCTTCCGTACATCTAAGCTGAAGTTAGAGGACTTGTTGTCGTCTACCTGCTGAGTTATTATGTGATTTATTTTAAGCATTTTTTTTATTTTAGTCTTACCAGAACTTGGACGTAACTTTACATTTTTTCCTGATGATAATTTTAAGTGTTAAATTTGATGCTCTGATCACAACTTTTACTCTCACTTGAGTCATTCTTTGGACAGTAACGTTTTACTTTTACTTGAATAAAAACTGCCGCTGCTGTGGCTCTAATCAGACGAGTCTGTGATCCTATGAAATGCAGTTTTCTTGCAGCCGAAGCGTGCAGCAGGTGGTTGAAGTGACAACAGTCTGCCATGTGGCAGATTAACGCTCCTCCAACAGTAAACACACTCAGTAGGGTATGATGCTTTAAACTGGGATAATGATGCAAAGAATTAGTGCTATATTAAAATATATGCAAAGAGTCCATTTAGCAAAATGAAGTGAATCAGCAATGAGAATCACAAAGCCATCTGCCCTCCAGTGTTTAGCTTGGTTGCTAAGTTGCTGTTGAAATAAGTCTTGTTTAAATGCCCCTCCGCCCTCCTGTACCATAATCGTGCCTTTAGAGCGCCAGACTGTGGTAGTGCATTAAGATAAAAGCGCTAAAACAGCATTTGTGCTGCATCCCAAATGGATGCTGCTAAGTGAAGCGGCGTGCTGCTCCAGGAGTGGAGGGATGATGCTAGCACGAGTGGGAACGCGTCGCCCGGCGGGGGTTTGCGCCGCTCCCAGGGCGCCGCCGCCTCGTATATCTTCCCCCCCGCTCGTCATTCTCAGTGCACGCAAAGTGAATTCATCACATTTGCTCATTTAGCTCGTATTTAGCAGCACAGCTCCATCACGATTCATGACATGATTTGTACATTTTGGGCTGACTTTGTTTTTGCAGACAAATGACTTTGAAGACTTTGAATCAAAGACTTTTTTATGGAGAACTGATGACACACAGGAAGAGGACTTGTGATAAGAAAAAGTCTCAGTCACAATGTGTGGAACATATAAAGGGCTGCAACTAATAATTACATCAGTAATCGATTAATAAATTATTCTGACGATTTTTCATTTCACCACTAAGCCTTTTTTTGATTTCTATAATACTAGAATTACATTAAGAAATGCAAGTAAATAAATAACACAATAACTCTTCTACAGGTAAGAAATGACCTAAGAAGCAGAAACAGCATTAATCTGTCTCATGTCTCCATTTTTAATAAATCTAAAATGCTAAATATTTTTACTTTTGTACTTGTTTGATCAAGTCAAATGCTCCACTTAATGATGAACTAAGTTAGTGGACTATTTTAAAAATAATTGATTAATCCGATTACTGATCCATATAGAGGTGGGAGGTAAGAAGCTACTTTTATTCAGTTCCAGGTCCTTGAGTAACATTTTAGGAGCAGATTTACTAAACTACTTTTTTACATACTGTAAGAAAATTTACTCAATGAAGGACAAAAATGTTTTACCCATAATTTATCAAACACAGACACATCGATAGTTTGTTAATGTGGGTTTGTGTTCTGTCTTCACCAGAAGTACTTTTCCTCCTACTTTAAGTAATATTACCATACAAAAAATCTTACAAAGTATTGTTGTCTATTTAAATATCTTATTACACTTCAAATAAAATAAAATTAACTTACAAGTAACTTTTCAGGAGGATGTTTTCAATAAACAATTACTAGTTCCACCTGCAAATTATTTAACTTATGAGATGTTTTTCAAAGTCATAAATGAAATAATCTGGAGACTTTAACAAACAGATATCTGACTGAAGATACATTTGTCTTCTCTAAAGCGCAATAAGATATCTGCATGAGAAACTAAAGAAAAATACTTTTAGAGTTAGTGTGTACATATTATAAAAGCAAACGCGTCAAAATAGGCAGGAATATAAAAAGGCACATCGGAGCCCTTAGAGGAGTTGGAGCATAAACTACTGTTCCCATAATCCAGTAAGTCACACCTTCAGCTGGAGAGAATGCTGAGAAAGACTATCAGCTTTACACCCTAATTCATCTTCCATAGACTCTTTTTCATCCCGAGAAGCTTAAAATGGATTAAGCTCACAGGCTCCGAGATGAAAAATAACACAAAGGTGCATTTCGCCACAAAGCCATCAATCTGCTTCATGTTAAATGACAGAGCTAATTACCTTGAGAGCTTGTTCGCCAGCGACACTAAAAGATAAACACTACTCTGCGAAGCTGAAGGCAGATGCCAGGAGATGTGGCGCCGTTTGCTCCCTGAATCTGTGATTTAACACCCGACCTGGCGGAGAACGCCCGGCGGCGCAGACCCCCGATCGCATCCCTATAAAACCCCAGAGGGAAAGTAAACGCGTTTGGCTGTTTACAAGTCTGCACCGCTGAGGGCGTTGGAGCATTGCATAATGTCGTCCTGAAACAGGGGATGGCAGAGGGACCTTGGCCTCTCTTCTTTCCCTCAAACGCAGCCGTTCACTGAGCTCCATAATGAGAATCCACCTCACCAAATCTTTCAATTCAAGGACTTGCTTAGATTGACTGTAATGCCTAAGTAATCAGCCTGTTCTGACCCACCTTGTCCTCGGTCGGGATTTATAGCAACCAATTACTGATCTCTATTACCCAGCGCGCCACTGGGATGGAAATGAGACGAGTGGACGGACAGACGGCGGGACGGAGGGACGGCCGGCGCTGTCCGCGCGGTCCGGGTGATGAGCCATGGCCTCCACCACTTCCTGCTTTCCGCTCATGTTTCATACGCTGATACAAGGCCAGCGGCCGGAGGCAGATCTTTATCGTCTCCCAGGTGGTAAAAACTTTTTCATTGCTCCAGTTGAACTGCCACGACGCTGTGGGATGTTTTTACAGCATCACTCACACTTTCTGGCAGCTCCAGTAAAAAGCCGTAAAACTTTAAAACTGCAACATGTAACTTTTATAAAGATTGTTTTTTAAAAGCGTCACCATGTTGCTAGTTTGTTATGAGACAAAAGATCAGCCTCCACTTCCTACCTGAGCTGCTATTACGGTCTGAATAAATGCACCAAAAACGACCAATCAGAGCCAGGAGGAGGGCCTTACTGCTGTCAATCATTCTCAGTAACTAGCAGGTAAGTATTATAAAGGTGAAGAAAACTGTTTCCACTGAAAAGGCCACCGACTTTCTATTTCAGGTTTGTTTTATTTTTCGAGTTTAAATTGCCATTAACTCTAAAGAGACCACAGCATCACAGATCCTACACCGTACACTGCTTTTTAACATATGCAACCAGATTATTTGTTACAGAAAAGCAAAATTTTAGCCTCATCATTTCAACTTTTGGGCAAAATTCTTTATGTTTATCTTTGTGATGGTAGGTCAATATTTAGCCATTTATGGCTAACTAAATGGCTTAAATGAGTTTTATCATCAAACTAAAAATTAATTTCATATAATATTTCTCAGATTTTACGATTATTTAAATTAATTCTCATTATTCCAGTTGCTTTATTTACTTTGTGTGAAAATGTGGCTTTGCAGACATTCCTCATCTGGAAGTACGGAGACTTTGGGACCCCGGCGTTTTCCTGCATGGTGCAGCTTTCTAACATTTTAACCTGCAGAAATGGGCAAGAGATCTTTTCTATTAAGTTTCCTGACTCGTGTTACTGGATCAAAGTTATGTTAATCTGGAGATTTTATTCCCACTGGATAAATGTTCTCAAACCAAAAGTTGATGCTTTAATCAAAGATGAGTTTATTTAAGGCTCTTTATACATATTTACCAGATTTAAAACAAAAAGAAACAACTTTTTCCTGTTATTCTTTTTTAACTTTTACCACCAACTGAGAATACTGCGTCCGTTTTCTTTAATTTTGTATATTCCTGCATAAATTTTCCCATTAGCCAGCCTTGCGAGTGAAATTAAATCAAACCCGTTGCTTAATTTAACGATTCAGGAACCCTTTTTTCACAATCAGCCTCGGGCTGCTTATATTCCAACACGCTTTTGTCTTCCGTGATTTGGAAAATTACCACAACAGACTAATTTTCTCCTCCAAACCAACAAGCTGGGTCTTCAGGCACTGTTGTAAATTATAGGAGGCATTAGGAAAAAAACAAGGTCAAAGGTCAACGTTGTTCTATTTTTATCCGATGTTAGCTTCTCCGTCATTTTAAGGATTTTTCCCCCACAATTTCTGCAGCAGTCAGTTTTTTCCATCTTATCAAAACAAAGAGAAGCCCTTTCAACAGTAAAGCTTTATATATTGTCCTACTCAGAAGTGAAAGAAAACACCGATGTGTGGCTGCATGCTCGTCATCGATTAGTTCTTTGCTGAAATATACAAAACAAGAGCAATCAGAGTTGTTTCTGAGTGTAAAACAGCAAACATGCCGCTTCTGCGTCTCCCTTTAACTTGGAGACAGGAGCATTGTTGATTCTCTTTAGAGATGCCTCCGCAGAGTGAAAACAAGCTCCTCTCTGACAACATGTGAGAAACCAACTGTGACATTCACAATGAGAGTCTCAGAGATGAACAGTGCAGCTGTGGGAAAAGCTTTAGTCTGTCGCAACATTTCATAAGTTTTAGATTGGATTACAGGTTTCATTAAACAGCGCGGCTGCAGCGGTTAGACATTCATCATGGCCGGTGGTGGGAATAAAAGCAGGTTGTCTTCATATTCGGGTAAACATCTCGGTGCAGCTGACAGTCAACAGGAACAACAAGTTTCTGAGGATTATTACCTTTGAGGAAAACAAGTTAAATTGACTCCAGCTCCCATGAGATTATTAATTTATTTCTTATAAACGAGAAGCTACAAGAGCTTGTTCTTATTTTCATCTGCAGCAGTAAGACGGCAGCCGCCACCGCTGACTGAGTTACCATCAGGTTTCTCTCTCGTCAAGCTGCACAAATATGATACTCAGGTCATAAAAAAATCTAAATTGCATTGTAATTAAAAAATATAGACAAAATAAAAATTTTATTAGCTCAACAACAAATATGTTTAATATAGTTATTGTTTTTCAACCATATGATTGGAGCAACGTTCGGCTTTCTAGTGTTTCAGGAAACCTGATCATTCATGGAGCTTCTTTAGAAATGTGAATGCTAACATTAGCATAGCATCTGTGCTGCTGCTGCTACATGTTTAGCATTGAGATGCTATGCTGGAAAGTTTCTGGACGGAAATGATGTAAGAAAAAAAGTACCAAAGCTTTTCTTTAAAGCATTTAGTCAAAGTTATTAAATGTGGTAAAATGTTTAAGGTGTTGAAATCAATGTAACGAATAAAAAATAATGTTGAAGTCCCAGCCCTGCTTTAAATATAACTGACAAAAGTGGCAGTAGCTGCATTTCTACTGGCTACAAAACCTCATTACTAAAAAAATAAAATACAAACAAATTCACAATTGCGGTGCTACCGCTAAATAAGAGATTTAATTAAAACCACACATGGATTCATTTGTTCACGCAGTAAGTCATTAAAAAACACGCAATGCCATCATTCTCCCAGCACTTCCTGTTGCCTTGTTTGTCGCTTCAGTCAGTAGTAACATCCGGTTATAGATCACATGTCTGATGCAATACATAAAAAGTGTTTCCATTGTAATTTTATAAAATAAATTTTGATGCAGCAAAAAAACACTTCTTTCTAGTGCAAAACAAAAGTTATTTCAAAATCAGTGTGTTTTCAAAAAGCAAGTTTATTTCTGTAATTTTAATTTGTGCAATTTTAAGGTCAATAAAAATGGAAAAGGTGGAGTTCAAGTACCTGAGGTCAACCATCCAAAGTAAAACGAGTTAATGGAGATGAAGGTCAGGGATGATCTGCAGGAATCAGTTTTTCTTTCACATCCTGGTGTAACTTAGAGGATCAGGAATGTGTCATGGTGTTTAGTTCGGCGATGGCTTTTCCTCATTATTCTCCTCTTTCAGCAGCGCCGTAAGTGCTTTATGTAACCCGTCCTCGGAAAGAGTCAGTGTAAGTAATAGTAGGTGATGCGAAGACGCTCCAAAGTTTCACCTTTCAATTTGCTGCTTTGTCTTCATCCAAGAAATCTGAAATGGCTGTTGATTCAACGGCATTTTAAAAGCTGCTAGATATTACCTGACCTCCGCATGAACTCTCTGACATTTCACGTTCTCAGCCGTGAATCTAGCGCAGACTTTCTTCCCACAGGCTGCTTTCAAACTGGATTTGTTACCGTCTCCAGCGTTCATTGAACTTTCCTTCATTATTTTCAGTGCAGACGGCTGCAATTAACAGAGGAACTGTATTCATATCACCCTGCTGCATTTTCACTCCACTGAGGCATCAAAACTACAGAATTATAAATCATTAAACCACATTTGAGAGTGGCTGTCAGGTTTTAAACTGCAGCGTCAATATGTACCTTTTTCCAACAGTCAAAGCAAACAGGCAGAATGAAGGAGAAAACAGTGATATCTGATAATCGTATTCTATGTTGTCGTGTTTTTCATCAATACCCCAAAGAAGTCACAATAGCAGCGCAACACGTTATATGTAACATCATTCCTCTTCCTGTGTTCCTGCAGACAGGAAACTGGAGGAACATAAATGGTCGCTGGTGACAGGAAGCGACTGAAACGTTATCTTCATTGACTGGTTGATGCTTTAAAAAAAAAACTGCACAGCCATTAAAAAACATTTCCGCTCCTGCAAATGGAGGTGTTCCCGTCACATTCCAGCCATGAAATCAAACAAGCATCTTCCATTTGTTTTACTTGTTTGAGAAACAAATCAGCAGACATCAGATGTGCATTAGCGTGTCAACATTTATTACCGTTCCTCAGGACTTCCTTCTGCCACGCAGACAGTACCATTCTCAACTTTACTATTTGTGTTACATTTAAAAAAAGGAACTCCTGTAGCTGTATTTGCCTCACATACCTACTTTTTCTTTCTCTAAGGAAAATATAAACTCAAGGCCCTCCACAGCTTTTTATGTGGCCCTCTAAACTCTAGATACAACCTTAGGATAACAGTTGTGTGCTTAAATATCATTTTATCAGTCACATCAAAGGAGTTTTAAATTGTATACAGTCAAATTACATCAATTAGTCCATCCAGTTTTTCACAATTTCACTATTGTGGAAATAATTGATTGTACTGAAACATTTTCTTGCCAAAATGGTGAAAAAACATTGGGTTTAAATGATGCCAACTCCCACCTGCAGGTGGCAGTATTTCTTACTTCTTCCAAAAAATACTGAAGTTCAATCAAAAAGTCTTTCAACAAACTTTTACCAGAACATAATCAGCTTTTTATTTTCCAGTTGATGGAGTTCATCTCTGTCCACTGCAAAAACACAAAATCTTACCAAGTATTTCTGTCTAAGTACATTTAAAATAAGCAACTGTGTAGAAAGATAAATCAGCTTGTTTTAAACAATTCAATATAGAAAAAGAAGCATTAGTCCCACTGGCTGGTTTTTTCACTTCTATCACTTCACTTATCTGTAACTAGCATTTTTAAATCAATATTAAAGAATTATTGACTTAAAACAACCTCCTATATGTTGCTGAGAAGTTACTTTTTAGTTAGTTTTGTCGTATTTTAAAGGTACTCAGAAACTAAGCAAAAACACTTGGTCAGATTTAGAATATTTGCAGCGTTTTGATGATGCTGAACACTTTTCTCTGAAAATATGCTAAAGGTATGAAATTATAATCCTTCAGTTGGAAACATCCAGAAAAGGAGCAACAAACAGAAAGAAAACCACGGCAAATATTAATTAACTCTTCCTCCCTTTTCTATTTCCTGTGAATTAAAAGTACTTCCACACTTATTCCAACCTCTATAAACTGTTTTGTCAGATGCATTCATCACCACAGCTATTAATACACACCTCAAGCATGCATATCTGTCAGAAACCAATTTCAGCCTTTATAATTACTCCCAACTTCTCCCCGTTTAAGCAGAAGGTCATGCAGGAACAGTTTGAATCGAAATGCAGGGAAGTTGATTGGATTAAACATTGATGGCACCGAACAGATAGAGGAAACATATTGACACAACAGGAGAGCTATAGCTTTCCTGCCAGACAGTGCGGAGGTGTTAAAGCCAAACACATAAAAAAAATCATTAATTATAGTACCCTTCATAAGCTCAACACAGACTATAGGCAGCTTTCTGGGTGCACACGATTCTGTGGTGAGACAGAAAATACATGTTTTAGGTGCGTCAGGTTTAAAATATCATCTAAAAGATGTAGTTTAGTCATTCAGTCCTAAAACTAGAAGCCATACACAATATAATTTCAAGACCACAAATGAAAGATCTTCATCCTAGCATATTACCAGAAAGTTGAGTGGAAGGAAAAAGTGTGGCATAAAAATGTGAAGGTATAAAATATAGAATGCACAGAATCCAAGCAGCAAACTTTCCAGACTTCACTGGATTTTGTTTTTGCTGTAAAAACAAAATCTTAAACCATTTTTTTCTAGTTTCTAATGCAAATAACTTGATACACTTAACATAATAACTGACATACGACTCCCTTTTCAGCAAGATATAGTTGCTTGTTTTAAATCAATACTTTCTTTAATATTGACTAATTCCACTGGCAGATTATTTCACTAATAATGTCTTGTTATAGAAGCTATTTTATTAATCAATATTAAGGAATTATTGACTTAAAACATGCTTCTGTATCTTGCTGAAAAGTTACTTCTAAGTTATTTTGTTGTATTTCAAGTGTAATAAGATATTTGATTGGGAAACTAATTGGTAGGATTTTGTGTTTTTGCAGTGCATCAGTAGCAGGAGTACCTTATGTGTTACTAACAGAAGCAGAAGTCGGCCCGGTCCGTTTGCTTCGTTCAGGCTTCAACACACTCCAGGATTTCATTAGACCTTCCTTATAACCACAAATCAAAGCTTCAGTAACCCGTCTGGACATTCTCCTGCTCCATTTGTGACGATTGAATTCAGCTCTGGGCTGATTGAGCATCTGTTGGAGTAACAACACTGAAATTACTTCCTCCTGATCGTATTCAAAATCAGAAATAAACAACCTTCATGCCACAGTGTGGACTGTTTTAAGGTGGTGCAGAAAAAGAAAGCACAGCTTTGGCTTCAATGAAATAATCTAGATGCATTAAATCTGAGTTTTGATTCTCCTAAAACAAACCTGGCATTTAGGCTCCACTCACTGCAAAACACTAATTTACAGAGTATTTTTGTCTAGTTTCTACTGCAAATATCTTGGTACACTTGAAATAATAAATTAACATGGAAGCAAACTTTCAGCAACACATCGGAGGTTGTTTTAATAAAAAGAACTGGTTCCACTGGTTCCAAGAACTGGTTATTTTACGTATAACAAGTCATTTTCCCCCGACTGTGGTTTTATTTACCCAGAATGCCCTGCTTTTGGAGCGGTCCTCGGTTCGGTCAACATTCACATTCATACTGAACAAAAGCTCATTTCAACCGAACCGAGACCAGAGTTTGCTCATGTATTCACACCTCCCCAAACAAACAAACAAACAGAGTTCAATTGAAGTAAAACCATTTATTTCAATAATTCACATTGTTCAACAAAATCCTTTCAGTTTTTCCAAGCTTGCTGCAAGTGAAGATGAAACTTCAAGTAATGCTACCTTTGATTTCTTGTTACAAAAATTAATTAAACCAATAAACTCAGGACATCTAGACTCCCAGCTGCGTCTCTTCACAGTACGGTTAAGTTTTGCATGTTTTGCATGAATGCAACAGAGCTCAGAGTGGAATCCAGACTGTATCGGATTCATATTTTCACCTGGGAAATAGTTCTCTGAAGCTCTTCTGATAAAGCCACTAATATCAGGACAGGTGAAGGTGTTCAGTCAGGCCTTGCAGGAGTCACACAAGCATTTATAGGCTTCATCTGCACAGACATGATGTTCCTGCTAATGCTGGAGCTGCACAACGGACTGGAAACCAGAGATAAGTTTTAAAGAATCCACAAAAAGCGCCTAACAACAGTATCAACTCTGAACACTTTCACATTTTGTCTCACTGAAGGCACAGATTTCAATGTACTTTACTGGGAGTCATAAATCAATGATAAATTTGGCTGAACTAATTATTTAAGCTGAAAGCTGGAAGTTATGGTTGCATGACACAGTTAATTCCACTTAGATGAGATTTATTATGATAGAAAAGCTTTGTTATCTGCCATCATAGAAGCTCCAGTAGGAATGAAAGTGTGGCAGCGTGAGAGAGTCTAAATCTGATCATTTAGATCATTAAAACCTGGGTCACTCTTCCAGTATGAGGTGGACCATGAAGGGAGAACAGTTAATACCTTCTCCTGCAGCCCACTAGATGTTCTTAGAGTCTGCATTGACACAGAGAACAAACATCTGCCTCCTTAACAAGCCTTCCTGACAAGCATCTGTGTTTATGCAGTGTGAGAAATGTTCTAAATAATTGGGGAGTTGACGTTGTGAATTTCTCAAGCATTAATCAAGCCTCTGAATTCCACAATATTAGCTTCGCATGAATCATTGTTAATTCCCACGAATCCATTACTGTTCCATGTGCAACTAAAAATAGCGTCCTGATAAATCAATGGGGACACTCGAGAGTGAAGACGGAAGGGTTGGGGAGCGGGGGGTGCTTTGCTTCTGAAGCGTCTCTTCTCAGTCCAGCATAATGCCCTTGGCTCTCATCAATAATTATTCTCCATAATTCAGTCATGGATTTCTGTGTTACACCGACGGGGAGAACACAACAGACCTTGAAGAGAACGTTTCAGCCCAATCCTCCCTTAATGAACCTGCAGATCTAGACCTCGTCAAGGCTCTTTGGAAGAACGCAACAGTTTTATTTTTCATACTAAACCAGCGCTAGTTGTGACTTAAGGTGCTTTCACCTTGCTGCATTCAGGCTCCTGTTAGTTTGCCTGGAAAGTCGGGTTTGTTTGGGGAGGTGAGAATGAGACATTAGCCTCTGGTCCGCCTGAAACCTCGGTCTCTGTTTGGTTGAAGAGAACACTGTTGAGGTTTGAATTCATATATGAACTCCAAATGGAACAGAGAATGCTCCAACAGCACAAAGCGGACAATGGTGCAGGGCATTCTGGGTAAATGCAACCAAAATAAACATGCTAGTCCCTTGCTAGCAAGAGAAATTCTACAACTCTGACACCGCTCCATTTTTGTTTACATTTTGTGAAGAAGTTGTCCCCAGTGCCGTCTTCAGAGGTTTTTGTCATTTCCTCCAGTAGTTCTTGATGCAGCGCCCCCACAGGCAAGGAGGGGAACAGGTTACTTAAACTGTTTGTTTTGTTTGCTATAGTGGAGTGTGAAAGTGAACAGCACCAACTGGAAGTGAATGTTGCAATTTCCCTTTCTAGCTTAACCAAGTTGAACAACCAGATGTGAAACAACCTTAGGATGAATTCACACCAGTCCTGTTCGGTGTCATTTATTCAAACTCTAGTTTGTCTGGAAAGTCCAGTTAGTTTTGTAAGTGAACTCTTGTCCGCCTACAAGCCTCTGTCTTGGTTCAGTTGAAGTGACCTCGGACTGCAAGCGGACGATAAGCCGCTCCAAGAGAAGGAAGCAGACTACTTTGCATGACATTCTGTGCAAATACAACCAAAACAAACCCGCATGTCCAGTGCTAGTAGGAGAAATGGCTCGTCGACTTCCACCACAGAGAAATGCTACAACTGCCAAATCTGATGCTACTCCACTTTTTTGTTTACATTTTGCAAAACAGGGCGTGTCACTCATTTCTTCTTTGGAAATTTTTGTGTCGTTCCGAAGGAAATGGTGGAGCAAGAAAACGTGAGGAGTCTGAACAGAATTTCCAAATGGTTTGGATCATTTGATCCAAAATGAATGTGAACCGCACCAGCTGAAAATGTAACCATTTTGGTCCCCAATCGAACCGAGTCTACCGGACTATCGTGTGTGAAAACGGCCTTAAATATTTCTGTAATGACTGCGGCCTATTTCTTGCGTTTGCCATCAATGGCGGCGGTTTTCTTGCCAATTTTCCCACTATCTGTGTTGGGAGGAGGTCTAATCCATCTGAAATGGCGTGGCGATCTCCGGTACTGATTGCGTTGGTCACAGCCGGGCAGCCGTGCTCCGGCGCGTGCAGACAGCGGACCCCGGACGTGCCCTCCGTCTGCTCTGCCGATGGGCATCGCATGGCCTCACTCATGCACCGGGTGCAAGGCCAGACTGGTTCATCTGCACGCAATCACGACGGACAGTCGCATCCCATTCCAATTGCATTTCTGCTCACAGGGGGGAGAAAAAGTCCCGTGGTGCATATTACTGTGGCTGAGACAAATTTAGCTGGAATGGAAGGCGAGATGGAAAAGGCTCACCTCTTACACTAATCTGGGCAAACGACAGAGTGCCGGCTTCCTGCAACAACCCCCAGGAAAAACGGTTTTTAGATGAAAGAGCTGCCCTGCTTGTCTCTGACAGAAGACAGTGAATTAATTAAGATAATAAATTGCACATGTCATATTTGTCATCTTTTCAATCTTTACTTAATGAGGTGAAACACGTGCAGCAGTGTGTTTGGGAGGAAAACTCGTCTCGGCTAAAGATGATGCACCTTGAGAAGGAAACACTCGAGCCTAAAAAACTGTGTGATAGTCAATGCCGACTGATATTTAATATATGTCATGTATACATTCATGCTTCCCCGTCCTGAGTGGATACACACAGACGCTCATGAATGCAAATGAGGCTGAGAAAAGGGAATGAGAGCAAGAGAAGAAGGAAAGACTCAGAAGACTGCATATCTGATAGGAAAGCGCCCTGATTAGAATTTTGTCATGCCACAATTTACAAATTAAAATGAATTAGATCTTCCATGGCCTGACCTCCATTAAAACAGTTCTTTGTTGATGAGCCATGATAGCATCTGCTATTGATTGGAGGAGAATCAGTATGGCCAATCCTGTCTCTTTACGAGCAGGTCATCCAAAGCAATTTAGGCATATTGAAAGATTGATCAGGCCTATGGAGCTGCCACTTGGGCCCACTCAAAGCACAGAAGACCGAGGTGTGACGCAGCCACTCCCTGCTGCTCTGTAGGGGAAGAATCTCAAATCTAAATGCTAATGGTTTCTTTAAGAGCCTGGCTGCCCTTTAACCACTACAGTCAGACATGAGGGATGGCTCTCAGTGTTTCGACAGCTCTGTCTTGTTTTGAACCCACCACCAACAGCACGAACCTATTCTTTGGATTCAATAGTGAGCGGGAAGGAAATAACTGAGCACCAGCAAGGTAATACAATGGCCTCTACTTGATGCATCACCAGCCGCCACATGCCAAATCCTGCCTCCGCTATAGCAGATCCTGACAGGAATATAACTCTTAGCTCCAACTTTAGCAAAAAAAGATTTTTTCTTCCTTATACTAAAATATCGACAGGTGTGTCTGAGTTAATTACTACATCATTGCAAATTAATTTAGTAAAACAACTGGAATAATGTAAAAAAATAATCTTAAAATACCTCCAATTAGCAGCAAACACAAAACAAAGGAACATTTCTTGTAAAAGTATTTGCAGGTGACCAGAAGGCATTTAGTCTGCACATCTCCTGCAACAACTATCTGGATATGAAGAGCGGAGCAGTAAATTATCTGCTTAAAGGAGAGTAGAACGCAAAAGGCTGAAGTACAAAAGACACAACAGAGTCTCGGCTGTAATGGAAAAATAATCACAGCTTTTAGCATTTTAGCGACATTAGTGTAGCATTTTGTTGTTGCATCTTTTAGTGCTGCTCTTGTTGCATTTTGTTGACCCTTCTGGGCCACCGTCGGTTCTGAACAAAGAGCAAACATAACACAGATGCATGTTGTCATTAGAGATGCTCTTTATCTTATGTCCTGTGACGGTTTTGGAGTAGATCCCGGTTCTGAACTAAATCAACTGGTTTAAAGTTAACAGCAGCTATTTTTGCTCCCTGTCTTGTTTTAATTTAAATAAATTTTGCTTCATCACATTCAAAGTTCATTTCTGTTTCTGAAACAAGCAAAGATTACACTCAGTTTTTCATTCACACTATTGTGTTTTCCAGCTTCTAAAAAGCCTGTTGTGCTTATTAAAAGACATGAAGGTCTCCCTCTAGTTAAGGGCTGCTTCTAATTAGCAGCAAAACAGAATAAAAGCCTTTGAGAAGTTATTTATCTGCTATTATACAAGAACAAAATAATTTTGAAAACAAATTTTAACTGACTTTTGGACTATGGAGAGGGGAACAATAAATTATCACTGAAAGGAAATAAGCTTCCAAATGTAACCTTAGAGAGACAGTCCAGGCCGTTTCTGTTCAGGTCTAATTAAAATCCTCTTCACCGTTGGTAATGTGAGGTCGCTTATAGGAAATTGTGTGTTATTAGGAGGAAATATGGAAGGAATTCCTTTACATGAGCAGGAAGCCGTGCATCATGTTGGCAGCTTTTCTTATTTTCTGTTCACTTAAGCAGGTTTTATACGTCCCATGATCCTGCAGTGGCTGGATTAACGGCTGCATCCGGCAGCGATGCATTCAGTATGCGCTCAGCATTCATACTGCCAGAGGTGGCCAGATGAGGACGATACTTAAAGTTGTTCAAGCATGAGCCGCCAGTGCGGGCTCGTGTTTATCACCAGGAACCGGCTAAAAAAGTTGGACAGATATGGAAAGGGAGATTAAGATTCCCATTCTTGCTTTCCCTTTTAACCTCCATCTGGAGCATCTCTAGTTCCTGCCACACCTGCATGGAGTACATTACATTACAGCCACACCGATCCACGGTTAGGATGAGCATGTCTGGTGGGCCTGAATTCACAACACTGCGCGCTTCACCATGGAAACTGAGATCAGAAGGCAAAGGTCGAGCAAAGCGTTGGTAGCGGCGCCGCTTGGCAGGGGCAGGATGGGGGCGGAAAAACCTCCACACGGGCCTTTTTCCATACACTGAGCACGCTCATAATCTCTTGTCCTCCACCAGTACCCGGCAAGGTTAGTGAGAGTCAATAAGCCTTCCACAAAGGTTAAGGAGTCCTATAAGAAAGATAACATTCAAACCGTGAGCTCTCCGGATCCACGGGAACCATAAACACGGAGGCAGAACTGTCTTTGTCTATTTCTTTCATCTGAAAGTGAATCACTGATAGGTGCTCCGTTTTCCTGTTTGACTGTCTCATGAATTCAATATGAGCTATCTATACACAAAGTACTTTGTGAATACAAAAGCTGAAGGAGCGTATCAAATGGCTCGAACTGCCAGTTCTACAAAGAACAGTCATTACGTGTTGGAACACGCTGAAGGAAATCTGGATTTTCCTCTGATTTTTACATTTCCTTTTCATTAACCTGCGAATCACCAGTTACTCTGCCTGGCACCTTCTCTATCTATCTGCCTTCAAAGATCCTTTGATTCATTATTTACTCGCTAAGTAACAAGAGATGTGTTCCCCAACTTTGTGAGTTTCTCTTATGTTTTATGATTTGTGACAGTAACTGTGGACAGAAATATATAAAAGCATAACAGGATGTTTGAGAACAAAACATTTGCAGAGCGCTCACCATTTTGCCCCACATAATTGAAAACATGTCAGTAAACAATTATATTTCTGTACAATAATATTTGACAATTCTCATCTTAGCTTTTACAAATCTGAAAAGTGTGGTGTGCAATTCTATGAAATGCATTTCAATCTGATATCTCAAAAATAAAATACAAGTCACCCACTTAAAAATCCCCAAATAAAATGCCGACCACTTTAATCTGACACCTCCAAATAAAATACAAAACTACAAAGCCAATTAGGAACTAAAGTCCAGCTCTCCTGCTGCAGTTATAATGATTTTATTAAACTACTTAAACTCCAGGTACACTTGCATCATAGACGGTTGGATAAACTGGATCTAATTTGCACTTTTGTTGTTAAAAATCAAAAATACTTGCAGCCAAAACTGAAGGTTTTTATTTTTAGATGATTACATATTTATGATGCAGTAACCCTTGATTGCATTTGTAAAAACACAAAAAATAAAAATCACTGAAATCTTTTTTTTAAATGAATTCTTTTAAATCAGGGTCTGAGTCCAGAGTCGCACCTTAATGGAGCCGAACTGACTGATCATAAAGTGGAAAATCTGATGGCTCGAGTGTCAAATATCGACATTGTGAAGTTCCGACTCAATTTCTTTAGAAAGATGAAGATAATAAAATAATATTGCAGCTCCACCTTTACAAAAATACAGATTTATCTTATCTGATTCCGACATAAAGACTCCGCAGACGATAAGCGCTTATTTGAACCTTTAGTCGCAGACGTATGCCAGTGAAACTGCGAAATAAAAAGGTGACCTCTGAGTGTAGGTTATCCACAGATGTTTCATCTGCTACACTGATTATAAAGGTCTGATTTTCTGTTTTCATTTAAAGTTTCACTAATTGGTACCACAATGTTTATATAGAAAAACAACAAAATGACAAACTCTGACCTGAGCTGACAGTTTTAACACTAAAACATTTCAGAATGAATAATTTGGTCACAGAAAGGAGTTCTTTTGAATCTTCGCTTTCTGGTTAGCTGTTGATTTATCTTGTTTAAAGTGGGAACATTTCTTTGTTTTGCTTTGGAAACTACTTCTATGAGCTCGTGTGTTATAAGCTAACATAAATAATATTCTCCCCTGATGTTTTCAGGTGTATGGAAAGTCATCTGGGATGTGTTATGAGATCATTTCCAAATAACAAGGATGATAATGTGATCAGCTGCTATGATGAAAAGTCATCATTACCTTTATTATGAACACAAGTAATTAAAACATGAATAAATACATAAAATAGAAATCACAAATATAACGCACAAATTTACAAAAAAACGCCGATTATTCCATGTTCTGGACGTAAACCAGAGTTTTGTGAAATATTTGTTAGCAACAGATGATGTTATTGGTAGAAACTCGTAATCTCCACATAGATCAATAAAATGTGTGAATGTGTTTTGAATTTCAGGAGCTAAAAGTTGACTCGTGTCCAGAAAGGCTCTTTCTGTTGCACATATTTCAGGTGTTGCACCTTCTCCATATGATGTGATGCAAATAAACTATTTTTGTTTGTTCAAGTCAAGATGTTGCAACAAGAAGAAAAGTATGTTAGCACATATATTGTATAGCGACATTTCATACTTTGTGCGAATGGATTTGTCACATGAGTCAGCAGGTTTGCCTACAAAGTATTATTTTACAGCAATCTATTCTAAGTTTTGGTTAGTTTTTGAAACATTTGAAAATATCCTAAATGCTAGGGAATCTGTGCCATATCTTCTGGGTATTAGCCAGCTTTACAGGATGCAATCAAAACTTCTCTTTACTGTTTTGTCATATTTGTTTTTATGCCCTTAAGTTCAGTAATTTCCAACCATCATAGTTTCTGTATGTGTGGTAAATGAAGTGGAAAGCTAATTGCATACTATCAGGATGGCGGCAGAGCACCCGGATGTAAAACACACAGAAAAAGAAATGAATCAAGGTGAAAGCGACGCCCTTAATCTGACTGAGCAACACAAACGACCGGAAAGACGAGACTAAATATGTTAGAGAGTAAAATCACTGAATCATGGGGAGGATTAAGCATCGACTATGTTCAATAATGTCAGATAATTAGAAACAAAAAATTATCCAAGTATGATCAGTTGTTCCATCACAGAGCATACAAGTGATTTATTATTTTTTTTACTAATTACATGTCGATTTCAGGTGCTGAGGCACTGGAGATAATAGAGAGAAACTTTGAGTGGAAAAACCTTTTTCCTTTCTTTAATGCTCTCCATATCTCTGTGATAAAATTATGTGTCCTGAAATTAAAGTGCAAATTTGAATCAAACCTCTAAGCGAGATCTGTGGGTTCTTGGCAGCAAAGCGAGAACACAACAGGATTCTCGCACATATGCCATGCACATCGGCGAAAAAGCACAGCGGGCTGCCAACACCAAAGTGTTCATCACTCTCCTCCCACTCCTTTTCAGAGCGCAGAAGAGAAAAAGAGCCCACAGTACCAGAACGGGGCCGACCAATCAGCGACGAAGATCAAAAAGCAGATGTTCAAGGAGAATGAAATGCCCCCATTGATTGGTCGCAGTGCTTTGGTCCCCCCAGCGCAGTCCTCTAATCGATACGTGGGAGATAAGCAGCAGTCAGCCACTGACATTGGTGATGTATAACTGCCATGGTGGAACGGAAGCTGATGACTTTTTGCTGTCTTGGTCAAGACTCAGCGGAGCAAACCGGACACGTTGGAACCAGCCAGCCCAGATTGTGATCCTTCCGATCAAAGCCTGATAATCCAGAGAGTCCCTCGTTCACATCCTGTTCGCCGCTTTTAGGTTAGAATAAAGCTTGACAAAGCAACAAGGATAAATTACCTGAAAAGAAACCGTTGTTATCGCCCCCGTTTGTGTTTCAAAAGGCAATAATGAAATAAATAAATGAGAAAGAAATGGCTGAGAGAAAATGAAATGATGGCGTGGCTGTGTTTTGTGAAATTGTGCTGTCAAACGTTTCTCCTTTCTAATTTCCTGGAGCGCAGATGATGGAGCATGTGTGCTGACAGCCGAATCAGATAAAAACTAAAAAAAATACATACTTCCCTGTTTCCACATCACAAGCACTTTTATGCGACATTCATAAATATAATAACGAAATAATTAGTGTTTGGGAAATGACGCTTGACAGATACTGTGACCTCGTCTGCTCTGTCAATTTATTTTTACGTGGTCATTCGTTAAAGTGTCGAGGCTGACGGACAAGAACGTAAATAGAAAATAATGGGACTGAGGCGCTGAAGAACGAAGCTTAAACTAATATTTATACACCCAGAATCAATCATTTAAAGGCTGTTTACCTAAATTTGAGCAGGCGGAAGCTTCTGAAGGTATTCTAATTAAATAAAAACTAATAAAGTGATGCAGTGTTGCTTTTTTTCACTTCAATAACTACTAAAGTGGAGTTACTTATGAGTGCCTTAAACAAACTGACTCATTGACGAGTCACATGTTCATCAACGGGATGTTGCCACTGGCGCAAACCACAAAGAAGAAGACAGGAAGTAGTTGGTGGACGACGGCGCACCATGTTTTTAATGGCTTATTGTGTGAACAAGCCTATTGATTGTGATTGTAATTACGTTTCTTTTTTTGTTGGAGACACCGCATTTGTGTAATTGCGTTTTTTACAACATTAGCAGAATATTGACAAAGTAAACGCAGCTATAAAATGTAATAATATGTCTGAAAAATACCAGAGATATTACCGCCCCTTTAACTCCTCTAGAGTAGTCAGAGTTAACTACCAACTGTTAATTGGTGCCTGCAAAATGTCCAGGTCTGTACCAGAGGATGCCTGAGTACCATCAGTGGTACTTGAACCTCAGGTTGAGAACCCTGACCTTAGAGCAGCCAGCCTGCTCAGTGTATGTCACTTTGACAGGACAGTCCCAGCACAACTGTCACTTCGCTCCCCCGTTACAGGTGGTCCACACAGGGGAGCTGGCAGCTCTGACGGACGCCTCCTCCAAGGGATTTATGGGAAATGACAGCTCAGGCTACATAAAGCCCAAGTCGTCTGGGGAAGGAAGACAACAGAAGTTCCATAGCATGAATGCATGGGGGCTGACACGAGCTGAAATTTACTTCCTCTGGCCTGGCAGGCGGTTTTGGTTGGAAATGTGCTGTTCATGTATTGTGGCATAGACGGAGAGGGAGGCAGTCAGAGCTCCACCTTTAATCTACTCCCTCTGTTTGTGGTAATGGTCTGCAAGCCTTTCTGCCAGCAGGGGGAAGAAAGTGAGAGAGAGAAAAAAAATCACATTTCTTACATGGCTGCCTCTTGATGAATTATTTCACATTTCACTTACTTACCGTACCTTAGCAAAAAAAGTTAATCTACATCAGCGACGTTAAAGAAAAATTTCACAGCGAGGAAATGAACAGCTCCCCTTGTTCAAACTCGAAAGGTGTGGAGCGTGCAGCTCCTTAAAAAAAAAGTCCATTTCAAACTTCATCATTTCAACGTCTGACAGCACATGTGAATGCACACGGGCCGGGCCGGGCCTCTGATTCTCTCTGTATTTAAATATGGACCATCTTTAATTGAGCAGAAAGTGCTGGGGAGAACAGTGCTGAACTAATACAGAGGCCGAAATATCATTACGCTGATGGAAGCCGGGCTCTCTGACTTTTATTGGCAGCTTGTGAGCTAAATGTGTGGTTCAATTCTGAGGCGGCCATCGCTGCAGAGGCAAAGTAATCGACTTTGGGACAAAATGGTGTGGAAAATGACATGTAGGCCTTTGCCTAAAGCCAACCTGGCGCTGGCAGAAATCTATCAGTCAGGTGCACACCAACATTGGCATTTACACAAATGTGATTTAGTTGACGATACTGGAGAGCTGATGTGCTGGACCAGTGCTTTTGCTGAAAGAAAACTACTATTTCAAGCCATGCAATCTGCTGCTCCTGCTGCTGGAAGTGCCTGAGCGGCTGGTTTCAGTTTAAACGCCGTCATGTTCAGAGAAAACTCTGTTTCACATTTAGAACCTCGACACATCCTCAGCAGATTTAGGGGATAATACCTTGAACTTTTTGAGTTTTAAGTCTGTGCTTGCATTGTTTTGTTTTGCTGCTGAAGTGAGTGGTTTTTCTATCAGTGCTGCCATAGTTTGGACACAGACATTTGAAATTGTTTTGCATGGAAATGAAATGGACCTCATGGCCTGCAAAATTTTGTACCCTGTTGTAATATCAAACACTTGAAGAAATTCAACCAAAATATGAATTTCATCCTTTCCAGGAAGTTAATAAATGTATCTAATAATGAGATTTGTTTGTTTTTAAGGTTTGAAGAATTAATACTTGTAGAATAATGTAAAAATTCTAGAAGTTCTCGAAATTTGCTCATAAGAATACAGTTAAATAAAATATGATGAATGTGAAACACAAATAATCCCATAATGTCTACTAATATTAATCAGCAAAATTAACAAATATTTATTGATTTTAATCCGTTATTTAGGTCATTCAACAATTCAGATTGCTGCAATTATGCAACCATACATCTTTGAAAAGCAGAAGTGGAGCCCCCTGCACAACCAACAAGAATGCAGCAAGATGGCAAGTCAACAGCAAAATGCTCATCTTTTCCAGCAGCCATTGTACAGCGCATACAGTACTAGTGCTCATCTTGGGTTGCTAGATAACTCAATACCTGCTGATTTGTGATGTTATATTCTTATATTTTTGTTTTTTAAAGTGTTTGGGCTGTTTTAGATGCAGTTGAAACCCAAAAGGAAAGGAACAAAAACATGCTAAATCTGCATTCTCAATGTTTTGTCCAATTTAAAGTATGTCAAGGTTATGTCATTTGTAATTAAATGAACTTTGTGTAAATAGCAGGCGAACCTCCCATGGCAGTTGTCATAGGAGAATCAAGGATTCCTTAAACAACAACCCAGGTAATATTTATGATGAAAGAATAACATCATAACATGATGTAAAGCTCTAAAAAGACAATTTTGAATAATACTCCTCCTTTAACTTTGCAGCAGGCCCACTTTGTAAGCATGCATACAGTGACAGTGGAGACAAAAACTCCCCTTTAACATGAAGAAACCTCCAGCAGAACCAGAACCAGCAGTCATGTGACTCCAACTGTCTCCCAGAAGCCCAAAAGCGCCTCGACCATGAAAGAAAACGCTAGGAAGCAAAAGAAGACAATTAAACACGAGTAATCTGACAGAGATTTTTGCTTCCTGCTTCGGGAACGTCTCAACTCCCAAGTATTACATCAGCTCCGAAACCTCAGATTCAGAGTGTCTCTCTCCCAGCAGCAAGCCTACAGTCACACCCACACACTTGTGCACACGCACACACACACGCGCATAGACACTTGCTGAACCACAAAGCAGATCAAGTGTGCCTGGAGAGCTCTATAGAGAGGCCAGTTTTCCTCATTAGACCGCCTGTGCACCACTCTCCAAAAAACCCCTCGCTCTAATCACTGTCACCAGACCTCAGCTGAAAAACAGATAATTAATGTTGGGCCCTGCCTCAATCAGCCTCCATGCTAAACAGCTCGCTGCACATGTGTGTGTGTGTGCGTGTATGTGTGTGTGGGTGTCTGCATTAGTCTATTTGGAGTCTGTCGATGTAGGCGCCCCCCTCCTCCTCTACACCCCTGGGGAACGTGGATGCTCACGCCGTCCACAACAACCATTTCTCTCTGGCTCACATTAGCTCACAAACAGCACATGCAACGTACAACTGGAGACTTTACAGGAGGAACATTCCTCTCCACCACTACAAAAAAAAAAGAAAAATCTCCTTTTATTCCACGGCTTCTTCTTCTCTGACTCAATTGTCTCGCCCTTTTTGCTCCACGGCTGCCCTTATAGCTCCCCTCCACCCATTTATTACATGGAATGGACTTCTTAATCGAATGCTTTGCAGAGCAGATTTATTTATGTTCTCTTTTCCCTTCCTAAAGGCAGTTATTAATATTTTATAAATATTTGATGATACTTTGTGTGACCCTGCAGAGAATGACAGAGAGGAAGTGAAGGTTAATGCTGGGGGTACCGGCTGATTAAATGGAGACCAAGTGGCTAAAGCTGATGCAAGGCTGCCATAAAGTTTCTAATAAAACGAACTGAATAAACACGGTTCGCGGGAGAATTTGGCTGTAGGACTTTAACAAGGTAATTTACAAAAACATATTTCCCTTCTTGCCCTTTGATGATAACAAAACGTGAAAACAGTTTGGGTTTATTTGCCCTGGTTTCATTTTTCTGTCTGAGGGATTACGGCTCACAAACTCACTCTGTGGAGGAGAAACGAACAGCATCAGAAAAACAAAAGCATTTTCTTTCAAAAAGTTATAAATACATTCCTTCCTTTTTGTTCTTTTGTTTGATTCAATATGTTTTGCATAAAGAAATATAAAAATATATAGTTATGCAAAAGAAACACCCTCTTTATATTCAAGGGTTTTATGTACCAGAACAAAAAATGCTCCAGGTTAAACATTTAAATCACAAATTAAGTTTAGAAATAAACGCAGCATTCTACACAATGTTATCATTTAACAAATTATTCATTTAGCAAAAGTACAATCTTGTTGTGTCAATAGGATTTAAGATTTGTTAAATATGTAACACCATCAGCAATGATTGGAGAGAAACTGTTTTCTGTCCAGCAAACTGGGATAGTTTCCTTCCTTTCAAAATAAAGCATTTCATTTATTATTTATTTATATAAAAAATTAGATTCTGGACAAATTTTATTTTGTGGCAGGTGGGATAAAAGTGTCTCTTGAATTGCAGAGGCTGCTGACCCCTGAGTTACCATCTTTGAAAAGGGAGATTTTCCTCTCCACTGTCCCCCTGTGCTTGCTCAGAGATTGAAATAACCTCCAGTTTACATTCTGGCTTTTCAATAACAAAACTAAAAAAATTACAAATCTTGACTTTCCTTCCGGGTTTTTTTTTTACCCAAACTCAAAGTCTTCAGCCTTTGAATGATGTCGGGTAGGAAATTTATATGTCAGCGCCCCCTGCAGGGTCACAAAGTAACAACTTGATGTCTGTACAGATGTGTTTCATTAACTCTCTCACAGGACTAAAAAAAGTAAGTAAAATATCCTCTTCATTGTCTACAGTTTTGTAGAAAATGCAAACTAGAACATGTTTTACATTGTATCTCATATTAAAACCTTTTCATAAAATGTCAGAGAACAATTTAAAAACAATACTTTCATTCTGCATTTAAAACACGAGCTTCAAACTCATTTTCATTTCAAGACACATCAAGGTCATGAATGTTGGCAAATGGCAAACTATTAAAGCATTATAGTTTCTCAGTCAGTACTTCTTAAAATATAACAATTTTTAACATCTTCTCACATTTTTGTAATTTACAAATGAAAATGGACTTGACTCATAAAATAATATTTGAGCCCACAATCTTAAAGTCAAACTTTTGTGGACCGATAGACCCCAGAGGACCACATAAGTAGTCATGGCGGGCCGAATTTGGCCTGGGGACCTCGAGTTTGATCCCTGTGGTCCGAATAGTTGAACTTTTCTCACATGTTTTTCTATGTCCAAGTCTTCCAGGGTTAAAAACAAATCGACAAACTGGACATTTTTTGTACTGAATCCTTAGAAAACGTTTTATAGACTAAGTTTTTGAAAAGAGAAATTAATTGGAATCAAATACTTGCAAGAAAACTTCATCACATTATTAGCTTAGATGACAGAAGCAAAAACTAATAACAGATTTCCATAAACCCAAAAGCAGAAAGTAGTTTCTCTAATGCATCACTCTGAGCTTTTCTTCAAAGTTTTTTATCAAACTATTTAGAACTAAGGAGAACTTAAAGACGCATGTAGAGAAGCCAGATCTGGTTTAGTTTGAACCTTAATATTTTTCTTCACGGTAGAAAACACCAGGAGTGACAAGCGGTCAACAGGAAGGCTCCATATTTCCACCTTAACACTGCAGAGTGCCAATTAAAGGCTCAACAACATGGACGGCGTTCCATATATAACAAGGCCTAAGAAGCAATCCTGTCAACTTGCAGGGTGGGACATGTCAAAGCTGGAAATCGAGGAAGCCGCGCCGTCCGCGGTGCTGACAAGAGCAAAGCTTCACGTTACTAAAATCATCTGGCGAAGAGAAGCAGCCTGCGTTTCTGCTGCTCATTGTGAGCTTAGGCAGCCGTCACTACCTCGAACCTCATTGATTACCACGCTGCTGACAAACACAAATATATTTTTAGTGCAACACAATGCGCTAAAAATATGCACCTGGTCTATTTTTGACTAAAGCTGTGCCAATCTGCAAAGAGTCCGACACGGTTTCATGCACAAGATCGCACTAAAGAATGAAGTCAGTCTGCATAATGAAACCCACACTGCAAAAGCACAAAATGTATTACTGAGTATTTTTGTCTAGTTTCTGGTGCAAATATTATGGTACACTTAAAGTACGACAAATGACTTACAAGTAACTTTTCATCCATATATTGATGCTTGTTTTAAGTCGATAATTCCCCATTATTGATAAAAAATAACTAGTTACATTGTCAGATTATTTCACTTGTAACAAGATATTTTTAGTAGTTAAATAGTTTTCCAGAGGAATAGTTTATGATGGTAGTTGATAATAGTTTATGTTCATATGACCCACCCCTATGTTGCAGTTTGCTGCAGTAAGTCAACAAAATAAAAAATAAATCCCATCAAGGTGTTAACTTACAACAGCAGTCCACACCAAATTCATGCAATAACGGCTGCTAGTGATGGCATGTCTGAGCATCACAACCCACCTGGATCCAGACTGCAGAAAAAACTGCTCAAAATATTTATATGGACTCCTTTCAAACCTGTGACGTCACGTTTGAAAGATCCCGCCCCCATCCCCATCCGAGAGGGCCAAAAAGCTGCTAGCTGACAACGACTAGCATTGGTTTCAGCTGATAAGTTATCAACATAAGTCTTAAACATATCCCTGATATACAAAGGAAAAATGGACTCAGAGCTTGGCTGCTACCGGCCAACTCTGCAACAACTAGATAACAAGGTGAAGAAAAAGTTTTATGAAGACAAAAATACTGAAGGAGAGGGAAGTAGTTCAGTTCTTTTTACTTGACTTTAACATGCAGATGTGATGTGGAATAAGGTGCGTTTCGGTCCAGTTAAAAAATAAAAAAGGTGACATAAACACCAACAGGTAGAGCAGGTGTCTAAATGAGCTAATAACAAAGGTAGCTAATCTTCCACATCAAGCATGAAATCATGAAACTGTAACGGACCGAATGTCTGTTTTTGGTGGTAATGCTTGAGCGTTTTTTAATGCTAAATCCTGAAACAATGCAGTGGTATTGTTGTCAGTTGCTATGGCAACGAGTCTGCGTGTAGCACAGCCAACACAGAGACAGTTTTGAGTTGTTGTTCAACCGGTTTATGCGTTGTTTTTCCCTTTGCTTTGAGGCGCTGCACTTCATTGATAATGCTCATCTCCAGGTTTCATCTGGTTAACAGGATTGCTCCTCCGCAGCAGCGCCGCCATGCAGGGCACGGAAAAGAACCGCCTTTTTGCCAGAGTGTTGTGAACAAGCACAAAATTTCCAGATGTAAACAATAACATGTACAGGGTCCATAGGGCACGTGGAGTATATTTCATCTCCAGCTTTTATTTTGCACAAATGATGTCTGTAGCTCCTCTGTTTGTGTTTGTAGATGGATAACAAATACCATATCTGCCAACAAAAATACATGAATCTTGAGTCAGACTACAACTCTTCAGTATTTTATTAATGAGTCTTCTACCCTGCAATTACTTTTTCTTGCATACTTCTGCAAAGCAAGGCTATCCCTCTCATCTGTCATCAAATCAACGTTTTTTTCTGGCTTCTCTTTGACAGGAAAAGAAAAAGTGTTTTAAATATTTGCACCACATGTCCTTCATCAGTGAATTGTTGCTATTCATGACTGTTTAAATGGGCTGTTGAATGCCGTGTCTGACAATAGGAAAGGAAACAACCTCACAAAGCATGAAAAACAGCATCCATACTTCGCAACAGCAGCGGCACCAAAAGTGTCAGAAGTGGAAACCATGTGGTCGGTTTGCATCTGTAGCCAGATTTCAGCAAATTAGTGAAATTCAATTTCTCATTATTCAAGATGTGCAGTTAGTGGATTCCAATATCAATAAGTTGGTTGGAGATTTTCAGGGCAAAGAGAGAAGAAAACGAGGAAAAACACCCAGGAGCTGCTGAAGCCCAGCTTCCAGAGGATATAATTTAATCAGAAAATCTGATTAAAATGTTTAAAAAGCAGCGCCATGCAACATTTATTGACTCCCTGAAAGTGTCTTTCTTTATACATTCAGACATGGCTGAATAAATGATTTAAAGCTGACACATATAATTCGACCTTGTCAGGAGCCCCCACCCTCTTCCTTGTGCATGCTGTGTAATTGAGCCTTCAGGGAGAGTGGGAAGACTATCTGGTCCCCACTTTGTAGGGATGTGTATTGATGGTCAAGACTGGTAACCAACTATCTAATCAATAAATGCATAAACACACACGCTGATGGAAGTAAATATGGTGTGACAGTAGCTTATCTCGCTTTTACAAGCCGTCTAATAACTGCACAGCTCAGAGTAAAGTTAAAAGCACCTCTGGGGTACCACTGAACGATATGTGTAATTAAATATGTTTCCTTGCATAAAAGGCTATTAACTTTTTCCTCAATACATTTCAGCACAATGACACAACGAGGAAAAGCCCCATTTAAATTGGTCAGCGACTCCGTCAGACGCAGATGGGCTCTCTGCATTTAAATTACATACAATTCACATGAAGGCCACAGGCAACTTGGAAATGAGGGTTGCATTAATTGAGGGAGTTTAAATTACTTTTTGCGATGTGGCTTTTGTAATCTTCCTCCCCTCTAAGTTTCTCAAAAGTTTCTGTTGTAATGTTAAACGTCTGAGCTGATCACCTGTTCACTGCAAAAACATAAACTCTTTGGTCAAGTTTCAAGTAGAAATATCTAAAATAAGACAAAACTAACTCAGAAGTAACTTTTCAATGAGATACAGAAGCTTATTTTTGGTCAGAAATTGCTTAATATTCATAAAAACGAACAAGCTTCAAGTGTATATTTGCATTGCAAACTTGACTTGGTAAGAATTTGTGATTTTGCAGTGAAGGTTTAGAAGTAGCAGGAGAGTATTCTCATCAAGTTACTCAGAGTAACTAAGTAACTTACGGTGTTCAAACCAGTAACAAAACAAAAACTACAATAATGCAAAGAAAATCAATCACTTGTTTAAATAAGAGGTAGCACAGCTGGATGAGACAGGAATTTAGAAAAGTTAAAAATTTCTATCAACAAACGTACACTGTTAGCCAAACATATATGGGAATAATCTGCCGGTAGAACTAGTACTAAAGTAATTGCTGACTTAAAACAAGCTACACCTTGCAGAAAAATTACTGTTAAGTTAGTTTGGTCTCCTTTCAAGACATTTGACTAGAAAACAGACCAAAAATACTTGGTAAGACTTTGGGATTTTGGAGTGTTGAAGAGAATCGGGAGCAACCAGAGGAGGACAGGCCACGTAATTGTCTTGTTTACCTTGATTTAATGGAGAGTGCACTTGTTTTAAACCACCAGGGTTCAGAAAACCTGCCAAGGCCGGGCAGACCGGGATGTCAATCTCGGCCTTTTTATTCAGTTTTGCTGACACATCTGCAACTGGAGGCTCGCCGGGTCCCGAGAGCCACCGCGTGTTTCTAACGCTCCAAATCAATCCCTCATTTAGATTCAGCAACTCAGAAAACATGAAAAATATCACCTATGGCGGCGGAACATGCCAGAAAATCATTAGAATTAGAAATGACAAGACATGTAATTGCAAACAGCAAACCTTGGCGTACTTGTGATTGAGTTTTAAACATAGATGTGAGGAGGGGAAAAGCAATCCACGTTGAGCCACATCATAAAAATGCAAATGCTTCATCTCTCACTCCAGGAGTTTGGAGCTCAGCAGCAAATCTAATATACTGCCGAGTGTTTAACATATATGTGTTTTCATTTTCTACATTTGCTCATCAGATCGTCTTGGCAAGTGAAGTGCTGCACAATATCCAGGGCTTTACAGATGTAATAACCGGGAATGCATGGGGCCAGAGCCGTGCAGCTGAGGCATTAGGGCCAATGGGAGCTCTTTAAATCAGAGAGCGGCCGTAAACACGCCGTCTGCGTCGCTCCCCGCGCCGGCATTACCGGCCAAGCTGATGACAAGTGCCGAGCAGCCCCTCCAGTGCCTTTAAAACAGCAAAGCGTTCTCCGGAGGGAATGCAATCTGTGTCCTCTGCACAGATCCACTGTATGCACTTCCCCGCGTGTGTTTGAGCGCCTATTATGCTCTCTCAAAATGGGAGAAGGAAATAGGAAAATCGCCTCAGCCAGAGATGAACTAGGAGAATAATCAGAAAATAGTGTGACGCAAACAGAGCATTTCAGCCCCCCTTCCCCATGCCACCAATCCCCCAGCACCCCCGGCTGAGAGCTAAATAATAAGCAGCGGGGACGGTGCCATTGAGAAGAGAGTACGCCCCTTTCTATTGGTTACAGCAGCTTATACGTTTAGGATGGGAGATTAAACAGCCTCGCTTTCCCTCATGTGGCGAGCCCACATTCCTTTATTGCAATAAAAACATGAGAGGTGCGCAGAAAAAAGCAGCTCCACACATCCAGACCTTCTGTTTTAATGTGAGAAACAAAGACAGATTAAAACACAAGTGTCCAAAAAGTATAAACCAGACTTTTTCTGCACTGTTTATGCTTGTGTTTGGTTCTGACTACGGTGTCAGCTGCAGGAACACAGAAATAAACAAGCTTGAACACATTAAGAGAGAGAGAAAAATGCAGTTCTTTTGATTTCTATTTTTGCCTGCCTGGAAAAGACAAAGACACTTGAGCAGAGGATGGATGGCGAGCATGTGGAGTGAAGTCAGTGGAGTGTTTGAAGTGAAAGCGCCAGACACGTGTGTGTGTGACACAAAGTGTGTGTGACAGCGTTAAGCCTGAGTGAGAGGTGAAAGGACTGCTGTACTCACAGTTGTGCTCTTGTTTCCCTGTGGTCTGCCGGCGTGTCAGAGTTTCATCCTCTCAGCGTCTCTCCCTGGGCTGGGCTTCCTCTTCCTCTTCTGACCAAAAGGTGTGAGGAGGAGGAGGAGGAGAAGTAGGAAGAGGAGGAGGGGATACACGAGCAGAGCGCTAAGGAATGAAACTGGAGAGAGAGAGCGAGAGAGGATGAGGGAGAGAGAGAGAGAGATTCAGAGGCAGGGCGAATCGTGGCTTGCGATTGGCCTGTCAGTCCGGGAGAGGGAGCGTCGGTCTCGGCGGTGCCTACATCCCAGTCCGTCTGCTCCGATTCAAACACCTCCAACGCCGAGTTCTGCAGAAACACAACACTCGCTGTGAACACACACGCATACACACACCCCTGCACACACGCAGACAGACAGAGGAAGGGAGGGTTGATAGAGAGAGGCAGATGTGTTCAGAAGGCCGATGACAGCTCCAAGCTGAAGCTTCTCCTTGGCTCCTCATCAATGACAGGTACTGAGGATCAGGAGAGAGAGGGAGGCTCCTACACACACACACACCCTCCTCACCTCCCCGCCTCAATTACCATAGTGGCCATAGATGTATTGGGCTTGTCAGCTCTCACGTACGGCTGATGAGGAGATGTGGGCTAACTTATCTCATCTAATTTAACCCAGCTATAATCAGACAACACTCCCGGCTCATTTATGGTCAGACTGGACAGACGTCATGGGCCGCTATCCGACTCTCACTGAAAAATAGCATTTTATCCATGCAAAGGTAATCTAACATGTACATTTTTTATTTTGATTGTCATAGCTTCAGTGCCACTCAACATTGCAAAAACACAAAATTTCACCAAGTATTTTTGGTCTATTAGTACACTTAAAATTAGACAAAACTTACTTACAAGTAACCTTTCTGCAAGGAATAGGAGCTTGATATAAGTCAATAATTATTTATTATTGATTTTTAAAAATATGCAAGTTCAACCAGCAGATTATTCCATTTATAACATGGGAAAATGTCTCGTTAAAGGTTAAATAACATATCACCAGTACTAGTACATAAGGAGTTATTGACCTAAATCCAGCTGCTGTTTCCTGCTGAAAAGTCACTTGCATGCTAGTTTTGTCTTATTTCAAGTGTACTAACATTTGTGAACAAGACATTAGATAAAAGTACTTGGTAAGATTTGGTGCTTTTGCAGAGAAGTATTTACCTCCTTTGATGTTTTTCCACATTAGACCACATTAAACCCCAGAGAGCAATGCATTGTGTTGGGTTTCATGAGGAAAATGAGAAAAGTCTTACTTCTTATTTGGCTCATCTCTACCCAGCTACTAAAAAAGTAGTTTCGGAACATATTTTGGGCTGTTTTGACACTGACTTTTTTAAAACCTTTGGTATTCCTTGAAAAAGATAGCTGGCACAAGTGCAGCCTGGGAACGTGATTTCAAGAAGCGAGGGGTGAGAAAGACTGGGCGAGGGCATGGAGCCAGAGACAAACTCCAATTAGCTCTGCCCGGGTCAAAGAGCAGCAGGTTCAAGTTTCACAGTCCACATAAAATGGCTGGAGAAAGGAAAAAACACTCTGCAGAAATCAGAACATTCAGAATGAATCCAGAATATAACTGGGATTCATGATCATGTGAATAGAATCTGATCTGAATCAACACCCAAAATACCTAAAAAACAAGACGCAGTCCAAACAAGAGCCACGGTCAAGGATATTAAGCCTGACATTTCTGCAGTTGACGCCCAGTTTGCAGCCGAATGTCAAGCGGCGGGATTTTTCCCCTCATTAAGTGTTGCGCCCGGTCAACAGCAGACTGACTCCAATCGGCTCCACACAGTGTCCCATGAATCCCATCTCCGTCCTCTTCACTCCACCAAATTCAATTAAAAAGAGAAATTGGCAATTAGATCACTGTTATGATCCTGTAACAATGATCTAATCTGTAATTCATTGGCTGCTGTTCCCGTGGGGTGGGAGGGGGCCGCTGCTTGATGGAGTGGCTCGGAGACTTCTTGGCATTCACCTCGGCTTGGGCGGCACGCGATGCGGCAGGAGGGGGGCAGAGGGGGCGCGTGGCGCTCCATTGCAAACCGAGGCCTCGGTAGTGTCACCTCCGGGGCCTCGGTTTGCCCGCGGCAAGAACGCAACCTGTGACACACACTCGTTTGTTTTGCTCTCGTAGGCATGAGAGCTCATTTAGCAGGTTGCACGTGTAATCCAAGTGCGTGCATGAGGACACGGAGAGTCACAGCTGGTGTGCAAAAGGCAGAAATGTACACAAACACTTTCTCCTCTCTTGGGGAGAAAATTTTTTTGCTCGTTAATTGAATTATGTCAATTCCATGTGGTTAATGAAGGGTACGGGGGTAGTTTGCCCTTTCTGGGGCTTCAGGCTAACAATCACATTGAGGCAAGGTGGGTGGAGGTGGTTGAAGAAGCTTGAGTTTGCAATGTTTAGACTGGAACCAGTGTCTTGTTACCACCTTTCTAACTGGAGTCAAGCTACCCCATGTGGACTGTCTGCAACATTTAGAATCACCGCAATGACCTGCGGCCATGCTGGGGATTTGTTACGTAAAGGGCTTGTTACCTGGCAACATTTAAAAACATCTTCAGCTTTTTCATCTTATCTTATCATAGTGATTATATTTAGATCCCAGATAAATGCAGCGTCCTTTACTGGAGACACGTACACCCACTTGGAGTCAACAGGAAAGCCAACTCACTACCATATAAAGGAGGGTGTGGGCTCGCGACATGCACACACACACACACACACACACACACACACACACACACACACACACACACACACACACACACACACACACACATCCAGGAACAGTGTGATTGCTCTGCTTCGCTCGTTTAGCACTTCTAAGGCAGAGATCCCCAGAGGCCAGCCATCACATCCAGTTACTGTGGCGCACAGACACGACCGAGCCCCACCTGGCTGCTCTCACCTCAATCTGTAGGAGGTAGGAGGCAGCCGCACCGTGTCGCTCGCTTTCTCACTTACTCACACACATCATTCACCACAGATCAAATATGTGGTCTCACACACACATACACACACACATTGATATCTTACGCCAAAGATCAAGAGGACTTTGACTATGCAGACTTTCACCAACACACCTTTACCTGCAATTCAAACAATCTCCTCTTGGTCCAAAATCACATTGTTGAAACTGGCTGTGGTGACTTACTGATACCTGGTAAAGGTTTGTAAAAAGCCTTCAAATAAATGTCTCTTTTTGTAGTCATTTGTAATCATTTTGCATTCTGCGTAATCCAGACAGGAATTAGGTGTCTGCCTCTGCCAGTCAGAGGTGAGTGGTTGGTACAATCTGAACAGATCGCTAGTCTGTCACACGTCAACACAGAGACAGAAAAGACACATGCACAAACAAGGCCAGTACAAAGGGCAACATGGAGCAACCGTTTGCCTCAACATGCTTGTCTTTTATATCTGGGGGAAAGCTGGAGTACCCAGAGAGAACCGGATGCTGGACCAGACAGTTCTACTCAGTCTGACATTATTGGAAGTTTCTTCCATCAGCTCAAACTATAAAATAACTAACGATCCGTCTTTAAAATTTATATTCTTGTTAAGCAGAACTAGTCCAAGTTCTTATACAAGTCATTCATATTGAAAAAAGAAGTTGAATGGATGTCTTTAGACAAATGGGTCAAATTTCCTCCAGTTCCCACAAACAGTTGTAGAGGGTGATTACTGCAAACTTTCTTACCACATTATCTGTAAACTGATTGAATCAGTAGAGGGCACACTTCCTCGAATCCGCCGAAAACTGAGCTAATTTTTTCCTTTTAGCGCTTTCGCTAACTCTGGAAACATTTAATACACTTATCTGTCGCCCTGAAAATGATTTTTTCCAGGTAAATGATGAAGCACTAACATACTTGGCTGTTTGTAAACTTTCAGTTTAATAAAGGTTGACACCTGTGTTGAAGTTCAGGTCATCAGCTGTTACAAAATAAGAGCATGAATGTGCTTGCTCTTATTTTGAAGTGTTTAAGAAGCAGTTCCATTTCCTCTCCCCATTTTCTCTCCCTCAAACATACAAAAACAAAATAAAACATGGACAGTATATAAATATAAATATAATGCCTACACCATATGTAAATTATAATGTCAAAATTAAGGGTTAGATTATAGTTTTCAAAAGCAGACATCATTGAACTCAAAGTTAATGCTTTAGCATTAGCTTCAGCTAAAATCTATAGGAAGCTGTTCCTTCCTATGCTTAATTAATTACCTGATGCTTACCTCTAGTTTTAACTTCCACTCTGATTATATTTGCATCAGTTTGATGAGCTGAAACATGCAAGTGTGACAAATAAAAGCCAAACTTTAAATCTGTAGGTCAGGAGATACTGTTATACAGCACTGTGTGCGTTAAACAAAGCAACACCCTATTAATGATAACAGAAACAACTGTTGCATCCTGGTTTCATTTTATATTTTTAGGTAATTTGTCCGATTTAACAATACCGTTAAACTGGTTCTTTTGAAAATTTTGCCATCTGTCTCAAGAAGATTTATGTGTATAATTAAAGGTGAAATATAAGATTTATACATTTCTCATTACCAGTGACTTGGAACCAAATTATCTTGTGAGTCCCATTAAAAGCAGCCTAAATACCACAGATGGAGAACCGTGGATCTGTCGGTCTCACTGGTTCTTCCTGGGAGGTGTGAAGGAGCTCATGATTCCCCAGCTACTGAGCCTGTAAGAGTGGAGGGAAAATTATTTCATTCCCCCACTAACTTTAACAAATTTGCTTTAATTAACATTAAATGAGTAAAATGTGTCAGCGACAGAGCGCCGGTGAGACTAACAGATGGTATACTTGGGAAATTGCTTCATTAACAGACACTCCTTAAGAACAGGACTAATGAGACAGAGCTGCTTTGACTGCAGAGTCACGCTGATGGCATCAGGTGCCGAGAGGAGGATGTAATGGCTTGCTCAGGGGTGCTACCCCAACAGATGCAAACAACAGATCGCTTGATTGGAAGTGTGTTCCTTTTGTGTGAAAGTGTGGACGGGTAAGAATCGAGGGCTGAGTGTTGGGAGGGGGCTAGAAGATATGGAGGAGGTCTGGCCGGTGATTAGTGAGCTCCCTTGCTGGTTGAGCCTGACTTGTCACAGGTTGACATGGGATGCAATTATAGAAGGGAAGTTTCCCAGCCCCTCAGGCATGTGCCAGGCATGCTGTCAACGCCGGCTGATGTGTGGGCTCTTGGCACTGCCAAAGGTGTCACAGGCGCTTATGTGTGCACAAAACTGCTGCACAGCCATAAAAATTGACCTCAGCTTTTCCACGCTCACGTAGTGATGTGTGCTCCGGAGCTAGCGCACACGCCTTACCTTTTGTTTGAGTTTTACGTGCAGTTAAAGCCTACTCCACTCCCAGCCTTCCCTACATCTCCCTCTTTATTTCCTCTGAAGCTATAAGTAAAAGCCAAAACACTCTGCTGGCTCCTCATGCTGTTCCCACATCTTCTCCTTTTCCCATATCAGTCTGCGTATGACTCTGCCAGCAGCGCAAGTAAGCTCTATAAGACCCAAGGCAAATTACCACAGCGGGACACTGCGTTTCTGTTCCACATGCTTCCTCTTCCTCTTCTCTTTCTCCCCTCCCGTCTCCCTGCATGTCACAAATCAAAGTGTGTACCTCGACACTGGCTGCACGTCATGAATTTGGCGTCCTCCACTGGTGGAGTCCCTGCTTTCATTGAGCATACAGCAAAGGAAATGATCCATGACGTAAAATAAGAGGGATCGTACCAAAGAGAAGTGATGGCCATCTGAACTTTCGTCCAACCTGTCCTTTTATTTTATCAAAAGTACCTTTTTTACTTCAGAAAATTGATTGTACAAAGACTCCCATACTACCATCTAGTGGCTTAAAAGCCATGCTAGTGGGCCATCAGGTGTGATTTTCCACTTCAGACAATTTTTTTAGGGAGCGAAATGGCCTGAAATTGGATCCTTTGGCAGCTTGCAGTTCCTCTTAACTAGCCTTGGGCAACAAAATACTGAGGCAGCGCTCCCCTGCTATCATTTCCAGAAAGTTCTAAAGATGGTGGCCCTAATCCTCATACAGGGGCAGGGAGGCAGTTCTTGGTCTGAGCAAACATCCAGCCGCACTCACATACAAATATATTGTAAAACATGTTTACAGGGCAGTAAACAGGGTCAAGCCAGGGAAAGTATGATAGCAGCGAGTTAGCGGGCCTTTAGAAGTCAGGGAGGTCTGCAGCAGTGGCCTGCTGGTGTTATTAGCAATAAGCCAACAGGACGCGTCCCTATGTCCTCTACTTGCACCCTGCTGTGATCGCGCAGCAGGCGAGCATATGATGCCTTCCTACCCTGAACAGTTCAGATCTGCACCGACACAAAGAACAAGAGCTAATTAAAGAGGATCTTAACGGGGAGTAAATTATTTAACGTTGCCTACATGTCTTTGTGCCTTCTTCCTTTTGTTGCTTCTGCCCTGCTCTTTCACCTCGCTTTTTCTTTTGGGCTGTTTTACAACATTTGCACGACTGCTCTTTCATCTCTTAAATGGTGCCATTCAGTAGCCATGCCACGGTCGTCAAACAGTCACAGGGACAAATGCAGGGCTGGTGAAAGACAACACTGTTTTAACTTGAGACAAGGGGAGAAGCAGCGACAGGCTTTCAAATCAATGTGGAGGGGTGACAGAGCTCTAGATACCGCCAGCATCCGGTTGGACCACCTACTTGCCTTTAGAACAGCCTTAATTCTTTGTGACAACAAAGTCATTCAAAACGCTGCCAGAAACACTCCTGGGAGGCTTTGGTCTGTATTGACATGATATTCTCACACAGTTGCCTTCTATTTTAAAGCTTAATATCAATAATCTCCGGTTCCACCCAATCCCAAAGGTGCTCTGGTGATTGTGGAGGTCAATGGAGGTCAACAAACTCATTGCTATCTTCAAGAAATCGGGGGTGATTTGGTCAACAACAGCACTCAAGTAGGCTGTGGGTGTTTCAATAATTAGCAAGGAGCCTAAAGTATGCTAAGAAAATATCCCACACCATAACATTACCAGCAGCGGTCTTATATAAACCTGTGGAAAGTTGATATAAGACATGATGGGTTCGTGCTCTCATGCTGTCTACTCCAAGGGAATTGGAGACATTCGGATACAGGCGTCTTGGTTGGTGCTGAATGCGTATCAAACAGATAAAATGTTGTTTTAAGGCACGTTATTCAGAAAATGTTACTTTATGAGCTATATACCATGTTGTACTGCTATTCAGCCATGTTTGAGGCTGAATAACTGTCCAATTTAAGAGACAGAGGGCCTCTGTCTCTAACTTCAACATGTACCTAATGGCTCTGAAGTCAAATTTCTTTTAATTAAGTCATGTTTGATATGCACGCTGAAGGTAACATAGTTCCTTGACTGTGGAAAATACATAATACTATTTAAAAAATGTCTTATTCAAAACATGAATACATTTTTGACTGTTATTTATTAAAATATCCAAATTGTGCCAATCTGATTTTAATGACTTTGAAATTGGTGCATAAAAAAGGTGATTTTTCTGAACCTCTGAAAGTTGCAGCTGAACTTGAGACTCATCAAATGTATCAACATTTTTCTAATCTGTTATTGCCGGTGTGATGATGCGTTTTTCTGAGTCAGCCCTCTGTGTGACTTGGTTGTGATTAAAGAACAAATAAACACATGTACCTAATAAAAATAGCACATTTTCTGCTGTAAAACTGAATCTTTCGGTTTGTTTGTGCTTTCGTTTTTTCAAGCTTCACCCACATTCTGTCTGTTTTGAAATGAAGAAAGCCGTTCCTTTAAGAAAGCTTTTTGCTGATGCTGTGCTTCAAGGCGCCTGGCCAAAGGTTCACAGGAAAACTTGTGCATTCATTCACCCAGCAGGGGATGGCATTTTCCATTTCTTCTCTTCTGCTTGTGCCGTTTTTTCCTGACAGCAGTGCTCTCACTGGGCCAATTTCAGACTTTCTGATCACCCAGTGCACCAAGCACATCTCTCAATGGCCGAAGGCGACTCGCAGCTAAACCAGCCTGGCGTAAATCAGTGATCCTTCTCAGGCGAGGCAGAGATCCACTGTCTTGTAAACAGAAAATTATGAACTAAAATATTTTTCTTCCACAATAATTAACCTGGAGATGAGCTTTGAACTATCACAGTACAACAGGAGCAACAAAACAAACTGGATGAATGAAATATTCAACTAATTTTTGTTCCACTAAAAGCTTTAGTTTCCAGTGTGAACACACGTCCCATTAACATGATCAGAACTTTGAACCGATAAGAATTTTTCAGCTGACTCGTGTCCGTGTGGAAACATTAAACAGCCTTCAGTTCAGCACTAGAGGGTTTTTCTGCATGAAATCATGGCGCTTCACACAGGAAATAGGCACCAATATCTTAATTTGACGTGTTTGTCCCATGAATGTCAAATCAGTAGTTGCGTTTCCATTACAAAAGGTGAATACTTTTGTTTAAGGGTTAGGGGTAGGGTAGGGTAGATGCAAGAAAAAAGAAGTTTGTCATAGCTAAAACTGTTTTACAGTGTAGTGTTTCATCAGAAAGCTGATTTGGGGTTGGATTGAGAGAATCAATATGAAGTTTTCTGGAACATACCAAGACAAGGATTTTTGCTGAGTGACCATGAAGGCAAAGTATGGAGGTATAACAGTGCCAAAAGGCAGTGGAAGCTGCAGACAATGTGCTATACTTTGCTTGAGGTTTATGTTTGGCATCAACAAAACCAATACGTTTTGTTGATGCCAATTTCAAATTTTGAAATGAAATCCAATGTATATGCTTTGTTATGCTTATAGTGTGGCTGGTGCAGAAAAACCAACCAAAAACTCAAAGTCTGAAACAAATTCAGACTTGTTCATTCAATTCCAGCTTCTTTAATTATTGCGTCTTCTATAATTACTCCACCCTGGAAAGAGAATGGTTAATATAAATCAGTAAAAATCCCCAAACGAAAATAAAATTAATTCCCATGATGAGTATGTACACTTCCAGGACCAACTTGATTGGAAATTTCCAGATTTCAAATACTGTGTGATGAAGCAATTAGCATGATGATTAACAAGTGACAGAATCTTGCAACAGACTTCGTCTCATTAAAACCGATAAACAAACATAAACCGCTCCATGTTTGGGCTGTGAATTCAGATCCAAATTTTAGTCAAAGATCAACTACATTAGCTGAGAGGGTTGAATAGCTCAACGCTGCGTAAACAAAATATTTCTCTGCATGTCCGTTTGAAAAATGGTCTTCCTCTAAACATTTCCAACAAGAAAAGAGTTAAGATATGGAAGCACATGGAGGCTTCTCAAATGTCTGCAGAGGATGCTTGTGTGAAACACCAGTGGGGGAGGGGTCAGCGTTCAGCATCATCTACTTCAGGCGTTTTCTAATTATTGGAGTTAATGGTTTCAGTGCAGCTGAGCGCTGTGGGTGGGTGGGGGTGTTCTGCACGGAAACAATGACCACTGTTCAACACCAAGGTGTGTTTCTGTCACTTGTAAGATTCGCAGGACCAGAGGAGCAGTCCATGTCACTGACTGGTATCAGTATCGCGGGTTGCCACAGGGACTTGGGACCTATTTTGCATGCTTTCACTTGACAGCATACATGCTCTGGTATAAAGGCTACATGGCTTCTTGGTGCTGCAAGTTCTTCATAGTTGTCTGAGCACTGAAACCTGCATATCTTATGGATTTTCAGGCCTTGAAATATATTTTTATATGTTTTTTTGCAGGCTTGTTTTATTTAAAGAATAACAAATTTGGAGATTTGAAAAGTTAGAGGTTCAAGACTTAGAGATTAGCAATGCCAGCTGTGACTTTCCATTTTCGAATTTATTATATAAAACGTTATCATGGTCAAAAGGAAGTTTTCTGACTGCAGTATTCAAAATCAGAATAAAAGTAACGTTGGCATGGAAACACGGGCCAGAAACGGTCCAGGGACAAACATTTTCGTTCTCTTGCTTTATCTCAGAGCTCAGATTAACAGTGAAGATTGAGAAAACAAAAATGGTTTAGTTGTTCATGAAATGATCTAATAGTTTTTAGATTAACAGTTGAAATGGACAATGGACTCGGTTTAAAATCTAATCAGAATTTGCAAGTCTGGGACACTTTAACGGTTTCATTAATAATTTATTTAAAACACATCTTCGCTGCTTTAACTGGAAATTAATGCAACTTGCTCCGATGATGTTTCAGTCAGAAGCACATGTGGGGTCCGGATGGAGCAGCCTGGGTTCAAACCTGTCCTCTGAATTTAATCTGCGCCGTTCACAATAATAGATCAATTAATATGATCGATTAATTTATATGTGAACAACAAGGAGCTCCTCCTTCTTAACATCGCTAAAAAGCCGCCATTAAAAAAAAAATTAGATACCCAGTACAAAGTTAGATTTCACTATTGCCTGTTTTCTGTGCGAAAGATGAATGAATTTTTTTTTAACTGTAATTTTAGTTCATAATCCGTTTCAATTATTGTTATGTGTGTTATTTCAGATACTTAAGTCTTTTTCAGTTCCAGTGTTAAACATTTTTTAGAAATTTTTGATTTTTTAATATTTGACTGGATACACTAGCATTAATATGCCACTATTATTATTTTATTCCTTGAAATCAGTCTAAAAATGACAATATTATCATTTATTGCAGTAATTACTCTGACAATTTATTGTCTAGCAAAATATCTTATTGCGACAGGCCTATCTACGCATCTTTAAATAAATTACTAAAATAAATCAACTTTTCCCGCGTAAACTACCACATATTCAATAGTTAAACACCACAATTATTTCACAGAGGTCCTTTACCGCAAGTATTATTCAAATTTAGCTTAACTCCTACAGATAGACCTGTCACAATACATTTTGCTGGATGATAAATTGTCCCAAAAATTATTGTAATAAAGAATAATATTGTCATTTTGAGACCATTTTCAAGTAAAATCTCCAAAATAAAAAAAGAAAATTATTAAAATGGATTATGAAGTCTGTGAAGTAAAACCTCATTTAAAGATGTTAATCATTCAGCTTAGTCAGAAAAAACAGCCAAAAGTGGCAATTAGGACTGTTGAAAAACAAATTAACTCTTACTGGGTGTCAAATGTTTGCAGCGTCTTTCAAAATGGCTGCTTTTCAGCGATATTAACAGGGAGCATCTCTTTAACGATTGCTGTCCAATTGGAAATTATTGAGCTCATTCTAATTCATCATGATTGATTTATTGTTTTTAGCAATAGGCCTAACTACAGATAAACTCTCTACCCCTGAGAGAAGATGCTGCACTAAAAAAAACAAAACAGAAACTTGCTTTTTTTTTAGACTCCATTAGGAAATAAATGCCAGTGCATTCTAGCGTGCTTTGCTCACTGCACAGGTTACGTTGTGTCTGAATAATCTGGGGCATATTCATTACGAAAACAACACTTTACTCCGGTGACAAAATGATGTTGACCTTTAGTGAAATCGAATACTTGCAAAGCGTGCCTCATTGTTCAAAGATAATAGCTGGGCAGCGTATCCTGCGATGCAGATGATGCTGCTGGCAAACGGAGCGCCAGCCTCGCAGTCGGTGGGTGTTGGACCCGTGATGACTCATTCCTCATCGGCATACAGAGGAACCGGGCGACAGGCTTCTGCTGCAGCTGCCGATGTGAACGCGCTTCCTGTTGCCGGTCATTTTTACCTCACTAAGATAAATGCCAGCGGCTGAATCTTTTTGTCTTCGCAACACCTGGCTGAGCTAACCTCGGCTGGGCGTTGCAGAATAAGGAGCAGGAGAAAGCGTTTGTGAGAGAAAGACAGCAGGCAGCCACCCTAAAGGAGCTTTGTTCATTCTCCAGGGAAATTGCATCACGTATTGATCAGTGCTCCCTCAATCTAATGGACACAGGGGGGGAATTGCTCCAGGCAATTGGGAAATAGGGTTGAGAATAACAAGGAGTCATTAAGGCATAAAACCCAGGTTAGTCACCTGAGGACCTTTCACCTGCCTTCACATGCCTCTGGAAGCAGCCGGCAACAGCAGGGAGATCGGTGAGGAGCGCCGGGTTCACAGACTCAGAGAAGCATTTGTCTCCATTATAGCCCTCACACCGGCAAATAAACAGGGGAGACAGACAATCATTCTACATTACATCCCTGACTATAGCACTTTACATTTTCTCTCAGCGTAACAGACTCCCTGGGCCATCTCACAATCCTCACATCCATTTTTTACACATCCTGCCACTGCGTGTGCACAGCCAGAGCGTTCAGCAGCCAGGGATTTCCACCGCCGCAGCGTTTGTGTCCCTTTCTCCAAGGCAGAAACAGCGAGATCAAAACAAGGTCTGCATCCTAACCCAAATCTGTCATGCCATCATTGGTGTCACACGACTTCAAAACGAAGCCGAGCGCCAAGCGCAGCCGGCGCCGTCTCCTTCACAGGGCTCGGTCCACTAAAAGGGCAGCAGAGACGATTTTTCAGCCTCTGCTGGAGCGAGGCGATATTTAAAAAACAGGTAAAGATCGGTGATAATCATTAGAGTGGAAGGAAGTGGGAGGATCTCAGTGGATTTATCTTGTGGATCTCACAGCTGGGTGAAATGATGAGCACAAGACAGAATAAGATGTTCAGCCTCTTCTTCCTCATAAATTCCTCAGAATTTTATCAATTTATTAGAGCTGCAGCATGTTGTTTATGCTCAGATCTAATAACGTTACATCCTAAATATGAGTCTACTTTCATTTAAACTAGAATTTTAAACTGTAAAAACAATCAACTATCTGATACATTTATCTGTGGAAAGAAATTTTGAATTTTACTGCAGATTTTTAAAGATTCACAGATGGAGATGGAAAAAACAAGATGGATGGAATAGCAGTTGGATGGATGAACAGCTGGATGGATGAAAAGCTGGACGGATGAACAGCTGGACGGATAAACAGCTGGACGGATAAACAGCTGGACGGATAAACAGCTGGATGGATAAACAGCTGGACGGATGAACAGCTGGACGGATAAACAGCTGGACGGATAAACAGCTGGACGGATAAACAGCTGGACGGATGAACAGCTGGACGGATGAACAGCTGGACGGATAAACAGCTGGACGGATGAACAGCTGGACGGATGAACAGCTGGATGGATAAACAGCTGGACGGATGAACAGCTGTCTCTCAAAGGGAGCAGGACATCCTCCTGGTCTGTTCCCAGGTTTCCATCTCTTCTTCTCTGCCTCAGATGTTTAATGTGATCCCAGACTGTGGAGGAACTCTGATGTTCCTCAACATCATCACAGAAAAACCCACAGCAGCATTTCAATTTGGTTTTAATCGATTTGCATGGATCTTTTCATCTAATAACCAACAATCTGCAATTCAATTCTAATTCCTCTCCATTATTCTTAAAGCCAAGCAGACCATTTCACACATATCAGCCACTTATATGCATGTAAATTATTGATCACCTCTCAAGCCCTTCTCAAATGAATTGACTTTGTGCATGTAAATAAGGTGCTAGACTTTGCTGAGGTGTTTCCAGCGGCTGCCTGGCAAGCTGGGGTTTTGATTTGGTGCCATTTGGATATTAAGTGCAGTGGAGGCTGAGTGCTATTACAGCCGGGGAAAGGCAGCACATCAATCTCTGTCAGAGGAGGGAAAATCGCTCTCCAGACAGGAGCAGCGGGCGAAGGAAGGGCCGCAGAAAAGAAGGAAAACCTCATGAGTGCTGCACAAACTAGTTTACTATAATGAACTGTATACAAAGTAAACCACAGCATCTCATATGGGCTCTGTGTAATAACCTGCAGGCTGATCTATAGCATCAGCTGTGCCCATCTGCAACACTGCAGAAGCACAAAACCTACCAGTTTGGTCTGGTTTTTATTAGCACACTCAAAATAAAATACAACTAAATTCTAAGTAACTTTTCAGTTTATTCTAAGTCAATTTTTTTAATGTCCATGAAAAAGTCCCACTGACAGATTATTTCATTTATAACAAAACATTGCTTCCATGTTAGTGGAACTTGTATTTTTCAACAATATTAAATCAATTATTTACTTAGAAAAAGATACTGTATATTGCTAAAAAAAGTCCTACATTCTTTGCAAATGATGATGCAAAGTATTCTTCATAAAAATAAAAAAATTCTGAAGAGCCCTGACCATTCTTTACATGAGACAAAACAGAGTGTCTTCATTCAGAGGGTTTGTCAAATGCACTGTAATACAGACTGCTACAAGAGATCTTTCCTCCCAACAGCCTTCATGATCTACAACAACTCTGAAGAAACCTGAGTAAATATGAGTTACAAAAACATTTAATTTTCCTGAGGGATAAATAAAGTACTTTTAAATTTGTTTTATTTCAAAGGGATTAAGTTATTTGTATTAGAAAGAAGACAAAATACCTGCTAAGATTTTGTGTTTTTGCAGTGCAGTGGTGTCAAGCTCATTTTCATCAAGTGTGGCTCAAAACTTTCCAATTTACAAACTGCCAAGTTATTAATAAATATCTGTCTCTGCATTCAATACTTATTCAAATCATTAAAACAGAAGCTCTCTTCACATTTATCAGTCCCTGCAGGATTTCGCATTTGTTTTTGTGATTTCTTGCAGTTATAATTACTGATTTCATAGAGCTAATTTAGAAATATTTCCACTTTAAAATGATGTTAAATGTGATTTTTGTAACTCAGTATTTTTGTTGTCAATCGTGGACTATATAACCTGACATGAAGGCCGAAGCAGCAGTGCAGTAGAAGGAAGAAAGACTGCCACCTGCAGGTGGGAGTTAGCATCTCTTAAAGCTAATGTTTTAGCAGAAAATCCGCATACTTTTCAAGCAATTACATCAGTAGGTGCTGATTGGTGTAATTTGGCTTTGATTTATTTGATACAATAATTTCTGAGCTGTTATCTTTAAGGCTAACAGGTTCTGAGGGCCCCATCAGAAGCTTTGGCGGCCAGATTTGGCAAACATGAAGCTCTACAATGCTCTGCTGCTCCTCTTGCAGTGCTGGTTTGGGCTTAGAGGCGCCTCTCACGGGACGCTCCCCTAAAAAGTTACCTGATGAGCCACCGTTCTCACAGGAGGGATGAGACGAGGGGTGAAGAGGGGTAGAAACAGAGACAGAGAGAAAGAGAAGGCTCTCATTATTTCTCTCTAATTGCCCACGAGCGACCCTCCTGATCCCCCTCTCTCTTCCCTTCTTGCAACCAGGTAGTGTGCCTCATTACAGGCAGCCTCCTCGGTTTTCCCAGGAGAAAGCCATGAAAAGGCCATGAAAGGCCTCGTCTGACAGGGGCCAACAGACTGGACCAATTAACAGGGTTTTTCTGTGCTCTGACTTGCCACACTGCAGTTTGCAACTCATCTACAGTGTCAGACTTGCAGATGTCCGAGGTCAGGCTGGGACGGTTTATTCAAAAAGCAGGTTTAAAGTCAAATCTGCACTCCAGAGCCGCAACGACACTCGCCGGTTTACCCAGCGAAGGAATATGAAATTCTCAGAGTTGGAAAGTAACTAGTTATAGTTACTTGAGTAACTTTTCGGAAACACTGCAAATGCAAAATCTTAGTATTTTGGTCCAATTTCTAGTGGACCAATATCACTTGAAATAAGAAAAAAATACTTTACAAGTAACTTTTCAGACAGAAGTTTATTTTCAGGAAACAATTTTTAATATTGATTAAAAACAAAAGTACTAATTCCACTGACACAATAATTTAATAACATTGTTATCGTAAAATGTCTTGTATAAGTGAAATAATCTGTCAGTGGAAATAGTATTTATTTTTATATCTACATTAAGGTATTGTTTACTAAAACCTATCTTGCTAAAAAGTTGATTTATGTAAGTTTTGCCTTATTTTAAGTGTACTATTTGTGCTAGAAATGAAATCAAAATACTTGCTAAGATTTTGCGTTTTTGCAGTGTACTCTGAAGAGTATTTTACTACGCTTTGGTTTTCACTTTTTATTGCTACTAGATGCTCTACCGAGTGACTTCACTGCTGGTTTTAACCTGAAATTCACCAGACAGACAAACACCTGCAGTTTCATAGCGAAACTATTTTCTAATTAAGTTATTTGTTTGAAATACCTTCATTTTGGCCCGACTAATGATGTAATTCTTAAATATCTAGTGACTGATGTTCTGAGCAGTTAGTACTTGCGTCGCTTTCTCATCAAACAATTTCTTACTCTTCAACAGTTTCTTGGACGGCTACTTTTTACTTTTACTTGAGTAAAAATAAGTTGTAGTCGTGCTACTCTTACTTGGGTATAATTTTTGGATACTCCATTTACAACCAAACGTCATCTTGGCATCTCAGGTTTGCTGACCGGTCTGCTTGGCTGAATTATGTAATAATTATGTACGCTGTAACTGCAACAGGTTTTCCCAGCACCACAATCTGCCTGCAGCTGTTTCTCATTTTTAAAGCCACACCAGCAATGCGAAAACATGCAGCGCTTTAACATCCTGTCACTTTAACATCCGACTGGGACGTTCTGTGTCTGAGCTGCAGACATAATCTGCAGAAGCATAAATGCTCCGACATGCAGTCAGCGCCATCCGGCCCAGTTAAAGCACTCCTCACTCGACTTTCACAGAGACCAACTTAAAAGGATTTTCTACAATTTGGATTAGCTTTGAGAGAAAAGAAAGTGACCTAATTAAAGTTTGAAAAGTTAAACAGGGTGTTTCCAAGTGTCTGGAAATCAAGTTTAAGACTTTTTAAAACATTTTAAAGACAATTATGTATTTATTTTTTTTCAATTACAAAAAAGATGAAAGTAAAAAAGTTAGGACCTCAGTTTGATATATAATTTCAACATGGTCATTTTATTCTTGACCTACAAAAGTCTTAGGTCAAGAATAAAATGACCTAAGGCTTTTGTAATTAACATCCAATAAAGTATATGGACTTTCTGACTGATCACTTTCTTTCATGGCCCAAAAAGAGCCGGACCTTCGGCAGCAAAATCATCTTCATGCATGACAATGCACCATCTCATGCTGCAAGGAATACCACTGTGTCACTGGCTGCTATGGGCATAAAGGGGAGAAACTCATGCTGTGTCACCATCCTCCTCTGATCTCAACGCTATTGAGAACCTTTGGAGTTTCCTCAAGCAGAAGATGTGAGGGTGGGATGCAGTTCATATCAAGCAGCAGCTCTGGGAAGGTTTTCTGACATCCTGCAAAGAAATTCAAATTCAAAGAAAAAAATACTGGTCTCATGGGGAGCTTTGCTCAGTAAAATGTGATTTATACTGTAATAGTTCATGACTTGAAAATCATAATGACCACCATTTAAGAAAATCTGAGAAAATCACTTGCATAATAAATTGGAAGACAGTGAACTGAAATCACCATTATCCAATGTGACTTTCCTTATTCTAAATAACCAACAATTTTTCAAACTTCCAGGTGAAACTTTGCTGAAGAATAAAAAAAAAGCTGGAAAAAGCAATAAATCAGCAAACAAATCTGTACATCAACCAACCCAGGCTCTTTAAGATTTTCCTCTCCACAATCACTCAACTAAACATCTAGTTTTTATTCTGCAGTCTAAAGAAACCAAAATTAGTCATCCCCCCAGTAGAGTTTAAGTGATAATTATTCAACCAAGACATTTCTTTTTGACTGGAAGTAACAGTCACATTTCAAAAGTTGATAAAACAATCAGTAAACAATAATAACCTGGTGGCCCTTCAGGCTCATAATACACTGAGAGAAACTGTGAATAACAATAAAGAAAAAATTTTGAGATGTCAGGAATCCATTATGAGTATAATTAATCCTTTGTATTCCTTTTCAGAAATGTCTATAAAAGCGTGAGGACTGATTGAAAAGCTGAAGTACAGCTGTTTTCCGGCACCATTGCTCCATGAAGGCTGAAAGTGTCCGGCCCTCGGCCTCCCTGCGCCAGGTGACTTCAGTGTGTGTCTGAATAAATGACCCAGTCAAGGTGAGCTCCGTGTGTCAAACCAAGAGCATCAAAGACAAACCACGGAACCTTGCCAGAGGGCCCGCTTTCCTTTCACCTGGAGAACCGCAACTTGTACTCTCCGAGGCTTGATGCATTTGAGCCCATCCTGATCTTTGTAATGACTGGTCAAAAAAAAAAAAAAAGAGGTTCAGACAGCCTCCTGTCTACTGGCATGAAAGACAAGACTTTCAAAGAGCCTTCTCCTTCCTCTTCGGGTTTAAAAGATGAACACATTCCCATCAAGGTCACATTTCCGCAAGAGCGATTCAAGGCAAAAATCACCAGAATGTAAACAGCGCTGACTGATAGAGTGGAGGACAATGATGGGGCCCATGACAACGATACCACTCAGCAACAGAGTCGATGACAGTTGCGGCAGAGGTGTATCTGGGCCCAGGGAAAAGGGAACGAGACAAAGAGGAAGGGTTAGGAGAGGTTGGGCTGGATGGAAGGGGGTACTGATTGGTTTGCCGTCTCATGGGGTGCGTGTTTGCCTGCAGGGAAAGGTCACGGGAGGGAATAGGAGTAACGAGGTGTGAAGGGAAGGCACTGTCCTCGGTTCCCAGGCCCTTGGAGACGGCCACAGCAAGGTGCTAATGCAGATGCTCCGCAGCTTCCCAGGTTCTGTTTATTACACCTTTCGAGGGGAGCCAGCCTAGAGTCTCACCATCAGTCAATACAGCTGAGAACATGCTAATCAGAAGCACAAGCTGGCAGCAGAGCCAACTCCCAGGGCCGCAGACGGATAAAAAGGAGACGTAGAGAAGCTCAGCTGCTGATTTTATCCTAAACGCTGAGAAAAAAACGCCACACTAACATGAGCTGCCGAACGGCAGCATTTCTGAAGACATATGAGTTTGTTTCTGTCAGTTTAATAACAACATTCTATTTATTTACTGACTAGTTTGACTCCTAACTGGTATGAATTTAAAGGTGCGGTATTATGTATTTTTCAAGCACATAGTGTCATTTTACAGCACAATCCAGTATCTATTTGACCTTTAGTTCTAATAAAATATGTCAATATCAAATACGACTGAAAATAAATTTGCCTTGAAGCTGGGTCTGTCACTTTAAGAAGCTCCTACTCATTACATTGTTGTAATGATGTGCTCCTACTCAGCACATCATTACAACGATGACTCTCAATTTTGCCGCTTATGCAGACTTAGTAAAGTTTGTACAACGAACATCCTGTCAACAAGGCCTGTGTTTCAAATCTTAAATTGCCACTGTTTATTAAATTATTCCTGTTAATTTGTTCACATTATTTATTCATATTGTCTATTTTTCTGATTTCTGTCTACTTGTCTTGTCTATCATGTTGTGTTCTCCTGCTTTTCCTGGTCAGGTTAAATGAAAGGTTTAGTTCATATGATGAACTCAGTAGTTCCATTAGGGGCTTGCTTATTGCTGCTGCTGCCACGCTGCCGTAACATGACATAAAGCTAAAAAAATAAAATAGAAAATAAAATAGGAAATATGCACAACTCTATGTCTTCCCCTCTAGTCCAAACCGCCCACTTCCTGTCAGTTGGCTACCAATTCTTCCTCGAGTGCTGATATTAATTAAGCTACAACTAATTAAAAAAAAATCTTCCTCTGATTCTAGTTTATGCTTCCTTAAAAATACCTAAATAAAACATCCAGGTGCCAGTAACGAATGATTTTTTGTTTTTCCACTCAACAATCCAGACAGAATTTGGCAACTTTTGTTGGCCCAAAAATTCAGCTTCACAGCTTCAAAATAGCAGCGAACAAAGAAGTGGGTGGAATCCAGGTGGCTACATCCAATTTTTATATGCAGTGAAGTTTCCCCAGCTGTCTGAGCACACTAACAACTGCAGCTGGATCAATGCACACCAGTCCACTAATGACCACAGGAGCTTCGGCCAAGGTTGACTTGTTGCTAGTTAACTCCTTTCAGACACACAAACGCCGGGAACCACATCACACATCCGAACAAAACAAAGACGCTGAGGCTGGTAGCAACGTAGCCAACAATCCCAGCGCAAATGACTGAAACAATTCATTTAGTAACTTGAACCAAACATCAAAAAAATCATGAAACGCGCCGTAAGTCACTGTGATCAAAACCTGCAGTATGTAAGAGCGATTTAAAGGCAGGAGAACATTCAAAAACATTCAGTCCAAAGAGCAGTGGCTGAGGAGCCACCTCTGCAGGTGAAAACAAATCCCTGCTGGGTTGATGTGTGAATAGGTTTATTTGACTCCGCACTAGGGCCTTCTTAGAAAAACAAACGAGGAGTACATTTCTTCCAAAAAGCCCAAGAAATTTTGAGATTAGTCTCAGAAATTTGCTAGAAAAGAAACTTAGAAATGGCTTAGTTTCAAAAGTTAAAAATTTTCAACTTTTGAAAATTTCTGAGATTAATCAAAACATTTCTGAGTTTCTTGCAAATGTTTTGACTCAGAAATATTCATGTTTTTTTGCTGAATTGCTGAATTTATTATCCAAATTTTATATAAACAGTAGAAAATGACTACACTTCTTCAATTTTTTACAATTTTATACTGTAAAATAACGTGAGAGGTTAGATTAGCTAAAACTAAATGGACTGTTTAGAAAACCCGAATCTGCATCCGCAGTAGCTAACTAAGCTAGTGCAGTAGCTAACTATGCTAGTGCGGGTTATTTGCGGCCATTTCTTCAAGTCACCATCAACAGCTACAGGTAGCAGTAAAACAATATTACCACATCTAAGCTGTGATACCTGGAGTTTCCACATATTACATAGCTAAAACCTCTGTGGAGGTTAGCGAGTTGCTAACATGTCAACAAATGGTGGTTCCGGTTTTCGGCGGAAGTCTCATCCATAAATCACGCAAAGCCTCATGGGGCTAGAAATAAGGTGGACAATAGCAGCAGAAATTCAAAGGAGAATCATCATTTAAAATAAATAAATAAATTAACCAACATATTTATCCAGAGCAGTATTAGCATTATGCTAACCAAATAAACGCAAGCATCAAATAAATAACAGCAACGTTCATAACTGACTATGAGCAAAAGATAAATTACATCAGCTGATAAATAAATAAAGGAAGAAAAAGAGCAGCTAAATCGGCTAAAGCTAATAAAAACGCTGAGAAATAAAAGTTGTAGCTTACTTGTCAGTCAAGGTGGGGATTCGGTCTAAGCCAGCTTTCCATCGTCGCCATGATCAACTTTACCGCCATGGAGTCCCGAAACTTTACGAGGTGAAATTTTGAGCCCCACAGACATTGAATTAATCGATGCTGATTGGCCAAATGTTTATCATTGTCCCCTAGCAACAGCACACTATTGGCCATTTAGCTTCACTTCCAGCGGCACAGATGGTAACTGACAGGAGTCTGTCACGGCTCTGTTGCCAGATTGGCTGCGAAAACCCCCCAGCTTTGTTAAATTTGGGCAGCTTCTCACATCATTTGGCAGGTTTGAAGAAAGTCCTCATAGGAAAGTACTTTCAAAATAGTCGTCATTGTGACAGAATAGCACAAAACTTAATAAAATACATATTTATTGCACTTTTGTCTCTTGTGTTCGGGCTGGAAACAGTCAGATCTGGCAACCCTGGAATTCCCTGTTGAATGAAAATGTTGGCGGAAATGTTATGTAAATAATTCAGATTACTTTAGCCACACATTATTCAGGAAAACTGGTTGATACAATTTTAAGAAATGTTTGAAAGTGTTTATAGGCCATTTTAAGATATTTTGTCCTCTCCATATTAGGAAGAGAGAAAACATGGACGCCTCAGATTAATTTGCAGGACATGATTCAGTGATAAAAACTTTTGATTGTCCACAAAATTTTGGTATCGTAAAATAGCATCTAAAAAATACAGCGAAAGATTCTTCAAAATGATTTAGTTGGTAGAAAGTTGCCAATTTCTCCCTCGACCGCTTTCATACATAAAAAGAAATTAAGGGAACCTAACAGGAGAGAAAACAACTAAAAGTCACAATCCGACTTTAAAAAATGTATTACCAGGGATTTTATTGTCTCGCTTGCCTCTCAGGGCTTCTGTGCAATAAACTGCATGCAGGCTGTTATGTATCATTATGTTTTAATGTCATTTATGCCTGCAACGAGACCATTCCCACCAATCTCCAGTTTTATTTTGCTGAAATCATAAAAATAACCTGAACTCAACATGAAATGTTAAAACCCCGTTTTTTTGTTTTCAGAAACTGCCGACTCTCCAACCTGAGAGTGGACCACATGGGAAATCCACTCTCATTATGTATAAAATACTATTAATTAACTTTATTGAATGTGTCACAGCATGGTTCCCACCACATGGTTCCCTCAGGGTCTCTTGTCCAAGACCCAACCTTGTCCCGTTCGGATCCAGTGAGCCAGCATCCTTCACGTCCGAGGTGACTCCCCCCTCCTTCTTGTCATTGCTTAGAAAGCTGCCAGTAATTTATAATGTTGTGACAGTCAAATAAACAGGGCGGCTGCTCGCTGGAGTGAAAAGTCCTGTATTAAAGGGAATCAAAACAGCTCCAAATGGTGCCTTGAATGGAAATAATCTCGCCGTAAGATCTGCTCTGGGCTAGCTAATTTAAATTTGTTCAGGGTGACAGCTTACTGGAAGAGGGACATAATGAAGTCCATTATCATCAGTGGTGCAAATTCTAAAGAACGATAACTCTCATTATCAGCGCTTTTCTGTATACGAAGGAAATATGTTCATCCATTATGAAATGTGCTGAGAATGACAACATGGAGCAAACATGAGACGCCAGCTAGACACTGGACACGTCTTTATTATTACTACAATAATAAAGACTTGCTTTATTTATGGATTAAGTTATGGGGATTTTTTTATGGCCCACAGGAAGAAAATGCTATGGATTTAAACTGTAATAGTTTGATCAGTCTGATATTTCTGCATTTCTGCATGCAGAAAGCTTGTGCTTATATTTACAGCGCCTTTCTCTGTGGGTAATCTAACATCTGCTCCAACAGGCCAGACCTTGAACGGTGGATTATCTCGTAAAAACAGGCTTCTATTAAATAGGCGCCGGAATTAACAATGAGTCATTTTGAACAGAATTAGGTGATAAATAGGGAAATAAAGCGGGTCTCCAGATCTGTAACCCACGATAACCACAGCACGAATAAACTTAGGAGGTTTGAAAAATATATTCACTTCAGAGAGTGCAAAAATATGTTTGTTGCCAGAATAATCATCAAAAGTAGGTTTGGTGCCAACAGAAATGTTGCTGCTGAATGAGGTGAAGTGGAAGAGACGGGGAGCCAGGTGTGTGGGGATTCACACACACATACTAATAAGCCAGTTAAAGTCAAGTGCACACATTTTGAGAGAAATAGTCACACAAATCAATCCTCTATCTATTAAAAAACATTGATTTTAGACATTGTTTGTACTGCTTGAAGCAATAGAAGATAACAGGTATGTATTTTGACATGTAATTTCTCCAAATTGTGACCTTTTTCAAGCACAATGGGAAGAAATCTGGAAGGCTGTTATTATTGTTTGTTTCTATGTTTGGAGCACAAATTTGTAAAGAATAAAATTTCCAAATGGAGAAGGAGATTTAAAAGACTTGGTCCACTCAACCGTATAGAGAGTATTCAGTTACACTCCATCCAACTTAAATTCTGAAACGGTGCTGCCGAGGTTTTCCTCTCTACTGTTGCTATGTGCTGCATACAGGTGCATGATACAATCTCCAAAACACGCAAACATAAAAAAACTTTTAAAACTTGTTCGATTCTCCTAGTGATCTGGAGCACTTCCGTTTGACGGAGTGAATTTGCAGTTGTTGGCCACCATGGGTGAGTCATTTAAAAACGGTCACGCTTCTTTGTCCACCAGTAGGAGCATCCAGCTGTTGATCATGTGATGCAAAAATGTATTTATGATTGCAGAATTTTTTGTTTGCATTTGTTTTTTGTTGCTTGCTGTGTGGTTGGAGATGTGATTTTATGTGAACATGTATATTCATGTGCGATTTTAAGAGTGTTTCTTATTAAATGGAAACACAACAATACTTCCAGGATCTTCCATAGAGTTTTTATTTTGATCTTAGCAGAATATTGACGTTTTGCACACATTTGTAATGGAAACCCATCAATCTGTACCTCCATGCTAACAGTTTTATGTCTAAATGTCTAAAAGGAATGTCTAAAAGTCCCTTGTATTATGAGCCAAACAAAAATCAGTCAAGGCATCTCCTCCTTGCTCTGTACTTTTACTCTTTTTGTGATAAAAAAGGTTTTTTCAATCAGTAATATCAGAAAAGCTTTCAACAGGCTGGTTTGATGACCTCGAATCAGTTCTGAGGAAACTGCAAGGAGCTTCCATTGTCTTCGTTGTGAACATCAGATGCAGGAAGTGACTTTAAGGCCAAGAAAAACACACATCAAAGAAGCCTGTCCTCTAAAAGCTCTCAGCGCATTCAGTCCCTGTTCCATCCAGGAGGGATCTTCATATCCTCTTTGCACCCAGTCCTTCAGGTAAATATTAGCACAAGGAGCCCCAGCTACTTGATGTACCCGAATCAAATTTACAAAACACTGTTTGACTCATGCTATTAAATCTGAAGATGAAAGAATCACCAAGGGCAAACAGCTCCCAAGGCTATATACCAAATACCCAGGCTCACATAACACCGAGCCGCAATTAAGAATTTAAATGGACTCTGCATAAAATGGGCCTCTGCTGTGAAAATGACCGACTTTGAAAATGTCATAATTAGCCGAGCCGACATTGTGCAATGTGTAAAGTCCAGCTACAGTTTATCCACTGATCTACTGCGCTGATAAGTTCATCTTTGTGATGACATTGTGAAACCTGGAAATATGACACCAAATGTACCCAAGAAAGGAGATAATTAGGCGAGCAGCTGTAAAACGAGTGTTCCTGGAGGGGCTCATCCGCTTCCCCTCAACTCTATTTACCTTCAGCATATAATTCCAGCTCTATTACAGGGAAGGAGAAGGACAAACACAACACAGAAATGTGAGGGATAAAAAGAAAGGCGGGAGAAGGAGGGGGCAGCTGGGAGAGAGAGGCCAAGAAAAGGATGATAAGAAATCAGAGATAAATTCTCCAGGGTGCAGACGTATTCCAGAGAGGAGTGACCAATCGAGATAGAGGCAAAGACGGGGTAAAATAGTGATAAGAGTGATGACAGAGTGTAAAATGACTCAGTCAGCCCTGGCAGTGGCATTGGCTCTGACCTCCCATTCCTCATCCCGGTACCATGTGGGTCGGGACCAGAGGTCGACCTGCAATGTTTCCTTCATCACTTTGACGAATGGTGTCAAAATTTTTACCAGTCAGTTTTTAAAATGACAATAATTACGTTCAACTGCTTTCCAATTGCATTCTGTATGATTAATATTCAACAAGTGGAATAAATTCATTCTTTTTAAGCAGCAAGCCGAAAAAATTCAACTCTTTCTCTGAAGGGATGAAGTTTTGAAATCAGGTAACATTTTATCAATTGAAAGGATCAGAAGTTGCCTAGACTCTGAATATTGCAGGATCTGGTAAGCACTTCCCTGACGTTTATTCTGAAATTAAAGTCAGATTATGATTCTAATCCCAGAATTCTGACTTTTGATTTCAACAAATTAAAGAAATCTGAGAAAAACCTCAGAATTCAGTTTAAAGTCAGAAATCTTACCAAGTATTTTTGTTTAGTTTCTAGTGCAAATGTCTTAGTTTTTTCTTATTTTAAGGGCATTAACTAGTTACTTTTCAGCAAGTTATGGGAACTTGTTTTATTTCAATAATTACTGAATAATGATAAAAATGACTAATTCCAAGGGCAGATGTTTTTCACTTCTTGCTATAAGTGGAAAAACAGCATCTAACTTATAAAAAAAGAACAATTTTCCATTTCATCATTGAAATAATCTGCCAATGGAACAAGTAGTTTTTAAAAATGATTGCCTTTAAACAAGCTCCCATATCTTGTTAAATTGTCACTTAGAAGTTATTTTTGTCTTATTTCAAGTGTACAAAGCCATTTGCACTAAAAATGAGACAAAACCATAGAAATATCTGGTGTGTTTTCAGTGCTGGATGATAAATTTCTCACTAACTTTACTAAGTAACTGAGCTTGATGGCGTTACTCTAGATGCTTTTTTCAAAACCTGAAAGCATTTCTAGGTAGGTTGTAAAAAGTTTTAAAGTTTCACATCATCCAAATTCAAACATTTTTGTAGACAATAGGACCGTTTTCACAGAGACCTTGTCTGAAGAAAAACTCTTTTGTTGCGATCACACGTGAAGGATCCGGATTGTCATAAAGTGACGGACGCGCTGCTGAAGGAGACATTTCAGCATCAACTGCTACCTACAATCTTATTTTTTGCAATATTTTCATATTTATATCTGAAACACAAACTACTTAGTTGAAGATGATGAAAATGCTGCTAATATTAACAGAACATGGAAAGAAACTGGATGAAAACCTCTGCAAAACATGATTAAACCATTACTTTGGAAAGCTAAAAATTGTGCTAATTTTAGCACACTGTTCATGAAAGTCGTGTGTAAGGTGGGGCTCGAAATGAAAACGTGGCATAATATTGCATTTTTATTTTTCTGTGTACCTTTCTGGGGTTAGATTGCAGAGAAGAGAGTTTTTATTGCAAGTTTGAGACACATCCGTCACTGCGTCTGGAAAATCAGATCTTCAGCCGTATCATCTGAAATTAAACTGTAGCAGGAGCCTCGCTCCGCAGCTCCAAGTCAAATCAGATAACAACAGTGGAAAAAGAAAAAGTTGATCACAACATGTCATCTCATCACGGCGTAAACCGTCTGGACACTAATCTTTTCTTATAAACACACGGCGAAACAAGCAATATACAGGGATGCATGGGCTGGAGAACAACAGACAGTGGGCGGGATGTCAGCAGCCGTATTTCGCAGCATCCACAGGGTGACATGTTGAAGCCATTTAAATGGATCTCTGAGACAAACTGCAAATGAGGAGATGCCTTCCTGCTATCTCCAGCTCCAGTTGAAACAATGAAGATAAGTGAAACTGTAAAACAAGATATTGCTTGTCCCAGAGGTTAGTAAACACTTTCTATGCTGTTGTTTTTAAATGTTAAGGAATAAATTGCCCCGATTGTCTTTCAGCGTTAAATTGAGGATGTGAATAACAAGATTTTGAATTTTGTTGAAACATTAATGCACAAACAACAACAGACAGCCACAGTCTTGAAAGGAAAATTAGGTGGAGGGAAGAACTGAGTGATATAGAAAAGGTGCACAAACAGCAGATAAAGCAGATTATGAAGCAAAGTTTTTTCAAGAGTTGGGGGAGATTTAAAGGTGCGGCCTGCAATCCGGTTCAGATGTGGTTCTCCAGACACATGAGAGACCTGGAAGAGGGAGCTACCATCTCCTCCTTTAAGATGAAACAAAGGTTTGTGTTTGAAATAAAGCTTCCAGAGTCTGGAGGAGAAATAGAGGACAGAATCCACGCTGTGCTGCTATGATGCAGGAATTTGTGCCAAATGAAGTCAGTCTAAGCACAGAGGAAAGACAACTTTGCATAAAAAATCTACAGAATGTGCCAATTTTTTTGATTTACTTCATCATTAAAATAACTGATTAATAAACTAATCATTAGTTGCAACTCTACTTGGAATAAATCTATAAATTAAGCTGTTATTAAAGTTGTTGAATACATTTTAATTTACTGAGTTATACCTGTTTTGATCAAGTAAGGTGACTTAACGTAACCAACACTGCAGCGACACAAAATCTTACCAAAATAGATTTAGTCAAATATCTTGAAATAAACAAAACTAACAAAAAAGCAAGTTTTCATAAATATATAGGAGCTTATTTAAAGAGAATAATTTCTAAATATTGATTTAAAAAGCAGATTATTTCTCTTATAACATGAGAAAAATGTGTTTTTCAGTTAAATAATTTGCCAATATTTACAGTCGGTGAGGTTTTGTGTTTTTGGAATGCATCATGGAGCTTCAGCCTTTCTATCAGGCTGAAGCAGAAGAAACAGTCCAACCCGACGTGCTGCAGTGGGGGCAGATTTTGTTTTCTGAGCAGTTGACACTTGCAAAATGCACACATATTGACAGTGATTAGAATCCACAAGGGCCGATGAATATTCAGGAGCACCTGTCTGCAGCTCAATGCACACTTACTGCATCGAGTTGCATTCAGATGAAGAACCGCCACATTCTGTAAAACGAGGAACAAGATAATTCAGCAAAAGTCTGTGCTGATGCATAATTTTGTATATGTTTGTTTTAAGTCTTGCCTTACCTACAATACACAATGTGCTTTGGAGTAATGGCTTCTTCCTACCCGAGCGGCCCTTCAGGACATGTCAGTACAGGATTTGTACTGACATTCTTTGACATTCTAAGAATGTGGTTTTTGAAACAAGTAAACTTCCTAAAAGAAGAAAACTAAAAAAGAAAAAAGATCTTTGCATTGTGATCATGTGTTCATAGACTGGGTCATAAATTATCATCAGAATACACCATGAAGAAAAATATATTTTGTCTCAACAGTTCTAAACTGATGTTTAGCTAGATCAAATGGAGTTTGATTACAGGAGACAAAACAGTGAATGCACTCTTCGTATTGAAAACTCTTCTAAATGATGCAAAACTAAATATTAATCCTAGCTGATTAAAACTGTAAAACTTCTGTGTAATTTCATCCCAGACTCTTTTCATTCATACATGTGTAGAAAGGTGTTTAGATGACATAACTGGTGTGATAATGTGAAAACACTAAACTAAAGGATGTAAGAGAGGAATCCTCACACACAGAGCTCCTCCACCGTCTGCAGTTGGCCAGTTTAATAATCCCATCCAGTTAGAGACGGCACAGTTTGTCCAAATGTGCTGCACCTCCAGGGGACCTCGCAGTCCTCCAGCAGCAGCTCTGGTGCCAACAGCAATATCAACCTTCTGTGTGATGAATTCATTCACAGCACAAATATTACACAAGCAGAAATTTAGTTATTTCAGACAAAGGTGAATGTTGAAATGGGAGTTTTTTCCTTGCTATAGTCTGTATTAAAGCTCACCAACACATGCGGCGGGTTGCTTAAATGAGCCAGCTTTGTTCATTTTTCACTGCGTACTTGTTGCCCACACAACTGACAAATCAATGAGGTAAATATTTCATTTTCTTTGGCTGCGGTTTTGCTGACTTTTCCTGCTGAGAGCTGCTGGTAATGAAACAAGAGCTGCACTGTGTGTGGTTATAAAACCGGGCCGGGACTCCTGGAGGTTCAACCTACAACAGCTGTTTCCACATTTCAACAGCAGACTGAGGATTCCTCTGCAACGAACCTGTTCACATGCAATATTAAGCAGGATGGGGGTCAACGAGGGATGAGGTGTCAAACATTTGACTAGTACTCTACATTCTCCTGACATGGAGGTCATGACACGGTGAGGATGGAGGATGATGCTCCACACTTCGCTTCTGCACGGTTGGTATTGATGCCACATTAATATGTAACACAGACACTCGCAGGAAACAACCAGTAGTAGAGAAACTAGAGGATGAGAGTGGAGATACACTTTGGAGATGACACGCAACTGACAATTATTTTAGTAATTGAGTATTCCGTCGGTTATTCTGTTTATTAATTGAATAAAAAGTGTTTTTTTGCACGTCTTTATGCTTCAATTTGGGTCTCAAGTGCTTCTAAAAATGCTTAAAAAAAGACAGACATTTTTTGGAAATATTTTTATGTTTCTTTGTGTCTCAAAAACCTCCCAACTGTTAAGTTGCAAACCGTTACTTGGCAACCCCAGCAGAGTTCCGCTACGTTACCTAGCAACCCAAGCTCCAGAACGATTGGTCAGCTGGTTTTACAACTGTATGCGTTGTACAATGGCTGCTGAAAAAAAACAAGAGTTTTGTTGCCGAATTACCTTCTGGAAACCTCTTGCTGTGTTCTTATTGGTTGTGCAGGAGGCTCCACTTCTGCTTCTCAAAGATGTACAGCAAAAAAAATCCTATTGTCTTTTTTCAAACATGCAAAAAAAATCATTCTTCAGAAAAAACCTATTCATATATAAAAATCGGGCAATACCAAAAACTTTGTGAAAAAAAAAGCTCTGAAAATTTTGTTTTTTTAAATTAAAACTGTACATTGAGTTTCAAATATTTATTTATTCAAATGCAAAAGAATGTTTCCTTTAGCTTGCTGCAGTTGTTGTGGATTAGCCTCTAAAAATAAAGAACAGTGACAGAATGTCGTACAGATGCAGCTGTGTTTATTCTGGGAGACAATCATTTCTGAATAATCAAGAGCGTAAATATAGGCCTTTTATTTCATTATCGCAAACACACTCAATTTACATGCATTTATGCATTTTTTTTATTATAAAGTCATGTTTTACTTTAGTGTAATGTCCAAAATTAAATGTCAGCAGCGAGCGCAGCAGCTTGCGATGGTTTCCGAGCTGGAAGTAAACATGACCTCCGGTCTCCGAGGTCACCTGGTCAGGTCACAGTCTGTTGACACAGCCAGTCACCCGCACTCTGTCCGCCACATCATATTCACCTTTTCCTTTCAGACACTCCTGCCATTTTTCACATTTGTGAAAATGTATAAAAAGTCATTTTCGGGTAAATATGAGACATTTTGGGTTTTTAGAAAGGTGACAGGATGTTCTCGGAGAGGAAATGGTCTTTCGTTTCTGACGCTTCTGTCTTTCAGAGTAAATTGAACAAGAACATTGCAGTCACACTGGAAATGCGCCTTTATTTAGTTGCAGGTATTCTTTGTCTTTTCCCTGCTGAAGTTTGAGCTCCTGTCATGCCGGCACACCAATTAACCTTTCATCCTTTTGTTTAACGTGAAGGCAGACCGTCTGCTTTTTTCGTCTGTATTAAAATGTGGGACATTTTGGATGCAGACAAATTTTTTTAGGTTCGCTCTGCACTTTAAATTAGGACACGTTTTAACTGCTGGATGAAACGTTTTACTTTTTAAAATGTAATCTGGATTTAAAGTGTGACTTCAATCAAAATGTGTCCCAGTCAAAGTGTATTTGCTCACTTTTATTTGTGCGGTGGCTTGACCTGCACGACCCCCTGCAGTTTGTGACAAACAGACGATGCAGCCAATCTGATCAGCTGAAACAATTAATCAGATCAATCAATCATTGAAATAATCAACTAATTTAGTAATGAATTAGCATTCAATGCATCTAAATAAACCCTTTTGCTAACCAATTACAAAAGAATTATTAAAAAAAAAATCAACTGATCAGCCTTACACTGTATTGATGTTAAGTCAAGCATGTTTTAGCTGTAGATCAATCCTTTGCTATAAATGAAAAAGTTATTGTATTGTTGAAATTATTTTTTTTTAAATATATAAACTGAATTATTATTTTGTTTTTTGGTTAATGTGTTTCTAATATTACATGTGATAAATTTAGGTGGTTTAAATAAAAGATTTTGCAGAATGTGGCAAATTTTTAAACAATTAATCAATGAATCATCAGAATAATCAACATATTCATTGACTACAAATAATCAAATAACAGTTGGTAGCACTCTTCCCTCTCAGCACAAAGGTTGCAGGTTCGAGTCCCAGCCTGAGGTACTTGGAGTCGTCATGTTAATTGGTTTCTCTAAGTTGCAGATAGATAACACATAAATCTCATTTCTCTACTTGCAGGGTTTTTAATCTGCTGTAAATTGTTCCGCAACATGTTACATCAAACTTTTCAATAGATTCTTGTTTCTCAGCGTAATTTTGAGACAGATTTAGTAATATTAAACACATTTAAGAGAAGTTCATTTAATTAGAGAAGCTGTTTTCACTGCAAAGTATTTTCGGCTAATTTAACCCCATCCTGTCCACAGAGAGATCGACTTTCCTCCGACAAATGTTTCACTGAAGCAGAAAAATTCCTCCGTGGTTTAAAAGCTAAACGAATCCTAATTATTGTGAATAAAAAAAGTTAATATTTTCTCATTTTTTCATGGCTGATAGTCGCGCTGAACTGTTTGCAGTAGCTAATGAGCTCCGTGTGACATCACTCAGGGTTATAGCCGGCAGCTTCGGGGCTTAATGTGTCACAGTTTCCCTCACTTTCCAGCGAGAGTCTGTCTTACTGAACTTTCACAAACTTCTGCTGAAACTGTGGTAATGTCAGTAATGATCTCCAAGTAAACTCAGCTAAAATAGCACAGTGACCTCATTATTGTTTCCATAGTTACAGAATGGCAGCTTTACTCCTCCTATGTATAGCTGCATTGCACTTCACACACACAAAAAACGTGCGTTTTGGCAGATGATGGAGCCTAACAGGTAAAGTGTAGTGGCATCATTTGTGTTTGGATTCAGGTGCATTGAGCTGTGCGAAAGCGCAAATTCCCAAATGGTGATCAGATTCTGCAACCGCTGCTTTGACAAATTGAATATCGGATGCAAATGACTGCGTAGTGCTTTTTGATTAGAGCGCACGTCGGTGTTTGGTGTCTTGTTTGTCTAGTGTTATCAGTGTAATATGAGTCAAATTGCACAAATAATATCAACTCTATATCCTGCAACAGCTTCAGTACCACCCACTCACCTATCGGAGTCTGTGTGCGCCAGGAAGAGCATCATAGTTTAAACCGAACCAGCTGGCTCCGTCAGGCAGCCGTCCAAAATACGGATCTATATTTACAAGCTTATATCACTGTACACGAGTCAACTAAAACAAAATTAAGCTCAAGTAATAATAACAGACATCAGCGTCTCCCAGGCCTGCAGGTCTGAAAGGTGAACCGATGCTTTGGTGTGAGGAGACGGCGGGCTTACATCCCGCCGCTCGTCGTTCAGGTGTCTCGCTTGTTCCTGAATTGGTCTCGGGTGACTCAGCAGCACCAAAGGCAGAGGAGATTCACAGCTAGAGATGCGTCATCAAAACTTTGACAGATTAGTGCCAAGAATAAAAAAAAACAAAAAAAAAAACAGTTGCTTCTTTCCTGTTTTTTCACAGTGTGTTTCACAGCCTTGCTCGTGCATTTAGAGTCTCTTTTGCTCCTGACAGAGCAGCTGCTTGATGTTGCTACCAGCAGGCATAGATGTGCTCTCATTTAACCTCAATATTTTTATATTTGTAAGGCAGTCGTATTGGTTTCTGGTTCATAGCAAAGGTGTGGGATCAGGCTGAGTTCAGGCCTGTGAGCAGGTGAGGAAAATGTTAGTTATTTTATATCTCTATCACAAACTGAGGCTGAGTTTCTAATAACGTGCAAAACTAAAGTCAAAAAAACACCATTTCAAAATTCCAGTTTTTAAAATCACAAGTGAACATGTAATAATAACATCCTGTCAAACTACTTCCTGTCGTCTTCTTCCGCCAGTAGTAACATCAAAATATCATTACCAAATGAAACACAAATTAAAAATTATGCTTCGTTTTGGAGATACACAGATGAAGTTATTTTCTGAAAGGAAATTGCAAAACCCACAACACTTTTTGTCTTAGATGTTGTTTCTAACTCAGGCATGTTGGCTCATAATTCAGACGGTTACAATAGAAAATGGGACTAAGAAGCATCTTCTCATATTTAACACTAAATATTAGGGTTGATGTTGATCCCAAATACTCGTATCCATATATATGTTTATTTCTTTTGAAGTATTTTGGGTTGTAATTGCAGTGGTAGTTTGTGAAATCCACTGCAAGCTGTTGATACGCCGTATCACAAGCAACTGAAACCATGGAGAAACTCCATCAACACGAAATGAATGAAGGTCTTTTTACTGCATAAATGAGATCATATTTCTCAATCCAAGCATTTATTGAACTGGTGAATCACTGGCTGTTAATGTTTTAAACTGTTGCCTTTTAACATTAGCAGTAAGGTCGCTCCCCACTTAAGGATTAAAACATAGAGAAGTAAAGAGACAAAGTCAATTGTTACTGTTTCTAAACTTATCAATAAACTAAAACGAATAAAAAAAACGAATAGTTCTAACAGCTATCTTTATATTTAACTGCAGTAAATCTGATTCGCTGATTGGTTGGTCAGCTTTCCCAGGGGTTTCACTTCAAACTTTAAACTTTTTTGCATTTTAAAAACCTGCATGAAGTTCATGTTGTCACAGCAAAGACTGATGAATCAAAACATAAAAGTAGGCTATAAAGAATTGTTTGAAATGAAAACTTAATTAGTTTTCAAGTTCAAATCTTATTTAGTCAGTTTTATAAAATGTCAGCTTCCATCCAATATTTTTTTTTAGCTCTGAGTTAAAAACTGCCTGAAACTTCATCAGAAGTCCCTTTGAGAATTTATTTTAAAGTAATTGGATCTGCCATCTGTTTGCTGAACTGATGCTACGTAGGTATGAAGGAGGGAGCAACTATTTAACACCACATTATGCAGAAGTGTCAGCTAATGTGTTAAATTCAACGGGTAGCACCATGGAAACGACGCCACGGTCACCAGAGGAAACAATTTTAAGCTCAAATTGAAATGCAGAAATCTCCACCCACCAAATGTTTCAAAAGTGTGTAAATAATTCAATTATTAAGCAGTTTTGTACCCCTCATTTGTCCCACACGTTCGTTTGTTGCTACTTTAGTATTGTTTGAAATGTTACATTTTGTTTTTATGACTCTGTTGCAGCTGGAAAGTGATTTTGCTCCAACAGATTCAAATAAAGTCTTCATCTTGTCACGCAGTGATCGGACGGCTGACCTTTGGTGGTGTGGTCACCTCCTCCTGGTGTCAGACCAATTATCCTGATGCCGCTCGTCATGTTGTCTGAGATCAGACTCCTCTTAACGCCTTTCATCTGCTGCTTAAAGAGACAGGAAGCAAATAAAGGATCCAGGAGAAAAACTCTGATCTTCTTTGAAGACACTTAGTGACTTAAAACAATCTGAATCATTACTTGCAAGTTATTATTCTTAAAACAGGAGAAAACTAATATATTTACACTTAACTAGATAAAAAATACTTAGTAAGATTTTGGGGTTTGTTGTGTAAATTCATATCAAACACGAAAACATTTATATGTTTAGATCATTTGCGATGCATGTCTCCAGATGGGCCTGCAGCTTCAGAACCAGCCTTCTTTTTTCGGGTTGTTTATCTGTTTTGAAATCAGCCTATAAGTAAAACAGAAAGTGTGCAGTAAGTGAAAATGTCTCTGGATATTTGAATCTGTCTCTATTTTGTAAATCGTCCTGATTCTGTTGGAGTTGTTGGGTTTTGAGTTAATCTCTGCAGGCTTTGGGTTTTAAACGAGGACAAATTCATCAAAAGTCCTCATCAGTTTCTGTTTTTCTAGATGGTTTAAAGGGATTTCTTGGCTTCTCAGTAGGGAATCCACTTTGTTTATATTTGCTTCCAGTTTGTCTCCCTCCTTAAAAATCAGGCAACTTTATAAAACAGGACGAATATATAAAAAAAGATGTTTTAACCATAATTTTTGCATTTTGACTGGCAGTCAGCAGTGTCCACAAAAGGGAAACAAACATTATACCACAGCTATTGTAAATTGGACATTTGCGGTTTGACAGTATTTTTTCTTTCTTTATTTTTTTGTTGTTGTGTTTTTAGTTTCATCAAACCAGAGGAACGCAGTGCAGTTTTTTCTTCCCACAGTAAACAAATCTTATCACAACAGCTTCTGAGGAGTTTCCTTCTGGCACCAGCGCTTGAGGCAGATACTCAGAGCTTTATTCTATTTGTTGTGTCGTGATATACTGCCCAAAATACCTCATTAGCAACGTAGTGGATGATAAATGAGAGTAAAAAAAGTTTACTAGTAGGCAGAGCAAAGCAGAAAGCTATCTTTGAGGGCCAACTCCGAGAGAAGAGCAGCAAAGAAAGTGGATTCCTTTCGGCTTCACTGAGAGAAAACGCCTGAAAATCCTGCAGCTGCCGTCAAAACAAACAAAGCAAAACTTATTAAAAACTGAACCAAAAAAACGGAAATTGTTTAACTAAGTCAAGTTTTTTTCCATCCATCATCTTCTGCTTTATCTGTTCTCATCTCAATTCAGATGTTTTCATCCTCCAAATAAGTCAGATTTGTGCCGCCTTTATACACAAAACTAATACATAATATCAGATTGTTGTTTTTACATCGTTAACGTGAGACATGCGTCATAATTCTGCACCAGAAGGACCAGATTCTCTAATTCAGGAAATTAACAATGGTTGAAAATAATAATTATGAAATTATGACGGAAGTCTATGTCGAACATCATTATGTTCAGTTGTCTGGTCTGAGGAAACCAAAAATGGAAATTTATGAGCAAAAAAATATTGTTGTTTTCGGAGGAACAAGGTGGAAGCTTGGAAATAAAAAAAACAAAACCTGATTCTGGAGTACGGAAGTGGAAGTATCATGCTGCGAGACTCCAAATCTCACAGTCCCACAGGACTGTGAGATTTAGCGAAACACAATTTCACTAAATCTTTTTTCTAAATAGGAATTATTTTTGCTAATCCGAACTGAAAGAATCCTAAAAACACGATTCTTACTGTAGAGTATGTAAATATTTGTTTTTTTGTGTTCCAGCTACAGATTAGTTTTCAGACTTGGGTGAAAGTGTTAGATTTTAATCCAGATCAGGTTTTTGAAGCTGGATGCAGTCTGGGATGTAAATTTGAGACTTAAATCTCCATGTTTGATCAGAACAGAGCAGAACTGTCCAGTTTTAGACTCTTCATTGTCTCCACTTTTGGTCCAATCTGCTGAGATTTTCTGCTTCTCCCTCCATGAAAGCTTCAACATTTTCTTGCTATTAAAATAATAATCTATGGTCTCATTTAGCTGAATTCTATTATCCATAGAAATCTATTCTTTACGGTTACACATGCTCTTCCATATTTTTGACTTATTTTGATCATTTTTGAGACTCATTAAAATACCAGCTGTATGATGAATCATTTATGAGAGATTCCACAGACAGATCAGAAAAACCTGGTTAATCTCTACCAGGAAAACAAAACAACCTCTCCATCTTGTTTCGGTTCTCCTAAATCGATCGATTTTATCAGAGCAACATCTAAATAATTCAAAATAAAAGGCATGTTAACTCTCCTCAACAGGAGCATTGCTCCTCGTGTTGGGAAAGCATCCATCTTTGGTTCGGGAGAGATTACGACTTCACAGTTTGCACACATCCTCCTGCGTCCGCGCCAACGCCGTTGTAACGGCTTCGTCTTTAACCGTTTGTACCCTGGTAATGACTCCAACATGCTGTGTTCACCAGATCGAAGAGGAAGAGAAGACGAGGGAGAGGTAAGAGGGGAGGCTTATTGCACATTTAAGCTGCAGCTGCAATTTCCATAACAACTACCTGCTAAAACCCGGCTCCCTCGAACATCATTAGAATAACATTTTTACTCGTCAAATAGGCATTAGCGGAATCTACATGAGCAATGAGATGGGAGTGACACACACACACACACACACACACACACACACACACACACACACACACACACACACACACACACACACACACGCACACACACACACACACACACAAGCAGAAAAAGCCTGACAGTATCAGCAGAGGTAATATCTGAAGCAGCGCGTTCTCCTCCTGAAGGTATAATTACAGCATGTAGTGGTGGAGCTCTTTGTCCAGGACTGATGTGGGAGACATGCAGAGGTTTGCTGTGCAGCAGTTTACCTCCGCAAATTATTTACACACAGGCTCGTTTCTACCCTGATGAGCAAACCACTCCAACAGATCACAAACACATTATAAAAAACACGACGATGTCCAATAAAAACACAACATAGTCAAAATATTGACAACTGAAACTACACAATGACATTAACTAGTTAATACTTCTTTACATATTTGTTGGTATGAAAACAATTGGGCTCCTCCGTTTTCTCCTATCTGGAAACAACCAATCAGAGGCAGTAGGCGGGTCTTAGTGCTGTCCATCATGTTGTGAATACTCATGCTCATTAGCATAGCCACTGATCACACAGGATAAACAGGTTCCTGTAGCGGAAACTTGTTTCTCTGACATTTGCACATTTAGCAGCACATCCATGAGGATGACTGACAGCACTAAGACCGTCCTGATTGGTTGTTTTTGGCCAGGAGCGGTTCGTTTAAACAAAAAACACATCAAAGTTGTTTGTAGTTCAGTTTAGTTAACGTCGTAGTTTTCTTAATTTGTAATCATATTTAATGAAAGTTGTGTTGCGTTAAATCTTTACTTGTGTTCAGTGATTCGTTGAGATGGTTTGTGCTTCAGGGCCACCGAAAAACTGAAAAACATCCTGTGCACAGAGAGCCGGCGCCTTCATCGTAACCTCTCCTTTCTTCTTCCCAGCAGGAGCTCCGGCGCCCGACTCAAGGAGAAACGCGTCTCTCCCGCTCAGCCTCCCTTCTGATCGGGCGTCACGCCATCAACTTCAAGAGGACGATAATCAAGAGTTTAAAGAAAGAGCGAAAGGAGAGGGGAACACATTAAGTGGCGGCTAGCGCGGGGTATCATTTAAAATCAGTGCTGATGGCTTCATCGCTGCCAGGCTGTAACCTTGAGCGAGGGCTGGTGGGGCCCTGGTGGCCGGCGCGGGGCGCGGGGGGCGGGGAGCGGCCCCGGCTCTTTCTGCATTCACATTCTGCTCAGCAGGCACCCGGGGGCTATAACCCTGAGAATCCGTATTAGGTGAGCCAAAGTCACCATTAATATAGAGTACTGGGCCATACTATAACCTTACACTTCACATCTCTGGGGTGTCCTGAACTGAGGAAAAAATGGCGCTTTCCAACAATCACTCGGGGGGAACTTTCAAAAGTGACCTCTTACCAAAGTCAATCCGTTTGCTTTTCTCTGTTTTACTCATTTTATCTGTGTTTGCCGCTCTGGCTCAGGCGCCGCTATCTCTGGCCGGCCCGGCGCCGCGGCCGAGGACGTCAGCGAGCCCGATCCTCCGCCGCTGGATGCAATTACAGATTAAAGCTAAAACACAGGTTGAGGCGTCACAGTCCCAGGAATAAAACTGCACTGCAAAAACACAAAGTCCCACCAAGTATTTCTACTGCAAATATCTTAGCAACCCTGAAATAAGACAAAGCTATATGGATATGGAAGCTTATTTTAACTCAATATTGATTTAAAAAGTAGTTATTTCACTAACAGACTTTTTCAGTTCTAACATGGGAAAAATGTCTTGTTATAAGTAAAATAATTCATATTTTTAAACGAATATTAAGAAATGTTGTTTCTCCTACATTTACACATGTAGCACTACATACATGAGGATGATTGACAATGCTAAAACCCTCCCCCTGGCTCTGATTGGTTGTTTTTGGTTGGAAACAGTTTGTTTCTTCAGAAGACAATATCAGCTCAAGGAAAAGGTGGAGAAGATGAATGTGTTCACAGTTTATCTCATCATACACAAATATGTAAAAAAAACCTATTTTTAAAAGTACGTACTGCACCTTTAAAGACTCAGGAGTCACATTTAGGAAGCAGCTTGTTCCCACAATGTTTACGAAAGACTTCTGACTCTAAACGTGCAGAAACAAACTGACCAAAACTGCCACCACTGACCTTTTTAAAGGTCATCTAATGCAACATACCACAAAAACAGAGGCAGCCAAACAGAAATATGCTTTTTACAGAGGATACTGCAGAAAATAAGACAAGTAAAATACCAGAAATACCAGAAATTTGTGGTCTTTCAGTTAGTATCTGATTACCGACAATCTTTTCTCCCTTTTCTAGGTTTTCAGATGCAGCTGAAACATTTTTCATTTTACTGCTTTTCACAGATTTTTATCTCAGAGTCGCTGCTGCAAGAAGGCAGAATTTAAAAGAGCAAAAGGAAGCAAGAAACGTTGCAATAATTACATGTTTGGGAAGTATGCATACAAAGAAGCAATCAAACTTGTTTAATACTCAATTTTTAGATTATATCCGTTATGCAGCATAACTCACAGATCACTCACAGGTCAAATACTGAACAAAACTAATTTTCTTGTTCATTAAATGGATCAAAACTAAAAAGAGAAATCCTGCTAAAATCTGATGCAACTGATGCATAGTTTTTTGAAGGAAGTTGCCCTCTTGTCTTCTTCAGAGGTTTTTTGTTGTTTCATTCAGTAATTCCTGGTGCAGTGCCCCCAACAGGCAAGGAGGGGGAATGCAGCAGTGTGAAAACGTAACATAAGTTGCAGTTTTGGTTGCCAATTGACCCGAATCTACAGGACTAACAGGTGTGAAAACAATCTGAAATGCTAAAATGAAGGTGAACTGTTATACAAGCATGAAGGATTTTACAGACAAGATTATGCTTAAAATAAGTAAAAATATTTAATTAATGCTAGAAATCCTGAAATGGTTGAAATAGCTACTCTATTAACTCTGTCTGCTAAAACATCATTCTACATGACTCTCTGTGCAGCAACGTTCATCTGTGTTTCCAACAAACATCCTTTTAAAACAATGGCTGAAACTGACAATTACTGGAGAGTAAATAGCATAAAAAATATCACATTTTCCTCAGAATTACACATTATATAAACATAAGCAGTCATTTAATCATGTAAGTTCTGCAGTGGTGGATAAAAGCAGCTGAAAATCTCACTTTTCTACATGTTTAATCTTGTTGCAAAGCCAGCTGATACTCCAGATAATCTAGTTAAAGTATCACAGCTGTCAGTCAGAGAGATGTGTTTTATCCTTTACCTCCTCTGCATCATCAGTGTTGCATCACCATTTTAAATTCTGCAAGGCCTCATCCAGATTTTTCTACAGAAAAACATTTTTTTAAAAAACTGGAGCTAAATAAAACAGCAGCGGATGGGATCAGTCAGAAATCGTGGAGTAAATTCAGACAGAAAGCAGATATTCAGGCGCAGCTGAAGAGTCATTAATTAAAGTTTTCTCTCATTTATGTGGCTCAGACGCCGAGAAAAACAAGTCATAGCTGCGGCTAATTATAGTAAGTAAAACCAAGGAGGAGGATGGTCGGTTTGGACGGCGCCGCTCTTTATTTATTTAAAACCAGACTCTGTTGGATTCCTTTGAAAAGTGGATCATGTGAGGAATTAACGCGCCGCCGCTGCCGGGGTTAAAGCGAGGGCAGCGGTTCACACCTCAGAGCATCACGGATGCGTTTTGAGGTGGGACCTGCGCAGCCGGAGGGGAACGGCGACACGACAACAGCATGTTCAGCTGCATGCGTGAACAGATGTTCACTACGGACACGCAATGATTTTAATCCTCTCTCTCCTCTTCCCATATTTTGTGGTGCTACAAGCACAAATTTCTGTTTTATTTGCCAACGTGTTTCAGATAGACACAAATAACCTGAATAAATGCAAAATTCTGTCTTTTTTACATCATTAAATCCAAGGCTTATGTTTTCTCTTTGTAGAATTGATGTCATTAAGTCAAAACGGAGCATTTTTGAGCATAAAAGGTCTGCGTAGTCAGACTTTGACTAGGCCAACGGTCACCGACCTGCAGCTTCATGAAAGCTGATGGAAAACAAACTCTGGCCTTTATCATTTCTTTTCATAGACTAATTGCATTTAATTCTCACAACATCATGACATTAAAATTACTTGCAGTTTTCAGTTAGATCTGGTTTTCTTGGTTTCGGTTGGAAAGCAGAACCCAAAGAACCCATCATCCTATTGAAACGGTTTTGTTTTAAATCATAAAAATAGAATTAAATTATTTTAAAATTGCAGCAGATGTCAAACCAGTGAGACTGTTTATTTCATGCAATATTTTGAATTTAAAAGTAAAAAAATTCTCCCTTTGAAACTCAGAAATTTCAATGTTTTTCAGGGAAATTTCTGAGATTAATCTACAAAGATTCTGAGTTTTTTTTTTTTTTGTAGATTGTTGACTTTTGGAGCTCAGAAATGTCAATTTTTTCCCTAAAGTTTCTTTTGACATAAATTTGCTCTTTTTTTCTACCTACAATGGGCCAATTAGAGAGAGAGACCTGAATGGAAGAACAAAAAAATGCAGACAGAGAACTTTGCATAATAGATGCTGTTTAAATATCATCCACTGTGCTGTAGTTCTTATGCTTGGTCTTTATTAATGGAAACTTTGCCATCACTGCCTGTAATCCCTCAAAAAGCTTTGATTTCATGCACAGGCAGAATGGCTCAAAAAGATATTTGTTCCCTGAAAACAACATTCATTCTTCAGGTTATTATATTCAGGGGGTCTGGTGACTGTTGCAAACAGCAGCTGGTGAAACTTTGTTGTTTCCTGCATGTAAATCAGAGCAGAAAGAGTCAGATCACAGCAATAAACTCAGCCCTGGGTTTTCTTCTGCTGCTGCTGCGTTTTGGTTTCAAAGTTTTTGCATCTTATTTTGAGGAATATTGGCTCTGCATGCTGCTTAAAACAGGGCTGGGCGCTGCTTCTCTCTGAGAAAAACAACCAAACCTTTTAGTGTTTCTGGTCATAGCAGATGGAGGAAGGACTGGGGAAAAACACCTCCAACATGTTTATTTTCCTGGGTAAAATCGAAGAGAACGTTTGTCCCAGGGGAGGTGGAGGAGAGCGGGCCTGTTCGTGGAAAGGAAATTGTGTGTATGGATAAATCAGTGTTTGGGGAAGGACTTGTAGCGGTGTGTGTGAAAGATGTGATTTCCAGTAATTAAAGTAATGTATCAATCTGGATTTTACAATGACATAATGATGGGAAAACAAATAAAGAGCGAGAGCAAATTGAAAAGCCAAGTGCTGAGGAGCTCCAGGCTGTATTATCTGCTCGCCTGCAACTCCACAAAAATGTTTTCATTTCAGGATTATGACCAGCTAACCTCAACACAACTCATATTTCATTCAGTTGGCCCGATAAATTATTTTCATTCAGAGAAGATAACATTAAAGAAAAACAATCACTTTACAGCAGAACGTAGATTCCTTTCATATGTGACGTGTGAAGTATAAACATAAAACGTATGAAGGTCGGCACATAGCAGCAGGGAATGCATGAATATATAAATATGTGAACAGTCCAGCGCGATGCAGATGTAATATATTTTTAAATTCACTTTTAATAAAAGAGAGAAAACGGGTTCGGGTGTGTTTGCTCCGGATTTGCAAAGATTTTTCATTCTGTATGGTGGATGTTTAATATTTAACGAGTCCACCATCTTCTTTAACACACACACACACACACACACACACACACACACACACACACACACACACACACACACACACACACACACACACACACACACACACACACACGCACGCACACACACACACACACACACACATTGTAAAGAGTCACAGTCGATCACAACAAAACTGCAAATTAAATACAATCATTTTCAAGTTTCTATTTTGGAGATTTCTGATGCATTTCCAACTGCATGTTTCTTAGAGTTGATTCCTTAACATGTTTGAAATTATTTCCGGTTTGAAATAATGGGGAAAAAAAGTATTGATTCATCCTATTTGTTCCTTAATTTACAAATACCTGCCATGTATGTGAGGCAACTTTCTACATTTTGCACAACAAAGTTAAAAAATGAAAGACTCAGCTTTCTAATTTACAGCAACATGACGACACTACACATATTAGTAATCAATAAATGGTCTGAGTTAATATTTCATTAAATTCTCCTGAAGATAAAAATGCATATGTGTGTTGTACTGTAAACATCTTTGTGTTATTGAAGCTCCAAACAGCAGGACAGATGTTCAGTTCAGTTTGATCATCAGGCCATTAACTTCCAAAGCACTGATTTCTGCTCCAGGGTTATTTTATGATCGTCACTGTTTTATTATTTTATCATCTTTTTAATAAAACAACTTTGCATGAACCAAAGATTGTTGCCTTTTTGATTAAGCCAGTCTTCCTTACAGCTATAATTACGGTGAGCAGAAGCAGCATATGTGCACAGAGGGAGACAGACTGAGAGCAACGCTCCATGGGGAGAAGCAAACGCTGTTGTTCCCTCATTTTTTCAAGAACTATTCCTGAAAAATGCTTTAATATTTAGGAGTGGTGAGACTGAAGGGTCTGTAATTAATTAATCGCATTTTAATAGAAAACTGTATCAACAAAATAAGCAACATTTTGAATTCTAAAACTGTCTCTGGTTTAGCTCAACAGCAGATTTATTTATTGTTTTCAGTCTGTTGCTCAGTTCATGGAGCGTCTTTAGAAATAGCATAATGATGTTAGCATTAGCATGAGCTGCTACTTGTTTGGCATTGAAATGATCTTTTTAGGTTTGAATGGCTTTGCTAACTACTTTTAGCACAACTTAAATAGTACTTCCAGCATTCAATCGTTTTGTATAGAAGAATAAATTAACTCTTGGTGGGCAGAGAAATGTGGTTTAGTCGCCCATCACTGTTTTATGGATGTAGTTTGTGGGTCGGTTTCATAGTTGGTTTCAGGTCTGGACTTTAATATGAAAAAAAAAAAAAAAAAAAAAAAAAACAACAGCAATGTGATTAATTGTGCTAGAATTTCAAAGTAATTAGTTAATCAAAATGAACATCTTAAAGTCCTGGTCTAATCTTAACGCAGCGCTGACAAAAACAACAACTGTGAAACACGGTGGTGGCAGAATGATGCTGTGGTGAACAGGTAAGCTGGTCAGACCTGAAGGGAAGATGAATGAAGCTAAATCATCCAAAATATACAATAGTTGGTTGAAATCAAAGCAAATTTACGGGTTAGAATGGCCTAGTCAAAGTGAGGCTCGAAAACTAATGTTCTCAGATGTTGTCCATCCAATCTAATTGAGCTTGAAATGTTTTGTAAATAGTTCCAGTAATTATTCCAATAAACGCTAATATTTTGGAACAATTTTTAACTAACACATTGATAATCGCATAAAAATATAAGTGGATTGTTCAAAATTCATTATGAACACTCCACAATGCAACTGGACATTGTAGGCATCCAGAAACAGTAAATAAAACCAGAAACAATAAATAAAATGGGTTAAAATAAAATCCCTGAACAACAACGCCCTTCGAAAAATATTATGCTTAATAGTTTTTTGCAACAGGCTTAATGAAGAACAAAAATCTCCTGGCTAAAAAAAAATGGAGTTTTTTTCCTTCAAAGTCGCCCTGATGAAGATCACGACTTTCTGAAAACCTAACAATAAAACAAAAGTTTTATAAGCTCTGATCCATCTAGATTTATGATTCAGCTTTTGACGCTCTGCTCTTTTGTATTTGGCTCCTCTGAGTTGATTTTAATGAGCACGTCTGCACCAGGTTTTAAACCATTAAAACATCTGATGAAACTCAGCAAAACTGTTCGGTTCAAACGCTAAAAGGTAAATCTCTGCCCAGAGTAACGCTGACTTTATCGGTTCAGAGTCCTAGATCCGTCTCCGAGCGTAAACGGGTCACGCTGCGCCCTGCGAGGTCTCCTCTCTGTCAGCCATCCAAAGCCTTGTTCTGCAGGTAAAAGGTCTGCAAAGTTACAAAGTTAGAAGTCAGAGCCGAAGGGATTTCTTCCTTCCCTGCAGAACATTCGGCTCCTGAACTCTCTGAAATGCCTCGTTTGAAGTCCGGGGCTTTTATTTTCCACGTCGCCATGGAAAACTGTCGCATAATGCATGCCTGTTGGCAACTTTACCAAAACTCAAAGAAAAGTCCAGCAGCGGTTTAAAGTAGCTGACTCTGCTCCCTCTGGGCTTTTATTACACTCAAATATATATGAACATAAACAGCAAACACATTTTCCTAAACATTCCAGGTTTTCTCTCTTGATTGTAATTCGTTTGTGTCAAGTTGAAAGAAACAAACAGCGGAGGAAAATTACACGAAACAATTAAATATAATTAAGTAAAATGACTCAGCACCGTCTAACCTGTTTAATTGTGCTGCTTTGTTTTGTTTGGAGGCTTTATGGAACGACCAACAGCCTATAAATTTTCTCAGGCTACACGGAGAAAGGATTGGCTGTTGTTTGCTGCCGCTGGCAAAATATATGTGTTCAATTATTTGCACCGATTGCTGCAAGACGTTACACAGTCGACGCTTGCAGCGTCTCCTTCTCCTTCAGCGTTCATGTGATTTTCTCTTCTCCTGAAAAAAAACCATGTGAAGCTTAATATTTGATTGTCCTCACCTCCATTCTGGACAGGAGAAAATACACCAAAACAAACCAAACCATCAACACTCCTAACAGGTAGAAATTCATCTCAAGAGTCAAGAACTTTTCTGTAAAAAACCCCAAAAAACTCAAGACTTTCTGTGCCCAAAAGGACGAAAACATTTAGATTCTAGTCTCTATTATACAATTGATTCTCTTTGAGTTAGGAAATAAACCAAATTCAATTAAACTTAAAGTAAAAAAAATAAAATTTTAATATGAAATGCGACTTTTTGCACAAAAATAATCTTTGAAGACTGAAGGCGTCGCCATGTGTGGGAAACAAATCTGAGATGTTAATTATTGTTATTATTATTGTCACAGCCTCAGCCTGACAGTCATCCTCAACTGCAGTCATATGCAATAAATTAGAATATTAATGAAAAGTTTATTGACTTCAGTAACTCAGGTTCACTGTTGTAGTTAAAACTGGAACATTTTTAGATCAATCTCACAAACTTTCAAGATAAGAGCCTTTGTGGCCAGACAAAAAAAATGGAGTAAGTTTCCACCAGCTACAAAAGCTGAAAAGAAAAACAATCTCTGGAATTTTGGGATTAATCTCATAAATTTTGTAGAAAAAAAGAGAAAATCACACAAGTTTACAGAGGATTCCAACAAGCGGAATCGCTACAAGTTATCCAAGTTATCCAAGTTATCCATGATCTTCCACTTAGTTATGACTTTTTGAAGGAAATCTGTCAATGGTGTCCGTACAAATGCGCTCTTTATTTGAACCAAATTCCAAAACTTAAGATCAGAAACATTTGTCAGTCAACGTCACACAACTCCTCTACAAGGATGAAAAAACAAGAATCTAACAGGAGTTTATTCAATTCACAATCAGTGGCTCAAACTAGATCCAGATGTTTGACTAACCAGGACCTAAAATAGTTTGATCAGAAGCAATTGTAACTTTCCTTCCAGTCACGCTGACATCATATTTACTCACCTTGACAAACAAAATATCATTAAAGTGCAAATTTACTCACATTTAGCTTCATTTGTCAGATTCACTCATTGTTCAGGAACGTCACAGGAGCAAACAAATGTCTGGAAAAAGCAACATGGCCGCCTGCGGGCTTTCATTAAAGGTGAGGCTGCCTTTGGCGCCGGCTGCCCTGATTTGATCTCAGGTTCAATTTGATTTCTGTCTCGCTGTCATTGGTTTAACACTGAGCAGTCCGGTGGGGAGAGCAATGAAGTTAGTAATTCATCTCAGAAAAGGGCAAAGTCAGAGCCAGTCACTCGCTAAATATAATGTGCAGCGGCCAATTCATGGAATCTGGGAACCAGGCTGACCTCTGACCTTTGGCCTTTTTAAAACCATCAACCTTTGCCAGATGACACGTTTGAATCCCCACATCACCAGGAACGTGTCCGCTGTGAATATGTGGGGAAAACCCCCACTAACCTGACGTATTTGGTTGGGAGTAGACGTGGAAGGCATCTTTTCAACGTTTTCTACAAATAAAAATCTTAAAAGTGTGGCGTGCAAGTCAATTCAAAACCCCCAGAGTCAGATCTTTGTACCTATTATTTCAAGATGGAAGAAGAACGTCCACCAAGTTTCAAATGTTTTGACTGCAACTGCCAAAATGTTGAAGGACATCCACATAAACTGAAGAAGAACCGTGGTGCTGGTTCTGTTGGACATCAGAGCAACATTTGACCCTGTTGACCTCTAGATATAATGTAAGCAACTGGAGAGATGGGTAGGATGCTGGTCCAGTACTTATAAAGATCAGAAACTTCTTCATGTCAACAGGCAACTTCTCAATGGAGGGGACATAAATCACATGTGGAGTACCACAAGGTTCAATCCTCGGACCCCTCTTATTCAATGTCCAATAATCACACTCTGAACCCATCCAGTCACTGAACTGACGCTTAGATCGGATAAATGTGTGGATGCGCCACAACTTTCTCCAGCCCTCTCAGGTTCTGGTTCTGGTTCTGCTCTGCATTACCAGCTCCACAGATCTGGACTTATGAAACTGATCCTTTGAGTCGTGGCTGAAAGCCAGTTTGTTCAAAGTCGACTTTGATTGATAGTAACAGGAACATTTATCAATAAATTCCATCTCTATTTGCTTGTTGATTTTTATAATGGCATTTGATAATATGTAATATTTAGTGCTTGTTTCATAACTGGTTACATGTTTTATGATGTAAAGCACTTTGAACCGCCGTCTTACTGAAATGTGCTAAACTAATTTTCTGAAGTCATTAGGTTCACATGTTTCTCCTGTTTCGTTCTAGTTTCTTTCCACTACATAAAGTCTGCAACTTTCCTCCAAACCTGTAGTGTTTGTTGGTTTCATGGTCAGAAACATATAAATTGACTTTAAAAAAAAAAGTTCTTCTTGTTCACACCTTCTGGTCCTGAATAATTTAAAAGAATCTAAATATTGGAAATGAATGGATTCATGTCTCTACAGTAACTCTTCCTGTTTCCTTCTGTACCAAAGATGTTTTCTAGAAAACGAAGTGGAGCAGAACCGTCGTAGTGTTTGTTAGGGTCAAATAATTTGTCTCATCTATCAAGACTCTTCTCCTGCTGGGAAGGCGGCGTGCCGCCTCGGGGCTCGGCGTGGAGACGGCGATGAGGACTGAGGCGGGGATGGAGGCTTGATTGGAGTGATTGGCACCTGTGAAAGAGGGCTTGGGCAAGTGCAGGGACCATATCAAAGAGGATCAGCTGGGGCACACAGTGACCTGACTGTTATTAGGTGCCAAAATGAAATGGCCGCTCCCCTAGCCCTTCAAGAAATCATTTAACCAGTCACAGCCGGCTGAAATAGCTGCACACACACAGAAAGCCACACGGATGCACATGTTTTACAGTAAATGCCAAAGGTTGATGGTTTACATGCTGAGAAACCAGCACCTGAGTTTCCATTGGCTGTTTGGTTGTCAAAAATAAATTCTGCCAATTTTGCTAAAAAGTTTTGCTGTTGAGGCTTTTTGGCTCCAATGGAAACTCACGCGAGTCACATGATCAACTGGACGTTGCCACTGGTGGAAACCACGAAGAAGACGATGACAGGAAGTAGTTGGAGGGTTTACCATTACATGTCACAAACAAGTAAAGTTTGCTACTGGTTTCTCAAATATGATGTTTATTTTTGTGTTTTTATGATATAAAGCACTTTGAACTACTTTGTTGCTAAAATTTGCAATACAAATAAGATTGATTGGTTCATTGATTGATTGGTTGAATGACTTGCCGTATGAACAAACATATTCTTTTTAATTGAGTTTAACTGAGTGTTTGAGAAAAATTGTGAAATTATGTTTCTGCTGATGGTGCAAATCATCAATGTCGCAGCTTTTATCCACCGACGTTTGAACTCCCGTCTGGATTTCCGTGTTCAGGTGATCCGCAGCAAACCAAACCTCTCACCTTTCCTGGCCTGCCGACACGGATCAGCCTGTCGTTCCTCAGCGCGTTATCATCAAACTTTAATGAGCTCTTCGCCTCGTTAGCCGGCGTCCGGTGAGAGCGGGGAGGCTGCGACTGGCTGGAAGGACAGGCACACAAAGCACTAATAAGACTTTAATGCAGTCAGAGCTGAAGCCCTGTTGAGGTTTTAAATTAAACAGATAATAAACAGCGATGTGCAACGCTGCAACCCGCTGACGGCTCGGAGAAAATCATAACAGCAACCTTCAGGGATGGACTCTAAATTAGATAATAAAAAAAAAGAAACAACAAATTTCTGTCTCAGGAAATCTAAAAATCGCTTCAGACTGATGGAAAAATTATTTTTTTAATCCAGAAATATAGACTAAGAAGAATGCTTCATGTTCTGAATAGAATCTGCCCTCTACTTCATCTGGACTCTTTTTGCATGAATTACTGCATTAATGCGGCGTAGCATGGAGGAGGTTCTGATTTCTTTAGGTCATCTCCATTGCTGGTTCTCTCATCTCTTGACAAATGATCACAGATTTTAAATGGGGTTTGTTTGCTGGTTTTACCATGGCGATAAAAGTAGGTATGAAATCAGCTTCTCCATAAACTTTGTCAGCATAAATTGAAATAAAATGTGCTAGCAGCTGTCTGTGGATCAGAACCAGCAGGTCCAGTTTGACGTCACTGACTGAGGTAACGTCAAGCTGGACTTCATGCAACATGGACTTATTATAGTGCATCATTAAGGGTGTGTTCACAGCTCTGTTTAGTCCGCTTTAACCGAACTCCAGTCCGTTTGTCCAGAAAGTCCGGTTTGTTCTGATGCGATCCAAAAGAGCGAACTCTGGGCCAACAGAGAAACCAAGTGGACAGGAAACCACGCCCAAAGCAGGAAGTGGACTGCAGTGCAGGGCATTCTGGGTAAATACAACCAACATACAATCTTTGTATTATTATTAAACAGGCATAATCAATTTATATACGTAATAAAAGCTCATAAAGTCAGTGTCAGAGTTTGTTTGTAGAAACCAGTTGATGTTTTGGAATAGTTTGTTCCTGATAAGGCTGCATCCTAATCAGTCATCCTTGAGCCTGAGCTTCTGAAGCAGTGATCACGTTGTTGATAAAATGAAAAAGGTTTTATCCAGATCTTAATGGAACTGGTGGATATGTACAGTGGAAACTGGTAAAACTGGTAAATAATACATCTGAGCTTATTTCAAGCTGCTTTCTAACAACGATCAAATTTCCTCTCTGAATTCCAAATTTTAGGACATAGCAGCATTTTATTCAGCCAAATTGACAATAAAACAATGAATTCAGTGGATTGTTTCACAGAAAGACAGATAAACTAAGACTAAGGGCATTTTTGGCTCCTGGATTCATTTTGAAGTAGATGATTAGACATTAAAATTATGTCAAATGAGGTCTCCTCATTAAATCTTAAAAATAATAAATTTTTTTGTCCAGTCTTGAGGTTTTTATCCTGCAGATGGAAAGACTTCATGCTCAGTGAGGCGTGAGCTGAAAATAAGGCAAAACTTTGACATCCAAGACGGATTTTTATGGGCAGAATTATTGACCAAATGGTGCAGAAAGCTGAGAAACTTTTCCAAAACTTCTCTGCTGTGTGCAGCCAGTCAGGAAATCTAAAAATGGATCGGTTTAATTTGCTCCACCAACAAAAAGTTTCACTGAAGAACTTCCAAAACTACTATAGCAGAATGAAGACGTGATTTTAAAATTTTAGAGACCTGTAATAACAGGAGGAGGAGAATGTGCGGCTGTGTTGTGCGCTCCATCTGCAGCTCATCAGCCGCGTCTCTCTGAGCGTTTCCTCATTTGTTGTGTCACCATGTCGGTCCCCTGGAGGGAACGCTTCACTCATGGCTTCTATTGTTGTGTCTCGGCGGTTCTTTGCCCTTTGCACAAACATATCGATCACTCCCCTCACCCCCCGCCCGTTTCCTCACCTTTTCTGTCCTGGGCTAAAAATACATTTTCACAACCAATTCATGTCACCGATGACCACCCCCAATCTCCCCTCCTTCATGCTCTGACCCTCCTTCTCCAGCTTTAATCCGCTTGATATTTCTGTCTGAAATGTTTGTTTCTCCAGAAATCCATGTCGTGACCTCGAGGCTCGCGAAGCAGCCCGAAGATATCATTGTTTTTATTTCGAGGTCAGATGAGCTCTTATGCTCAGTGAAAACCCACAAATGTGCCATCTTAAAATAAATGCTGATTGCTGCGTTATTGGTTTCCTTTAGCTCATAAAAACACGACAGCCTCTAGATGTTTACAGAGCCGGCCACTTTACAGGGGTCAATAAAAGGAAATTGCTGCTCAAAGAAGCTCTGGGAATGTGACTTAAAGACATACACCTCAAACAATGAGCTAATCTAAACAGCAAATAAACAGCCTCACAGCAGTCCGCTGCAGAACAAGGCAACCAAATCAGGCTTGTTCAGCCATGCTAAAACCAGAAGAGCCAGAGACCATCACAGGCTCTGAAATGATTTATTCTGAAATTATTTTACCTTTAATTAAGCAAAACAGTAAAAAAATAAACAAAAAAACCCCGAAATGACAGCTTTTCCTGCCTGATTTGATCAGTTTTTTACATCATTGTGGGAGAATATTAGCGTCTTTTTCCTTTTTCTGACCAGTTCTCATTTTCAGCAAAAATACTAAATTACATGTTGTCAGGAGTTCATAGAATAAAAGAACAATGTTCATTTTGCTCAAACGTATAACTATAAAAAGTAAAATCAGAGAATCCAATCATTTTCAGATGTCTCTTAATTTATCCTCAGGTTCTCATCAATTCGTATAGATAAATCAAGTTTATCTATACGACACATTTCAGTAACTAGGCAGTTCAAAGTGCTTTACACCATAAAAACATAATACCAATTATGAAACAAGCACTTGATCAAATGCCATTATCAAGTAAATATAGTGGCCAATGTTCCAGTTATTATGAATCAAAGGTAACTGCGAACAGGTGGATTTTTAAAGGATTTGAAGGACCTCAGTGTTTCAGCAGTTTCTTAAAGTAGTATTTTAAAGTCTGTTCTCTGAGCTTTTAGGCAGAACTGCTGCAGTCATCGATTTGATTCATGGATGTGTTTCTCTAGACCTTCCTCAGACATTAGTCCTTTAATCCTGGAAATGTTCTCCAGGCGATAGAAGACCGACTTTGTGACTGTCTTTATGTGGCTCTGAATGTTCAGGTCGGATTCCAGCCTGATGTCTCGTTTCCAGTAATAACTGAAGCTGTGTGTTGACTCCAGACTCCAGGTTGAAAGATAAAAACTTCAGTTTTGTTTCTGATCAGCTGGAGGACATTTTGGCACATCCACACATTTATCTGTTTTAAGCATCTGTTCAGTTTTTTGGATGGTGACGTCCTAATCCAGAGTTTTGACACATCAACGTAGTTATGAAAACTAATCCCATTACTTGCACTGCAAAAAAACAAATCTGACCAACTATTTCTGTTTAGTTTCTAGTGCAAAAATCTCATCACACATGAAACAAGACAAAACAAACTTTCAAGTTGTAAGTTTTACATCAATAATTTCTTGATTTTGATGAAAAATGTGTAATTCCTGTCCAGATTGCGTCCTGCTTCTTGCCAGCTCACCTCCCAACCCCGATGGGAAAAGGCTGCAAGAAATTGGATGGACAGTTTCATTGCTCATAACAAGACAATTTCCTCATAATCTGCCAGTGGAACTAGAACTTTTCATCAAAATCAAGGAATTCGCTTAAAACAAGCTTCCATATCTTGCTACTTTCATGTTAGTTTTTGTCTTGATTTAAGTGTGCTAAGATGTTTGCACTAGAAACTAAATAAAAAAAATACTTGGTTAGATTGTGTGTTTTTGCAGTGTGAGTTTTTGGGAGAATATACAGTAGATAATAAATGAAAAGTCCTTTGACCTTTGACCTTTGATCTGCTAACTGAGACATGTAGGGACTCAGTTGTTTCTCTGAGCTTCAGGCTTTGACCTCGGGATAAATCTGCTGGGACGGCCACTCCTGGGAAGACTGACAGCTGTCTGGACACGTTATCCGATTGGGAATAATCCGTCTGTAGAATATTGGACTTCGGATAAACTGATTTGTGGAACTCGGCTTGCGTTTTGCATTCTAAAACCCATCAGGAAGCCAGTATTTGCTTATTCAGTCTTGTTTCCGAACAATTAATCGAGAAAGCAGGACAGATTTTCACACAGATCTTTAGTATTTATCCTGGTATTTAAGGTTTGTGGCCTCAATGCTGGATGTTTAGCCTCAACTCAGGAAAATTAAAACATCCCTGCAGTTTATTCAGATTCAACACTCAAAATCTGTATTTTTTTTCTTCGTTAATATACAGAGGACTGCAGTTTTCCTTGTATATAGTTTTTCAGATTATGGGATTTGTAAAGCGGGTGCGTCCAAACTTTTTGTAATTTTTCTACTCAACAATGAGTTGTTGAAAAGTCATGTTTAATTTATTATACATCTAAAACTTAAAAAAGTGTTTTGCAGGTTTGCATTACTAAAAAACATTTAGCTAATTTTCCCGTTATCAACTGGGGAAAAAAAGTACTACATTTAGTCCATGTGAGTCATAAAATGAGGTCTTTGTTTCTTTTAAACCGCTCGCTGCATTATTAAGTGATTTGGCAGCAGGAAAGTTTGAGTAAAAGTCACCGGATGCATCAGAGAATGTGAAGTATCATTATTTAAACACAAACAATTGATGGTTTCGGCAACATTTTCTGATGTAAGAAGATTTCACCTCTTTAAAAATAGAAAGTCTCATTGACTTCAAACATCTCTGCTGTGCAGCATCGTTATTGAATTAAAGACAAAGGCCACACAGAATCAGTCCAGGTGCAGCACATGGCCCTCGCGCCGCACTTTGGACACCCCTGATCTAAAGGGTTCAGGACTCTCTGGTGACACTTCATTTAGAAAGGTGAGCAAAAGACTGACATAGCAACTGTCATGAACATGAAGGAGCCTTCATGAATGTTTATGATAAATATTGACATTATAATACAAAGTTGCATTAAACTTTCAATGAAAGTGTCATTATTTACTGAATGACCTGTTTATAACAGCTTTTATGTCACATTTATGTCAGTTTTAAGCATTCTTCTTCAAATAAAGTGTTACTTTAATAAACTGGAGGCCCACAAACAGCATTTCACTTGGGGCCCTCACAAAGCTAGAAACGGCCCTGCTAATATGCATAAGCATGAAAAAAGGCGTTCTTCCCATTTCCTGCGATCTACAAAAAGATTTTTAAGTCTGCTCAGGTTTCCTCTCTGCAACAAAATCATTCCTGTGATCCTCTTATCTCTTTGACAAGACTCACAATAACAAGTGAGAAGGTCACCCCAAAGACGCCGCTTCACTCCTGATAGAGCAACTTTCATTTGTCTCAAGTGCCACAAATAATGTTCAGATCAGCGGCCACCGCGTGGCGCCGCCGTGCCAGAGGCGTTTAGAAGGTTACGACGGCAAGGCCGCAGCTGAAGCGCCTCCGTCCAAGGTGTGCGGAGCCAGGGTCGCCTAATGGCCGCCGCCGTCTGTTCCTGCAGGTACTTAACCCTGGATGAGTGGCTAATGAAGGAAACCATCCACAGCGGATTCCCCAAACTGATTTAAACAGGCAGCCGCTCAGAAAGGAAACCAACAATACCGAAATAAGATGATCCTGCTGATGAGTCAGAGGAGGAAAATACGGATCATCATTGTTTTAGTGCAACTAAAGATGTTAATGTGTCATTAAATGATGGGCAGAGGATCCTGAAACTGTACTAAAGTAGGAGTAGCAATACTTTAACATATTTTTACTCAATTAAAAGTAAAAAGTAGCCAACCTGCCAAGAAATTACTCAAGTAAAAAAGTATTTGGTATTTCAAGTACAGAATATTATGTCAAATTATCAATCATTTAAAATGACATAATTGGACTGACCAAAATATAAAATAGGGACAAATTTTGGTATTTTAAGAACCTAAATGACAATTTGTACAAATAACAGAAAAGAACAAATTCATATGGGTTTTCTTTCAAAATAAAACTTTCGAATCTTTAACCAAAACTGCAGGTGTGTGTCTGAGTCTGGTGAATATTTGGTTGAAACATGTTTGTTTTCAGAAAATCCACAAATCAAGAAAAACAGAAAGTATATCGCAGTAAGAAGTCTTTTTTTCCCCAAAAGATATTGAAGTAAATGTAAGTAGTTGCTGCTCATCTCTGACGATGTGCTGAAGGCCGAACTCAACGACGACAGCCGCCAATGTAAAAACTGGGAAAAACATTCAGTTAAAAAGTCGACAACATATTAAATCTGATCGCGCTGAAACGAAAAGCGAGTCATGATAATAATAAGTTCTGATGGGGCCACTCTTATGGCCCATCGATTTCCAATAGCTGAGATCATAGAAAGCTGGGGGGGTAATTACACTGTGCAAGCAGAGGTCGTCCTGAGCAAATATCATTATCATCAGATTAGAATGAAAGGCTGGCGCGGGTCGAGCGCACGCGGGTGAAGGAGACCCAGAGGAGACGCTTCTCAGCACACATTTCTGACCCTTCATCTGTCTCAATGTCCCCGGCTCGCTCACAGCTCCCCGGGTCAGCCCTACATCACACTGACATAAACAAGAGGGGGGTGGCAGGTCAGCGAGGCGCGCCCATTCATCAGCCCGAGACAAGGCATATGATGAGAGTGATACCTCAGAGTAGCAAACAGATAAACAAGGTGACAACGCCGAGAGGAGAGCGGCGGCGTCTCTGAGGCAGAACCCGACCAGCGCCGGCTCAGGAAAGAAAAGGAAACACGTCTGAAACGTCACTAAATACGAATCATGTTAATAAATAAAATCAGGATTCGATTCAACCACCAGGAAATGAGGGTTAAATTGCTTCACTTCCCAACTCTCCTCTGAACAAATCACAAATTCTAAGAGGATCTATTTTTCACAATTCACTTCAAAATCCCAACCAGCCTGTTCTTTCAACAATAATTTTGTGTTTTTTTTGGTGACTTGGAAAATGAGCCGATCGTTAAGTCACATTCAACTGTCACTGTGCCGTTACCTAGCAACCAAAGCTGCGCTCCAGCATGTTTGGTCAGCTGGTTTTACCTGTACAACGGCTGCTGGAAGAGATAAGTGTTTTATTGTTGAGTTATTGTCCAGAAGCCACTTCAACCGATCAATCAAGTTTATTTGTACAGCACATTTCAGAGTGATTTGGTTGTATTGGTGAACAAAACTGTAACATTTGTTGAATTTTTTTAACGGTTGGTGAAAGACCATAAATCATGTCTACCATTAGTGCTAGATTCTTGCGTTTGTTTTGGTTGTGTCTACCCAGAATGCCCTGGGTTAAAGTCCACTTCCTGTTTTTGGAGCACATTTGTTCACTTCAAACGAATCGAGACTTAAGTGTCCAGGTGGACCGGAGTTCGTGTTTTAGGTTTGCATCAGAATTCAACTACGCACTGACATCTGCCCAAGCGAACCCGACAAACGAACTAGAGTTGGATTGAAGTGGACTGAACAGTTCTTGTGTGAACACACCATCAGTCAGCGCTTAACTCTGGGGTTCGCCGTAAACTTTCGCTTGGTTCTCCCTTCCTCCAGAGCAGAGATCCTCGGCAGCCCGGCAAGAGGTCAGAAGTGCCACAGTGATGACTCCCTGATGTCTCTATCTGTGCAGCTCAGCGTGGGAGCTGGCCCGAGCCACCTGCATTAACATAAACAAGGCGGACTGCTGGGGTCCGCCTGTCAGGCGCTGTCACTGTGGAGGACAGAGGAGAGACGCCTCTGCATTAACCTCCAGGCTTATCTCACTCTCTGTGCGTTCCACAAAAAAGTGGGGATTAGTGCTCAGTCAGGAATTGCTTTTGGGTCCTTGTCACTCCGGCACGATTACTGAACTCCCTCTTCTATACTCACACTATTATTTTCATCTCCCTCTTCCACTCTTCCCAAACGGAGGGAATCCCTGAGGCTTAAGCATGGCAACCCAGCGGGTCTGAGCTGCTTTGATTTTTGGTGTCACCTTCGCTGAGAAGAAGTTCTCACTGCTGTGATTTTTACCTTTGCTTCAGCCATTTTAAAACATCTGTGCAGAACGATGACAGAAAAGGCTTTTGGTTGGAGACGCTTTGGAATAAGGACAAACGCTAAGAGGGCTCTCTGCTGCCCGGAAACAGATTCAACCTGAACCACAAAGATTCATTTTTTATGCAATATAAAAGTTAAAGAGCAAGAAATAAACCAATTCATCTTCCAGTCACCGCAAAAACACAAAATGCCACAAAGTATTTGTGTATTTATTTCTAGTGCAAATATCTCAGTACACATGAAATAAGACAAAACTAACAAGAAACTTTTCAGCAAGATACAAGATTTTGTTTTCAGTCAATAATTTAACTTATAAGAAGACATTTTTCCTGTGCTAGAAGTGAGTTCCGCAATTGTGCTGCTCTAAAGAAACTATAGAAAATGAAAGCTGAGAGGAAACAGGCTGACTTTTAGAAAAACATGAAGAAAAGTCTTTTTATTCCAAGGTTGAAAGCTTGGAATAAAATGCAAAGTTGTTATTAAACTTTGAATGCTTGAAGACTTATTGATTCTCATTTGGTCTAAAATTAAATGGGAACGACGGAACGTGACCTTCCTTTCCTGAGCCTTTTCTCCGACTGCAGCGGCAGAAGGACTTTCTTTCTCCTGCCTGTATTTGCTGAGTGTTACACTGAAGAGAATGGTGAGCCGGGTCACTCCTCTGGTAGCACATTTATTTAGTTTAAACTGCAACAAGAAAGTACAGCGGTTACAAATCTGCTCCGAACATCTGCTGCAACAAGCTGTCCTCTAAGCACTGACGAACTTCTTCCGCCCGCCAGAGCATCACCCGCTGCTGCACACAGCGCCCCAACAAATTCACATACTCCCTACTGACATCACCGTACAACTACACAAACATACTTTCATTAACTCACTGAACTCAAATAATATATAAGTTTCGAACACATTTTAGAACACATTAAGCCGACCCACTGAGCCTACATAAGCAAGCCAAGCGCGAGCCGTTAGCCTCGCTCCTTAGCCTATCTCCTTTAGCCTGGTGCTAACTGCGGCTCTACATCTAGTTCGGTAACGCAGCTATACTGAAGCACCTTTGTTCTTTCATTTCGTACCCATCAGAGGCTACTGGTTTTATGAGCTATGCATTTTAATGCTCAGCTTACCTGCAACAAGAAAGTACAGCGGTTACAAATCTGCTCCGAACATCTGCTGCAACAAGCTGTCCTCTAAGCACTGACGAACTTCTTCCGCCCGCCAGAGCATCACCCGCTGCCGCACACAGCGCCCTCCGATGGTGGAATACAAACATTGTTACATCTAATAAATTCTAATGCTAGTTTCTGGCTGAGACTGATCGTCACAAAAACAAAATTGGGGCTACTGGGCTACTAGTTTTGTGACTCACTTTCATAGTGCCACATTCTCCCCCACAAAATTAAATGTCTCCTGACATTTCTGGTTGCACAGTACATGAAACCATAGCTTTAACACAGTCCCACAGCCCATGGTCTCCAGAAGGCATTACTCTCAATAACCTGAGTCTTAGTCACCTGGCAGCGCCTCTGAACCAAAGTCGGCTGACCTAAAGTGTCATAACTCAGTACAAGCGGTTTTTGACTCTGTCTACGGGTCGCCGTCTCACAGAGTCCATCTCACCTTTGTTGGCAGCTGAAATGTCAACCACTGCCTCACCGCTCTCTGACCTTCCAAGGTCACTGTCAGGGCATTCCTCTTCGCTCTGTAGTGGCACATCCTCTTCGCTCTGTCGTGGCACATCCTCTTCGCTCTGTAGTGGCACATCCTCTTCGCTCTGTCGTGGCACATCCTCTTCGCTCTGTAGTAGCACATCCTCTTCGCTCTGTAGTGGCACATCCTCTTCTTGAACGTGAAGACTTGTTTCAGGCTGGAACGACTCCGCCAAAGGGTTGAGTGGAGTCTTCCTCCGTCTCCCTGGAACATCCCTGAAGTACCACTGGTACGTGCCGCTGTAGTCATCATCTGATGTGTCACTATTTCCTAGATGTTGCTCTACACGTGGATGTCTCAGCTTTTTCTTTGTAACAGCCGAAGCATCTTTTCGGGTTGAACAGTCTGTGTTGATGGCTTTTCCAGTGGTAGGAAGTCGCAGGGCAGTAGGAGGTTCCTGTGCACCACCTTGTCTCTCCCTCGACCGGTTTCAGGGCAGATTCGATACACCGGGCTATCATCTGCCTTTCTCTCCGTCACTTTGTAGATCTGGTTCTCCCAATAAGATTGGATCTTTGCAGGTCCGCCTCTGGGAGTGAGGTTTCGGAGGAGAACTCTGTCACCAGGCTGAAGATCTCTCCCTTTCACTCTCCTATCATAGTATGCTTTCCCTCGAGCAGCTTCCTTGGTAGCCATCTTGGAAGCTACTGTATAAGCCTCCTGCATTCTCTTCTTCCAGCAGCTAACATAGTCATCATAGTCCACATGACTTTCATCTTTTCTTAGATTGAAGAGCAGATCGATAGGCAGGCGAGGGGAACGTCCGAAGATAAGGTAATATGGGGCGTAGCCTGTTGTCTCGCTCTTCGTACAGTTGTATGCATGGACAACTTTAGCCAATGACTCTTTCCAATCCTCCTTCTCCTTGTCCTCCAGGGTCCGTAACATGGACAACAGGGTACGGTTGAATCTCTCCACCTGTCCATTACCCTGTGGATGGTAGGGTGTCGTATGAGAACCCTGGATACCTGAGAGTTCTTTCAACCGTGCCATGAGCTTGTTGTCAAATTCTTTACCCATGTCATGGTGAAGTCTGGTCGGGAAGCCAAACTTGAGTGCAAAGTCATTGAAGAGCTTGTCAGCGACAGTTTTAGCTGCTTTGTTCTTTGTCGGGTAAGCTTGGGCGAACCTCGTGAAGTGATCCATGACAACTAGTATATATTCGTAGCCATGCTTGCACTTTTCCAGGTGGAGGAAGTCTATGGATACCAGTTGGAACGGGTAAGTTGACTGGATCGAGGTCAGAGGAGCACAGCTCTGCTTACTTGGCTTCTTCCTCTTGAGACACTCGCATTCTTCCGTAACAAAGTGTTCAATGTCTTTTGCCATCTGCGGCCAGTAAAACCTATCTCTGATCAGGTCAAGTGTTCTTTCCACTCCTAAGTGGCCCATGTCTTTATGGAGCTCTTTGAAAACCAGGGGACGATAGGCTTTAGGGACCAATAGCTGCTCTCGGTGGGCTGTTTTGCGGTGCAGGATACCATGTTGGTCGACGTGAAGCTTCAACCACTGCCTGAGTAATGTAGTTACTGCAGGAATCTCAGACTTCACCTCGATCCTACTTGGTCTCCTACCCTGTGACTTGTACCAGAGCACTCTTGACAGGACCTCATCTGCTTCCTGGGCTGTGCGGATCTCGACTGGTGTAAGAGGCTGATTGGTGTTAGAATCTTTGATCAACTTCAGAGCACTAACATGGATAACACCAATGCCTTGACACGGGTAACTCTGCTCCACCACCACAGACTCCATAGATGCGCTTATGGCTTCCTGTCCCACTTCAGCTGTACAGCTCTTCATGTAACTGTCAATGTCAAACGGCATTCGCGACAGGCCATCAGCGTCTGTGTTGGTTTTGCCTGGACGGTAGCGGATGGTGAAGTTATAGCTGGCCAGCTCCGCGACCCATCTGTGACCCGTGGCATTGAGCTTTGCTGTAGTGAGCACATATGTTAGCGGGTTATTATCTGTGTACACCACAAATGATGGTGCATGGTACAGATAATCTCGGAAACGTTCACATATGGCCCACTTCATTGCCAAAAACTCTAATTTGCCAGAGTGCAGGTGGTACTTTTTCTCTGCTGGACTCAAGGTGCGGGAACCATACGCTATAACTCTCATCTTGCCTTGCTGTCGCTGGTATAAGACTGCACCTAACCCAACTTGAGATGCATCAATGTAACACAAAGGGCTCTGTAAAGTCGGGGTACCCAAGGACAGGAGGTCTGGTGAGTGCATCTATGAGCTGGCTCAATGTCTCTTGGTGGGCGCTAGTCCATTGAATGGGTGACCGTGAAGGTAAGTGGCCTCTACTTTTCTTCACGCTCTTCCTAGTCTTGTCATCTGGGACTGAAACAGAGTTCCCAGAGGATGGAGGACTAAGCAGGCTATAGAGTGGATGGGCTATGCGGGAGAAGTTGGCGATGAAAGGCCTATAATAAGAGAGAAAACCAAGCATTTGACGTACCTCCGACGGTTGCAGGGGTTTTATCCTTAAGGCCATCACCGGGGCCAGCTCCGTTGGGTCCATTGTGTAACCCTGGCCTGTAACTAGCTTGCCCAAAAACTTGACACTTCTCCTGAACAGGTCACATTTCTTTGGAGTCAGCTTAACACCATGCTCCCTGTAACGCTGGAGGACCAGGCGGATGTGCTCTAGGTGTTCTTCAAAATTGCTGCTGTGCACAAGGTTGTCGTCCAGGTATGGAAGGCAAATAGTGTCTCTGAGACCTGCCATGCAATGTTCCATGCTCCTCTGGAACTCAGCGGGTGCAGAGCTCAGGCCAAAGGGAATGCGCACCCATTGGTAGAGCCCCAGGGTGTGATGAAGCGGTTAAGGGGCGGCTCTCCTCATCCAAAAAACCCTGGTGGTACGCCTTGCCTTGGTCTAACACTGAAAACCAGGAGCTCCCACCCAGTGCATCCAGCATGTCCTGAATTTTGGTATTGGATGACGGTCCGGAACTGACTTGCGGTTGAGCTCTCTGAAGTCACAAACAAAGCCGAAGAGTACCATCCTTCTTCCGGACACACACCACAGGTGATGAGTAGGGAGACCTTGATGGTGTGATCCAGCCTTTGTTAAGTAGATCCTGCAGATACTCTTTCACTTCATTGTGAAGAGGTTTTGGGACTGAAATGTAGGTTTTCTTTACAGGACTTGTGTCATGAAGGGTTATATGCATTTTCAGGGAAGGGATGCAGCCCACATCATCACGGTCGTATGCAAATGCCTCACATTCTTCCCGCAACATCATCTTCACAGCTGTTTGTTGACTTTCTGTCAAGTGCTGAAGATCCACTGGTGGATCCCATGACTTTGGTCTCTGTTGAATGTTGTCTGACTGTGTGTTATTCGGGATGTGTGACTTTAACTTTGAACTCTGTTTTTCCTCTTGTGTCAACTCATTTACTTTTGCCTGGATGTCTGCTGCATATACCGTTTTTATTGGTTCAAGACGTCCGATCACTTTACGACTCATTAGATAAATGGTGTGGTCTGTGGTGTTAGTCACTGGGATGGGCACATATGGCACCTTTTGTTTGGAATTTGCACCAGTACATCACTGAACATGACGCCCTCTGGTGGTGAGTCAACCATGTCAGCTAAAAAAAACATGTCTTGACCCAGAGCATGTGGACTAACATGTGCCCGTGCATAGACTGTGGTAACTTGGTTTGCCCTCAAAGGCACTCTTTTACTCCAGTCCTTACCACACCTGCCTTGAGTCTTTTTTGCTGTTCTGCAGTCTGACAACATCATGTGCAGTTTGTACAGTTATTTCAAACGCTTTACTTACAAAGTGTGCAAGTTGTTTTCTTCCACCTTTGGTCTTTACTTCTCTTCTGTTGACAACCGCCTCAATAACATTGTAGCCGATGATGGGGTCACTGGCCACGGCTGGGTCACTGGCTACCAATATTGGCACTTGCAACTCACTGGTTGGGAAAAACAATCACTGTCTAGTCTGAAGCTGACTTCTATCCAGCCAGTGTAGGGGATGGTTGTGTCATTTGCAGCAAACACTGTGAGTGTCTCATTATCTAACAGTTCTGACACAGGTCTGACAACTGTGTGGGGAAGGTGGTTCTGCCGCCAGTTTTCATTTTACAATGCTGGACTGTGCCCTGAATCCCACAATACTTTGACTGGATGGTTGTCCATAAAACAGTTCACAGTACAGCGGTTTCCCACCCAGACTTACTAACCTTGACTTGTGTTGAGGGGGTAGATAACGGACCTCAGTTACAGCTGATAAGGCAGCAACTGGCATTTATTGGAGGATGGTGGTGGGCTTGGCTGTTCATTATGGGACCGTGGATCCTGGACTGCTGGTCCCACCTCAGTAGCCCTTCCTCGTTTCCCATCAACGGTCTCGGTGCTCGGCATCCACGAGAGTAGTGGCCCTCCCGCCCACATTTGAAACAGTGCATACAGCTGTCTCCTTTACCCTCTTCTCTGCACTTCTTACAGCCTTTTTGTCTTTGTTTTGGTGCCATGGTGTGGGAACTGGTTTCCATAGCAGCCACAAACATCTCTTTCATTTCTTTGCGAAGTTCTTCTATGATCTGCTGTGGGTCTGTTTTAGTCTCTTTATTTTTAACTGTTTTCACAGCCACTGTAATGGGGGATTCTTTGGATTTTGGGTGGCTTTGAACAGGTGTCAGGGCTGTCTGGCACGCTGTTTGGAGCTCTTGTACCTTGGGAATCTTGACTACAGTGGACCTTCTTCGTTTCTCCAATCTTTCATTTTCTAGCTTTGAAGCTTCGTTAACTTTCTCAATCAGTTCTTCATCGTTATGGTCATATTACTTAGGAGAGGCAGCAACTGATACTTAATGGAGTCACTGAGTAGCCCAGTTTCAATGGAGCGGAGAAACTTACGCTGAATTGTGGTCCTGCTGTACAGTTCATCAGTCTCCTCATTGCTGCTTTCCATAGAAGTTTTTCTTTGAGCTCGATAGCACGAAATACAAAATTTAGGGCAGTTTCTTTGGGTTCTTGGGAGATATTGAGAAGCTGATGGTAAAGTTCAGTGGGGCTATCGACTCTGTAGTGTCCCCTTAGTATGGTGAGCAGTTTGCTAAGGGTTAACCCACGTTTTATCTCCAACATGTCTCTTAGGGGCATTCCTAGACTGATGGCCCTAATTACTGCTTCAACTACTTCAACCTCTGAGTGTCCTTTTTCAATCCCATTTTCGATCTGGCGTACTAAACTGAGGTAGGACAGCTTATCCTTCTGCCCGCTCTCTCCAATCTGCCCAGAGATTTTAAACTCCCTCCTCAAGGTTACCTCCTGCAGAGTTTGTTTTGGCTCCGGTCGGGTTTTGAGTGGATAATCTGTTGCCTGGACTGAAGTGGTGCATGGAATAGTGTCCTCAAGGTCTATCTGTAGCACAGACTTTTTAAATGAGGTTTCATCTTCTGACTGACACATTACTTTGCTTAGTCTCTGGATATATGTGGCTGTTTCTTTATAAAACTGTTCCACTTGATCCTCTTCTTCACTTTTCTCTATCTCATCAAACATGTCCTCTGCCAACCTGATGAGTGTCCTTTTGGTTTTACTTTGAGGCTCTCCACTGTCCAGGCCGGAACACTTCAGTCGCCTGCAGACGTCCACGAGATGCTCTCTTTCCAACTGCCACAAGGTTGCACTCACTTGATCGCGCAGAAGCTGTGCTGCTTCCATTTTTTTTTCTTTCTGGTTCGTCTCTTGGGAAGGGAGGTGGTTGGTGATGGGGTTGATTCACTAGCGCCACCTCCTGGCTGGCTCGCCAAAATATGTTACACTGAAGAGAATGGTGAGCCGGGTCACTCCTCTGGTAGCATTTATTTAGTTTAAACTGCAACAAGAAAGTACAGCGGTTACAAATCTGCTCCGAACATCTGCTGCAACAAGCTGTCCTAAGCACTGACGAACTTCTTCCGCCCGCCAGAGCATCACCCGCTGCTGCACACAGCGCCCCAACAAATTCACATACTCCCTACTGACATCACCGTACAACTACACAAACATACTTTCATTAACTCACTGAACTCAAATAATATATAAGTTTCGAACACATTTTAGAACACATTAAGCCGACCCACTGAGCCTACATAAGCAAGCCAAGCGCGAGCCGTTAGCCTCGCTCCTTAGCCTATCTCCTTTAGCCTGGTGCTAACTGCGGCTCTACATCTAGTTCGGTAACGCAGCTATACTGAAGCACCTTTGTTCTTTCATTTCGTACCCATCAGAGGCTACTGGTTTTATGAGCTATGCATTTTAATGCTCAGCTTACCTGCAACAAGAAAGTACAGCGGTTACAAATCTGCTCCGAACATCTGCTGCAACAAGCTGTCCTCTAAGCACTGACGAACTTCTTCCGCCCGCCAGAGCATCACCCGCTGCCGCACACAGCGCCCTCCGATGGTGGAATACAAACATTGTTACATCTAATAAATTCTAATGCTAGTTTCTGGCTGAGACTGATCGTCACAAAAACAAAATTGGGGGCTACTGGGCTACTAGTTTTTGGACTCACTTCATAGTGCCACATGAGCGTGTTCTTGACATCTCGGCCTCTGCGATGTCCAACACAAAGGAGGCGCACACTCCGCCGCCCCCAACAACGATGGAAAGGTGCTTCGCTTCGTGAGCCGACGGCTGTCTAGCTAACTGACAAAAAACTTAAGATCGGTCGAGTTCTGCTGCTTTCTGGACTCAGTTTGCATCCAAACTGAACATTCAGCATTTAATCTGCGATTCAACACTGAGTGAATTTAAGGCTGATGATAATGATCTGTGCACAAACACTTCACGTGTCTGGGAAATAAAAAACAAAGTGGACCTTTTTCTAAGTTATGTTTTTTAAAGTACAGTCATCCTCATTTACTGTCTGCTATTTTAAAGAGCAGACAGTCATACAAACTTGTGATTCATTTGAAAATATTGACCATCTTTGAAATTTCCCTCATTTACATTTTTCTGGTTTTGCCTTCTAACTAAAAACAGTCAATCAGAGCCAGGAGGCGGGTCTTAGCGCTGTCAATCACACACTGGTATGGCACTGCTCATTCCCCTCCTCTAGAGAGTTAGCAAATGCTAACAAGTGCTCAAGATAAGAACCCCATAAGAACCCAAATGATTGAAGTATTCAAAGTATAGCTACTTTACCTTCAGAATCGATTCTAAAGCATACAGATCTGGTTTTGACATTTCAGTATCATTCAGCACATCACTGGCTTCCAGAGCTGCAGACAAAATCCATACAGCAGGACCTGAAGGCCTAATCAAACTCCGAGCAAGAGGGGCGCCAATAACTGCTTAATTACTAATGAGAATAATGACAATAATAATCAGACGGCTCTGCAGCCAGCGTGGCGGAGAGGCTGAGGCACACCGAGGGAGATCTGCCTCCAAGCAAGGCAGCAATTAGGGCAGAAGCTGAGGAGGCAGCTAGTGGCAAAGACTTGAGATGAGCTGCAAACACCGACTCGGAGTTGTCCAACACCTCTTCCTCCACATCATCATCATCATCAGCTGCTGCTGCTGACAGCACCGCCTTTCATTATGGGAGCCCTGCATGTGTGGAGATCTGGTACGAAAACCCGTCGACTCTCTGCACAACAAAGCTTTCTGACCTGCAGCCTTGGACTGTTTTCAGCCAACTGATGAAATATTTCTTCTACGATTTTATGATCTAGTAGAAATCACCACAGTACAAAGCCTGGATGCATACAAACTATGAATCACAGCTATTTTAGTTAACTAAGACCAATGAAAACTGAAATAAATAAAAGCGATAATTAAAGGAGAAAAACAATAACTAACTGGAACTGCATTGTGCTTTTATAAACTAACTAAAATGAACTGAAATTATAGATATAATGTTCTTTGTTTTTTTTTCACTTTTGATTTCAAAAGATGTCTGGTTTTACATTTCCTTTAAAGGAGGCATTGGTTGTTTTGACGTCCATAATTAGGAAATCGGCGACGTGGTGAAGAGCGAGACGCCACGTGCAAACGGTCAATATATGAACCATTTATGTAAGAAAGTGAAGATATAATAAGCTGCGTGTTTTTGCCATTGGCAGAAATTTAAATATTGTTTATTTCTTTACTAGTTTCAGCGTTGTTGTTTTTTCTACTTGCGTATAGAAAGGTTAAAAATGACAGAAAATTAAATAAATATTGAAATTCCAGCTTCACGTCACTGGCGGCTGCCATGTTTAATGACCCTCCTCCTCGATCCAGCTCTCAGTCAGCGCAGCGTCAAACATGGGAAACACTCAATTTCTGTAATAGCTTGAAATGGAGTAAATATCACTCACCCCCCTGCATTTGTTACTCATTCAGCCCCGTTATCACTTGCTGCCTAATTTCCTGGTGCTCTGACAAAGGCAGAAGGCGTTTCCATGGAGAGGAAACCCTTGCGGTTTTTCGTGCTCCTCTCAGCTTGGTGCTCTGTTCATTTCACAGCAATTATCCTGAGTCATTCCACGCATTCTGCCACAGAAACTCAAGGGAAGGACCTTTCAGCTAATTGCTTTCAAATGGAAATAAAAAAAATAATAATCACACGGCTACTTTGTCAAAATGACTCTTGGTTTGCAGCGTTTGGTTGGGGAAATTGATGTGGGATTCCTTTTAAAGTCCCATTTACAATGGATGACTCTCTATTTTCAGATGAAAACATTTTGGGGTGACACTGTAAACCCTCATGCTTTCGCTAAGTACTTCCTTTAACCTCCACAGGTCTATTTTTGTTTGAGCAGGAGTGGGGCTGTGCTGTGAAATTATGTTTTGAATGGATATAAACGCTACTATTAATTACAGAATTAATATTTAATGTGTGTTTCAGTTGGTTCTGTCTCCACACACTCGCTCGCTCATTTGTCATCTGGGTTATGGGACTTTTTACTCCAGTCAGGAAGTAAAAATAGAGCTTGCAGTAATTAAAAAGTGAAGGAACAAACAATCCGTCATGAATTATCCGACATCCTGAGCTCACATGTTGGAGAAACAAGTACTATTGGAAGTGGAAAAAGCTTTAAAAATGTAGCAATATGGCTGCAGGTGGGGAGATTGGGTAATGATGCCCTGGAGCTGCAGAGACAGAAGTTTTACGCAGCAGATAGATGAGCTGCAGACTGCGGAGGTCTTCTCTAAACGCCTTTACAGAGCTGGTGTGAGAGATGGGGACAGCTGCTGAAGAACTGTATGGAAACACCAGTAATTTCTAAGCACAGATGGAACCAATGAGTTGCAAATATTTTCACTTCAGTCTCAAGTTAAGATATGAAATTACAAAACATCCTGAACATGTTTGGAGTAATTTGACCCATTAGAAGAGTAGAAAGTGGAGAAAATCAGGTTTAATCAATATAAAAAGCATGCATATTGACACTAAATTAAATGATAGAAAAACAGAAGGTAGACTTCAAAATGATCAAACTTTACTAATTATTTTTGTCTCGTTATAAAGGCACATATCTTAGTGAAAAACAACTTACCATAACAGAACTATCTGGCCATGCTAACTAGCTTTAACGTTCATATCAAGCTATGGTATGGTGAGCAACCTGCAGCTCAGCAAACAGCAACTGGGAGTAGGTGAGCTTGAGGGTGATTGACAACGCTAAGACCCTCCTCCTGGCTCTGATTGGTTGCTTCTGACTGAGTGGTTTATTTCTACAGTTAATACTGGAAAAAGGCACTGGATCTACATTTTTCCACATTATCTGACATATTAATTTAATCAACTATGTAAAAAAATACATATTTACTTTTACAAAAGTTACATTCTGCAGCTTTAAATATCTGCTGCTGTTGCATCAACCTGCCAGACCTCTCAGGTCATGTGGTTCTGCATCCCCAGAACCAGAACCAAACATGGAGAAACAGCTTTCAGCTTCTATGCACCATGAATCTGGAGCAAACTTCCAGAAAAGTTTCTGTAAATCGAAGCTAATAACTCAGCTGTTTAGAGCTGCTTTTGGTTAATAATAACCGGAACATCATCAAGTTTTGTCTGTGTCTTGTTTCACTTTATGTTTTCAACATAAAATATCTGAATTGTCTCATTGCTAAAATGTGCATTTTTAAAATTTGTTTTAGTAAAGTGCATAATTTTTACAGGACATCATTGCTGCCTTTTCCTCTCAGTGAAGACGTCGGTCTGAACTGTTTTTGTGCAGCTTCAACTTTTCCGACAGAAAGTGCTTCGGACTCAGAGTTAGTGAAAGTCGTGTTTTTCGCCCACTTTTAGCTGCGGGAGTCTCTGCAGGTTCGCGTCCTCATGCCAGGGGAGGAAGCACCATCTTTTCCTGCAGAACCGAAGTGGCGAGAAAGTCTGCCAAACAGGCAGGAATTACGGCTGTCACAGTTACAGATGATGAGCTCAAAAAAGGCAGTCTGAAAAATGCTAACTGTCAGAGAAAATGAGTCTCAGTGCTTCAAGAAGCTGTCAGGAGAAAGTGTGGGTCTGTGACTGATAAACACAATACACAAACTATGTCTTTTAAGCATTCTCACGTTTCATGTTTCACTTAGAGAAGAGAAAAAGCTTTAAATGATGAGGACAGTGTCATGCTTGGATTAATGGGATCTCAGGAAAAGTCTGGAGTTCATGACGGATACAGAAAGTTTTCAAATGCTTTTAAAGTTTTGTTAAATTTCAGACTCTGTTCATTTTCTGTTTGTTTTTATGTTTATATTCTCCAATCGTATTAGCAGCAGGTTTTGGTTGAAGTTCAGAAAATGTCTCTTTGACAAAACTTTTACTCTTCTAGAAATAAACTGTGGCCCAAAAGTGTTTCAAAGTTGTCATCCAGTCCCGACTTATTTAGTCATCTTCTAGTTCAACAAGAACATCTACAGGATTTCTGAGGCTTTTTCTGTGATTCAAGGCATCAACTGCTTTCTACAAAATGTACACTTTTATGCTTCCATTTGATTTTCTGATGTTTCTAAAAAACTTCTTTAAAAAGTTATAGTTCATGTTTTTTGGTGACACCAGCAGTTTGAAAAACCTCCTGAATGCTGAGTCTCGTTGCGCTGTGGTTACCTAGCAACCCCAGCAGAGTTCCACCAGTTACCTAGCAACCCCAGCAGAGTTCCACCAGTTACCTAGCAACCCAAAACACAAACTGTTAGTACAGTTTACAGTATTGATAGAGTGAAAATAACTCCTTCCCTTTTGCATGAAGCTCAGTTGGGCACATTTTTGATGAAAACAGTTTTTCCCCTGCAGATCCCAATGTTTCAGATGCTGCCGTCTGAAAGAAACGTGAAAACTACGTTCACAGAAACAAACAACACGATACGAGGCGGATTAAAGCGTCTGGAGGTACATGGCGTTCATCTTTCCTCCCAGATTTGTGACACGATTCAGGAGGAAAGTCCTGTTTAATGGATGTTCACACAAAGGAGCACTTGGCAGCAGATCAGTGAGTGCCGGACTTTTATCTTTCATCATAGAGTCCCAGCTGTGACAAACCCTCCTGACTTTGCAAGCTGATTCACAGTGAGAGAAGATTTTCCAGAAGGACGATGAGAAGGAGGTCTTGGATCCTCAAAACGTGAAAACATGGAGCATTTATCATGTATGTTGGATCTTAAGTTGGATCTTAAGCATGTCTGTGTGTTTATTAACTGCAAAAGTTAAATAAATAGCAAAATATTTAGTTTTCTAATCCATCAGTGATTTTCCTGACATTTTATTCTAACCATTTGACCTTTGACCCAAATTATTACATGAACATCTAATCTTTGTCATGAAAGCAAATGTGTCTTAATCTATTAAAACTAAAGTTAGCATACAGAAAACTGAAAGGCTGATGAATTGATAAAATTGATCAAAAGCATTTATGTTGTCAGAAATGGTTACGATCATCAAAAAGAAAGCAATTTGTTCAATCTTCTAACAGAAAAGTCTGAATTCTGAGAAAAATATTATTTTCTCAGTGGCACTAATCTCCCTCCGTAGCATTAACATTCGAACAGCCGCTGAACGTGAACAGTTTATAAAACCTCTTCTTTTTTATGCTTCCTCAGTCCCTGCACGATTATCTGTCACTTCAAAGTAATTAGGTCAAAAAGCAATAAATCATTCAAGTCATCTCTGCATTTCTCTAATATTTATTTATCTGGTCATGTATGCAGGAACAGTGCCAGCGTTTTGTAAGAGGCTAAATTTGCTGCTAAATCAGGTTAAGAGCAGCAGGTCTGGATTTGTAACTTCGACGCCACGCTGCAGCAGAGAGGCTGATGGTGGTGGGAGGTGAGAAGAGGCAGCTGATGTTCTTCTCCAGGAGAGGAAGGCCTCTTCTGGAGAGGATGAGTGGAAAGATCTCTGAGTCAGAGCGAGTGGGGAGGCGTCAGGATATTATTAGGGAGGTGTTCCTGCTGCCTCCTGTCGGAGCTGAAATAAACCGGAAGACCCACCTGTAATTCCCAACAGATTATAGAGCCGGTGACACTTTCGATTGTTGAGAAAGGCATGGAGATAAATTGGGGACATAAAGTTTGTTGAAAAGAAAAAGAACAAATAAAACCGAAGAAAAAAAAATTCTGAACAGAAACAATTTCATCTAGAAAAATGTGACACTGAAAAATCTCTTCAAAAAATAGTGAAAAGAAAATTTTTACTTTCAATTTGCAACTTTTTGAGTCCCTCGTAGCGCCCCCTATGGGCCCTACTGTAAAAAAGCCTGAATTAGCTCATCACCGTCTCCTCAGGCACATTAGTTACCTGAAAGACTGACAATCTGCTGCAGAACAATGAAAGAAACCCAACCGAGGAGCCGCTTTGTTATTCCGCGGCTCTACAGACTCCGTTTTATCTCGAGTGAAACAGCCACGGTGTTTTTAATCTCCGGTTTAAATGCACTTTAAGAAATGATGGAAAGTAAAGCACAGGGACGGAAATGTCACTGATGAACACCTTTTTTTAAAGCTTTGTGCAAAACATAAAGGCTGAGCAAAACTGTTAATGAATTGTCCTCGGAGTGGAAGATCAGAGCAGCCAAACGAATTTCATATCACACCTAAAGACCTGGCATTTAATTAAAGTGGCCTGAAAAATGGCTGCTTGGTTGGCTGACAACAGTTTCTCTTGAAGCAAATTAAAGAAATCAATTACTGCCGTGTGAAAGTGTAATGCCAGCACACCGGAGCCCCACAGCGCCACAGTGAGACACCAGGCCAACGAGAACGAGGAGGAGGAGGAGGAAAAAGAGGTGCCACATGTGACGGGCTCGGCTGCAGAGTTTATCACGCCAACCTGCTACCGAGCCCGAACCGGCCCACGCGCTGGAACCGAGCCGCAAGTCAGCCGGGCTGCCTCCACCAGCCCGAGCCTCCTTCTTACTCATCCTCTCACCTTCTCTGCGGCTCACGCAGATTCACAGCAAACACATATGCTGCGCAGGTCCAGCGTGTTCAAGATTAAGAATAACCGTCATACATAAACACTGCCCACCACAAGCTGCGTTGCTGTTGTTGTTGTGAAGTTTGGAGACGTGTGATCAGCCATGAGAGAAAGTTTCCCTGCAGATTTTTACCAAAACGGACCAGAAGGTGAGCAGGAATCAGAGGTGAGCAGGAATCAGAGAGAACCTTTCAGGAAGAAGCACCAGAGGAGACACAGCTGCCACAAACTGACCTGCAACCTGTGCAGAAAGTAGCTGGTAGAAAAAGGACTCAAATACACAACTTAAAGGGGACATGTGCAAAATACACTTTTTTAGCCCCTTAATTAATTTTTTGTGATCTTTTTTGTGTACTTTGAACAAATATTAACCAGAAAATAAAGCCTCACATCGTCTGAACAGCTGAAAACATTTTTCTCTGCAGGGTTTTTGGTCTAAACTTCATGAATCCAACTTAAACCTGAACTGAATACAACCCTGCTCAACATTACATAACACCATCTTTAATTTACTTGGAGAAAACTTCAGCTCTTTTTTCTTGTTTTTGTTTAATGAACAAGCTTTTAGTGAACAAGATAAAGGAAGAATGTTTGGGTTAATTTGCATTTTATTGCGCGGCAGCTTGTTGAAGCAGCTGGCTTTGACAGCCTCTTTGTTTCTTGATGCCTCAGATACTTTTGTCTGCAGCCTATTTAATTTTCGGACCCCTAATTAGGACAATTAAAGACATTTTATATGTCTCAAAGGCTTTTATCAGAAAATACATCAAATTTCTATGAAGATTCAATATTTCCAGTGTTCTTCATAACTGCTGTTGTTCTTTCTGGTCATGTTAGAAACAAAAACTTATTGAGGAATTGATTAATTGTGAATTAGAGTGTGCAAACCGAACCAACAATAATTAAGCCAAAACTATTAAAATATACACAATTATTTGCATTCAGGATATAAAAACTCACCTTTTTTAATTGCTTAATACAAAATATATCCAAATATCAGCTTTAGTTTGTTATGATGTTAAATTAGCAGAAAGAACTTTTTAAATCTGTCATTCATCTATCAACATGAAGACGTTTGTCTTGCTCCAAAGCTCTTCTTTCAGTCGTGGTTTCGATGCTTTTCTCTGAAGCTAACTGTCTGAATCACAAGAAAACAATAATTTCATCACATTGTCTCACTGTTTGTACCAACCAGTCGGCTGACGAGCTTGATGGAGTGATTTCAGCAGCAATCTCCTGCAGGTTCACCTGAGATGATGACATGTCCTCTCTGACATGAAGCTGGCAGATTATTTTTGTGCAGACAAAATACAAACTGAAGCTTGAAAACAAGATTTGTGCCACTTGCTCCACTTACATGTTGACAGCAGCAAATTGATTAAATCAGTGAATGTTAAGCATTTTGAACTTTATTAGTCCAGTAACTGTGGCAACGTATATGAGTTTATTTTAAGTCAACCATTACTTAGTATTGATACTAAAAAGGTAAAAGGTCTATTTTGTTCAATTATGAGACACTTTTCTCACTCTACAGGTGAAAGAATCCCCCACTGAGTCTAGTACATTTTCAAAAATATTTAAAAAGTTACTTGTAAGTTAGTTTTGTCTTATTTCAAGTGTTGTAAGATATTTGCACTAAAATCTAGTCAGAAATACTTGGCAGGATTTTGCGTTTTGTGCAGTGAAGTGACCCATTATGGCCACAAAAAGCTTTATTTATTAACAGGCATCAGACCTGAAGAGTCTGAATCATCTGGATTCCTCACATAATGCTCTCAGACACCATTTTTCTATGTAAAGCAAAATAATCTTCTTCATACAAAGAGAAAAACATTTCAATAGTGTTGGCATTTATGCCCGTCTGATTGGTCTAGAGAGTCAGGATACCGAGAAACAGGGAGATAAAAGTACATAACAGCCATTTATGAACTTTAGTTTCAGTTGATCATTGACAAGAAGTCAGATTATTTTCCAGTAACTCCAGGTCAAACCGAAGTCTGAGCTCCACTAACAGATAATAATTACACGCTACAGCTGCAGCCTGTTGAGGGAAAAGCTGCTATAATATGGAAATATTTGTTGTCACCTTCCTGCCGCTCACTTTTAATAATGTATGTTGTGTGTGCTGTGCTGTGCACTTCAGGTGGAAACGACTGCAGCCTCTCTATATGTTAATCTCACTGTTATCAAATCAATGTCAGCGCACATTACAGCGGCCGTATTCACCATGAGGCTTTGTTCAGCCACCAACAGACGCTCAAGGTCAGCGTTGGTTTGACGAAGCTCTGACACGGCCTTTCATGTTCGCCGTGCAAACCGGCAGCGACTGGAATGACGGGGATGGTTTTTATTTAAAGGACGGGGAATCTTCGGCTCTCTGCTGTCATCACGTTTACAGTATGTAGGAACCGAGCTGACACCGGGACCATGCTGGGACGGATGCAGGTATGAACGTGTGACAGGCGGGAAGAATCCGGTCCCTGTGGCAACATGGGGTCAGCAGAATCCATCACCTTTTACATTCAGGAGTGTCAAACTCATTTTCATCGTGGGACAAATCAAGACCATGAATGTTCTTACAGCTGGAAACTAGAGATCAGGCTGAAATCTGGGTGTAGTGATCTGATCTAAACCTTCAGAGACACATACAGACGGTCACAAAGTCGGTCTTCTATCACCTGAAGAACATTTCCAGGATCAGAGGACTAATGTCTCAGTGAGATTCATTCATGCGTTTATCTTTAATCACATTGATTACTGCAACAGGTCTGCCTAAAAAACCCCAATCCTCCCGCTGCAGCTGATCCAGAACGCTGCTGCTGGAGTTCTGACTAAAACCAGGAAGACAGAGCAGATCTAGAGTCCCTACATCGAGCGAAAAGACTTTAAAATACTGCTGTTAGTTTATAAATCACTGAATGTTTACCATGCAAAAATTAAATGACATAAAAAACTGAAATTGAATATCTTACAATGCTAAAATTGATCTGATACTGACTTGGAATCAATATTACTGAGAGTTTGGATCATCTAATTAGGATGCTGCTACTAACTAATCTGCATTTCTTTATTTATCCATTTACCTGCTTAATCATGTAAATACATTTATTTACCTACAGTATCTGGATAATTATTTATGCTCATATATCTATTTCTTTATCGGTGTGCTTATTTATCGACTGACTTATACATTTGCTTGGGAAACAGCTGAAATAAAACCAAACATTTGGTATTTGTGTTCATTTTGCTGTTTTGGCTGCAACATTTTCCTGTAAACTAGCAAATAATTTCCAAAAAACATTCCAGATTCTCATTTGAGCTACAAAGTCAACGCAGTTTCTCCTGCTTTTCTTATTTCTGAATGCTGCCTGTTTTGACCTCAGTTTCATAAATAAATATATCGTCTTCATACTATCGCAGCCCGGAGCAGTCAAAGTTTACTGGAGTAAAACAGCCTCATGATGGAGTTTGATAAAGCAGGGGGAAGCTGCACATTTTATTCATTATCTGAAAGCTCATTTACTTTCACAGCATTGCATTGTTTTCATGCCGTCATTTGAAAAATTACTTCTAATTAACCAATATGACAATAATTGTTTCTCCTCTGTTCTTCCCATCTCTCCCCATATGTCCTTGTACTTGCTAAAGGTGGAGCAGTTGTTACCAATTAGTGAGAGTCAACACCCCTGCCAGATAAAAGGAACAAGAGACCATTGATCCGTGAAAATAATGCAAAAACCCATGAAGGAGTTTCTAAATTAAGAACCTAAACAACATTCAAAAATAATACTAACGTCTTATTTAAATATATGTTATCAACTGCCATGCAGTTCTTAATTTTTGGGTTAAGAACTGGAAACCCAGAAAAAAAAAATTGGAATCAGTTTTATGGTTAATCTGATTTTACTTCAGCTTTTATGTGAAACTTTAGATTTTAGCCAAAGACAAAAGAAAAACCCTGCTAAAATCAGATGCTGACACATTTTTGTTTACATCTGGAGAAAAATGAAGCCATGCTCAGTGTCTTCTTCATGTTGTTTCATTCAGTGGTTCTTGGTGCAGCGCCACCACAGGTGAGGAGGGGAATTGCTTTTCCAAAGGGTTTGGTTGGTTTGACTCAGTGAAGACTGAAAGAGAACTGCAGCAGTTGAAAATTTAACAAATGCTGCAATTTTGAGAAAACAATATTAGAGAACAAATGACCCAACAGTCATATGCTTATTATTATTATTATTATTATTATTATTATTTATTATTATTACTATTATTATTATTATTGTTATTAGTGTAATGTCTCTTTCACCAGGTCATGTTTTCTCCACCATGTCAGCTGCTAAACGATCCGTTAAAAGCTTACAGCTCCATGGAAAAGACGCCGTCTTCCCTGATTTCTGTGACACATTTCGGTTTGTGTTTACAATCCCACAGATGGTTCTGACTTTATTTCCCACCTTTTCATTGCAACACAGCCCAACAAGGCAGAACTGCACAGCGGGTTTCTACAGCATGACAGCGTATTAAGTATGTCAAACAGGCCCGTTAAAATGCTGCTTTTGTAGCGGTTATTTACTACACGTGCACTTCCAGTCGAGTTTCCCTGCGGTTTGGAGGTTTACACTTGGACCTGCATGCATATAATCTGATAAAAAGTCATTCATGCATTAAAAGTTTGTTTGCACACAATTCAAAATGCATCGATCACAACACGCTGTTATGAACTTGATGGTCTACTTCCAGCCACAGCGGGGAGCAGAGCAGCCTCCATTCAAACTCCAAAGTGAGCTGAATACAGATGCAGCCGAGGATTTGTTTTCATCCTGCAGAGGTGTGGTTGTGTTTATGTATTTTAAATTTGGATCTCACTCGTCTTTCATCAGCAATTCTGATTCAAGATTAGGCGTGTGGGAAAGTCTGCTGGTTTCTCAGGCGAATTGGAGAATGAGGAGCAATCTGACAACACCCACCAGACTCCTCAGACGTTAAAATGTGGTTTATTTAAACTGCCTTTACTTCTGCAGAAAAATATGTTGGTTTTTTTTGTTTTAAAGCTTGATTTTAAACATTTTGGTGACATTTAGCTCCTTTGTATACAGATTAGAGTAAATCCTTGCATCCAGAGGCATTAAAGATGAAACACAGCAAACATTTTATTTCTAAAAATGCAGCTTCAGAGCTGCATCTGGAGCAACTAAAAAGGCTTTAACAGGATTAGACAAAAACATATTTCCTTCGTATTCATCTTTTCATCTCGATTTGAAAGGTCTAATCTTCTAAGATTTCTGTCATCAAACAGAAAATACAGTTTGGAGGCTGAGACAGTAAACTGTGTTTGCCCTCTTACAGATTTCTCCTTCTGCTTTCTCCTTCAACCTCTCCTAACAAGAAATGGTTCTTCTAATTGCCCCATTATGAACTTTAACCTTTGACCTGCTAACTGACATCTGCTTTTGGGATTTTGGAGAGATTCCTGCCAACAGTTGCATTTCCATTGCGCATGTTGACATTCTGAAAATAAATTTGCTTAACAGAAAAATTAGCAATTAAAAAAATTTTTTTTTTTTAATTAAAAAAATAGAACAATCAGTTATTTTAAATTTGACCTTATATAAAATATTATTTTATTTGAACAGTTTGACTTAGGAATAGAATCTCTTGAAATAACTAAATGTTTCGATTAAGGTCAAACAATATTTTATCTTCTCCCTGCTTCTTTATGAACAAATTGTATAAAATTGCATGTGGCATATTTATTTGTCTTATTATTTTCAGTTTCTACTTATCTGTTTGCAATATATAAAACATAAATTTAAGCTTTCATACATTTAAAAGCTTAAGTTTTTTGACTCCAGATGAGTCAAAACTTCCCTGTGTGTTTGTAGAGATCTTAAATATAATCAGTATTCTTTACTTTAAATGATATCGTGTCATTTCCTCTTCAAAAACATGACTAATGTTCTGATTTGACTCTTTCATGCATGTTTGAGAAATCTTAGCTCATGATACAAACTACGTCTCAGACCATATCTGCTAAGAACAGCTGTAAACGGCATAATGAGGAGCATTGTTGTGAAGAGGTGCTGGAGGCGGAGCTTCGTAAAGAGACAGAGGCGGAAATTCAAGGTGTCAAATTGAAAAGTAAAGTTTAAAATATATATTATAAGAACTGATAGTTATATGATTATACTGTGAAATTTGTGCCTGAGAAATACATGTTACTGCCCCTTTAAATGTTTTCCACTTTCATATGACAATATTTGGATAAAAAGTCCTTTTGAAATTGATGGACATTAGGAGCTACCTCTCTAAACTCATTGCTGATTTCCTTCCAGCTTGGCTTTGTGTTACTTTCCCTGGTCGATCCAACTGAAGCCAGAAAGGTTTTTACATCTGCCTCAGTCCTTTCCTCTCCTTGACTGTGAGGCAATTAAGAGTAGATTTAGACATTTTGCTGAAATATGCAACAGTTTGAGCAACACAGAGTCCTAATTTATGCACTGCCTCTACACTCCACGCTCCCACAGACTGCAGCAACTGAGGCTGTTTTTACCGGATGTTTGTGTGGGAAAGGTGTTCCTCAGCAGGGAGAGCTGAAGGCAAAAAAAGAAGAAGAAAAATCACATTTTCTTGAAGGAGAAAATGTGAGAATCCCGCAGGAAATCCTGCGCAGGACTGAGCGGGTCAGATAAAGTTTGCTTGCCCCACAAGTTCTGAGTGTGTGTGTTTGATAAAGTTCTCATCGCAGAGATCTGAGCCTTCACGGGTCTCAGCAGTCCAAAACACTTCGCCAAATCTTGCTGACAATGGACGACGGGCGGATAGAGTTAATATGAGAAAGCTGATGAATATGAATGAGGTAAATGAAAGCTGATGAATGTTATCCCTTATCTCCATAAAGATTAGACTATTCCCTTGAACTTCTGTCAAGGACGAACACAATAAAGAACAAATTTGAAGAGTTAGCTTGTCTGGCAACTTGATGGACATTGATAAGGTTACCTAAGAATGCAGTGATATTGAGAATACTGATCTGATATGAAACATTTTCCAAAATAGTTTTGGTTCCATTGCCTCTCAAGAATCTGAACAATATCCAGAGGTATTAAAACAAATAGGTCTATTAGGGATCTTTGCTTCCCGAGGGACCACTGCTACCTGATGACGAGATATATACTCTCATTCTCTTCATTTTCCTGATGTCAGATCAATCATGCGCCATCCCAACTCAAGGTGAAAGCCATCAAAGTGTCGTTCTCCCATTTTCGGAAACGCAGAGACACAGACGGGCAGAAAGGCGACATCAACAACCGAGTTAGAGGAGAAACAGGCAACATGCCTGGAGAGATTAATCTGCTTTACTGCCAGTACTCAACACTCAAACGACTGGGAATGAAGGAGAGGGAGGAACGAGGGATTCACAGTGAAAACAAGTCCCAGCCATAAAACCGCCTCATAAACCTCATCAGGCCCAATGCTGAAGGAGCTGAGATAAAGTCCATCTAATCAATACGATAAGATAAGTCGGGGAAACTTTGTTCAGAACTTGGGGCTATCAGAAGACAGAGAAAAGGTGGGACTTCCTGTGAGTTAAAGCCTGAGCCAAAGGCCGGGGTCAGTCCAGATCTGTGAGGAGTTCGTCATGCTGTGGGCTGCGAGTCTCTGCGTCCTGCTGGCCTGTTCGGTCCTCGGAGTCCCGGTGGCCAAAGAGAAGCAGAAGGTGCTGCTCATCTCCTTCGACGGTTTCCGATGGGACTATGACCGCGATGTGGACACGCCAAATCTGGACCAGATGGCCAAAGAGGGAGTCAAGGCCCAGTATGTCACCCCTCCGTATCTTACCGTCACCAGTCCGACGCACTTCACCCTCCTGACAGGTAAAACACTTTGCCTTTTGCAAAGTTTAACATTGTCATTCTCTATCAATGAATGGTTTAGCTCTTTGGTCTGTGTTACAATTAAACCATTTCTAGGGGCCTCTGAATGTCAGGAGGCCCCCTGGAGGATGAAGCGACCGTCTCTCCTCTGGTCTGTTTAACAGCGACAGTCTCAGATCAACTCTGACCTCCAGGACTGTCAGCAGCAGAAACTGCAACTTTATACCTGTTGGGGAAAAGATAGACAACACTTCCTTTGCATTGTCCTTTGCATGACGGCAATGATAAAGTATTCAATTCTTAATCAATATGGGTTGTTGCTATGTTGTTGTTTGGTGCTTTACGATCTTGTTCAATATTTGGTTGAGAAAGGATGTTCTCTCTTTGTTGATTTGACTCCAATTAGCAGCTCCTACTCAAAAACTGTAACTTCCTAGAAGTTAATCTCCAAACTCGGCTGTGGGACTTCGTCCAGCAGACGTTTGCTGCCGTGAATAATGAATGCAAATGGTAAATGGTAAATGGACTGAACTTATATAAGTCATCTGATGAAGGTTCTGTTCTGCAGGTCGCTACATTGAGAACCACGGTGTGATCCACAACATGTGGTTCAACACCACCACGAGTGAGAAGAAGGGCTACTATCAGTCTCAGTTTGTGAACGAGTGGTGGGACAACGGCACACTGCCGATCTGGATCACAGCGCAGCGACAGGTTTGAGACGCCATGAAACAAAACTCAGAGTCCTCCCAGTTTCAGCTGCAAGCTGTATGTGGAGGAAAATGCACTTAAATACAGATACAGACTGGATTTCCTGACCCACCGGAGGCAGTTTTTACGCAAAATTCATCTTTTGCAGATTTTCATAATTCCATTTGGGTTTCTATTGCTCCTAAAACTACACCTAAAAAAAGAAACACACATGACTATTCTTTGGTAATAAGTTTATGTTTTTGGTGTCTGGAAAAAGAACCATTTCGAGGCTGGGCTTGGTTGGTGATGCTAGGCAACGGCGCAGTTACCATACAATGTGACTTAATAAGCAGGACGTTTTTCAAATGACTAATCTTCCAGGCACCAATAAATATAAATTTACTGCCAGAAAATGGTTGTAAAATCGCTTGTTTTCCTTCCTAAAAACAAGCACTGGGTTTGTTTTTAGGAACAGTAAGACCCAAGTGGAAGAACAAAAGGGGAACTTTGCAAAACACATTTCCTGTAAAAGTTCAGCTTGAGACTGGGATGACTGGGACTTTAGAACCAACTTGAGAGGTAGTCTGTATCTACTGCTCAGCTTTTCCAGCAGACCTGTCATATACAGTCTTTGTGTTTTGCCCTTGCAGGGCCTGAAAGCGGGTTCTCTGCACTTTCCCGGCACAGCCTCCAGTTACCAGGGAGAGGTTGCTATGGTGCGCGAAGTGGAGCCCAATTTCTATGACTACAGTAACGAGGCCTACTGGTACCAGAACACGGACAAGGTGATGAGCTGGTTCAGAGATCAGGATCTGGACTTTGTGTCTTTGTACTTCGGTGAACCAGACATGACGGGCCACAAATACGGGCCCGACTCACCGGAACGCAGAGAGATGGTGAAGCAAGTGGACAGAGCCGTGGGCTACATCCGAAACTCGGCAGAAAAACACGGGCTGACCAAACAGCTGAACATCATCATGACCGCCGACCACGGCATGACCACCATCTATCGTGGTCCAGATGTGGAAGAAATCGTTCTGTCCAAGATCCCGGGCTTTTCCTTCAGCGACGTGTCCTTCCAGCTGCTGGACTACGGCCCGTCTGGGATGCTGCTGCCCAAGCCCGGAAAGCTGGAGACCATTTACAACGCCCTGAAGGGGGCGCACCCAAACCTGCACGTGTACAAGAAAGAGGAAATGCCGGAGCACCTCCACTTCTCAAACAACGACCGCATCCTGCCTATCGTTTTATGGACCGACCCTGGATTCGTCCTCAATGGGGTGCGTATGGTTCTGCTGTCATCATCGATTATATGCTTTACTACAGCCATTCAGTTCAAAATCATTTATATATATATTCCTTACACACAGATGGATAATAAAATACTCCATCAGACCAATAAATCAATATTTATTACCACAGTCACGTAATATGGTGGTGGTTCATGTTGCCATATGAACCAATAACTGCTTTAAAGGCCAAGGCAACACTGACAAACTTAATCAGACCAGAACCAACAATGCAGAGGAACTTATGGGTCCATTCACACCAGACTCTTTGGTCTGCTGTAATCAAACTCTGGTTCGTTTGCGGAGGTGAGAATGTGAATCGAACTCTGATGCAAACTAAAAACTCTGATCCGTCTACAAACCTCGGCCTTGGTTCAGTTGAAACTGAACTCTGATGCGGTTCGAAAGCGTATGTGAACACCAACCGGACCGCAGACTGCTCTAAAAGCAGGAAGAGAACTGCACCACAGGGCATTCTGGGTAAAAATAACCAAACTAAACGCGAGAGTCTAGCGCTAATAGGAGAAATAGCTCATGGTTTTTACCAAAAAGAAAAGAAAAATCTTAGAACTGCCAAATCTGGTTCCACTCCATTTTAGTTTACATTTCTTGAATAAGGAAGTTGCCTTCTCTCTTCTTAGGTTTTCTTGTTGTTCCCCCCAAATGAGGAAGGGAACAGGTTTTTCAAAGGCTTTTGGTTCAATTGACAAAGTACAATGTGAAAGTGAGCTGCACCAAGTGAAAATGTAACAAATATTCCTACTGTGGTTCCCAATCGAACCGAGTCTACTGGACTACGAGCAGGAATCAGTCTTCTCCATGCCAACCCGCATTGATGCAATAATGCATCCAAAAAGAGCCCAGGCAGAGTTCAGGCGCTCTACAGAACAGAGACAAACCTTTCAGGCGGTCCACATTTCTGCATAAAAATATTTGTTTTGTGGTCTGATGTAATTTTGGGCAACTATTATCAACAGAAAGAGTGAAATGCTGTAAGAGTATCACTCTGTGTGAGATGATTTCCCAATTTACTGAACCTCACCTGAACCTGCAGCAGTAAAAACCCAGCTCTCATGTTTCAGCTTCCATCCGACCTGACGTGCAACATGAAGGACAGTTTAAAGCTGAAGTGACAGCTTCTGTGACAGTTCTCTGCCCACAGCAAGTCCTATTGATTTACCCTTTAAAGGGTAAAATAAATTGCCATTTGTGCCAAATCCAGGATGCCCCATTTTAACCTGGTAGCATCTCAATAACAGCCCCGTTAACACATTAACAGCTGTCAGTAAAGTTGTGATTATGATCAGATTGCTTTAGAGTCACATTTATGGCCTATAACTGATAGGAGCGCCATCATGTTCACTGCAGAAACATCCTCCCGTCTTGACCTCCGGCGTAATTAAATTAGCCCCAGAATTTGCTCTCTGGAAGTTGTGAAACTGAGCTCTTTTCAATCAGAAACAGGAGTGAAATTTTAATCTTGGCACATTAGTTTTAATCAAGTGCATTTGCACGGATAATCCAGGCCTGGCTGATGACACGCAGAGCTCTCGAATGCTCTGCGAAGCTTTTCATGCCTCGAAATTCAAAATTAGCATTTTCATTTGGCTCTGCGCTCAACTCAGCTGAATGCTGTCGGTCCAAACTGTGAAGCGCCACATCGGGGCTGAAGGAGCAGAAAGGGCGGCGGATGTTTGAAGAAAAAGAAGAGTCTGTGAAAGTGGGTTATCTGACGTCTCAGGATGCGAGCGGCAGCGATCAGGACATTAACCGACTCTTTGTTCTCTCCCTTCATGGCTTCCAGCAGATTTGAGTTGATCCCACAGAAAGATAAGCACATCAAAACTGTTATGCAATAACTTAGATAACTGGCTGTTCTACCTATTTTTTATGACTTATAGCCATAATATAACACAATTAATTATTATGTGGTTGTTTCTTCTATGCGTTTGATGTTAAAAATAGAAGATAGATGAAAATAATCTGTCACTAAACAGGGTCATGAGTTGAAAGTTATTATAAAGGCATCGCAGCATGAAACCAAGTCTTTTTCTTAGCCAATATCTCCCTCTGCTGGAAACAGGCCAGGCTGGGAAGTGCTTATTGAAATGACTGCTTAATGAAAGTTAAACTCTTCTTGAACCTCCTAAAATGGGCCATGACTGTTACATCATCCGCTTCCTGTCCTTGCAGTATTTACCCGTTCAGTTCAACAAAGGAGAGCACGGCTTTGACAACCAGGAGATGGACATGAAGCCCTTTTTCAGGGCCGTGGGTCCGGCCTTCCACCAGAACCTGGAGGTGGGGCCCTTCGAGACGGTCAACATCTACCCGCTGATGTGCCACATTCTGGGCATCCAGCCCGAGGTCAACGACGGCCAACTGAGCGTCACTCAGCACATGCTGGCGACCAGCGAACAGACGGCTCAACCTGAAGGTACGATCCACTCATCAGGTGTGGAAATATTTAATTATTCTTCATTAGTTAGGTTTGGGACTCAACTTTAAGGTGAAAACAGGCCGCCAGGGGGCGATAGAGGGACCTCAGGGAGATGGAGGGAAGAAAAGAAAAAAATACAGTAAAGAAATAACTGTAAAGAAATGTAATCTGTTTTTAACTACAAACTATTAATAATAATTAAAAATATTACTCCAGTAAATTTAATCCTTAAATAAAATTTTCCCAAACATTATTCAAATAAATGAGAGTGAGTAAACCTAATGATCATTAGTGATATTTATGTTAAACAATATGAGTAAAGTCTGTAAAGAATGACTCATTCTGTGTAAAGGACGCTAATATCAAAGTGTCTGAAGAAACTTTAGAAATAATGCAAAAAAAAGCACTTAATTCAGTATCAAAAGGTTTTTTTTTCTTCTTTTTTCAGGTGAAACTCGGAACTTCTGGAAAAACGGCTTCATTGGACTGACTGCAGTTGTTGGATTTCTTCTCCTAGTTTTCACTGTAACCACTGCACAGAAAATCATCAAGAGAAAACGACAGGATAAAATGTAAGGAAAACAATTAAATCATATTTTTGGAGAGAATTTTCTTGTAGGTTTGTTTTCATTGCTCTGCATCTCTGTTGCAGGTTGGACAGCTCGCCAGAAGAAGAGAAGTCAAAACAAACTTCACTGTGATCATAACACAAAGAAAACTTCATTCATCCATCTTGCATAAAGAAATATCTACCAAAGGGAAATTTGTCCACCATCCCACACCCTGCATAAATCAGCTCAAATTTACTGTTTTTATTTTGGATAATAAAACAGCATTTTACCATGACGGAAAACAAATTCTGTTTCATGCTATGAAATAAGATTGTAATTAAATATCAGTTTTGTTCCAAAAGAAAAAAAATTCAGATGTTTGTGCTGCATAAACTAACAAAGATTAATATATATTTTTTTTTGATTTAAAATATTTATTTGTAGAGAATAAATCTTTGTATCAATGAGACTACGGCGGCTGCCGAGTGTCATATTTCCACACACGTTCTGATTTACCCGCCTGTGTTCGCGCGCCCCAGTCAAGATGCATCAACAAGGACAACACTTCCTGTTAAGACTTTCAAAATTAAAGACATTTCACAAAAAAATACATGAACGTCTCTAAACTCTTTGCCTTAATTTATGTCGCCTAAAGATAATGTATTCGCCAATTCTAAATATTTGTGCACATATTTGACCAATTTGACATTTTCCATAGTTAACATTGCTATTAATGTAGGGATATTTAATTTCAACTTTAACGCCAAATGAAAAGTTTAATTAATGTTTTTTTATTTATAAAGTTTGTTGATTTTTGGGTTCAACCACTAAGATTTATTTCAAAAACACTATATATCTCAAAGGTAAATTCTATTTTGCTGTAACTCACAGAGGATGATTATGCTGTGGGAAAGAAGGACGTCCAGTAGCAGTCCATCTTGCAACAAAGCTGAAGAGGCCTCTGACTGAAGACTTGCTGTATGTCACAACATGCTGAAGGCTCAATTTCCAGACAGCAGAGACAATATTTCAGAAGAGCACGCCCTGGAAGATACCATGAGTTGTTGGAAAGCTCTGCTAATCCACCTCATTTGCTTTTGCTGCTCATTATTTAATCTCTGTCTCATTCTTATGATGAATGGAAAAGCTGTTTTTCTTTCTGTTATTTTGACCTGGTCTTTATCCTTGAAGTCTCCTCTGGGATTTAAGGCTCTAGTTCAGGTATTATTTGAGCTTTTGAGACACAAATCAGCTGCACCCAGCTGTAAAAACTGGGTGCAGCTGTGCACCATGGTTACACATTATGACTCAAAAAAGATGTCTAGACATATAAGAGCTCAACCCGAAAAGGTTAAAAGTTTTAAAAAGAACCAATCAGAGGTAAAGTAGCAGAATTTCGTTGCCATGCTCTGGCTACGAGTGGCACAATAAACCAACATACGGATTAAATTAGGATGCGTCACAGTCGGTGGTGGCACACATCCCCCCCTGCATGTCCTATGGATAAATGATTTTCCAGATGTCTCAAACAATCAGCTAAAAGATGAATCTGATCCATTCGGCAGCAGATTCCTTTTCTTCCTGCAGAGTTCCTGTTTATTTGCCGCCGAAATGTTTTTCTTCACGATGAACTGTTAGAAACTTTTGAGTTTTTGGAGCGTCTTGAACATCCTGAAACAATCATCTGTGCTGTGCAACTTCTCACTTTGAAGTTATTTTAGTTGCTAACCTCTCAGCAGCAAGTTCCTCACAGTCTGAAATTCCTGAAATTCCTTAGGAGTAAACCATCATCAAGACAAGACAGCAACTGCAGCTCAACTGAAAATCTACTCACTCATTTTTTACAGTTTTTTGTAATTAATAGACAAGCACCTGATCACACACAGCTGCGGCTGCAAGGTTTGCAAAATATCATCTGTGTCAGAGTATTTGTGTCTGCATTCTCGGTTGTGGACATTTTCTTATTACATGTATTTATTTGTTTTTTAAAAATTACTTTCTTTCTTTCCTTCAGTTCCCAACATTCATTCCAGTATCCATAATTGTTCTTTCAGATTTATATACTTCATCCTTCAACAATGTCTCTAAACACATCTCATATTTATCAATGTTTTTCAAATTAATAATTTAGATGGTTAAAAATCGAAACTATTGTTTCAGCTTATTTTCTTCTGTTTGACTTTTTTTTTATATTAATGTTGTTTTTTGTATAAATTATTTTCACCCTCATCTTCATTCCACTTTTTCGTGCCAGATTTTGCTTCTTATAATAATTGTAAGAAATTATTATGATTCTTCTGCTTTGTTTACTGGTAAAAATAGCATCTGTGCTCTGTACGCGACCAGCGCTTTTATTTTGAAGGCCTTCCTGCAAACATCCGGTGCTGTCCCGTCGCCGCTCTGATTGGCTGCTGAGGAAGCTCCGTTTTCGGGGTGAAGGCAATCATGGAGGAGCTGAGCGCCGTGGGAGAGCAGGTTTTTGATGCCGAGTGCATTTTGAACAAACGACTCAGAAAGGTGGGGCGTCAGAAACTCCTGTTTCCTCCTCTTCCCGCGGTTTCCGTCCTTCCTCCGGCGGCTCGTCGCTAACCGAACCGCCGCTGTTGCCGTTTTTCTCTTGTTTCAGGGAAAGTTGGAGTTTCTGGTGAAGTGGAGGGGATGGTCATCCAAGTGAGTGCTACTCAGCCCGAACAATGAAAACAACAACAACGTGTCTGATGGGAGCCTGCTGCCTCCCCCAGAACCGAACCGGGGCTCTTTCATGCGGTCCAGAACCAGAAGAACACCCCGGGCTCGCGTTTTGCTCCTGGGAACCGTCTCTGCCTTCATTTGGACCCTCTATAGTTGCTCCTTTTGTTCAGAAATCCAGAATGTTCTCTGAAACCTGGTGCAGATTCGTCCCTGCATCATTGAACTGATTTAGTACTTGGATTTCAGCTCATTCAGACGGTTAAAATTTTTAACTTTGCTGCATTTTTAATAAGTTTTCTGCACATCAATAATCCACATTTGCAACAGTTTGGAAAAAACAACAAATAATCCTAATTTATGCAGCTTTACATGAGTTTATGACAGAGGCTGTGAGGTTTTGTCCATGTTGTTGCTCCATCCCTGTAATCCTCCATCAGTTCATGCTGCTGCCAGCTCCAAGGTTTTCTGTTGGAGCCTCATCCTTTGTGTGTGTTGGCAGAGGGTGGGGGTGGATTATTTTCCTCACTGCTGATCAGAAAAGGCTGTTCACTTCCACTGATGAAGAGAAAGCTTATTACAGATCAGATCAATCCGGTTTTGCATTTTGTTTCTTATTTTTCCTGCACTGTAATCGGATTGTTTAGAGTATAACAAGGTTCAGAAATGCAGTGGGGATCAGGAAGGGAGCCTGTTTTAAAAATTGATGCACCAAAGAAAAGTGCAGTTAGAGATTTAAATTGGCCTGTTTCCTCTTAATCTAAGATGTAAATTTAAAAAACATCTAATTTAGGTTCTCTAAATTAACTAAAGCCAAGAACAGCCAACATTTATGTCATATTTAAAACTTTTTTTTTGTTTGTCCAGACAAACATGAAACCCAAGACAAAAACAGGGAGCGCAAAGTCTTTAGCCTGAAACTGAGTTCAAAATGTTAATTTTTATGGTAATATGTTAAGCATGAAGTTAAAAGAAATGTGGCTTTAGAAGGGTACTTTGGGAGACCTACCACACCAGCACCCTATCCAGACATTTAAGAGCCCTGTTTGTGTAATTCAAAGTGAAGATGATGATAAAAACAGAAGCTGACAAGTTGACTGTTTAATTTCTGCTGCTGTTCTGACCTGCATTGTTGCTCTGATACACATGAGGAACATGTGACCAGAATAATTTAGACAACTAACCCATACAGGTTTTGCTCAAGTTTGAATTTTCTGCAAAGAAACCAAACCAGCCTGTATTTCACCACTGATTTACCCTCCAGTGATTATCAATCAGCTAAATATCTGTTTGTGTCTGCTATCAAAATTAAAAACTCATCATTTCCAATCTGTTAGCACATCGACCAAGCACTTAAATGATCAAACTCTGATAAAAGTTAGGGACATATGAGGACAAACAAACTATTGACCCTATTTCTAAAGGTTTTCAGGAAATCAAACCCTGATATCTGCAGTGAATTGAAACCAAATTACTCCATCAATTATTTAACTTGTCAAATTCTCCTATCTGATGGTGGATGTTATTTTGGAGCTACAATATTAGTGTGCAATTTCAAAGATGCTAAACTTGCACTTGGTATAAAGTAAATAATGGAAATGGCAGAGAAAGGGTCAGACAAATGTGGGTTGATGCTTCAATGTCAACTATATTTCAGCAACAGTTTAGCAGTTTAAATGATTTAGTTTGGGTTTAAAAACCAACTTTCCTTATATTTTCCACATAGAAAATGACTCTTTAGTCACTGGGTGTAATTTATTTCTATTTGTTTCAGACACAACAGCTGGGAGCCGCAGGAAAACATTCTGGACCCGAGGCTGTTGGCAGCATTCAATAAGAAGTGGGTATCTCTTAGTTGCTGGTGCAGTTTGTGGCATTTTAACTCATTGATTGATTTAATACATTTAGTGACATCACAGATTAACAAAAGTCAATTATTATTACAAGAAAAAATGAGAGAAAATGTAGTTTCAAAAAGCAGATGAGTCCTGATCTCGTTAAAAAAAAATTGGGAACAAAAAAAATCAATTTTAATTTCTGCCTTTTCTGTGTTATTTCTGTACAACGGAGTACTGGAGACAGAATAAAAGATATAAATCATATTTCCAGGTTATAGACATTTTTATAGACTCATCTTTATTCAAAGTGGACTTTAAAATGATTTTATGCAGTTGTAACTAAAGGTAAGCATTTCCTTATTTAACGGTAGAAGTATACTTTCACAAAACGCTCAACATTCGTCATTTCAATTTTGGATTATTTTGTGTAAGAGTTCTGATAAAATTATGACTTCATTTTTTTTTTATTACGTCAGAGAACAAGAAAAAGAGCTTCTGATGCTTAAAAGACGCAAACGACCCAGAGGACGACCCAGAAAGATCATAGTAAGTACCAACCATAGCAGAACCATCTACTTTCTGGACCAACAATGGACCGCTAAACATTTATTCTTTCAATTGTAGGAGAATATTCCAGAACCCCAAAAATCAAGCACCTCCTCATCTGCTTCATCCTCCTCGTCCTCCGACTCCTCATCCTCCTGCTCCTCTTCGTCTTCATCCTCAGAAGATGAAGATGACGGCGATGACAGCCACGCCAAACAGGAGAGCCCGACCGTCAGAACACGGGAGCTTCATCCCGTCCCTCAGAAGAAGGCACAGATTGTCATGGCGAAGCAGGAGCCCCCGAGGAAGCGAAACAGGAAGCCCCTCCCTCTGGAGGCGAAGGAGTTCCAGCAGAACAAGGGTCCGCGCAAAGTCCTGAAGACCGCCAAAGAGACGGATCTTCCAGGGGCGATCAAGAAGCCGGTTCACCCGGCGAGCTTCACCTTCATGGGTTTCCACCGCAGCTCAGCCAAAGACGCGGCGCCTGGTCCGTACAGGAGCCCGCTGACCCAGGGTGGGGCAGTTAAACCCGCCACCAGCTCACCTGGATCTGGGAGACCTTCAGTCCAAACCGCGACTCTGGCCTTGAACAAATCCAACCAGAGAAGAAACGCAGCCGAGGGGAAGCTGTCCATCTCCGGCGGGAACAGTGGAGGAAGTCTGGATTTGAAAACAGCTGCTTGTAAATCCAAAGGAGTAGCTGCTCTCAACGTGAATACCACCAAACATCCAGTTCAAGGAACCACTCAGCACACTCTGAGCCCACCCAGTGGACCGAAGAAGCCCGCCTCCACTGGGTCCTCAATGCAACGTGTAGCCGGTGCTAAACCAGGGGCCTCCCAGTCTTCTAAGAACGCCTCCTCCAATCAGGGCCACCAGCCCCTCAACCTTCAGAACAAGCAGTCTCAAAGCGGTGACGCTCCTGCAAGCGGCACCACCGCGGCGTCGGGTCTGAGAAGTCCAGTCATCCCTGCGAGAAAACCCACAGTTGCCCAAAATCAGGAGGCAAACGCCAATAAAAGTCCGGTTTCCTCTGGAAGACCGCCTGCCAGGAAACCGCAGGCCGGTGGAGACCAGCTCAGAGAGATGAAGGAATTCCAGAAGGTCCAAGGCCGGTTGGACAAGTCCTGCTCCGAGATCCAGAACCCGCCGGCAAGAACGGCCACTAAAGGCAGCAAGAAAGCTAAAATGACCGACATGAGCACGGGCGAAGAGGAGAGCAGCTCGGACTCGGACCACGACTCTTCGTACGCTGGACAGGGTCACCCGGTGGCGGGCCAGAACCAGGACTGGAAGCCCACACGCAGCCTGATCGAACACGTGTTTGTGACCGACGTCACGGCGAACCTGGTCACCGTCACGGTGAAAGAGTCGCCAACCAGCGTGGGCTTCTTCAGCATTCGCAACTACTGACAGTCGACCTGGGCGGCTCTGCAGGGTTCACTAGCTCCTCTTATAGTAGTCGAGACATATTTTAGATAAAAACAATAATAATAGAGTCAGTTATTGATTGTAATTATTTATTTTGTCATATGTATTAAAAAAGTGCATTTTGGACGCAGAGAAATAAACGTTTGTCCTCGTTTGTTGTTACTCAAGAGAGAATCGACTATTCAGTTACTGGGCGCATGTGATCATTCGTCCAGTCTTAAAGCGTCGGTTCATTTTAGTTTCATTTAATGTTAAATTAGGAGGTTATTAGCAGTAGTATTTGAAGAATCTATGACATGAAGGTAAAACTGACTGGAGAGTTTTAACACGTGCAGACGGAAAATGAGCAGAAAAACTAGAGAAATTAATTAGAGAAAAAATTAGCATTTTTTTTCAGATGTTTATAGAAACAGTTTAAGATGTCCTGAAGTCACCAGCTGTGTTTCCATTTCAAAATTATTCTGCTCATGTTGAAAAAACACTTTATGTGAATAAGTTTGTTCACATGATACATCATTGCCGCCATCTTTCCACTTCCTGTCGTCTTCTGCGTCTTTTCCAGCAGTAGTAACATCCGGTTGATCACAATATGTGATGAAATGAAAAACGTTTCACAAAATACACAAATTTTGATATTACTGGTTAGGTTGTATTAGGCCAAGCTTAAAAAGTAAAAAAAAAATAGACTTTTGGAAATATCCAAGTTTTTAGATTAAATATTTGAGTTTTTTAAGAAAATGTTTGACTTCCTTTTTTTGTTTTTCTAGAAAACTGGTGGCGATTGACTCATTTTTTCTTTTTAAATATTGGATTGGTGACTCTTGTAATAAAACGGTTCTGGTTTTATTCCGCCCTGACGCAGGTGTTTCAGGTCAGAGGGAGGAGAAAGGAATCTGGGTCTTTATCTGATGTAAAGGGAGAGAAACAGCAACCCTGCGCTGCTTTCTGCTCCCGTGGGAGGAGTTCAGCAACAAAGCAGCGACTCAACTCGTCTGCAGACGGAGCCGCTCTTTTACCCTAAAGATAGCTGCGGTTTCAGGTAGCTGAATGCAGGGAGGACCCCCAGAGCTTTGCATGGAGCCTGAACCTGTTTGATTTTCTTATTTGTACTCCTGAAACACGAGGGAGGAGGTCCTGCTGGGAGAAACAAACATTGCATGCCTGATTGAAAGCTTTTGAATGGTTTAGTTCTGCTTTATCCTTTCATTTAGAGCCAAGCTATGATGTTACTCCGCCAGCTGGGAGGCTGACGAACTCGCTTTTTCACTTCTCTGGCAGATATAAACTGCCACATATCCACCTAGACGGGGTTTGTTTTCTGTTTGTGACCTATTTATTTTAACCATCCAGTCTTGTGAAACTTGACCAATAAACAGAACAAATGACCTCAGTTTGTGTTTATTTTCATTCACAAGCAGGAGATTTTTTCTTCAACTAAATGTTTTTGGTTTTTTTTAGCAATTTGAGAGACAATCTTCTTCCTGCCTGGAGATTATTGCACTTCTTCCAAGAAAGAAAGAAAGAAAACCAATATTCCAGAATAGAAACCTTTGTGTGTATATGTGTATGAATCAACTACATATTTATATATTCTGATCAATGTGAAATTAATTGGCTCCATATAGAAATGCCCTGAAAGTTTCGTTTCATGCCTCTGCAGTCAAAAACTACAGTAATATTATCTATATGAGGCTCATTTGTCAGATTAAAAGTAACTTTTCAAAACTTTTTACCATTTTTCATGAGATCCACATTCGATTAATATTTTTTATTGTTTTGATTTTAAATGTCATGTTTTCTTTAGCTGTAATCAATAATAATAAACCAATAAAACTAACCTTTTGTGGCCCGGTGGAGACTTTTTACTGAAGACTAAAGTATTCATCTTTTAATGACACATTTTTTGTGTGTGTGTATTTGAGTAAATAGAACCACAAATGTCCAACTTTTACTCAAAGTCTGAACTTTTTTTCAATTTATAAAGACATTGTGAACAAAATCTCATTATTGATAAGAGTAAACAAGAATGAATAATTAATTGTTCAACTCCAAAAAGAGTAAAAACTGCATGATAAAGGTATCAGCAATTAAATTGTTCACTAAAGAGCCACTAGATGGCGCCCTTACACATGATGCGACACAGAAAAAAGCTTTTTTTTTCTCTTCCCTTCAGATTCCAGGTCTTCATGTGATTTGACTATGCCGTTTCCAACTAAAAGATTACAATAGAAGTAACCACAGAGTAAACATTGGTCATCTCATTTAATAATAAATAACTTGAAATCAACCAGTTAAAAATCTTTAAACTAGAAGTTTTAAGGCCAGTTTCCATCTTTCCTGAGCTGCAAATTGCTGCCACCACAAAAAGTCTCTCCATTGCCAGAAAATACAAAAAAAATAAATGGCCATTCACCCAGTAGACTGATTTAATATTTTACTGTTCTTACCTTCACCAGTGGAGCGTTCTGCCGCTCATTATAGCAGCTGTTTTGAAACTCTCCAGTTGGTAAAATAACCTCCCTAAGTGAGGAAAAAATTGTCCTTAGATGTTTAGTTGAAGTCAAGCTGTTTCACTGTGTGGACAAAATGCTCAATTTATTCCAAAGACCATAAAGAGCCAAAGTGTTTTAGCTGCTCTGAAGTATTTAGTCTACTTCATTCATGATCTATGACCTTTTTTACCACTGTTGGGTCCAAAATGGTGACTTTAGTTACAGAAATATAAAGTTGTCTCATCAGCTTACATGCTGCACGTCTTCTACTGTCTCACAATTTCAATTAAATCTCCTGTAACTAGAGGCTCATTCAACTAACTAGAGTATTACTGAAAAAATCATTTATTTCAGGAACTTTATCACTAAGTAAAACACATTATAGAGATTCATTTGATAGCCTTATTTTCTGTTCACTATATTTATTTTCCACTTGGAAGTAATGAAAACTTTCCATTTAAAATTAGAATATCACACTAAATTAAAGCATATTTAATTCCTTCTTAGAGATTATTTTTAAAAAGTGTTTTTAATCCAACATGCCTCATGTATTTATATTCTAATTTTCTGAAAATGGCAGTACATATGGTAAACAGTAAACCGTAATAATCTTTGGTAATGGGATCATAAGTGGCCAGAGAATGGAGCATTCGATCAATGTGTTGTGATCAGTTGTATCAAAGGCTGGATCAGGTCCCAGTAAAACCAAACGACTCAGCACTAAAACCTTTCTAAAAGGTTTTATTTGGTGAAAAAAACGAGGCTGATTTAAACATAATGACAGAGTACGGCTTTCAAACATTAACTACAGGGTTTTGTCAACAGATTTTGTTAAAATGTTGGTTATGACGACGTTGGACTTTCACTCCACACAGACAAAACAATAGGAATGTCAGAGATAATCTGGAAAACACAAGATTATTCCTGCATTGTTTCCTGCTGGGCTCCAGAGGAAACTGTGCAGCACCTTTCAGGCCGCAGACGCCCCTCTCCCTCTTTCACCACCGCAGTATTTACACTCCTAACAACACTGTCACACAGCCTGAGGACCTGACAGAAGTTATCATTACACAAAGCGCTCTGTTCCATAATTTATAGAGATCCCTGTCCCACATGTCCCAGTCATGTGGAGCTCTCCCGAAATAAATTCAAGTAAACACTTATGCGACAAAGAGGCACTCACAGTGGCCTGGTATGCATAAACAGTATGAACAGTGTGACAGTGTAATACACTCTTTATCCCCCAAACCCAACACACACACACATACAAGCACGCGCACACACACACATGCATATGTGAAGGCCAACAGGCCAACACTCAGTAGAGGCTAGAAATGACCCGAAAACTCAACCTCATCAATGCACCATCAACCCCTGATCCAGCAGAGAGAGTAAACCAGACAAATCCATCTTCAATCACACCAAAGCACATCGAAAACATGTAATTTTGCACATTACTTCATCAGGAGAAACTTTTTTTGAAGTTTTATTTTCATTGTGGAAGGTCTTTTTGTTTGACAATCGGCTCTCTGCTTCACACCAGAGTCCTGGAGATGGTGATGCATTTCTAAGAACGGCGAGAAAGCAGCCAAATGAAGGCAGTTTGATCTGATGGCAGGCAGTCAGGTTGAAAAGAAATACAGAGCCAGGATGACACCAAGCTCTAAGGTCATTACAAACTGGTCTGGAGAACACACAGGGTTCCACTCTGCCGGGATTTTAGTACATAAAGAAAGTTACAAAGAAAGAAAGAGAAATAGAGAGAAAGAGAAAGAGAAAGAGAGAGGAAGCAAAAGAGAGAGGTAGAGGAAGAGCCAGAGTTGCAAAGAAATGGGCACAGAAAGATATAGAGAGAAATTGGCAGAAAGCATTTAGTAATATTAAAATGTGGACTTTGACTAGGCCATTGATTAATTTTTTGTTGTAGATTAGCTGTTTCGTTTGGAATAAGCGTGCTGCTGAAGATACAGTTTAGACTAAACTCCTGCTGTTGGACAGATGGACTCAGATTGAAGTCGACTCCATGACCGAGTCGTCCAGGTGGCTGCAAAACGAGCCCACATCATGACTCCTCCGCCACTCTGCTGCCCATTGTTCCAGAAGTCGTGCTTCATTCAGCCGGAGCTTCGTGGTCAGTTTGAACTCTTTCAGATGAGATTATTTCTAACTGTTGCGTCATTAGCCTGAATGTTTACCATGTCACCAGTGCATGAGGAGCTTCTAAGGAGTTTTATCATTTTTCAGCAGTTTGAAAATGACCTCTTAACCCTTCCCAGATTGATGGACAGCAACAGTTGCTTCTCCAGGGCCAGTGCTGATGTCTTTCTGTCCAAACTTACTGGACTTGAAGATGATTTTTAGCAGCAGATTCCACATTTCCCCTCCTAATACTGCAGAAGTAGGGAGGATGAACTTAGTTTTCCAGACAATTGCGGTGTTATGTTAAAATAATGTGGTTATCATCACTGCACCTTTATCTCGTTTGTCTGACTCCTTCCTCTTCCAATCACTGTAACCAAACTGTTTGGTTTCAAACAGCAGAAAGAGTTGCTATTCGATTTCAAAGGGAATGTTTGGAAACCTGATCCGGCCCGACAGCGAACATACCTTACACCCGCGTCTCCCTCACCCTCCTTCTAAATCACTCCACTGGAGCAGAGTAAACAAACTGCAGTTTGCTCTCTGATATTGAGAGGTTCAGACAAGCGGCAATCCTCCGCTATGACAACACGGCCTCAGACAGACGATGTCATCCATCTTACCTCACTCTCCATCCATCACTGCGCCGGAGTCGACATGTCTGACAGTCCCACTCTCACTTTTCTCATTGGCATGGGTGTCCACATCTGTCACATTTTCCCCCAAGATTTCTTTTCTGACGCCAGACGGACTCCGCCCCCTTTGCACCGAAATCCGCAGACACCTGAAGGACAACCAGGCAGAGAGAGGACTTATTGATTGGTCACGGTGTCTGATGTCATCCAGGCGCAGGAACCGTTTCCTGCCATCGTTGAACTACCTGGAAAACTCAACGAAAGAGTCAAACTTTCATGCCAGCATCACTTTCTGAGGAGTTCTAGTCAAATTCGCCACCAGATTAAACTATGAAGCAAAGGGAAACAGGATGGAGGCTCAAACATCTGAAAGTTAAAACAATTAAACATCAAATTGATGATCTAGCAGCCAAATTATCTATTAAAACAAAAATGTTTCAGAAAACTGGAAGTAAACTTTTCAAGAATTATTTAAAGTTCATTTTAAGAGTTTGAAGAAGCTAATAAGTGACTTTTGGGATCTCAGCATCAGGCATCTTTATTCAGGTGATCCAACAATATGTCAGATTTAGTTCTGGGGTTTAAATAGGCCAAAAAAACTCCAGATTTCCTCTGTTGAAACCATTTGATTCAATACATTTTCTGTAAATTTACATTCAGTTTTCCCTGGAAAAGAAGCTGCTAACAAATTACACCCAATCCTTCAAGCTTTTTAGGAATAATAAAAACATGTCTTAAGAATATAAAACATTTTCTGTCTTGGAAGAAATCAAATCAGCATTTATATGACAGAAAACTCAGCAGGTTGCCAGCGTTTGCTTGTCCTAAATCAGATTTTTACCTGTAAATTCTCATATAAACAAGAAGAGAAAGAGTCAACAGTGGCGAACAGTGTGAGGAGTTATTGAACAAAGCAGCTTCTGACATGAAAGCCATTTTCTCTCCCAGCGAGGAGTTTCTTTTCACACCCACGGGGCAGGAATCAGGACGTTTCTGCCTCTGCTGTGAAGCTGTGGTAACAAAGTCAAACTGTATCTTCCAGACTTAGGGGGCCAGCGGGAAGTTTGGCCTTCTGATCCTCGTATAATCTGCCCTGGGGAAGACACAGCTCCTCTCCTTACCTCCATCAAAGGCGCCAAGCCTCGACTTTCAGCCTCACATCCTGATCTGATTGAGGTGGAGAGAAAATATTGACTAATTCACCAGACAAAGCAGAGTCAATATTTGGAGCCGTTTCCATGATGCTCGATGGGATAAAACCGGGAATGTGACCCAAACTGCTCTATTTGCATCTTAATGGCTGGAAGAAAGACAAAAGCCAACTTTATTTACATTATTCTAACGCTGAGCTTCCACAAAAGCTTGATTATTTTCTCCAGAGTCTGGAGAGCTTTACTCAACCCACGGAAAAGTCCCATAAAGCCCGTGGCACCAGGAGGAGCGCTCGGATAAATCAGCAGCAGGCTGTGAACAAGGCCCGGAGCCGGAGGACCTGTGTGCAAGAGGACAGCTCTATCGCTGAATTTCACAGGTCATTACTCTGGCTCCAGCCATCGCTGCCTCCAGTGGCTCTGGAGACGGGCAGCTTTTTCTCAGAGACAACAGCTTACTGGGCTTTGTGCCGGCTAAACAAGCGTGTCTGTCTCACAGCAGTAGATTAATGTCCAGATAGAGCTTTTTACTCCTCAGGGAGACCTGCAGAGGAGCCATCCATCAACCTTTGGAAACCATTACACAATAACAGAATAACAAAATCAGGGAGACGGGTTCACTGACAGAACCGCGTCCGCTGGGTTTACAGTGGGAGAGGCGGACAAAGGAGGACGGTTCTCAATTAGGTCCTCACAAGCAAACAGGAAGGTCGGATTTCCTGAAAAACCAAAGGAACTCTGGGAATCCGTCCATAAAACATAACTTTGGTTTTTCCAGTGAATGAATGTGAGTTCAGGGCAAAAAGCACTGTTTTAAATTCAATACAGACATTTAACTCTATAAAACGACTTATAAAATCCATAAATAAATGAGAAAAGCAGGTGTGAATTAAATGTATTTGTCAAAGTAATGTCACGCAGAATGTTAACCAATCAGATGTTAGGCTCTAATAAATAATTTACACAAAATGCACTTGAAGATCAAGTTTAGTATCTTTAACATTTAAAAAGTAATAAATATTGATTTGCCACAATTATTACAGTTTAAAGAATAAGAAACGTTTCTAGTTGGATGGTGGCACTTTCTGCCCTCCATAAGAATGTTAAAAAAACTTTAGCTGCTTTTGATAAAAAAATTTTAAAAAGCAAAAAATTGACAAACTGCACAATTTTAATGACACATTTAAAGTTAAAATGCATAAAAAAATTAAAAACATAAAAATATGTCAGTATAATGACTCGAAATGCACGTTTTAATGCAAATATTCCCAAACCTTTTTAAATGAATAAAACTTATGAAGACGAGCTTTTGCTCATTCAAAACTTTAACTTTTAACAGATTTTTTTTCTACGTTTTTTTCTAAAACATAAAGCAGAAACATTTCTATTCAAGAAGCTCCTGGGTTTTTGTTTTTTGGAGACTGATTGATGACTCCATGCTGCTCTGCACCGGCGGCGTCTCCGTTCTACAGGAGCTGCTGCTTCTTCTTCTTCTCTGATTGTCATGTGTGCTGAACACACAAACCCTCAGACCTCCACATGAATGACAGTAAACAACACAAGAGCTCTGGTTGCCTCCCCCCCACCATGCTACTCCCACCCTGAGGAGAGAGGGGTCACACAAACAGCATCTGACTGGCTCTTAATTTGTTTAAAGCGGCCCGTTCAAACAGGATCCCCAGTGGGGAGAAAAACTCGTTTCCAGGGCCGGAGCTGCGTTGTTCAGGAAGGACATCGGGCTGCAGCTCCAGAGGCGCCGGCTTGTAATTAACACGCTGCAGATTACGTTTACAGGACCAACACGGCCTGAATGAGTTTTATGATGGCCGGTGAAGACACAGCCTCTCTGTTTGTGTCCTGGGTGAGAACAGCTGACGGGGGAAAGTTTCAACCTGAGCAGGAATCCTCAGGATTCCCTCCGGTTCCTGATGCGTCTCCTGCATAATTCATTCCTGTTCTCACTTCCTGCAGCATTCCTTCACTTGCTCCCAGTCCTGCTGCTGCTTTAACTTCACACACCAGATGATTTCATTTCCAAGCAGCTTCTTGTTCGACCTTATAGAAATAACCGCTGCTGCTCATCAATCTGCAAATATTCCCAAACTCTCAGGCTGATATTCTGCTGAACTCTGTTCATTTCGGGACATTTTCCCTCCTCGCCTGTGGGGGCGCTGCAACAAAAACCACCCAAGGAAATGACACAAAACTTCTGAAGACACTGAGCGCGACTTTCTTTTGTATAAAATGGAAACAAAAACAGCTTCTGTCAAGCAGTTATATCCGCTAGCATGTTTGTTTCGGTTGTATTTACCCAGAATACCTTGTGTTGTAGTCCACTTCCTGCTTCAGGAGCGCTCTCTGGTCTGCTTGGTGTTCACATCTGCCTTCAAACCAAACTGAAATTCATGACATAAAACTACGTAATGCTCAAAAAAGTTGAGCATTGAAACAGCTGAGCTACAGCAGCAGACAGCCTCACCTGTTAGATGCACTGCAAAAACAAACTCATATCACATATTATTGATTTGGTTTCTAGCACAAATATCTCAGCACACTTGAAACAAGACAAAAATAACTTACAAGTAAATTCTCAGCAAGATATAGGAGCTTGTTTTGAGTGACATAATCTGCCAATAGGAGAAATACTTTTACTTAAAACAATCTGTTTTGAATCGATCGATTTATTTCTAACAGGTTTTAAACAACAAGATAACAAACAGGACAGAGAAAACATGTGCATCCAAAACCAAGAACAAATAATTTGTTCTCCACAATTTTCTGTTTGAAAAGCAGCAGAAGGAAGTGAACATTTACTTAACGCTCCCCTTTATTAAAAGAAATATATTACTTAGACTCAATAGTTATCAAAAACAATGTTAGAATATTTATATGCCTGTTAAATATCCTGTGCTAATTAATGAATTACATCACATACAATAAATCTTGCTGAAAAATTATTTGTAAGTTAGTTTTGTCTTATTTCATACCAACATATTTGCTCTAGAAACTAAACCGAAATGACTTGTTACGATTTTATGTTTTGATTTCATCTGCAGCGTTTAAACAGCAGTAAGATATGAATCCATCCCGACTTATTTTTTCTGAGGCTTAACGTTTCGAAACAAGCTGAACATGAACTGTGTGAACGTCTTCCAGAGGGTCTGATCCCAGATCAGGAGGCAGGGAAGAGCCGGACATGTGGAAAACAAAAGCCTGGCTCCTCCATCCATCTTCCCAAACCTGTATGTCTAAAGCACTTCACAGTGAATTAGGCTGAAGTGGAAACCCACTCTCCAGACTTGCAGCCCTTCTTTCCACTCCACGGCCAGGTGATAAATCTCCGTTTCTCCAGCGCCGCTCTGCTGCAGCTCTCCCCGAGAGTCTGACCCGAGACGGAGAAGCTTCAAACAGCGACACCAGACACACGGCGGCGCAAATTCAAGCCACATATTTAGTGAAACGCAGCAACGCGTTTCCCTCTAGTTTGGGATAAACTCCTGTTAATCAAAGGCTGCGTGTTCCATAGGTTGAATATACAGAAGAGAAGAAAAAAGAGGAGTAATTCTCTCTAATTAACACGTTGCAACTTGTTTGTAATTCTTATGCAAACAGAAACATAAAACCAACAATTAGTGGTTTTAGGAGGAGCAGCGTGCTCAAACTATTATGAAAAACAATAACTGAAAATATATTTGACATTAATCGTAATTCCTGATTGGGAGCTTAAATCCAAGACGTCAGAACCTCAGGTTCTTGTTCTGAACAGCTGAGAAAAGCTGTAAATTCATCCCAGATATTAGCTCTAATTCTGCATCGCAGTGTTTATGTGGCGTGTTTGTGCAGCACCTTGACAGAATGCAATTATGTGACAGAACCCACAGCAGCAGGCAGACGCCAGCCCGGTTCTGCCGCAGGGCTTTTCCTTCTGGAAAGAAAGGAAAAGCCTTCCTGCTTCTGGAACCTCATCTTTGATTCTTCTCCATTCAACGCTTCTCATTTAACTTCTGATTAGACTTCACCCATTTCCTAACTGGCTGGACATCCAGGTGAATCATTAAAGCTGCAGAGTGTAACTTTTATAAAATATGATTTTCAAATAGTTGTGTTGATAATCTGTTTCCTCTGCCTACAGAGGCTGTCAAAAATAACTAATTGGAGTCAGGAGGAGAGTCCTAGGGATGGCGATCAAGCTCGTGTACTCTACTTTCTTCACCACAATGGAGTCAGCCATGAATGCTTATGCTAGTTAGCTTAGCCACCAATAACAGCTGATAAACTGGTTTCCTGGAGGAGTTATTTCTCTGCTATTAGCACTTTGAGAATTATAGAATAGTCAATTAGAAAAATAATCAATGGTTGCAGACCTACATCAAATGTTTTTCATATCTACTTGTCTTGTTTGTTTTACTTTTAAATAGAAATGAATAGCTGAGAATGAGGATGAGTCACTATAAAAGGATTTCTGATTTTATGGGGCTTTCATTTGTTAGACATGTTTTATGGTTCTTGTGCGAACACAGAGGAATGTTAAGTCTATTTTTGTCATTCTTACAAGAAAAAGGAAGCAAATCTGGAATCAATTTTCTGATATCTTGGAATCGCTCTGGGAATCATGGAACCAGGTCTTCCTGTAGAAGGTGCAAACAGGGGGCTGTTTCTTTATCCCACACAACAAACACGCCAACAGGGAACAATGCAAAACTGCAAAGTGATCACTGACTTAAAAAATGTTCCTAAACTTTGTTTCTTCAGAGTTAGTTCGCTCCAAATAAGGCAAAACAAAGATATTTGCATTAGGAGCTAAACAAAAATACTGTAATATTTTGTGTTTTTGCAGTGTAACGACACAGAGGGGCACACTACAAAATCTTATCATGGATTCTTGTCTAGTTACCAACACAAATATCTCATTACAGTTGAAATAAGATAAAACTAACTGAGAAACAACAAACATGTTCTTATACTTAGTCAATAATTTCTTAATAAGGACTTAAAACAAGTAAAAAGTAAATAAAATCAATTAATTGGATAAACAAACTGACCTTCCTATTTATCTATTTTATCTTGTTGTTATCTAAGATCTGTGTGTCTCCTTTAATTCTCTCTAGAGGATAAATGACATTTTTTAAATTGAATTGACTATTGATTTTAAAAATAAGTGCAGGTCATTTCATTTAAAACGTGGGAAAATGTCGTGTTTTAGGTGAAATGATTTGTCAGCGTAACTTTTTTATCAATTTTAAGAAATTATTGATCACAGATCTTACTGAAACACTGCTTTTAAGTTAGTTTTGACTTACTTTTAGTGTAGAAACTAGACAAAAATAAAAGTTAAGCTTGTAAAACTTCTCAATCCAAAACAGATTCTCTTCCCTAATCTGTTTGCTCAGATTAGGGAAGAGAGTTTTCCATGACGCCAAGAAAAAGAAGAAATAATTAGCATTAAAATCAGTTTCTCTGAAACTCTTGTTTAACGTGGAGCCGTCCGTATCTAACCAGACGTTCACAGTAGTTGATGGGCGAAAGCCAAAACGTGTCAGGGTTGCTACGGTTCGTGAATTTAAGTAAACGAGCGACGCCCTCGCTGCTCTCCTCTTGGCAGGACCGCCCCACGCACATCAAAGTGAGGTCTGACCTTGCATACCAGATGAGGTTTCGATTAATGAGGTCTGAACATCAAACACTGAGATTCCTCCCCCTACAAATCAAATAAATTTACAGCCTGAAAAGAAAGAAATACCTGAAATAAGAAAGGAAGAGGACTCCATGTCAGCGTCTCCGTTTGAACACCAGCAGCGGGGAGAGGATTCAAAAAGCCTCCGATTATCTGATGAGTGGGAAGCCACAACTTTCACCAAGCAAATAAAACTTCTTTCAGGATGTTTATGTTTCAGCCAAACAGCTAAACCAGGAAAACAACAAAGACGTCGCCTTCGGTTACAGCAACCGGAACGACTTAGGATTCCTTACAACGAATGACAAAAGTCTGAAAATGCAGTAAAATGATTGGTGCAGAGAGATGTTAAAGTAGTAAACCACATTATAAAATAAACAGTTTCATAAAGAAGGGAGGAAGTAGAACTGGAAACAGACGTGGTGCTTAGTGGATGACAACATCAAGTTATGAGAGGCTGAAATTATAAAGTCCCTGAAATTCAAATTAGATCATCAAACATGATTAGATGGAGAAACAAAGTAATGAAAGCATTGAGAAAGGATAAAGCAAACTTTTCTATGCATATTAAAGGCCTGAGTTAATTATGAAATTGTGTAGGAACAATTTCATAAACTAATTGGGAAGGGGAACCATGACACAAAATTCACATTTTGTGATTCCATTTGGTTCTCAAATGTTTCCAAAAAACAACCTATGATTAAAAAACACTTGGCTCTTCTTGGTAATGAGTTCATGTTTTGGCGTCTGAAAAATACCTAGCAACCACAGTCGAGTTCCAGCACATTTTGTCAGCGGGTTTTCCTGTTGTATTTGCTGTACAATGGCTGCTGGAAAAGACAAGAGTTGACTTACTATGTAGAAAACACTTGCTTCATTCTTGCTGGTTGTGCAGGAGGCTCCATGTCTGCTTTCCAAAGATGTACAGTTGTGTCACTGTGCATCCATTTTCAGCCATTTTCAGCCATTTTCAGGTGAAAGTGTAAATGTGTAAACGAGTTGGGGGCGTGGCCAGAAGAAGCTTATTTGGATTTAAAGTGACAGAGGCCCTAAAACTATTTAATTCTCTACATTTAGTGGCATTAATTTCTCAGTTTTACTCATGTTCACTTTGATCCAATATTTTTTAATCTATGAATACTGATCCACTCACATTTTCCAAACAGAAATCTGCTAAAAGTTTTCACTTTTAATGGTCTTTTAATGCAACTTTTAGTGCAAATTTCATTTTCATGTTCATAACAGGTGTTATGATGTCATGCTTTTGACCGTCTCATGTCAGTCTTACAATCTCCTTCACATAAAATGTTGCCAATTTGAAAAAATGTTCAGAAATCCCTCAAATAGAACAGCAAATCAGAAAAAACGCCTCAAATCAACGATCAAACACGGCAGTGCAGGAGTCATGATATGGGCTTGATTTGCTGCTGCTGAGAAAGAAACAGCAAATCTGTGCAGAAATGATCATGTTAGACAAGAAGGAGAGAAAAAAAAACATGAAAATCTTCACAGGTTTTCTGGAAGAAAAACCTGAGGAGCAACGTAAAAATTCGCTGCTCAGAAAAACGGGTCAAACTTTCCTCCAGAGGGTAAAGCAGACAGAAAGTTCAAAATGAGGGACAGGTTCATATGGGAGGTGTGTTAACAGCAGAGACAGCTGCTCGCCGTCCCCCTGAGACACAACACCTGTCTCCATTCAGATGGACATCTGGACGTCCTTAGATTTGATCCTACTGACAGACAGACGCTGACAAGTCATCAGAGGAGTTCGGTTTTAATGAAGGGGAGCTTTTAGTAACCAGACTAGTTGGATCAGTTTGTAGAATCTGCTGGTTACTGTAAAATAAAACTGCAATTCTCGTTTCCATGAAAAAAAAAAGATATGTAGGGTTTAATGCATCAGATTAAATGCAAAAAAACAACTTTTAGTTTAAAATCAGGTTTCAGAAATCAGAAAGTAAGCTTTTTATCTTTTTTTATGTCTGCAGTCATGCATAACTGTGAAGTCGAAGGAAAAAGAGAGATTGGCTGAACGTCTTTTGGAGTTTGTCTCCACCTTCAGACTGAAACGTTTACGCCTCCTCCTCCGGAAAACAGCTGAAGCTCAGTCAGATTAAACGGGGTGTAATAATCTACCAATGGAACTAAAACCTTTCTATAAAAATAAGAAATTATTGACTTAAAACAAGCTCCTATATCATGCTGAAAAGTTACTTTAAAGTTAGTTTTGTCTTATTTTGAGGTCTAGTCAAAGTTTATTTATAAATTAGCTGAACAAAGTGCTGCACAGCAGTCATGACATCTGTTTTAAACTTAATTTAAATCAGAACATAAAATAAAGTTTAGTGAAAATAATGAAACTGGCAAAAAATACTAAAAATTAATACCAAAAAAAGTGTAAGATATGTACAGATGCAGTTTTGGGAGCTTCTTTTTTTAAAGTCTTTCTCAGAGTTTGTCTCTTTAGTTCTATTGGCATATTATTTCTCTTACACTGGGGAATATGTATTGTTATAAATTAAATAATCTGGCAGTGGAACTAGCACTTTTAAAATCTGTATCAAGGAATTAAGCTACTTATAAGTTCATTTAGTCTTTTTCCAAGTGTACTGAGATATTTGCACCAAAAATCCTTGGTAAAATGTTCTGTTTTTGCAGTGTAGATCAGCCACTGCTTCTCAATAATGCAAATTATTAGATTGTTGGGTTCAGATATTAGAACTACAACAATAATATGAGATAAAAAATAAGAAGAATGACTGCTAAAGCTGAAACCTGGTTTGCTTCTGGACAGTCCAGCTGCAGGTCGAGCTCTGCAGAGCAGAAACTCATCTTTGAACTTCTCACTCGGCTCAGCCGGGTTGTATTTGGAGTTTAAGGGCTATATCTGATATGAGAAACGTCTCATAATGGCACTGTTTCTGTTTGCCAGCCAATACCGACTCTGAGCTTCCAGCTTTATCAAGATCAAAGAGAACTTCTTCTCTTTCATCACCATAGAAAAGCACAAAACGTTGCATCATTTTATTACAGAGGCGCAGTCAGAAAGGAGGAGTGAGTTTGTGTTTGAAGCTTTCAAACCTGATCATTAGGGGACATCCTTTCATGTCCCCTTTAGGAGGATTATTTGCAATTTGTCATTTCTCCTGAATAAACATCACTTTTCTGTCTGACTTTTGCAAACTGAGAAAAAAAACAGCGAAGGAAAGCAAACCTCTGACTCGTTAATGAGCAGGTCAGACTTAGTTAAACCACTTTTATCATCCGTATAACTCCTGATTTAATCATGGGCTAAACTAACAAGGAGAGGTTTGCTTTGATCAGGAAAGTATCTGAATTTAATCATGATTCAGGTTCTGGCTTCAGAATATCTGCAAAGAACAAACAGCTAATTAGGAAGGAGGGAGGAAAATATCAGCGGAAAAAGCTCAAACACCGAGGCCTTATTAAGGTAATGGATGGCTGCTGATTAAGAGCAGGAGATTGTTGGGTTTGTGAGACTTCAGAACATTTAGAGATGAAATATGACAGACGGAGTGAAGAGGCATCCAGAACTTCATGGACTAATCTGTTAGTCTTTACAGCGCCTGCAGCTGGGTTCCCTTTAACGTTTTAAAGATGATAAATGGTCCATGTCGACTCTTCAAGCTGCATCTCGATCTGAACATCAAAACTTATTTCATGCATTTTCCATGAACATATAAGGAGATTCAGTAATGAAAATGCTGAACATGATTTAAAAGAAATTTGATGCCTTTAAATTGGGCCTCTGACTCTTTAAGAAGCTCCTACTCTTTCAGAGACTCATCACAGCAATGCTCCTCATCACGCCGTTTATAAACCCGCTTCGGAGCGTTGGATTGAGAAGTAGATTGTATGATGAGCTCAGCAGACTTCCAGCACCAGCAGGTGTTTCCTAATTGCTGCTGCCGCTAGTCTGAAGGAGCTGAGTGGGGGAGGAACATTCACTGAGGGGGCGTTTGTGAAAATAGGCAGCATTTTTTTTTCTTCAAGCATTTATGCTTGAAGTTTACAAATAGAGTTTGTAAGTTGTAAACTCTGGTTTACAACTTACAAAAATAGTTTTTTTGGAAATTAAGTTAAAAACATGGAGACTGCAATCATGGCAGCAAGTCAGCTGGAAATGAAACAATGTCAGAGGAACTAGTACTTTTTAAAATCATTATTAAGAAATTATTGGTCTAAAGCAAGCTTTTACATCTTGTTGAAAAGTTACTTGTAAGTTAATTTTGTCTAATTTCAAATGTACTGAGATATTTGCACAAAAATTACTTTGTAAGATTTTTTTTCATGTTTACAGTGTACAATTATTTTATTACAAGAAATAGAAAAATAGCTGCTAAAACTTGAGCGTTTAATATTATGTCCTCCTCCATGAACATTAGTAAGTCAGTAAGAGCTGCAGGTTGAATCTTTAAGCCAAAAGTGAAAATGCTCTCAATGTAAATGTATGAAAATAAGCAGAAACATCAGAGTTCATCTGCTGTTAGTTTCTACATTTTGTTTGCCGAGGCTTCACCGTGCCGACCTTCAGCTTTACATTACAATCCCGGGACAAGTTCAGGGATCTGTCCGCTGTGCGCGAACATGCAGAGCCGCCTCTGAGGTTAAGGAGCATCATTACGGACTAAACACAAGTAAAACAAAACACAGGCTCCCTGGTGCCCCACAGTCTGCCCGACTAAAACCCTGGAAGGATGGGAGGGAGGGGCCCGACTCAGAGACCCGACTGCACACAGCTCAGGAGACAATACGGAGGTTTATTTACACTCACACGGCAGGACTCTGTGTTTGTGTGCAGACATCTAAAGCAGTGGTTTTAAAAGTGAGACAGTGAGATGTTCTTTTTTCTTTTTTTCTTGAAATGATGAGAAAACCCAGTGAGCTCTGACCCAAACCCAGCAGGACTCAAACTGGGGAAGGATTTCAGTTTTCACACACAAACGGTTTCAGCAGAAGAAAATGAATCACCAACCAAATCTGACAGATCTCCAGACGACACCTGGAGAGCGTTTCCATGGCAACGGGAGGCAGGATGCTGACAGTGCACTGTAAAAACAAAAACACAATCTTATCAAGTATTTTTGTCTGGTTTCAAGTGTAAATAAATATCTTATACCTAAAATAGGATGAAACTGACTTACAGGTAATGTTTCAGCAAGAGAGAAGAATTTAAGTCAATAATTTCTTAATATTGATGAAAAATTTCTAGTTCCACTGCAAGATTATTTCACTTTAAACAAGATATTTTTCCCCATAAATGAATTAATCTTGGAACTAGAACTTTTTTCTCAATATTAAGAAATTAATGACTTAAAACAAGCTCCTATATCTTACTGAAAAGTTATTTTCAGTTTTTTTTATTTATTTCAAGTGTAATAAGTTATTTGCACTAGAAACCAGACAAAACCATTTGGTGAGATGTTGTGTTTTTGCAGTGTGAATGCTGACATTAAATCAAAACGCTGCACTGATCCAGCTGAGTTTATGCAGTTTTCATTTTATTTCAGTTGAGTTTTATAGCTAAATGCCACAATGATGGGAAACATTTGGAAATAATTCATCATGGATGCATTGATGTTAAATATAACCCGAAACCTAAATGAAGATTCATAATCCATTTTATTTATAGTTTTGCTTGTATGTGTGGGTTTTTATTTATTTATTTTTTTTTATCATTTTGTTTATTTTCTTTATTTATTTAAAATATCTTACAACTCCAGTGTAAAGTGATTTTGAACAAATTTAAATTTATTGATCTTTGAGAGGCTGATGTCCCATTTTTATGCCATCATCATCATCATCATCATCATCATCATCATCATCATCATCATCATCATATTACTTGAAAATGATCTCTAAATAATAATATCATTTATCATGATCATTTCTGGGGCAGCTGGTCATCCAGGTGATGCTGCTGGGTCATTTTTCAGTCTCTTCCTGTTGAGGAGGAAGCCGCTTTTGGCAGGACGGTTTGTGATGAAACACAGGGAGACGTCAGAGCAGCTGTTGCTAGGCAATCAGCCTGCAAGGTGCCTGATGCAGGCAGGAACTGGACGCATTGTTGATGAGTTGATAAAACGGTTTAATGGGAAGCAAAACAGAAAAACCCGAATTATACAAGAAATACGCAAAGCTGCGCAAAGTGAGTGCGTAAAGTTGGCGCTATCCTTGTGCGCAGAGGGCTCAGTGATTCCTATCAGCCTGCATGGAGAAAATGAAGGAAAAGTCATTTTATTTTCATGTCTGTGTCGTTTTATTGTACGAATATAAAGAATAAATAGTACATTTACCAAATTTACAAGATAAAACATGATTGTATCAATAATCAATAGTTCAACTCTGAGGTTGATCCGCTTCGTCCGACACAAAGTCCGTGCGTGCCTCTGTGCGCCACTTCTCCATAAATACAAAATATATAAAAGCGATATTCTGCACAAATAAAGTAGACTCTGGTTACAAATAATACTGACTTTGTACAGGAAGTTGGCCACGCATATACAGAAATACATTCTTACACTCTGTAGTGCAGGTGGGGGAATAAGAGGATAAAATGACCGAGCTTATAAGTTAGAGTCCCAGCAGTCCTAGCTGGAGCAGGAGCACTTGCAGTCCGTGATGACCGGGTACTGCACCGGGATCCAGGTGCATTTCAGCACGCCCTTCCGCTGCATGCAGCGCCACCGCAGCACCGTGAGGTGGGTCGAGTTCGCGGGTCTACAGACCATCCCCTCCGGAACGGAACACGACCTTTTGCTGACGCAGCCGCCGACCCGGACGTACCGAGGCCAGAACCTGCAGCCGAGGTCGGTCCAGGTGTGGACCACCGGGCAGAAGGTGTAGGCCCACAGCCACTGCTGCAGCCGCCGCTTCAGCTTCTTGCTCGGTTTGTGCTTCTTTCCGATCTGCACGTCGAAGTCCACCGCCCGGATCTCCTTCGGCAGAACTCCGCCCGCCTTCAGGATGTCGAAGTGATCCGACTCGTCGGAGCCGGAGTGTTTGTCCTCCACGGGGAGGGACACGGACAGGAGGCGGCCGTCAAAGTCTCCCAGAATGCTCCGGAGCTCGGTCTCGTTAAGGTCCCGCTCCTTGGGGTCAAAGGCCGGATCCGGGTCCTCCTTTAAATCCACCACCGGCAGACTGTCACTGGGGATGGGCCGGAGAAGGAAGAAGTGCTGACAGATCGCTCTGTCCGTCAGGAGTCCAAAAGACAACATCAGCAGACACACGGCAGCGCACTGCTGAGGCTGATCCATGGCGAGCCGCGGGATCAGCGCGCACACGGAGCGGAGAGGAGGCAACTTTACGCGCCGGCGGTCTCCAAAACTGCGTGTCCAGAATCCCTCAAAAATCACTTTTCCATCATGAAACTCCCTGTGAGCAGGAAAACATCAGTGACAGCGGATTTGACCGATCAGCTGAGTTCCTGCGCTCCGCGCGTCGCGGCTCGGCATGATGCTCCGCTGGCGTCCGCTGCAGAAAAGCGTCGAGGCGAAGCCGCCGCCTCCGTTTTATCCTCCGCTCGCAGCGTGAGGTAATCCCTGCGCCCCGCTCTCAATGTGGGTTTGTTGTCTAGGAGGAGATCCCCGATTCCTCCTCCTCCTCCCACCGCGCCGCCGAAACGCGAGAGGAGAGGAGACGCCCACTGTCGGCTTTCTGATACATTATTCAGACTTTCATTGTTTACGGCTGATGAGCTGATGAGCGGATCCTCCCGGGAGTTTCTGGAGAAACCAAATACTCAAAAAAAAAAAAAAAAAAAAAAAGAAAAAAAAAAGACGAAACTTTGAAATTCTTTACAGTTCATCAAACTGCATCCCCAAACTTTATGTAAATTGTTGAGATTCTGAGATTGACAAACTGCTAAAAGTCATTTACTCCCTCTAAGTATGGTAGTGGCAGTATGATGTTGTGTCCAAGAAAATGGGGAAATTCCGTTTACAGATGTGCAAAACTCCCACATACCTGCAGCTGGAATGGCAGCCAAATGTGTTTCTATAGAGTACAAATCCAAGCCGCACTTTTCAGAACCTTATCAGTTAAAAAAGTGAAAGTCTTTAATAGTTTTTTTTAAACTTCATAGGATCCACTAAGTTGTTTTGTTCTTTCACATAAAATCCCAACCAGTTCCTGCTGAGCCAAAAATAGCAGACGAAAATATTTTCATTTGGATCATTAAACCAGATTAGGTGGAATGAGATAAACTGGCAAAAACAGGAGAGAACATTGAAAAAGCAGCAATTATGCATAAATTTTTCAAATATTCATGACAGCAGCATAAGCTGTTGTGCTGCGTCTTCATTACAAATGAGAGAAAATCTTTGTCCAATCTAAAATTCCCATCGTATAGCTGAAGAACATCATCGTAGCACAAAAGCATCACTTAAAAAAACAAATGTTTCCAAATTTGTCTTATTTCCATGAAGCAAATGTATTATCATAATTCCAATTTGTGCAAATTTATGCAGCTACTGTTACTTGAACTTGTGAGAGAGAAAAGCCATTTCCAGGTGAAGTGGCTGCCAGCTGCAGTTTTCGCAGCGTATTTACTGTTTGTGTCCAGCTCAAGTGGGACAACATTTCTGGCAGCAGCGGAGCCGCCTCTCAATAAAGCTGCTCAAACAAGCAGCAGCAGCGGAAAGTATCACAATTTGTGAACCTGTCCAAACCCGAGTCGCAGTCTGAGAATCATTCCTTGAAAAATAATTTAATGGAAGAACTTAGCCAGCTGCTACATCAGCCATAAACCATGCACTCTAGATAAATGCATCTCTGTTTCATTTTCAATGAGCTAATTCACATGAGCATCTGAGCACACGACTCATTTAGTTTACGGTCAGATGATGGTGAAAAGTCTGGAAAATGTCAGCCTCATATTTTTCATCTGAGCAGCTCGTATCATAAACCATCGGTCCTGAAAGCGGCTGACAGATAGGCTCAATCCGGAGCATTCACACCGGGACGCGGCGGGTAAACAGCGGACACAAACAGCCTCAGAGTCCAGCGCAAAGTCTCATTCTCAATTACACGTTTCACAGATTTTAATAGTGCTGTGCAAAGGTATTTCATGTTTTGATGTTTCACATTCAACCCAATAAATGTTCCTTCAATTAAAAGTTTCGCAAAAGTCCTTTAATGCAGCCATATGGAGAGTTTCTGGCACGAACGGCTGGCCTCAGTCAAATATGAGTCGAGACTTTGACTAGGCCACTCCTCAACCTCATGTTTTTTGATCCTCAAACTGTGTTAAAACTTAATTTGCTTCTCAATCCTGATATTTTGATGCCATGTGGTGGATTGTGAAAAAATAAAGTTCAGATAATCCAGATCTGCTTTCCACACTCCTTCAATGGTAAAAAAGTTTTAAAAATGTCTAAATAATGAAAATAAAATACTTCAAAACTTCCTTTACAGACTTATGTACTCCTATCATTGCCAAAGAGCAATTGTAAACAGCATAAAGGAGAAAAATTGTCATAAGAGGTCAGAGTAGGATCTTCTTAAAGAGACAGAAGCCCAATTTCAAAGTGTCAAATTTTTAAGTCAAATTTCTTTTAAGTTATGTTTGATACATAAAACTGGAGGTAGCAGGTTGATTGTGCTTTAAAATGCCACAATATTCCTGGAAATTAAATACCGCCCCTTTAATGCGCGTCATCTCTGAAATGTTTTGTTACTTTTCAGTCCAGCCTTTCCAAAAAGTACAACGTTTGTCTCTTCAGTATTTCTGCTGATGTCTTTGGCGTCGTCAGGTTTTATTCGTAAACGTGAGAATGAACTTTCCGTTCTTTTGGGCCAGCAGTCGTTCTGGAAGTGAAGCCTGCATGCTGGAATCACACTTTATATTTTAAACTCGTTAGTCAATTTTCACCATTTTCAGTTGGTTTTTTTGAGCCACGTGGCAGAAGAATCACGGACAAAAGGTCTTCAATATTTTTTATGTTAAGAAATAATGAATACAGAGAAACTTCTCCAGCTAACAATCCGGGCGAGAGGCGGGGTCACCTGGGACAGGTTGCTAATCTGTTGCAGGGCGACGCAGAGACAGAGAGGACAATCCACCACACACACACACACACACACACACACACACACACACACACACACACACACACACACACACACACACACACACACACACACACATCGAGGGAGAATTTAGAGAGAGCAATTTGCCTGATTTTGGACTGTGGGAGGAAGCCGGATAGAACCCACGCATTCAAACTGCATGCAGAAGGATCCCGGGCCGGGAATCGAACCCAGGACCCTCTTGCTGCAAGGCAGCAGTGCTCCAACTGTGCCACTGTGCAGCCCTACAGAGGCACATTTCTATTAATATTTTAACAGTTTGTTAATGGGTTTTATTCAACTCTTCTTTTGATATGACCTGTCGGTGCTGACAGGTCATATCAAAAGAATATTTCTATATTTCTGTATTTATTCAAGTTCTTGTTTGTGACTAAAATTTGCTTGAGGATCTAAAAATTTTAAGAAGAACAAATAAAAGCAAAAACAAAGTGTATACATATATATACACTCCTGATCAAAATCTTAAGACCAGTCAAAAAATTGCAAGAATTTGCATTTAGCATTATTGGATCTTAAGAAGGTTCTAAGTAGAGCTTCACAATGTTAAAAGAAGAAATCAGCATAAGAGACAAAAACATTTGAGCGGGGAATTAATTGAAAACTGCATTTATACTCAAACATGATTTTTCAGCTGATCAAAAGTTTAAGACCATAGCTCAAAAAACCTCCAAAACCCCCCAAAACAGAAATCAAAGTGCCAAAAAAAGGATTCAGTAATGAGTAGCTCCACCATTCTTGTTGATGACGTCAAACAATCGTTTAGGCATGCTTGATGCCAGTGTTTCCAGGAGGCTAGTGGGAACATTGCTCCAAGTGTTGAAAATGGCTTCACGAAGGGCATCCACTGTCTGGAACTGATGTCCATTTTCGTAAACTTCCCTTGCCGTCCATCCCCAAATGTTCTCAATTGGGTTTAGATCCGGGGAACATGCAGGATGGTCCAAAAGAGTGATGTTATTCTCTTGGAAGAACTGCTTTGTCAGGCGGGCATTGTGAACTGCAGCATTGTCTTGTTGAAAAACCCAATCATTACCACACAGACGAGGGCCCTCAGTCATGAGGGATGCCTGCTGCAACATCTCCACATAGCCAGCTGCTGTTTGACGCCCCTGCACAACCTGAAGCTCCATTGTTCCATTGAAGGAAAACGCACCCCAAATCATGATGGCGCCCCCACCACTGTGCCGTGTAGAAAACATCTCAGGTGGGATCTCTCTGTCATGCCAGTAACGTTGGAAGCCATCAGGATCATCAAGCCAAAACTTTTTCTCATCAGAGAAGACAACTTTCTTCCACCTTTCAATGTCCCATGTTTGGTGCACCCTTGCAAAGTCCAAACGGGCAATTCTGTGGAGTTGAAGAAGACGTGGCCTTTGAAGACGTTTTTTGTTTCTGAAGCCCTTCCCTTGCAGATGCCGTCTGATGGTTATCGGGCTGCAGTCGGCACCAGTAATGGCTTTAATTTGGGTAGAGGATCGTCCCTTATCTTGACGGACAGCCAATCGGATCCTGCGGTTCAGAGCTGGTGAAATTTTTTTGGGTCTACCGCTTGACTTTTTTGTTCCATAACCCTCAGGATCATTTAAAAAATGCAAAATGACTGTCTTACTGCGTCCAACCTCAGCAGCAATGGCACGTTGTGAGAGGCCTTGCTTATGCAGCTCAACAATCCTGCCACGTTCAAAGTCAGTGAGCTTTTTTGCTTTTGCCATCTGGAGGTCTTGACAGTGTAAAGACTTCACAGAACATGACATGGAATCCAGATTTTTGCACAGCTTTTGGCTTTTAAGGACTATGGTCTTAAACTTTTGATCAGCTGAAAAATCATGTTTGAGTGTAAATGCAGTTTTCAGAAAATTCCCGCTCAAATGTTTTTGTCTCTTGCACTAATATTTTTTTAACATTGTGAAGCTCTACTTAGAATCTTCTTAAGATTCAATAGTGCAAAATGCAAATTCTTGCAATTTTTTGACTGGTCTTAAGATTTTGATCAGGAGTGTATTCCAAAATAAAGCTAAAATGACATTTCACGCGGCGGCGGAGCTTCGTTTGTGTCTGCCTGGGAGAATTCCCAACATGGTTCTCATTAGGAGTCATCGGGAGCGCCAGGCTCATTTAACGCCGAGTTGTTTTGGTTTCTTTTAATCCCTTCCTACTGTTTAACCACAGGAACACTCAGATAGAGGATCATTCCTCCTTAAAGCGCCAGCCCACTTGAGACAGACGCCTGCTTAATTGAGGTCTTTTTTCCACTCTTAAGTTAAGCAAACATGGTTCTTTGGGCTAATAAATTGCCCGATGTAATGAGCTCTTTGTTAAATGCAGGTCTGGTTCCTGAAGAGCTTAGGATTCAGAATTAATCTCCATGTTTGAGGCTGGCGCGGGTCACGGTGGCCCTCCCTGCTGGTTTCTCATTTACTGAGAAAAAACAGACTTGGGTCTTGGCAGCCATCTTGACAGCAGAGAGCAGCCGGCCGCTCAGGTAGCTTTCAAACCTTCATGCTTAGCATCTGAGGAGGGATTTTCTGCAGGGAGCAGTGTGATCCGTCCCTTCAGCAGCTTTATCTCGTAGTGGAAGCGCGCCGTTTCACACCGCTCAGCCAAGCTGAATACACAGACACGAAGTGGGTGCCTCTCTGTTTACTCTGGCACTTGGGAGGTGTGCAAATTGCTAGTTTGTTTCACACTCTTTTCCATTCCTCTGCAATCCAAAAGCACACAATCCCAATAATCACTCCTGCTGGGAGCTTAATTAAAATTAATGGCTGCTGCTGACTGCTGACCATGAGTCAGATGATGGATCGTTTTCTTGCGTGTCACACTCCTCCTGTCCTATTTATCAACGCAAAGTACCAACATGTACAGCCAGAATATGTTTACCTAAACTAAGGAAATATGCAATTCATCTTTTTACTTATGCTGAGTGTTAGACAGAACCTAAATTCACACGAAAACCTGTTATATTAGGTAAAAATGTTCAATGTCTTTCAAAAGTTTCTCAAATTAAAAAATAGGAAAGTATTGACAGCTCCAGTTGCACATATTTATATTTCTGCACAGATTGGATCAGAGTTTTAATCCCAGACATTCCAGAATAAATTCCTGGAATCTGAAGATCGTCTTGGATCTTCAGATTTTCAATCCTGTTTAGTTTGGAGGATCACTAGGACCGCATCACAGACACTAACGTCCCACTTCATAAAAAAACCCAGCTGCTGTTTCTCAGTGTGAGAAAATAAATCAATTTCTAAACTGTCTGACAATAGAAATCATTTCAGCAGAAGAAACCCAACACATTAGAGCTCCGTCTGTAATCAGCAACAATCGAGTTATAAAGAAACCAAATCGTTCACTTTTCTCAAAAACTGACAAGGCTGCAGCTAACGAGTAGCTTAATCATCGATTATTGCTCCATTCTGCAGGTTTTTCATTAACCATTGAAACCTATTTTATATATGAAAGCAAACAAATTATAAATTGTTTATATTTAAACAAATTTTAAAAAATAAAAACATTTTATTGATCAAAATGCAAAAGCGTTTCCTTAATGTTTGAACCAAGTGAAGCTAAAACCGACACTTAAATTCTGAGTAGAACATATTTTTTTAAAAAGGCTTTTTAATTGTATCTGAAAAAAAATATTTGTACAGTTTTGACTTAATTAGACTCACTTTACTGTCATTGCACAAAGACACGACAGCAAATTTAGAATCGACACAAAAAATACAAATAATACTGAAACTGCAGGTGTGACTAAAAACATATGAAATTTATTAAAGTGTTACTTGTGCAGGTAAGAAGAGAGAAATAATTACTGAATTGAATGTGTAGGTTTTTTTGGCATCTGTGTTCTCCAGCTAATCAATTAATAAATTATTTCAACAATCAATTCATCACAATGAACTTGATTGATCACTTACAGCCCTAAAACCTAATATATGGTCACAAAGAACGAGTTGTCAGAATTATTGAGGATTAAATAAAATATCAGCTCCAGTTTGCAAATTTATAGCCAAGAAAACCTCCGGAGAAATGACCTTTGAACCAATGATTTGTTTTCATAACAAACCGAAGCATGGTGGTGGAGGAGTCATGATGTGGGCTTGCTTTGTAACTTCTCTACATAAAGTATTTGTTCAATGTGGGTCCATCAAACTGAAGTTTGGTCCAAATTGGTTTATCAACAGAGCAGACAGAGCTGTTAGTAATCTACGGAAAGCTGTCATGTTACATAATCAGACACGTGATTCTGAAAACGCACTTTTATTCCTCAGCTTTTGAAACGTTTTGCTTTTACTTCTGTTTTAGTGTTTTAATGACATTGTAGTTGTTTTGTTATTTTGTCAATTTCCACATTTTGAGTGTTGATTGATTTGACGTATTGGTAAGTAAAGGTGGTTGCATCAGCTGTTGAATTATGGGATGGGTCCCCAATCCACCAACAAAAACAACTTTTCCATTTTTGGCTCTGTCTGGGTTTAATTAAATCATTAAATATGACCGTGTGAAATATGTTGTAAAAGAAATCATAGAATAAACGACCCGAATCCAGCAGACTGTACACAGATTACAGCAGTTAAATTAAATAGTTTGAAAAGAGGCATGAAGACCCAGTAAGCTGTGGCTCCCATTTATGAACATGAAAGTCTGAAGCTAAAACTGCTCCTGTACCAAGTGAGAAAGCATTAAAGTTTCTGGTTTTCTGTTCAAAGGGTCAGACAGTCGCTCCAAATACAAATCAACCTCATAAATTAAGCAAATTCCCCTCATTTCCTTCGCAGAACAAACTTTTGAGGTGGAAATTGTGGGAAAACACTGTTGGTAAATGGATAAACAAGGATTTCTAAAGTCAAATAATTAATTACAATGTATTTCTTTAATTTGAGTTCTCTAGACTTTGATCTTTTTCCAACTTTTTCTTCTGTTTCTTTTAGCACATAAAGGTAACAATTATTAGAACAAGCTTTGAGAAATGAGAAAAGTATTTTGTTTTCATAAACCTTTATGAAAACACATACCTGCAGCTTTAAACAAGCAGTTTTAATGAGCAAATTCAGTGCAATTCTTTGCAGCGTTGATAAACAACCCAAAGCCTGATGCAAGTCAGTTTTCCTTCCATTCCTCCATAAAACTTTCACAGACAGAAAAACCGGCATCCAAACATGGTCGTTAAAGCAAAATGCAGAACAAAGTGCTCAGTGATTAACCAGACGCCTGGGTTTATAAAGCCGGCTGACAGAAAAAAAAAAGGTACAAACTTAATCAGAATCATAAACTAAACAGAAAAACAGCTCTGCAAGTCTCCAGTTGGAGGAGAGGCTTAAACATGAGCGCAAAAACAGAAATGAAATCCTTACATATTTAGGCAACTTTTGTAAACTTTCCTCATCTGAAAAGCTGAGTTGATGTCAATAAAATCGTGTTAGATCAATTTTTCTGTGCAACATGCAGTGAAAACCAAACCAGTGAAAATGAGGAGAACTTGGCTGTAAAAAACAGAAGCAGTATGAGAACGTAGCCTTGTGGAACGCCAAGGTTAAAGGGCAACAAATATGAAAAGTTTGCTCAACATTTGCAATAATTGGACGGAAACCTCGTTGTTCAGAAGGCGGCGCAGCAGAGACTGGACTTCCTGCAGAAAAACCAGAACCATTATTCCGTCCATCCTGTGCCAATTTATTACTGAAGCATTTATAGGTGATTTTATCACCAATAAATAGTTGATAGATGATAATATCTATTATTTTTTTTAAATAATACACAAACAAGGAAGTTTAACAGAAGCTTCTATTTAAACGAGCTAAAAAAAGGCAGCATGTTTCACATTACACTGGCTTCCAATAGAAATCATTTCAGCAAGTTATCGATAAGGTCAATAAGCTTTAGATTAACTCGTTAATTTGCTAATAATCAATTAGTATCAAATGGGTCAACTGTCCTACAATGAGACGAAGGGCTAAAGTTTTCATAATATGATGAATAAAACACATTATTATATATTGTTATTTGTATTAAATACAGACTGAATAAACAGAAATATATCAGTAAAGGTGAAACTCAAGGAGTTTGTTGAGTGTTTATATTTCAAATCAGAACCACAGAAAATGCATTTTGCATCCCAAATCAAACTGTTTGGACTGTTTCTCTCTCCTGTTCTGGGATGACTCTGCCAGAATTATTTCAGTGCTAACTGGCTGCGTTTAAAGATGACCAGCGGCGCCCTCTTTTGGATGGCAGCCAAACTACAACACAGAAAAAAAACCTGAGCTTTTGAGATTTTAATTTGACAAAATGTAATGTTTGTTCTTGGTCTTCACAACTGTTGATTACAAGAAGAGTTTATGTTTTTATAAGCAGACGTTATCAGTTAATTGACAGGTTAATCGTAAGTCTACGAAATGTTTGCAACCCTATTTTCAGGGATCAGCAAAAAGCAGCAAACTCTCATGCACCTGCTTATCTGGTGAATCTTCTGGATAAATATTTTCTCACTTTCTTGAATCTAAATCTCTAAAAATTAATTTAAAGCAGACAATTTTGCATCTTCGGTTATAACCCTTGAAAATGATGCGTGTCACAGCAGGGATGCATCTAAAAGTTGCTGGTTTAGATCAACAGGATAGGATAGTCTAGTCAAAGTCCAAATCAGAACTGAAAGCTGATGTTTACAGATGTTTTTTATCCAATCTGAGCTTGAGATGTTTAGTAAAATAGAATGCGTCTGATTATTACAAAAAACTTTTTCTTATTTATGTACCTTTGTGTTCGTCTGTCACATAAAATACCAATAATATGCAGTAAAATGTGCTTCGAAGCAACAGGATGAGTAAACGCTTACAGGGTATTAATACTGCACACTGTATGCACCAGAGTAGTGGTGAGTTGCGGGTTTCGGTCAACCGACCGTCTGGTCAGCAGGTTTACATTGGCACACACTCCATGTTGGCTTAGAGGAGAATGAGAGCCAGCAGCTTTAGATGAGCCTTTACATTACTGGGATCTGAGCAAACACTGCAGCTCCTGATGGATGGAGCAGCACTCCATCAACCTGCCCCGGGATTCAAATGAAGCCTGACGACCAGCAGGACTTTAGCGCGTTGATCTCCATGCAGAGATCTGGCCGCTTCTCTGCTGTGAACCGAAGGGAGCAGGGCAGGAGGCGGCGGTGCGCTAAGGCAGGCCGATCGCACACACAATCAGCTTCATCTGACTATCAATGATTGCATCCTAGATATCTAGAAATGCATTTCAACTGAACAACCACATTTTATGATGGAGTAGTAGGTACTTAAAAAGAGAGGAAATAAAATTTAGGAGATTAAATTCTCGTACAGGACTAAAGTCATATTATGAGAATAAAGTCAAAATAATGAGAATAATGTCATAATTATGAGAATAAAATTGAAATAGAGTAAAGTTGTAATATGATAAAGTTGTAAGAAAATGAGAATAAGGTGAAAACATACAAGTCATAATAATTTGAGAATGAAGTCAAAATAATGTCAGAATAAATTCAGAGAATTACAAGAATAAAGCTGAAATAATACAAGAATATTGTAAGTGTGAGAAGTCAAAATAAGAATAAAAACATTGTATTTTGGGAATAAATTCTTAAAATGGCCCCCCGCCATTAAAGTAGTAATATATGACAAAGTTAAAATATTTCAGGAAGTCATAATAATAAAGTCTACTTAAAGTCATAGTATTACGAGAATAAAGTAATGTAACTTTACTTTTGTAATTATATTTTTATAACTTTCTTAGCGTAGCCCTGATGTTCCACCATAAACCAATTTTCAGGAATCTGTAAAGTAAAAGTGAAGTGGATTTTATGTGAAGCTGGCCTGCCGTAGCGCTGCTGCTGCAGCCGCTGCTGCTGCAGTTGGTGGCGGCGGCGGTTCACGGGGGAATGACGGGAGGTTGCCGCCGTGTCTCCAGCCCCTAAAAAACACAGACGGCTATTTGTGCGGCGCAACCTCCGCCTCCCCACCGAACCCCACCTTGGTCTCCAACTCTCAGCTCCTAATTCACACTTCATAAATCAAGATGACCTGTCCCCATGTGAATCCATCCCTCTCTGCACCGGATAATAGTGGCCCTATTGTTCCCCGACACAAGGATTCATTTCAGGGGGGACGGACCCTCGTCGAGTCTGACGGGGCTCTTTGATAGCCGCAGCGGCTCCTGCGTGTCCGGGGCCCCGGCCCCGCAGCGCCCCGCGTCAGCCTGCGTCTGCTTGGTAGATTTTCAGCAGCTCTGGCAGCTCCTGCTGCTCCAAAAATAAGAACGCTAATTAGCCCGTGTTTATTTCTGCATGGGAGACATAAGTGTTTTTAGCAGGTTGTTTGTGGCACGACGCTTTAACAGTCGCGGCTCTCTGGGAGGTAACTGCACGGAAAAAAGAGCCGACTTTCCCCATTTTTAATAAATAAGCTCTTTTATAAAACATTCTGGTACTACAGTATAGTTGTGTGTGAGGCTGGCATGGCAGAGCGTGACATCATGAGTGTTGACTCATGAGCAGATGAGTGATGCACACAGAGCTTTTTGCCTCGTATTTAGTGGCACATAAACAGCAGTACAGCCTCACTCTGCTCCTGTCTGTCTCCCTGCAGCTAATGGGAGGGGGGCAGCAATGAAGCAAGTGTTTCTATGGGCTGAGGGGCTCTGAGCTCTGCACACAGCAGACCTCTGTCACCTGTTGCCACCAGCGGGAGGCTCAGGCGGCGGGCGGGGGGCCAAGCCTGGTGGCCAGCGGCAGGACCCTGGCTCCACCTATAGACAGCTTGGTGGGGTGATTTACTCGCCCCCGTCCCCCACGCCTCCATGGTGGATTTCTAATAATGCACCAAACTGCTTTCCCCAGGTCTTGCAGGAAGCTTAGACGCTAATAATCGAAGGGAAACCCTACAGTTTTAATCCCGATCTAAGGCAAGGAGTTTCTCTCCTGCCCAAGTTGGGTTAGACTTTCAGAGAAATGGCTAAAATCTGAAACTACTCTGTTTTTGCAAAGAAGGAAGTTGGACTCATATCAAGAAGTTTTGGGATCCCAGGTTGTTGAGTCATTTTGTTACTTTGATTTGATTCTAGTTTCATTATTATTTTGATTTTATTTTGGTTAGATCTGTCTCTGTTGTTGTTTAGGTCAGTTCTTCTTGGTGTTTCTCTCCCCTCTCCTCAGTCGGCCTTCCTGCACTCACACCTGCAGTCAGTTCGCTCACCAGCTCAGGTCTTTTGTTCAGCGTTCAATCTCCCCAGTATTTAAGCCTCTCATTCTCAGTCAGTCCTCGCCAGATTCTCTCATCTTCTCCCTCCATTTTCCGTTTTTGTTCTTCCTTTTACTAAAACTCCACTTCAGTGTCTGAGGCCTGCTGCTTTTGGGTCCATCACAAAAAAGGTGTCCTTCAATAAGCTCCAAGAACTACATCAACCACGAGACACAAATTGTTGAAAGAAAACCATAATGAGTTTAGTCAGAAGTTTGTTGAAGACAAAGCTAACATGACACCAACTGCTGGAAAGATGGATGGAGGCAAATATTCTTTTACTGCCTTTGATTTAGTCTAGATAAGAAAACTATCCCCAAAAATAGCTGTAAATATAGCAAGAAGAGGTTTTAAATGGCTGTTTACTGGTTTACATTGGACAGACTAACCTATTACTACAAACACCAGTCACTCAGTTAGTCCAATTATTTGCTGGAAAAACTTTTTGGTTTGTTTGTTTTTTGGCTGGGCTCCTTTCTTCTAATGTGTTTTTCTGTTTATTATCATTAAACTCAGTTTTGATTCCAGAATCAAACTGACGTTTATGTCCTTCGAGCCACTGGGAACTCAAAGGGGATCTATGATGCAGATTCACTTTTTGCATGTTTTCGTATTTCCATTTGGGTTTCCTCTGCTTCCAAAAACAATTCAAGTGCTTAAAAAAACATCCAGATGATTTTTGGTTTCTGCAAAATCAGCCATTTCAAAAAACCAACTGATTGTTGACTCACGCTGTGCTGTCACCTAGCAACCCCAGCATGTTACCTAGCAACCCCAGCATGTTACCTAGCAACCCCAGCTGAGCTCCGGCCTGTTTCTTTTGAACAATGGCTGCTGGAAAGAACAAGTGTTTTGTTGTTGACTCAGCGCCTTCCGATCCAGAAACTACTTGCTGCATTCTTGTTGCTTGTGCAGGAGGCTCAACTTCTGCTTTTCGAAGACGTATGGTTGTATAGTTGTGTATCTGTTTGAAGCCATTTTCACATGTGAGTGTAAACGTTGAGTGGGAGGCGTGGCCTGCAGCAGGCTTTTTGGATGAAAAGAGACAAAATGAATACCCAAACTGAGCAGACTAAAATCTCATTATTGAAGAATGATTTTGTGCAAAAAAAAAAAAAGAGAACATGTTTTGCATAGCCAACAGACCTAATGTATTAAGGAAGCTTAACAGGCTATCTTTAAGGGAATAAACTAATCTTTGGTGAAATTACAAACTGTCCTACAAACATATTTATATTCACCAGGTAAAAAAAAAGGCAAACATTACATGTTCCAACTTTGGCTTACACACAACTGTCAGACCACAAAGTGTCAGTTTTTCTGACTGGTCAACAAACAGAAAAGCTGAATGGTTGGAAGCCATGACGCTTGTCAGGCGAGCCCGTCGGCCCGAGCCGAGGAAGGAAAGGAGCCGCAGCGGCTCGGGCAGAAATGAAGACTGACAGCGAGAGGAATGAGACCTGCAGCAGAAGAAGAGGGAGGGAGGGCTCAGTCCTCGTCGGCAGCTGCAGCAACCCTCAGTCCTGCTGTGGAAAGGGTTAACACGAGACAGTAAAGTGAATCCAGATGTGCTGTTATTATTAATATCTGTGGCTGATGAATGGGAAGGTAAAATTACAGGCGCCAGCCAGGGAGGCCCCCGTGCGTTGCCCTGCCACCCAGGAGCTTCCCAGCTCCCTCCTCAGGCTCTCACAGCAGCAACGCGGGATGAGGCGGCCAGCTGAGCGAGAGTCGCTGAGGCTTCAATGAGTCCAACAAGCAGGGGGGCAAAGAGCGGGCTGGCAGACACGTCTTCACTTTCACCGACCGCCGGACTGCAGACTCAACCTCAGACCTTAAATTCAGCTCTGCTGCTGCTCTTCACCTCTTCAGTCATTTCATTCCAGCTTCTGACTAAAAGTAAACCGCAGATCGGATCCTTCACCCACGAGCTTCATGACTGTGAGGCTACAACTCTCTTAATACTCGCCACAAATGTTTTCTGCACCAAAACAAAGGAATTCCCCTTTATAAATGGGAGGTTTCTGCACCCCCACCACCAGTTTCAGCCTTGCTGTGATAAAGACTGAATTATTATCTTCTCAGGAGATTGTTGGTAAAACGATTTTTTATGAAATCTTGTTCAAGAACGTCAGCTTGACAAAGTTCTTCTGGTGGGTTCAGTCAGAAAAAATGTTTTCTGGACTGTAAAAATTCCCACATTCTTGGATGTACTGAATGTAATCTGTGAGCGGAATGGATTCTGCGCACACTGCCCACGGACGGTTAAGATTTCCGAGTCGAGTGTACTGACAAATCTCCTGTGACAAATTTCTACACATCCCACAATCCGAATAGATGCTGGCAAGTTTGCAGAGGCTCGTTGCACAACATGAAGCTGCTGTGCATCCTGGTGACTCTCAGTCTTATCAGTTTGCATGCAAAATGAATTAGCTGGTAACATTAGATAGTCTTTGCCTTTTTTCCACCCTTTTTTCTAGATCTATGGACTTTTAATTAGTCCAAATGTTTTAGCGATGGGGTCAAAATGTCAAGTAGCAACTAATACAGGGGCCACAACATTTTTTTCGTATTTTTTCTAAATACAGACACTTTTACATGCTAAATAAGACAGACTAACCAAGCACACAATATTTCAATGATAAGAAACAATCTTCCATGTTCATCCTACATTTTTCATCTTTTTTTCTAGATTGTTTGTGGGGTTTTTAGTCACAGTGCATGGCTCACGCTTGCTTTATTTGTCCAAGTTTATTAAATGGCTGTGCTCCAGTCTGCATTTTATTAGAAACCACTGGATGTTTGTCTTTGTTACTAATACGTCGGTACCAGGCTACGCATCGTAAAGGTGTTGGAAGCAAAGGTTCTGCAACTAAAATATCTTCACATTTCATTTTGAGTGACCCAGTTTAAAACCATTTATCTTTTATTGTGTTCCGTAAAATAATAAGGTAATAAGCTAACTTCATCACGTCACGGGATGCAGTACCTTGCGGCTCACTAGGTGGCGCCCAGGGACCACAGTTTGGTCTGAACCTGGATGGCTGAAGCCTCTTAAAGCTCCCTGACTGAAGCGCCAAAGCAGAGCAGATAGAAACCAACCAGCCGAGTGAAGCTCACTCCGGCACATCTGTGGGCTTGATAGGAAGGAGCTCATAATCACTTTAATGCCTCCATAAGCTCCTCACACCCTGCAGGTCTCACCTCAGCCAGTCTCCTGTGGAGGTTCAATAAAGTCACACCGGTGTTTATGCCTCTTGCAGACATGGAGACAGACCGTTTTTAATTCAACTACTGTTCTCTCTTTTCACCTCTCGTCATAAAACACGACACCAAGCTGGCCCGGTTTGTCTGCTCCAATATTAAAGAGTTATTCTGTTGTTTTTGCACCAAACCTTGGTGCTCAAGGAGGTGGCAGGAGGTTTTTCTGCATTTTCCTTACAAGCTGCTATAGCACAGTCCAAAACATACACTAACACAGAATTACTGTCAGTAAAGCTGAGGTTGTCTTAGAAACACAAGCATAAGCACTCACTGCACATTTTTAACAGTTCTGCCGTCATAAAATCAGAACAAATCCAAGTGGCTTAAATACGCTTCTGGTTAAAACTAAAACTCAGCTTGATTTTTACAATGTTTCCCTGCAAAGGGACATTTCCTTGGCTGAAATTGGTCCAAGAATCAGAAAAACATGCATGTTTTTGTAATTTTAACAAAAGCTATAAAAGTCCTGAACTTAATGATGGCCCCTTTTTAAAGGTGGGCTATTATGATTTTTTGAATAGGTTAGGATTGGTCTATGGCCTGTAGAAAATATGCTCATTAATTTTTTTTGCACAAAATCATTTTTATATTTTAGTCTGATCAGTTCAGCCGATCTATTTTGAGGGTCTCTGGCCACGCCCCCCAACTCATCATTAACACTTGCAAACAGGTGTGCATTCATACAACTCTACAGCTTTGAAAAGCAGACGTGGAGCCTCCTGCACAAACAACAAGAAGTGGTTTCTTGTTGTTGTCTTACAACAAGAGTTGTAAGTCATTTGGTCAGCGAATACAGGCTGACCAAACATGCTGGAGTGCCGCTTTGGTTGTGACTGGATGTGCCTGCTGATTTGTTAAATTACATTCAGGAGGTTTTTGAAATGGCTCATTTTTCACCAAAAACTACCAACGTAATGCCAAAACAACGGCTGGCTGGTTTTATTCACTGCGCCGGTTTTTAGAAGCAGTGGGAAACCAAAGGGAAGTACAAAATGTGCAAAAATGTGAATTTCACATATTATGCCCCCTTTAAAATTTTATTGCTAGGGATTTAGGAAACGCAGTAGGAGCATATAATAATTTTCCAATGAACAGAAATATTTGTCAAAAAGTAGAGTTGTAGTTTGTGTGTGAAATGCTTCTGAAATTCCTGACATCTCTACAGTGCTTGGATTTTGTGGTTCACATTTAGCGATGCAGCAGATAAGAAAAGGAATACAGTTCCTAGAAGCTGCAGGATGCAGCACAGAGAGACCAGAAATGAAGAAAGGAGCGTAAATCCAGTAGGGGAGAGTTTGGAGGGCTGTTGTCTTAACCGTCCGGCTGCAGGGAACGGGGGGCTGGTCGTCAGGAGGAGGAGAAAGGGGGAGTGGAGGCGTCCCGCTCGGGTTGCTGCTGTTCCCATGCAGTCCTGTGGGAGCCGAGCCAGCCGCTGTGTCGCTGTCTGCCCCCCCAGCCTCACTTTCAACAGGACAGCTCAGAAGACGAACTCATGCTGGCTTTACTCGCCCTCCTTTGTGCATTTTCAGCACTGGGATACCAGACAAATTATGCTTAATGACTAGTGGAGGTTGCCAGAGCAATAGCTGCTTTGTTGCTACTGCCAAGAGTGTTAAGGGTGCAACCTCACACAGCTGCCCTCAGTGCTGCTGAGCAGATGCACTTCCTGCTGCTGGAATAAACATGGCCAGGTGTCTGAGGTTCGCTCTAAAGATGGACCCCAACACATGGACTGGCTCCGGTACCAAAAACAAAGAGTATGAGTGGCTGCTGTCGTGTCCCCACATCATCAACCCTCCACCGCCGTGCTTCACTACAAAACACAAAATCTTACCAAAATATTTCTGCATAGTTTCTTGTTCAAATATTTTAGTACACTTGAAACAAGACAAAATTAACTTAAAAGTAACTTTTTCCTTAATATCAGTGCAAATATGTCAGAAAAATAATATGCCAGTGGAACTAATGCTTATCAACATTAAGGAATTAACTTAAAAAACTGATGAAAAGTTACTTATTAGTTAGTTATGTCTGATTTAAAGTCTACCAAGATGTTTGAAATAGAAACTAGAAATGTTTGCAGTGTTGTTCTGAGGCATTTGTGACTAAAACATTGTTCATCAATCCTTCTGTCATGTCCACCAACATAAAACAATTACATTACATCCTCAGCACACTTGGTGCAAGTGCTGCAGGAGTCGAATACAACTTTCCCAGTATTAGTTGTGGATTTCTGACTAAAATGAAATAAAATAAAATAACTGGGTGTAAAAATGGAGGATGTGGAACAGGAAGTCCGGTCTATCGGACCTGCTTATAATAGTTCAAGCTGAAGGAATGACTCCTGGTCTTGGAACAATAGTTCAGAGCTTTATTGGTGCCCTCTAGTGGTCAGTTAATCATTAGTTGAAATAAACAGAGTATATGATGTCTTAAAGCTGCAGAATGCAATTTTTAGTAAAAAAAAATATTGTTATACATATTTGACATCACATATCTGTCACTGTGATGTCAGCAGAGTGTGAGAAAGAATTTGAGAAACAAGCTGACAACTAGCACTGTCAATCTTGCTTGTGTACGTGCTGCTCAGCCCATTTGCTCTCTGCTACATTGCAGCTTCTTCCCAATAGTCTGGCATGAATGCTAATGATAGTTAGCATGTCCACAGATTATGGGAGATAAACAGTTTTAATACAACAGTAAGTCGTTTCTTCAGTGTATACATGAGCTTGATTGACAGCGCTATGACCCGCATCCTGGCTCTGATTGGTTGTTTTTTTCAGTGGCAGTACATTTCTGCAGACGGATGTAATTACTTTGGAAGAAGGTAAAAGGGATCAATCTTTTCACAGAATACAAAAACATGACAGTTTTAATAAATATGTAAAAAGAAAAAAACATTTTATAAAAGTTACAAACTGCAGCTTTAAACTGACGTTTCACTTTCAGTTTGAAGAATCACCAATCGAACTTTCTGTGCAGTTCTGGGAAGACTTAGATCTTTTCCTTGTGAATAATCTCGGTCTTATTATAATAATCTACCAGATTAATGTGTAACTGCTGCTAGTCATTGCTTTTGTTTTGTTGGTTTCATCACATTTTGATTAATTGGTCTCAAATTTTTTTTCTGGTATCTGTTTGTGTGTCTCTGATCAATCCATCGTGCCAGTTTTTACAGCATCATCTACACAGGATTCACACCAATCAATACACCTGATTGATCCAGATTAGATGAGAAGATGTTCAGTCAAAATGAGGTATTTTAACTCTAAAATATAGCATAACTTTTGTTACTATGCAGATGATATTCAGGTTTACTTTGCACATTAAATCAATAAATTTTAGCTCCAAAGATTTATTTAAGATAATTTATGTTTGGTTTTTTATCCAGGTGAAGCTGAAGCCTCAGAATGTTTTTTTATTTTTAAGGATTTTTGGTAAAAATTCTGCTGAATATTACTGCATTTATCAACTGAATATTTCCCACATTGCTAATTTAGTAGTTAGTTAAATTTCACTTTTTTGTTTTGTTTATTCCCATTATAAAACAGCCAGAAAACCAGTTCAGACGTTGCCATGGAGAGATTTATCCTCACTGGGGTTGAATTACAAAGCAAAGCAGGGAAACGTTAATTGATTCCTAATCGTTGTAACCGAGCTGTGGGTAGAGCAAATGTTACAAGCTTGGATTTCCACCGATTGGAAGACTGAAAAATGAGGAGCGGCGGAGAGAGGAGACTTTTTAAAAAACCTGGGGTCGCTCTGATTGCTCCCCAGGGAGAAATTTCCACCCCAGTGTCCCACAAATGACATGTTTGCATGTAACATGATCTGCTTTCTTTAAGAGGGGACGCTCCAGTCGGAGACGCATTCTTCCCCAGCAGCCCTGCAGTCAGACCCTAAAAATGTGCCGCTTTCTTTTTCTGCTCCATTTTTCTTCTAAAACATTTGGGAGCTCATATCCTGGGCTAATGAACATAATTCCTGGATTGTAAGGAAGTCTCTTAAACCCGATACCTGTCAGCTCTTTGTAGGGAAAGAGAAGCAAACTGTCGGCGAATTTACAGCCCTGAGAAATCATTTGCTTTGCACACAGAAAATTAACAGGCAATTTGTAGCAATGAGATGTGTTGTAGTTTGGATTAGACATTCACATAAATGAAGAGTTTTCCACTCCTGCATGCTGAGCGACGTTTGTTTTCCAAAGCATTTTTCTCACGCCGAGACACAATATAAAGGCCTCCACACAGTGGAGCTTTCAGCACAGCTTCATTTAGACGGAGACGAGGGAAACCTGTCTGAACGTTCAGCAAAAATCAACTTAAAGGCAAAAGAAGCAATTAAATCTAAAAAGGTGAAAAAAAAATCTGAAGATTTTCCTCCAGAAGAAACAGAAACGTCTGCAGGGATTGGCGCAAAGGGTTTCCAAATTTCTCCACAGATTACGCTACAAATGTGCAAAGAAACATGAACTTTTACAGTGATTTTTTCCTGTTTTTATCTATTATTGATTAGTTATTACATTCGTTTAGAATAAATGCTGCTTCACACTTTCTAGTCGGCTCCTTCGATCTTTTTCTTGATGCAAACTTTTCCATTTTATGCTTGTTTTGGTAGTTTTAGAAACATACTAGTCAAAAAAACTGCTAAAGTACAAAAGTTAAAGTAAAAAAAGTCATATGATAAGAATAAAATCAGTAATTCTAGAGTAATTTTACAAGAATAAAGTTGTATGGGGAAAAAAGTTTTTAGAATAAACTCACAGGAACAAAAATCAAAACATGACAATAAACTCTTCATATAATGACAATAAAACATTATGACTTTAACACAGCGTCGTACTCCTAAAGAGGAGCAAAGCAAACATCTCAATAAGCTACTTCAGCCAATATTTTAGCAAGCATTGAAACAGATTTTAATTGAAACAAATCTAAATCTATTAGATTCCACTTTTTATTTTGCATCTCATTTTCCCTTCAGCTTCCTGCTGCCATCTTTAAAAATCTGCAGGAAGCGTTTCTTTAGTTCGTCACAGCAATTTGCAGCATTTCAGATCCGCAGCAGAGAAATCCGGATTGATAGATGAGCCGCCATGTTGTGACACAGCAATTTGGCACGGAGTGCAGCGCCGTCACTAAGGTCCAGCGATCAAAGCAACCACGGGGTCAGAGGGAGAGTCTTCACACCGTCCAGGCTCTGTGTGCTCCTCCATCCGATCCCCTGCTGCCTGGACGACGCGTCTGGAATATCACCGCTCTGTGATTCAAAAGTTCGGTTTCTAATTTTCACACTTAAGTCAGAAATTAGACAAAAACCGTTTTGTCTTTTTGCAGCTTTACTACAAATCAAAACCATAACAGAACTATTTTTGGTTACTACTGAGCCAATCGGAGAACAAAACACAAATTTCTCACATCAAATTTCATGTTTCAATGTTTCAACATTTCTGCAAAATGTCCACAACCTTCAGCTGATGATTGATATCCTGTCAGTCACACGTTTCAATGTTATTTATGAACGATCATATCAGTTTCAGGTTTTATGAATGCTTAAAAAGAGAAAATAAAGTCTGCTTGTGTCATGATCAATTTCACTGGATGATAAATTGTCCCAGAAGTTTTTGTTATGAATGATAATATTGTTACTTTGAGGCATTTTAATGGTTATGGCAAAATAAAAATGCAAGAACACATTCTCAAAGATCACTAAACTTTATAGTCTAATGAACATTTAACACTGGAGCTGGAGGACTTTTTACATTTCCAAAATAAATAAAAGAAACAAAATTAATTATGAAGTTTCTGTAAACAAAATTGTCCTTCAAATAAAAAGACTTTTATCATCCAGTTTTTGATAGAAAAGTCATGCAAAAGTAAACTGTGTAACTCATTTTAAACTTATGATACAATTGATTTGATTATTGCCGGAGGACTGCTTGGACCATTTAATTTCCTCTAATGGAAAGTTTTAAATGTGTATATTTGAGAGGAAGAACTCTGCACTAAGTCGCCCTTTAGCTCAGATCAACGTCTGATAAATCGTCTCGTTTTCTCCGTTTCCCTGCAGGCTTTGGCTTCGCAGCAGGTTGGTGGAGTCTCACCGTTTTCTGGTCAGTCGGTTTAATGGAAAAACTGGAGCGATTTCAGAGGAAGAGTTGATGCAGCGTCCTGATAAATATGACATCTTGCTCCCTCCATCAGCTGCATCTGGTTTTACACTCAAACCCACCAGGCTGATCTCCAGTCCAGCTGCTCCCATCGTGCCCTCTATGAACAGTTATTGCTTCAAATCAGCTTCCCACACATGCACTGCAAAAAACACCAACTCTCAGCCAGTGCTGCTGTCTCGTTTCTAGTGCTAATATCTTTGAAATAAGACAAAATTTAAAAGTTAGTTTTTAAAATGATACCAGGGCTTATTGTAAGTGAATAATTCCTTAATATCAGTGAAAAAGTACAAAACATTCTCCTCATGCTATAAGTGAAATAATCTGCCAGACAAACTTGTACTTTTTCAATCAATATTAATAAAAATTCAACTTAAGATGAGCTCTTTTTTGTTAAAAAGTTGCTTGCAAGTCAGTTTTGTCAAATTTAAAGAGTACCAAAATATTTGCATTAGGAAGTAGACAAAAAAAAACTTTTTTTTCTTGTTTTTGGAGCGTGGAGTTCGGCATCTGACCCTGGGAATGATTCAGTTTCAATCCTTTATTTCCTTTCCCTTCTTAAAGTTTCACTGACATCAGCTGATGTCTGCAAGAAGGGCAGACGGACATGTGACAATAATTCATTCAGGAGAGCCGCCCCGATGAGAGAAAATTGAAACAGACCAGGCAGAGCACCTGGAAATCACACTCAAGTAGAAATACTTCACTATATATTTATTCAAGTAAAAGTAAAGAGTCAAGAAATGACTCAAGAATAAAAAAGTATTTGGTAAAAAGTCTACTCAGATTAATCATTTAATATTTAACAATTGCATCATTAGAAGAAACAATATCTAAACTTAAGTTGAAATGTTGGTGTTTTAAGGACAATAGTGACAATAATTCATACAAGTATTAAACAAATAACAAAATTAAGCATAATAATTTTTTTCCATATCAACTTTAATAAAAACTGCAAACAAGTTTCAGTGGGAAGAGAATCCAGAAATTTTACTTTAAACTAAGAGAAGGAATACTTTAAAATAAAATTACTCAAGCAAAAGTAAAAAGTGCATGTTTTTTTTTTTAATTACACAAGTAAGTGTAACTAGTTACTACCAAACTCTGCCATCCACATGATCGCAAATATGACATCCAGGAGAACCAATTCTATTTTTTTTAATATATATATTTTGTGCAGTTTGAGAGAAAATATTTACAGTTTGTCATCTGAACCCTGATATGTGTGATAATCTCCCTGTGGAGTTTCTCTCAACAATGAGCCGCAGCACAGAGAAAAGACAGTCGCAGCTTGACTGACAGCAGCTCCACATCCTGAAGCTCTGCACAGCTGATTAATTTTAACCCTTTTTAGAGAATTCCCATCATGAAACAACAAGTCGGCGCTGGCGAGGACAGACAGGAGAGTGTTGACGGTGGAAGCTGAGGAGTCTGCGGTCAGCTCGGTTTTATTGTCTCTTCCTTCAGCCTGGCGGGGAGCCCGCTCAGCTCCACTCCGGCTTGGTTTCTATGGGGAGGTCTTCGTTTTCCTCTGAACTGTGACACACATTATGCAGCTAAAGTGGGATTCACACCCGCTTTAATCCAACTCCAGTCCGTTTGGGACCGGGTGGTTTGGGGTGGTCTGAATGCGTAATCGAACTCTGATGTGGATCAAAAAGGAAACGGGGTCCTGCCTTCAAACCTCGACTTGGATCAGAGGAGGGCAGAGAATCCAAAACAGTAGAAATACTTTTTACTCAAGTAAAAAAGTAGCCGTCCAAGAAATGACTCAAGTTAGAGTAAAAGGTATTTCATCAGAAAAAATTACACAGACAGACCAAAATATAAAGTTAAGTGGAAATTTTGGTATTTCAAGAACCAAAATGATCATTTATATTAATAACAAAAAGAATCAAAAGACACATTTCCAAATCAGTTTCTTTCAATAAAGAAGCTTTAACAAAGCTGCAGGTGAGTGTCCAGAAATTTTACTCCAGTAAGAGCAGAGATACTTCATAATAAAATTACTGACGTAAAAATAAAAAAAGACACCACGGTAGAAATACTTTTGTTCCCCAAGTAAATGTAATTGAGTACATGTAACTAACTACTACCCAATTTTGGTCTTGGTTCAGTTAAAATTACATCTGGTGCAGTTTGAACGCAAACGGACCAGAGAGCTCTCCAAAAGCTGGAAGTGGACTACAGCGCAGGGCATTCTGGGTAAATACAACCAAAACAAAACACACTAGTCTAGCAGGAGAAACAGCCAGCAGTCTGAAATCTGACCTCCAAAACCCAAAGCAAACAAAACTATTCTGTTTTTGTTAAGTTTTTGCGCTACGACGATGAGGTTCTTCAGCTCTATTGAACTTTATGCATCTCAAAAAACTGCAAAGGAAACTTTTCACATCACATAAGGCGATACTGCTGGCGGAAAACACGAAGACAGGATTGTGATTTTTAATGACAAACCTATTCATGGGATTTTAATGACATTTCTCATTTAATCTGAAACACCACAATTGCAACATTTTGTCTATTCGATGAATATCAATAAAGTTTTGTGCATCTTTGGGGTGGAAATGCTGCTACTATCTTCCTCAGAGGTTTTTGTTTGTTTCAGTGGTTATTGGTGCAGCGCCACCACAGGCCAGAGGGGGGAACAGGTTGCAGATGCTGATAATCTTCCTAAATTCAATAGAATATTATTGAAACCATTTAGTTCCTTAATAAATGAAATTATGATTCCAAAACAACTTTTTCTATTTCCTCTGGTTTTCTTGTCCGATCTTAAAATCGGATGATCTGAAACAATAGTTACAAAAAAGGAAGTCTGTAAAACATCAGTGCAATAATCTGACATTAATTTGGAATTAGAACCAAATAAGCCGACAGACTTCAGAAGTCAGAGGCGGCAGTGACTGATGGACTGCGACTCTGAAGACGCTGAGGTCAGACTAAACAAAGAGCCGGTCCGCTCCGGAGTCTCTGGGGCTGCAGAGGGCAACGCTGCGCCTCTTCTGCCCCTTTGGGTCCCAGCAACAGCTCCTGGCGGTCAGTTGCACTACTTAGATTTCAAAAGATGCTCCACAAAAATAAACACTGGCAACGCACAGAGACCAGATCCCCACAAGGTAAACGCCAGAAAAAAACAAAAAACAAAACGGTGAATTCTGCACTGATCACTTGGTTAAACGAATTTCTTAAATCAACAAACACATTCTATTACAACTTTTACTTTACAGGAGAGAAAAGGGAGCAGGAAGAAGAAAAATACTAAATTTCTTAATACTGATGAAAAAGAACGAGCTGTACCCAAAGTAATTATTATTTCACTTAGTGAACTTGTTTCAGGTAAATAATTTATTGGTATTGATGAGAAAGAACTAGTCATATTTGTAAGTAAACTTAGTTTAGTCTTATTTCAAGTGTACAAAAATATTTTCATGACAGACTAAACCCAAAATATTTGATAAGTTTGTGGTTTTACAAGGTTTTTCTTCTTCCTGTTTCTCCTTCACTAATGTGGAAAATGTTGTAAACGAATGTTTGATACAAATTTATCTAGAAATTAGAACATAAATACTTGGTTAGACTATTTTAGCAGTGAAATCTTGCATAAATCTGCCTTTCAAACAATAATTACAAAATCATTTTTCATGGCCATATACTTTTATTCAAGTTGCAAACATTATATAATTCTTAGTAACTCAGAAGTGTGTAAGATTTTATGTTTTACTTATAAAGTGTTTTGAGATAATTTACAGTTCAGCAAATTTTCAACTCTTCTGATTCTTCCATTCACTGCAAAAACAAAAACATCTTAGCAGGTATAGCTGCTCTGGTTTCTCAGTACACTTGAAATAAAACTAAATTAACTTACAAGTAGCTGTTCAGCAACACATAGGAGCTCATTTTAAGTCAATAATTATTTAATATTGATTTTAAAAAAGTACTTGTTAGTTACATTGGCAGATTATTTCAATTGCAATATGGTTAAAATGTCCTACAAGTGAAATAATCTGCCAATGGAACAAGTATTTTTCCATTAATATTAGGAATTATTGACTTAAAACAAGCTGCTCTGTCTTACAGAAAAGTTACTTGTAAGTTTATACATTTGAACTAAGATATTTGCAGGAGAAACTAGACCAACATTACTCCATGGACATTTTCTTCTAAAGTAGTTTTACCTCTGAATCACTATAATAACTTTTAACACTTATTGGCAATAATCTCTACCTTCCTCTGCGTCTGCCAGACTTTAGCTCTGTTGATCTGCGGTGGGAAAAAAAAATAGTTGCAAAGCAAACAAGAAAAAAATCTCAGGAATATTATTAAACTGGAGTCTTTTATTCATGAGGAGAGGAGGAATGCTGCCAGCAGCCGCTTTCTGGCTCTGAACCAGGTTTCAGTGAGACTGACAGCTCAACAAACTCCAACATGGGAGAATCATCCCACTTAAGTACCACGGCACCAGCTTCATCCAGTAAAGAGCAAACAGCAGACTGTGTGAGAATTCAGGCCGCAGCTTGAATTCCTTCCAGCACTTGAGAGACGACTTAATAACTGCAGAATTAAACTAATTACAAACACAGTGTCGGCGGCAGAACCGATCCGCGCCAAGCTCACGAAACCCCTAAGAGTCTGGATCGCAGCCTATCTTCTGCTTCCAAAAACACACCAATAAAATAACCAAATTAAAGCGAGGTAGATTGAATAATTTATGTACACAAGACTCAGTTTGTTCCGCTGGTCCGCTAAGTCAACATGAAAATCAATGAGGAAAATACAAAAGATTTGGCTTTGTTTTGACAAAAAGACTCAAACTCTGGATGAATCAGGAGAGTTTCTGTTGCTATGACTGCAGCCAGGAAGCGCTTTGGGTTTGTGATCAAGTCCAAAGCTGTAATGAACAGAGGCAGGAGCGAAGCCCGGGTTCTGCAGCTAACCGGGTCTGTCGGGGCCAGGCACTCTGCAAAAACACTAAATCTTACCAAGTATTTTCAGCCACTTTCTAGTGCAAGTACCTTAACAGATGCACTTAAATACGACTAACTTTTCAGCAAGATGTAACCAATATTAATCAATCAATCAATGTTGCTTAAAACAAGCCGTTATCTTATTATTGTAAGTTATTTTTGTCTTATTTCAAGTTAAACATATTTGCTCTGCGAACTAAACTGTTAAATTTTTTTCAAAATGTTTTATAAAGTCTTGCAAATTTTATGGTAAAACATAAAATCCTGGCAGCTGCTGTTGCCACAATTTCACAGTAAAATTACAGAAAAAAACATTTTATTCTTTCATGAATTTTACTGTTAAAAGTGGTGCTGAGTCAATGTTGTGCTGCAATAAGAAAATCTAAAGAAAAATAATATGTTTTTTTCCTACAATGAACATGAAAACAATAAATAAAAGGATTGTAGAAATGTGAACTATACAAAGTCACCAATTTATGGATTTTTCCTGTCACAATTTTACCATTTATTATTGTTAAATATACAAAATTGTTTTTGCAGTGTAGACAACACTCATAATAATATTTACAATCATAACTTCCAGAAAGGAACAGCCTTTTGTACGTTTTTAAGTCTAGCAGAGAGGCCAAAAGGCATTTCATCACCGACACAAATGTGACTCTTCCTCCGACCCAAACAGCTCGTTTACAACCTTTTCAATTCCCGCAAAAACAAACAAACTGCAACTTCTGAAAATGTCTGCAGTTTGAATGCATTTTGCCCAACTTTTACGTGACTGAAGTGAGACATGCGTCATAATTCTGCAGCAGATGAAGCCAGACGCGGTAAATCTGGACGTAAACAATGGCAAGTTTTAACCAAAAGGAAAAGAACATGATGTTTACCTTCTGCTCTTTAAATGACACTTTTCTCCCATCAACCTGTACATGGTTAGAGCCAATTACTTAATTTAAGCAGAGAGATTACAGAAGTCTGAGTAATGAGTGTGTCTCTATTGCAAATAGAAAATGTTATTGTTTAGTATTTGTTTTATTGAGTCATTTTTTTGCTGCTTTTTTCCAAGCCGACTCTGGGTCTAGTCGGCTGATTGCACAGATAGACATGCAGGAATCTGGACTCGGCTGCCAGAAACCACAGAAAGAAAAAAAAACACAGAGAGGAGCCCCGGTCTGCTGCAGGGAGAGAAACTCACTGGTATGTAGAGCTGCAGGATAAGGAGGAGGAGGAGGAGGAGCCCGTCTGTGGTGTCCAGAGACAGTTACTACTAATGACCCATCAGCTGCTATTAGATGCAATGAATGTTTAAAACTAAAAACCATTTGGGCTAAATAAACCAAATAAACCCTTTTTATATTCCTCCTTTAAGGGACAGATGAAAACTTTTACTTTGAAAAGTTTAAAACTTAAAACAGGGAAACACTCTCATGCACTCAGAGTTGGAACTTGTATGTCTGAACTTTTGGCCTGGTTCTGAACTTTAAAAGGTTCATTTTTAATAATTACATAGATTTTAACACGTAACACAATTTTAACACACTAATAATTTTTTTTTTTTTAACGTACAGATTTCTGTTCCGGAATCTTTGTCTCGCGTTTCTGGTACAGCCATAAATGTGACGCACAAGATAAATCCGCAAACAGCAGCGATGGATTACGAAGCCGCTTCTCTCGGCCCATTAGGTTAGTTTCTGCTTCAAACACGAGCTGATGGGATGCTGGATGAGACCATCGTTGTGTTGAAGTCGTGCTAAAAGGAGCTAGCCCATCAGCACAGCTCCGAAAGGCCAAATTAGCATCTCAATGCTAAACATGTAGCAGCTAACGCTACTGTCAGTGTGCACAGTTCTGGAGACACCTCTAGATTGTGTCAAATACAGCAACAAAAAGTAACATTGATGTAAAAATAATTAAAAATAAAAGGAAATTAAAACGTTTGAAGAAATTTGTACTAAGCCCCCTTAACTTTGGTGACACTCAATAAAATCTAGTACCAGGAGAAATAACCGCTGCAGTTTGCAAGAAGCCAAACATGGAGTTGGAGTGATCATTTCCATCAAAATCAGAAGAATGTTTTTAAAATTTTAAGGTAAAAAGGACAAAGTGAAGAACTAAAATAGGCCAATTAAAAACCGCAAAATAACTGCAGATTCCAAGATGGACCGTTTTTTAAAAAGTCTTTTTTGTCAATGTTTTGATTTTTTTAAAATACAGAAAATAAAGTTTTCCAAAATGGCTACCTGCTAAGCTGTGATGCGTTCACTAACCTAAATTTGAGAAATTATTATATAGACTACTCATTCGCTATGTTATCTTTTACCTACATTCCAAAATGTTTTTTTCCTGCATAAAAATTTTTGCAACATAATGTAAAAAATAAATAAAAATCTTCATTTCAAACAAGTGAAGCTGCAAGAAGAAAAAACAAGACAACAAAACTAACTTAAATCAACCATCAAATGTTAAATGTTCAGCATCGCCTGAACATTTAGACAGCAGAAAACCACAAAGGACAAAACTGTTCAAGGAACTTTAGCATAAAAAAACAACAAGGTTTATTAAAAGTGTCTTCAAACGTGAACCTCAGCAATGTGGGTTATTTTTTTAAACAAACAGATTAGGACCCATTTGATGCTGGATCTGAATTCCCGTTATCTCATGAACACAGATCGTATCAAAACTACGCCGCCTGAAGGCGTCTTCATCTCTCACAGGAAGCTGGTAATGAGAGTGTGAGTGCGCACTCAAGCAAAGTTCAGTTAGATAAAATATCATTCGCCAACGTACAGTTGACCCCAAAATGCAGCTTACGCAACCGAAAGTTGGCAGAAGGAACGCTGGCGTAGACGGCAAGAAGAGCGCATTATGAGCCTCTCGGCCTGGAGGTGAACATTATCAGCCTATATATCTGATTTGTGGCTTTGCTGCTTGTAAAAATAACTCTTTATTCAAATCAGCACTTATCCACGAGCAGTCCGTAAATATTATTTTAAACTTTTACAGCCAGCGATGGAGGCGGATGGGGCAGACACTTTCTGAAGCCCAGAATTGAGCCAGAACCGTCATGAATAAAGCCGGGCCTCCAGCGCCTCGGTTTAATACTCTGTAACTGAAGTCTAAAGGTGAAGCTTTTACAAGCTTTAGGTAGAAACACAAACATATTTCAACATGCAGAAACAGTTTTGCCACTCCCCTGCTGCGTCTAAACGCATTATTATCTGCTCCCGAAACACTGCCACCAAATGAAGAAACATTTTATCTTTAAGGGGGATTTTTTCAATGAAAGATTTACATTTTGTTATTTTTTTCTACTGCTTCTAAAAACAAGTTATCCACTTAAAGAACCCATCCAGACAATTTTGGCCAAGAAGTGGTTACATCACAAACCAGCAGCCACAGTCTCTGACCTGTAACCCCAGTCTGTTCCCTAGCAACCCATGCAGAGTTCAACTAGTTGCCTAGTTGAACTCTAGGTAACTAGATGAACAAATGAGCTCCAGCACATTTGTTCATATTGTTTTACTGCAGTACAATGGCTACTGAAAAAGACAAGTGTTTTGTTGTTGACTTACAGTCTGGAAACCATTTGCTGCATTTTTGTTGATTGTGCAGGAGGCTCCATTTCTGCTTTTCAAAGATGTAAGTTTGTTTACATGAATGTAAACGTGGAGTTGGGGGGCGTGGCCAGCAGCAGCTTTTTTTGGATTTAAAGAGACAGGACCTTTCATCCTGAAAGGAGCTCAAAAGCCGACAAATCTAATTATCCAAGAAAGACTTTGTACAAAAAAAGGTTTTGAACACATTTTGTAAAGTCCACAAAGAAGCATAATAGATCACCTTTAATCTATTTCAGCCAAAGAAATAACAATAAATACACCTCTACGTACTTGAAACATTTCATAAAGTGTTTATAGGCCTTCCCAAGTTCGAGAATCCCCTCCGGTGACCAATATCTTCAACAATAATCTGCTAAAACACAACAAGACAACTCTGAAAAATTAGCTTCCAAATGGAGCCATTATTTGGTTAGCTGTGGCAGACTGCGAGGCACCTGGGAAATCTGAGCTGAGGTTAAGGGGCTGCTGCAGTCCAAGATGACTTTCTAGAGCTAATTAGCGCTGTATATTAGCAATCAAAAGAACCCCACTCTGACACACAGCAGGCAGCCAAGAAACATATTTTCCTCCATGTGTGAGACTAGCAGCAGAATGTTGATCCAGGAGATACGGGGTTACGACAGAGTCACGTCTCAGCGTCTGATGAAGGTCCGTTCCTCACAGACACGCCGGTGCCAAGAAGGGAAGACATCAGAAAATGTTTACGCTGGATACAAGCAGCAGCTCCACTCTGACCTTCTCACCATATCAAGAAGTGCTGTATGAAAACTATGGAGTCTCATCTAAACACACATGCGTCTTACTCAGAAACAAACCGTTGTTGGAATATTTCCTGGAACCACTAGGTGGCGCCAGAGTTTCAGGACAAGCCCATAATTTTTCTGCAGCAATTAAGATAAAATAAAGAGAAACCTGGTGGTTCTGCGAAAAAAATGGATCAAAACTGAGGAAGTAGAAGTGGATCAAATGCAGATATTAAAACCACAAAGTGAAATGAGTTCCTAAATACAAACAAAAGCTTTCTTTACATTGATTTATTAATTATTTATATATTTTGAGCACTTTTTATCTTCAGAGTTTTATATATTTTTAAGGAGAAAAAATAAGAAATAAAAGGGAATATTTGATAGCAGCATTGATTCTGATTAATTACTAGATTGTTCATAAAGGGAAAAATATTAAAGGTTCGATTGGACAGCAATAAACTGGATTAATTTATCTAATTTTGAAACATTAGTTACATTAAAATTGAGCAACAGTTTCAGCTTCTGCGAGCAGCTAAGGGCAGTGTGTCCGTTTAACCAGCAGGGGGCGCAACAACATCAGACAACAACGCTGTCAGGGCTTTTTTCTTTAATATCCTTCATGGGAAAATATGTTTATTTACAACCCAGATATGTTTTAATGTACTACTTTTTAACACCACTCCATTTTTTTATTGTTTTAAATCTAATAAAAAATGTTTTCAGGCCATTTCATAAGACATCTAATAGTCTATTGATAAATGTTCTGTTAAATCCAGCTGAAAACATAAGGGGAATAAACCAGTGAAATAATTTATGACTGTAGCACATCTTCCTGGGTTTGAAATTTAAAGGATGTCATCCAGAACTTTTGTCCCTTTTCTTTAAACAGAAATTAGAAAAATATATCCAAGATTTTCACGAATAAAGTACAGAATTAACATTGTGTGACAAATTATATATATACATAAATGAATCTAAAGAACCAGTCGTGTTTGAATATGTCACGTGTCAGACAGGACCAATCTGAACCGCCCACCTGTTTATGGAGCCGTCCACCCGCCGCGCCGGTTGATAAATGGTGCGCACCCTCTGATTCAGAAACAGGCAGGTAACCAGCAGCTCACCTCTTCATCGTCAGTTCGCTTCCGGAGTCCAGATTTAATTTCTGCAGCTTCTCCATTTTCAGGGACGGAGCAGCAAACTGCGGTTCCGCGACATTCAGCCTAAATCAGCGCCGCTTGCGACGAGGAACGGCAAGACTTGAGGATGAATCCAATGCGCATGCGTAATTGAAAACACCTGAAACCGCCTTGAGAGATGAATAAAGCAGCAGTGAATGAAGATAAATTTATATTTATTGGTGATACAAATGTAAAGGCAAAAGCTTATTAATTAATTTAGTAATTAGAAATAAAATTTGATTTGAAAATAAAAAATCTTTCTCAGTTTTTGTCCCGATTATGTAGCAAACTGCTGGCATTCATAAATAACATATTGTTAATTAACGGTTATTAAAGGGACACATAAAACTAAAATGGATTTTCAATCAGAAACCTTTGAGTCCATTTAAGGACAGACTGAGAATCATCCAACTATTGATTTCTAACTCAAGTTATTTTTCAAAATAACGTTTATCGTCACTTATGCTCGACATTAACTAGTCGTTTTGAACACAGACAAGTTATTGATTTTAATTAGATTAGAGATGTTCCATGTTCTTTTATTCTTTCATCTTTTGGTGGAAACTAATCTGATTTAGATAAAAACTCATTTGGGCTCATTTCTAAATTGCTCTTAAATAAACTTGTTTCTGTAACTTTCAGAGTTCATATAGAACTGAGTAATTAGTTTAGTTTTTATTATTGTTCAATTTTACTAACTAGTTTGAGTGTTACTAGCTCAGTGAGTTTGCTGATCAACTTGAAAAAACTATAAAACTAAACTTATTTTCATATTATAGATGTTTATCGTTTTTTATACTTTATCTGGGGAAGAAAGCACACATATTTGTTTTTCTATTGTTTCTGTTTTTGGTGTTGACGTGTTTTTAATCTTTTGTGGACACCGATAAACATTTTCCAAATGATCTTTATGATTTTAACAAAATAATTCAAATAAAAAAATCATAAAAACACCAAAATTTGTTGACACAACAAACATAAACAATAAAAATGATCTGTATCACCAATACTGGCTCTGCATTTACTTGGTATTGGATTCATACCAAAACTTTATGACATGTAAATTATGTAATTTTGATTTGATTTTAGCTGAGAGAATAAACAAGCAGCATCAGTGAAATAAAATGAATTTATCTGCATTGACACAGTTACACTCCATTCAGCAGAACAAAGGTAGTGTGAAACGATCGAGCATCCATACGCAGCGCTGCAGAAGTTCTGCACCGGTGAACATTCTTACTTCTAATGGTAATATTGCATCTCCCTCAATCAACACAAACAGCAAACAAGACAAGGTCATGAAATCCTGTGCAAAAAGATTGTTTTAGAAAATACAGCCTAAAGGAATGATTAGCATCTTCAAATCATCCAACAGTTGATTAAATTAAAAATATCCCCTTAAAAGAGAGCACCAGCCTTTCACTTCATGGCCAAGTAAACAGGAAGAGCTGCAAAAAACAACGCGCCACATGCACCCTGAATACAACCCCACAGCCGCCAAACGCACCAACAACCAAAAACGGAAAACAGAGCATGAAGAAAACTCTTCAGCATGAGCCGCCGCCACCATCAGCACAGCAGAAACAGAAAACTCACCAAGTAACTTCAGTTAACTTAGGACACTTGGGATAAGACTAGAATGACTTACATGTAACTTCTCAGCAAGATATAAGAGCTTGTTTGAATTCTTTAATATTGGTGAAAAAGAACTAGTTCCACTGGTATTTCACTTATAACATGGAAAAATGTCTTGTTATAAGTGAAATAATCTGGCAATTCTTGCTGAAACATTTCTTGTAAGTTATTTTTGTCCTATTTTAAGTATATCAAGATATTTGCACTTGAATCTAGACAAAAATATTTGTTGAGATTTTGTGTTTTTCCAGTGAGCTGCACTCATTTCTTCTCGCAGTATGTCTTGTACTTGTTGCAGGCCTTCTGCAGATCTGTAATGAAGCCTGGGACTCCACTCTAGAAGAAGTAAAGAAACAAAAACACACACATTAGTCCAGTAGATGAGCCAAAAAGACCCATATAGAAGGGGAACCAATGACTACAAAAACCCAGGAGAACCATAAAGCCAGGGGAGAAATGAAGAGTCCCAGAGTGTCTGCAGGAAACACCGAATGTCTGCACATGCAGACAGCTGCAGAGATGTGGGAAGTGCTTTACTTTCATTTATAAAATCCCAGAAAAATGCTTTAATTAAAGTAACTGAAGAGAAAAACAAAACGAAACACGCCTGGTGAGTCGTCTCCCAAAACAACCTGTCTCATTTTGCAGGTTTTTAAAGTAGCATAATTTCTGCACTTTGTTTAGACCATTTTGAACATGACTGCCCTCACCTTCGCTGCCCAGTTCACCAGCCAGGCCGGGATCATACCGCCGGGATTATCAAAGTAGTTCATGAACACTGAAACACAGCACAGGATTAGTCCTCACATGAGGGTTTCAACTGCTCACAACAAGCTGCTCACATTAAGAAAAGAAATTTAACTCTCCAACAGTCAGAAGGTGGTTTCCGGTGACACTAGTGGAGGTATTGATCTCTCTCTTGGAGCCAAGATGTTGCGCTTTACAGCTGATATCAGGTTATTACGGTAATTTCTCCTCTGCCGTAGCAGGAAGTGAAATTAATCTGAGGGGTATTCTCTTAATAGACGGTAAATTATAAAAATAACTTCCTAGATATTGAAAGTTCCAGTTGTTATGGATAAATGGGCAAATATATATTTACTCACTGGACATTAAAAGAATTGTGTACAATTAAAAAAAGGAAAAATATCCAGGTGGAGACGTTAAATGTAGGAGATAAGGGATTAAATATTAGTGGCCCTAGTAACAAGCCTTGTGGAACACCAGAAATAGTTTTTGTTTTTGATTTTCTTTCTTGTGGAACAGATTTGATTAAATTTAAGTGGCCAGAGAAAGCACCCTGGGGGAACTCCAAAAGTAATTATTTATTTATATTTTCTTTTGTTACGTGTCCCGTTTTTTGCTCTATAATTATTCAGGTCATTAATCCAGAATCATGTTTTCATTGGCTTTGTTGTACATCAATCAGCAGTCGGTCACCTTTGGTGCCGCCGGCTCCGTCGCTCTCCATGGCGACACTCTGCTTGTAGTCGCTCACCCTCAGAGCGCTGCTCTTCTCTGGACACGCCGCCTCCGCCGAGCTTCTGGCCAGGATCACAAAGATCTTTCTGCCGTTTATGTCCAGGTCTCTCCGCTCCCTCACATAAACGTACTGAGGTTGGAGCAGTCAGGGAACATGGACGTCAAGATCGCATGAAATTATCATTACTATAAAGTAACGAATAAAAATGGAAAGTAGGTCGTCTGTTTGCTTTTGAGAACTAAAGGATACATCCCTGTTTTTCAGAGGAAACGGATATTTCACTTCCCAGTAAATCACCGTTTGTCCATTGAAATCCTTCTCATAGAGCTCTGAGGAAACAAAAATCACAAAAATCCCATAAAGCAGCACTTAGACCTGCAATTTCCCAGCAGCAGATTAATTTCTCTTTTTCTCAGGAACATTTTGCTTCCATTTATTTGAATATTTTTATTGAATTTTCAGCAAAATAAATCCCCAACCAATACATTCAAATCCACACATCCATTGCATAGATACAGAAACAAAGCAAAAGAAAAGAAATACCTTAAGTCAACTTTATGCCGAATTGACTGGGAGTCTCTAAATATGGCACAAGAATGGTTTCCACATTTTGTAAAATGCTAAGAACTGCTTCTTAGTATTAATCACTTAATACTAAGAAGCAGTTTTCGTTGAGTAATTTGCAATTTTTCCGTTATTTTTTGCAATTTGTGGTTTAAAAAAAGCAACATCCTCAAATATTTGTCGAACGTTCCGAACATTCGGCCTTTCTCTTGAGTTTCACTTCCCAAAATGACCCAAATATTCAGATCCAGCTGAATCTCCCTTTTAGTCATGGAGGCTCAAATAAACACAGCTGCTTATTTTACAGACATATCTTTGACCTTCTAATGGCATTTACTGCAACACACAAATCAAGACACGCGTATTTAAAACAAAACTACAACAAGGAATGCATAGACTTTAAAAGCGTTTTCTAAAAGCTGTTAAACGAGAAAGTAGAAAACAAAACTAATCTAATTATTTCTAATATTTCAAACGATAAGCAGCAGTTAGTTGTGCAGAAACTGGAAGGAATGGAGGGTTTTGGATGCAATCTGAGACATTCACTGTGTCCTCTGTGGCTGAAACCATTAATAGGATTAATGATGATGAATTATAATAAATCGATTATTCAAACAATTGTAAACTAATTTAGTAGCCAATTAATTGTTAAATTGAATATTTAGACTCAAAAAAGAACAACAGTTACTACATTGTTTATTTGCAACTTCTGATGCATTTCTAATTAGAGATGCACAGATCCTATTTTAATATCTGTATCAGTCCATTTTTGACCAAGCTTGTAAAGATTGGTGCATTTAATGAGCTGTAGTGGTGCAGAGTTATCAAATAAATCTGTAATTCAGTTAGTTTATGTCTGTGCTTTAACACATGTTAAGGAAACATGTTTTCTTTCAATATGTGTTTAAAGAAAACACTTTATATTCAGTTCAGAACTCTTTTTCTGTATTGGATTGGCATCAGCTGATATTAAACCTCAGGTATCGGAAGTAAAAAAGTGGATTGGTGTTTTCCTAAAAGGCTTTTATGAAAAATTTACGGAATACAGCTTTTTTTTTTTAGCTGATTAATCACCAGAATAATCGATAACTAAAATAACTGACCCAGTTTCGGTATCTGATGTGTTTCTACCCATTTTAACCAGTTTCCCTCATCACTGGTCTGCATCTCCACCAAACTACATCCACACTGAACCATTCCTTCCTTTCTGGATGGAACCGGCAGCAAACACGTTACCTGCTTGGTGCTGCGATGTGCATGAAACCCAAAGGAGAAATCAGAGTTTTTCCAAAGATACTCTAAAATAACAAAGGCGTTTCTGAGAGACAACAGGTGTGAACGTGTCTTTTTACCTTTCACATAACTGTCCCATTGTTTCCGATACATCAGGTCCATGTAGACGTCTGCGCAGAGTTCCGGCCTGCAGCTGTTCAGCCCTCCATAGACTTTGTACTCATAAAGTCCAGTTTCCTGCAATCAGCAAAAGGAAGGTTTGTCTTCACTCTTTTTTCTCCCACAGCGGCAGAGATGTTGGATTTACTTCAACAGGTTTTAGTAAACATTCCTATAGCATAAGCAATACTGCCCCATTAATAGAATTGGGCCTCTGTCTCTTTAAAAACTCCTGCTCTTTCTGAAACTCTGCCTTCAGGAAGTTATTGTATCTGTTAACCACAGTGTTGCACTGAGAAGCAGCTCATGTAATGAGCTCAGCAGATCCCTGATGTTTGCTAGTTGCTGCAGGCTAGTCTGAAGGAGCTGAGAGGCCTGTTTGAAGTTCACACAGGTGTTTGGGACAGCTGAATGGTTGCCTTGGGAGATTAAAGCAACACTCCAAACATGTTTTTTATGAGGGGATGACATTATACCATAGTATAAAGCTTTAAAAAGGGTTATTTTACACCCTTTTAAAATGATTTCATTTTTCCATGCTTAGTTTCCGTTCCCTATGACGTGCTTTTCCATTTTACAAGCAACATTTCCAGTCTCCTGAAGGCTGCAGAGAACCTGCTGAGGTGGTTTCTGAGCAAACCGTCGCTCAGTTCCGGATTTTTCCGCCTCTGGCCGCCAGGACGTCCCAGATGAAATGTTATTAATAAGACAAAATAAAACGAATAATTAAAATCTGTTTACGTTTCAAGAGGCCGGGGCTGAGCGGCGTTCATACGCATTAATCGCACACCTGCTGCAGGTTCTGCAGAGGTTCTGCTGAGGTTCTGCTCAGTCGGACCGACTCGGTTCTGCCTACCCGGTCGTACAGCCGGTGGATCTGGACCCCCATCGTCTCGGTGAAGAGTTCCCATCCGTCCAGCTGCGGCTTGTCCAGCTCCTGCCAGGCTGTCTGGAAATCCTCATCCCCGAACTGCAGCGACATGACGGCGGCCGCCAGCGGACCGAGCTGCCTGGCCGGACACGAACCGCGACTTCCGCTCAGAAATACGGAAATAAAAGAAAACGGTAAAAGTTTGGATGGTAAAAAGTGCTGGTCAAATGATCAATCATTTCATATTTAAAAATGACGTCATCAGACGAATCAAAATACAGTGGAAGGTTTGGAGTTTTAAGAACAAAATGACAATAATTCATATAAATAAATACAAAAATAAATAACATCAGTTCCTTTCAATATAAAACTCATAAAACTAACAAAAGCTGGAGGTGTGTTTCTGAATCTGGTGAATTAATGGTTAAAACATTTTTGTTTTTTGTTCAGTGGGGAGAAAATCAAGAAATTTTACTCAAGTAAGAGTTGAAATACATTACAATAAAATTATTCAAGCGAAAATGAAACGTACAGTATAGTAGAGATACTCCTACATGTAGATTTTTTCAACGAATTTTTTTAACTGAAATTCAGTAAATGTAACTTCTTACTGCCGAACTCTGGACACTATGATTTATTTTGTTTTTTATTTATTCAGCATTTTACACAAGGTGAATATCAACAAATTAAACACAACAATGTAGTGATTAAGCAGAATAATATTTTTCTAAAGTAAAATGAAGTTAAAATTAGAAAATTAGTAAATAAGAATAATTTATATCCATGTTTTGAAAAGTCTGCTTACATGCTCTATAAAAGACAAATAAATAAATAATATTAACAATAATAATCTTTGCGATAGAATCTGTGTCCCGCATCCTAGTATTAGGGAAAGTTGAGTGGAAGGAAGAAATGTTGTAAAACCAAACAGTTCTGAACAGTGTGTCCAGAAATCTAACTAAACTTAACTTAATTTACTTGGACAAACTTAATTTGATTTGTCGTAAAAATGTATCAACTTTTTTTAAAGTCGGTTTTTCTAAACAACTTAAAGGTGCAGTCATTTTAAACTTCTGTACTTTATTAATGTGATAAAAAAAAATAGCTAACCTAAAACATCAGATTTAAATTCAAAATGTTCGACTTTCAAATCGAACTGATATAACAAAATCAGATCCATTTTTCATTTGCATTTTGGCTCTTAGATATGTCTGTAATTTATCTTATTTTGAAAAGCTCAACCGGAAGTATCCATTTTTCCCTGATCACCGTGAACCTGACGCAGTCGTTGATACTTGACCCGGTCCGCCCGCGGTGAGGATGGCAGTCCGGCTTCGTTACTCTGGACCAGAGGAGAGTCGGACTGCAGCCGGAACCGAACCGAACCGAAACAGACAGAATACCTTAGGAACCACTTTGCTTCAGAAACAAGCGACTTTTACTGCATCGGCTCGGAAACCTGGTGCTGGAAAAACTCATGAGGTAACAAATACTTTCATTTTTTCTAATTTCAACTAATTTAATTAATCAGCAGATTTAATTCCACGTTTCTGGATTTAACCTGAATATAATCTGGCTTGATGGATTTATTTAGATATTTCTGAATATTATCTATTTATTTGGAAACCTTAAGTTGCTTTTATTGTGAATTGTCGCTGTGTAAATAAAGAAAGCTGAATTTGTAAGTGAATCTATGGGATAATAAAGGTTTAACCGATTTCAGGATCCTTGTTGCTACATTATTGCAGCCCGATTTAATCTTCAGAAACTTTCCTTTTTGATTCCTTTAATTTTAGCTTGAATTGCAACAAATCACACTGAATAATTAACTTTACAAATATTAAATGTAAACGTTTGGTTTTCACTTTTGCAGCAAACTAAACCAGCAGCAGCAGTTTCATTATATAAAAGCACAATTTTCCTCTTTGTTCCTCAAATAAGTGAAATAACATACCAGTCTGGAGAGTTTTAGAGGATTTTATTTTATTTTTTTACTGAAGTTTTTAATGTTTCTATATGCATAAATTGGTATAATCTCTTTAAGATCTGAAAAATAAACATGGTCCATTCTGCACAACATTCCCAACAGTCATTAAAAATAGTTTTTAATATCTCATCTTTTCAATGAATGCAACTTGTTGCAGTTTTGATATTTCTAGAAATTGAGAACACCAAGAACATTCATTTATTGTTTACAACATTGTAGCAAACAAGAAATAAACCTGTGCAACATTTTACAAGTGTAAAAATCTTAAGTTTTCAGTTATTTGATCGAAGAACTTCATCCCCTCATGACGCAGGAAGAAAGTTGATTTTGTTTCTGCTGAACTATTTGTTGATTTTGGCTGAAAGACCAAATAGCGAAACACTTTTAAGTTTCTTCCACCTCCAGAGTTTTATTTTGAAAACGTTCTTGTGTTTGTGATGATCGGTTAGAAATGAGTTGTGCTGATATCCATCAAAAATGTCAAATTTTAACTGTTCTGTTTACAGCATTTTCAATCAGGTCATACATCGGTTTTTTGAGGAAGTGATATTGGTGTGTGATTTCAGACCTGAGCCTTCAGAGACAAATAAAGACAGTTTCAAATTCAGCCTTTTATCACCTGAAGAATATTTCTAGGACTACAGAAATAATGTCCTGGCAAGATAAAGTGGATCACGTGTTTATCTTCAGTTGCATTGATTGCTGCAGCAGCTGATCCAGAACGCTGCTGCTGGAGTTCTGACTAAAACCAGAACTTTAAAATACTGGTAGTTTATGAGTCACCGAACAGCTTAGCTGTTAAAGATCTGCTGTTGTTGTATCCACCTTTCTGATCTCTCAGGTCTTGTGCTCTGGATCTCCAGAACCAGAACCAAACAAGGAGAAGCAGAATTCAGCTTCTACGCACCACAAATCTGGAACAAACTTCTGGAAAACTGCAAAACAGCCGAAACACTGACAACTGGCCTTTCATTAACAACTGGCATTATCAGTTATTGATCAATTATCAATTATTGATTTATCGAATGAACTGAAAACTGTTGATGAAACAGGAAAGGTCGTGTCACCAGTTTGGCAATGCTTATATTGTTTGTCAGTCTAAGAGGACATATGTTGGGGATTTGATCAGAAAATAATCACAGACTGTTGACACTTGACTTTAACTAGGACAAAATGTGTTGTGAATCTCTCTGGACACTCTCTGGTTCTGGGTTGTTTTACTTTAAGAGACATGAACAAATTAAGTCATTACTGATTTTCTGTTCCCTCTGTGTCCCTCCCTCTTCACGGGATTCTTGATACTAACAAACAGAAATCTGTCGCTTCGTTTAGACAAAAATCAAACATTTTATCCACATGCTGGAATGTTAAACGTGGAGGAACTTCAACTTTAACCCAAAGACTGACGCTGAGGTCCAGTATCAGCACTGACAAAACAAACCTCCAGGAAATCTTCCTACATGTAGTGACTGTTCTGGGATAAGAAAGATGGACTCCAGCAGCATCAGGCCGTGATGAAGCAACTTGTTTGTCCCTCAGCGTCTGAATCCCGGCTTCGCGTTGGGAAAACACGCAGGCGGGAGAAAGGAGGGGACGGTTGTGAAACTGCCAGTGATTTCAGAGCTTCTTGCGTTTCAGCGAGAGCTCCGTATCCCGCGCTCTCCAGGGAATGTCTCAGCTCATGTCGGGCTGAGCGGATCTGCGTCATTCTCCCCTGACCGGGCCGAGAGGCGGCCCGGATTGTGCAAAGAGGTTACATTGGTTTATTGAAGCAGCGTGTGGCGGTCGGACTGAGCTGGCGAATTGTGAAATGCGATGTGGAAATCAAATCAGAAACATCTGCTTTGGACTCGTTTCTTCTGCGTTGAGCAACTAAAGTTGACCTTTTGACACGTGCTAAAACAATTTATCCAATTAACCATGATTACAGAAATAATCATCGTCTAAGTTAATAATTGTTACCTGCGCACACAGACCAAATAATTTCAATTCAAGCACTTTTGCTATCTATTTAATATTCAAAAATATAAACATATTAATACACAGTATTTGTTTTAGCTGCAGATGCATCTTTTGGTGATGATCAAGAATACACAAAATAAATGCTGCTATTGCAGGCAATAGCATTTTTATTTTCTTATTTTGAAAAGTAATTGAATTATGTTTCTTATTTACATCTTTTAATATATTTCTAATGTGTAAAAACTAAAATAAGCTAAATGGAAATCCTGCAGAACATGCCAATTTTTTAGCCAATTAATCATAAGAAAAGCTGATAGAATCATCAATCGCTGCAATTATCATTCGTATGCATGATATCACCTGCATGTGGGTGCTGTGCTAGAGGGGGCGCCAAAACAAAGGCATAAAAATCACGTTTATCTGTTTGTGTATTTGAAAATGATTCACATCAGACCTGTTTAGTTCACTTTAATTGAACTGCAGTTCATTTGTTTTGAAAGTCCAGCTGTTCTGGTGATGTGGGAGTAACACTCAAACTCTGATGCAGACCAAAATAGAAAACTCTGGTCCGCCTACAAACCTCGGTCTGAGTTTGGTTGAAGTGAACTCTGGTTTGGTTCGAATGCATATGTGAAGGTCAAGCAGACCGGAGACTGCTCCTGATATTATTTTGCATTGATCATAACTCTGCTGGTTTGCTTACTGGTTGGTTTGTCTCTCCTCAGACTGGGAGCCCCAGAGCGCCGCAGTGAGGAGCCAACTGTAGTCGGCGATGCCAGACGAACTCAATAAGGACGCAATGAAGACGCCAGCGACTTCTGAGAAGCCCAAAGCCACCGAGCAACCACCAGTCGCCATGACGGCATTGAACATCCCTCTGGTTAACGAGGTCCAGCTGACGGCAGCCACCGGCGGCGCAGAGCTCTCCTGCTACCGCTGCACCGTCCCGTTCGGTGTGGTGGTCCTCATCGCCGGCATCGTGGTCACTGCCGTGGCGTACAGCTTCAACTCCCACGGATCCACCATCTCCTACTTCGGGTTGGTTCTGCTGTCGGCCGGGCTGGTGCTGCTGGCGTCCAGCGCCGTCTGCTGGAAGGTGCGGCTGGAGCGGAAGAAGGAGAGGCGGCGGGAGAGTCAGACCGCCCTGGTCGTCACCCGGAGGAGCATTTTCACATGAACCCGGCAAACTCTCTGGGACGTAATCAGGCGTCATCGTAGCGTTTCCGACCTGCAAAAGCTCCGACGCTGCGGGCTTTGAAGACACTGGCAGGGGTTTATCTGTCAAACGGACAACGAGCATCTGGAGTGCTGGGAACGCAGTTAGGAGGAACAAATCCCAATTAAACTGAATTACCACTGTGCACAGCGGTGGAGAGGAAGTCCTGCATTAATCCGCTGCAGCATGTGGCGGCTGATTGCAACAGGAAGGATTGTGGGAAAAGAAAAAATCAGCCCAGGATGGAGGACAGAAACAGGGAAATCCAGAATCACAGTCATATACATGATATTCTGGAGAAAACTATTTAACCTTTAATGTCTTTTTCCTCAAGAACTTTAATCCTCCATGTCGTTTTTGATAATAAACTTTATGTAGCAAAGTTTGAACTTATCTTCATGGTCTACTATGTAAACTCTTGAAGTTATTGCATGTATAACGAGATGAGTTTCAATAAAGCCACTGATTCTCCAACTTGGTGCAGATTTCAGAAACGAGAGAAATAATAATGTTATGGAATATTTCTTTGCTTTCTGGTTGTTTTCTGATGGAAATCAGTAATAAAATTTACCTAAAAAGGTAAAATGATACAGTTCAAACATAAATGTCACCATTTGATGAGATGTACTTTGATAGGTTATAAAAAATTATATACAAGACAATAATAATATATATATATATATCACTACAAATTGCTTTCTAAGTGAAATAATCTGCCAATTGTACAAATACTTTTTCGTCAATATCAGTAAATTGTTCACTTAAAAAAGCTCCAAAATCTTTCTGAAAAGTTACTTGTAAGTCAGTTTTGTTTGATATTTACTCTAGAAACCGGAATAACAATTCTTGGTAAGATTTTGTGTTTTTGCAGTTTTGCTTTGTATTTTGCATAACACTCTTAGCTGATTCATTGTTTTCCCTTTGCAGAAGTTTTTTACTTTATTTTGTCTCCAACACTGAAAGGAAGCTAAACTCTGCAGTTTGACCCTATTGGTTTTAAAATAGCCCGGACAGGGAAGCATATTTATAGGCAGCATTTGCGTTGCTATGCATCCGAGTGACACCAGACACTACAACTAAAAGGTTTCCTTGCGTCAGAGGAGACCCTACAACACGCCGTGTCACTTGTGGGAGCTCACCACCCCTCCGGCGCGCGGATCACTAACACATTTATGGGACACGCGATGCTTGGAGGGCGTCTGCTGCAGCCCGAAGCTGGAAAAGTGGAGAGACTTGATATGAGGTTTGACAGCTGCTCGCCGTCAGCGTCTTCAGCCTCATTACGCGGGCTCCTGCAGGGTCTGCGTGCGTCACTTTTTGTGCCTCGCATGGTTGTCGTTCCAGCCGCGCTGCCGGCTGCAGGAGTTCATCAATAAACAGGAGGGAATCTGCAGGAGGAGGATGTTCACTTAGTAATGAAGCGGAGCAAAGGGTTTTCACTTTGGGTCACATTAGGAGCACAAATGTTCAATAATACCTTCGGTTGTGCCAGAATGCATGGATAAACCAGATAAAGCACATGTTTCAAACTCGAGGTCCGTGGGCCAAATGCGGCCCGTCATTGCTGTTTATGTGGCCCTCTAGATTCTAGACTAAACAATGTGTGTTTAAATATTATGCAGCTTTTATCTGTTTACTGCCAAATCGTGTCAATCAGTCCCGCCAGTTTCTTCACAAGTATTGTGGAAATTTATGTAAAATGAACAAATCCCCAAAATTTTTTAGCTAATGATTGGGAGTTTATTATAGATTTTTCTCCAAAACTGTGAAAAAATTTCTTACTTGTACTAAACAGCTTCCTCAGCTTGAATTGATGTCAGATTATAGTCCATAAACTTTAGAGCAAGTCATACAAAGTTGCATTTACCATTATAAATAAGCACAAATATCAGTAATATTTCCAAATTAGTAACGCAAACACCTTGATGCAGCCTGAAGAGGTGAAAAAATGAAAACAATTTAACACGTTACGGTAATCTAATGACCAAAATAGTTCGTTTTTTTTTTTTTTAAAGTGTAATAGAGAAAATGATGAAGAGATTTCTAGTAGTTTGAGATTGTTTATCATATAATACCTAATTTTATCACATGTTCATGAATTTTACAGATAAGAAGAAGTGGCAGGGCTTCTCGTGATTTTGCAAATCTGCAATTGAAACACTTTTTGGCACGTCTTCTTTTAGTCATCAGGTTCTTGATCAATTTTCCATTCCACTTTTACAAAACCAATTTTGAAAGTCCAAAGAAAAAGTTTTTCTTTTTTTCAAAATTGCTGTGTTTCTATGAAGCAAAATTATTTTTGTCAAATTGTGTGATTATATGGTCAGTGGAAATATAGTTACTGACAAAGTTTTGCACACATTTGTAATAAAAACTGCAACTAGATGTTCTGCAGACGATTATGCTAATAAACTTTTCACCAATTCAAGAATGTTTTTGGATATAAATTAACATTTACTTTCAGTCTGCCTCCATTTTTCAACCAGTAATTCTATTGTTGAAATTTGACAGAATTATGATTATAACAAAGCCAGCAGAACGCAGAAAAACTGTAAAACACACATTCAAGTCTTCAGCTTTTAACCTTTTTTCTATAAAATCAGCATCACAAAAAAATAAAAATAAAAAAATAAACGCTGACTGCACAAAGACAGATGCACACCCAGCGGAAAATATGAGTCTACAAGGACTGAAACTGACAAGTTTCTCCAAACATATAAATAAAACATAAATATCACACTTCAGGGTTGCATAGAACCTTTATCTTCAGTGCAGAAACGGCAAACAGCTGCATGAAACTCCAGCCTGCAGCACAGCCGACTGCACATTGCTGAAATTCTCCACAATTAAACATAATGCGCTGAGCTCCTGCAGCCTTCTTTCCAGTGAAACAGCTGTGCAGTCTGGAGATAAAGCGGGTCAAACGGACCTGATCCGACGGCTCCCCAACCAGCTGGCAGGACTGGCGTAATCCAGACAACGGTCTGGTTGATAAAGGTTCTGACTGAACTGATCCACAAACGCTCGCCGAAATCTAGACGATAAACAACGGAGACATTCAGGATCATTTTAGGTTTGACTTCCTGCAACCAGCAGAAAATTACTTCACTTTGAACTTTCAACTATTTGGCATTTGTCCAATTTCTGGTGGAAATATTTTCATCCTCTTGAATTAAGACCAAAACTAACTTAAAATGAACTTTTCAGCAAGATATAGAAGCTATGTCTGTTATTCCTCAGTAATGATTGAAAGTTGTTTCATTTATAACGAGACATTTTTCCAGGTTACAAGTGAAAAAACCTACCAATGAAAATAGTACTTCTTCCTCAATTGTATGTAAATTAACTAATTAACTAAATTGTAAATGTACTAAAACGAGCTCCTATATCGAGCTGAAAAGTTGCTTCTGTGTTAGTTTTCTCTTATTTGATATTTACACTAGAAACTAAAGCAGAAATTCTTGGTAAGGTTTTGTGTTTTTGCAGTGCAGCTGCTGTTGATGTTTTCCATGTTTGGGGTGATAACATTCAACCCCAAGACACCGGAAAAGTCGATTCACATAAGATTCCCTTTTAAAATGTTCCAAGATTGATTTAAAAACACACAAAACAAATGTCTTGTCAGTCTCCATTTTGCAGCTATGCAGTTAATAAAAACATTCTTAGTGTTTGAAATGATCTAATTGTTTATTAAATCGGATCTTTGATTTCATTGGTTCGTTTGGTGATGTGGACCAAAAAGTGAACTCTGATAGAGTTCAAATCCAGAGACGACCTCAAAAGCAGGAATTTTACAACAGCGCAGGGCATTCTGGGTAAATTCAACCAAAACAAACATGCTATTGCAGTGCTAGCTAGCTGGCTAGCAGTGATCTTTTACCAAGCACAAAAGAGAAAGCCTACAATCATTCAAATCTTATGTCTCTGTCTTCGTTTATTTTTGCTCTCAGTGTCTTCTCCAGAAGTTTTTGTGTCGCTTCCTTCAGCAGTTTTGGTGCAGCGCCCCCACAGGTGAGGAGGGGAACAGGTTTTTTAAAGAAGTTTGGTTTGTTTGATTCAGTGCAGCGTGAAAGTGAATCACAGCAGCAACAAATGTTGCAATTTTGATCCCCAGTACAACCAAAGCTACAGGTGTAAACCCTGAAAAGACATTTTTGTTATCATTTTAAAACTTTTTTCTATAAAAATATTTTCCAGATGAATGCATGCCTTCAGTTTTAGTGTTGAAGTGCGTTCGTTAGGCTCTTAATTATGAGCCATCTCACAGCATCTGCTGCATTTCCCTCATCTGAACTCTGATTTGACACGACGCCGCCCAGCGAGAGGAAGTCCAGAATCAGAGGAGGCCATAAAATTGAGCCAAACTGAGTCTTTAAACTCTCCTCATGTCACGCAGCAGCTCAACTCCTTCCTGCAGAGAGGGGTGTGTCCGCCCCGCCAGCCTTTGGTTTGTTTGGATTGAAGCAGAGATTTTATGAACTGAAGAGTCTGAGGCGGGGAGAGAAAACTTCTGCTGCAAACTGAGTAACGAGATTTTGCCAAGATGGAGGACAGTCAAAAGCTTGAGTGGATCTTTGTTCTAGTTTTTCTGAAACATTATGTGCACTCTGAGAAGCAGAGCAGGACTCACACACTTTCTGATCCTGTCATGTGCTGCCAGAGGTTCCTGGAGTGGCTGCTGTGTTGGTTGTTCAAAGTCCCAGAGGTTCTGGTAAAACCCTCGTTTCACCACATCATAAAGACAAAGCGCTTCCAGACTGTTTCCTCCCTTTTTAATGATGAGTCCCACTTCAACAAGACAACTGTCACAAATTTAAATCCTCTTTGTTTCACTCGACAAAGGCTTCAACCAAACCGAACAAAACTTCTCAGAGATTTGCAGCAGACAACTTTGAAAATCATTAAATAGATTATAAAAACATGAGAGAAAGGAAATCTTGTAAAGTGAATACAAGACTGCAAAAACACAAGAGACACACAGTCTAGACTTCAAGGCAAATATCTAGTTCCTCTGAAAGATTATTTCTCTTCTAACATGGGACGATGTAAGTGGAAATAAAAACTAGTTGATCTAGTTACTTTTTAACTAGACTTTATCTATATTCAATAAGTATTCACTCAAAACAAGATCATTTACTTCTGTCCAAGAAATTACTCCAGTAAGAGTTAAAAAAGTATTTGGTGCAAAGTAACTCAAACGATCAATCATTTAATATTTAAAAGTTGTAAAATGTAAAGTTAAGTGGAAATTTTGGTATTTCAAGGACCAAAATGACAAAAATTTATATCATTAACAAAAGAAAATAAAGTTATGAAAAATGATTTTTCCAAATCAGTTATTTAAATGAGACACTTTAAGAAAAGTTATATTATGTCATAATATAACATAAAATGTTTTAGTTAAGAGTCATGTCAACAGTTTTCATATCTCTGTCTGGTGAATTTTTGGTGAAAACATGTTTGTTTTTCATTCAGTTAGGAGCAATAAAAGTAAAAGTATAAAGTAAAACGTACAGCATTGTAGAAATGTTCCTAAAAAGTACATTTAAAATAAAATAAATAAAAAAGACACTCAAATAATTGTAACTGAGTAAATGTAACTCTGTGACTGTTTATAGTGATTTCCACCACAACCTATAAAAACACATATTTGTTCATCTAACCAGCAACAGAAAACATGTGAAACTCAGAGAAATTACCGACATGTGCAACCTGTTAAAACTGCTTTGATGCATGTTTATGAAGGTTTGGGTGCGTTTGAATCTTTCCTTTTCCTTCTGGACTGTTCTCCCTGGAAGCAGAACCTTGCTGAATCACATTCGGCCTTTCTGGTGGGCAGATGGGCGCTCCGCTTCCCGGCTGAATGCTCAACAACATCTGAATCAGCTTTGTGAAGTTTGAGCTTGTGGTGAGCTGCTCCTCTCCAGAACAAAAGGAAAGCTGACGCCCAGATTTCAGCCTCACGAAAGTTTATCACATCCGTATGTTTCTGGAGTAAATATTGGAAAACGTTCTTCAGCTTTTCTGTCTTCATGTGTTCGGTTCGTCTTCTTCGCTCAGGTTCTCCCGGGAGCAACGATCCAGCTCCTTCTGGCACAATAAACATAAATCAATTATTCACATGACAAATTAAAACAAGCTCAATAATTTTTTGTTTTTTGTGCTTTGTTTTCAACAAGCCCTTTGTTTACAGACTTTATTATTCATTTTATTTTTTGTTGCTGTTGTTTAGTTTAGTTTATATTGGATATTTAAAATGTCTTCTTGTTCCAGTGCTAAATGTTCATGAAAATGCAAAGTTTAATAATATTTTAGAATGCATTCTTTCATCATTATGTCATTATGTTACTTGAAAATGATCTTAAAACAACAACAATATTATCATTTATCGCAGCAGCTACTGGGACAAAACTTGTCATTTTGACATTTTTAAAGTTTTTCTTGGTTTGATGGTAAATAGGATAAAACCTCTGAGATGAAACATTGTGAAAATAAATCTAGTATCAGATATTAGAAGAACCAGATGTAATATCCATGTTAGTGAAGCTTCAGAAAACTTCTTCTTTGGTGTTGGCATGGTTTATTTTTTTATGGATGAAGGAATTTCTAGACAGTTTTTAAAAACTATCACCAATGCCTCTGAATTTACTAAAGCTCCAAAATGTCACAGTTATGATAAAGTTTATATATAAGGAGCTATATAATGACACTGGAGGGAATCCTGCTGTTAAAAATGTACTTTCTGTTGCTTCTGTGATTTATTTAATATGTTCCTGGATTAGTAAATAACCAGCATTATGTGAATGAGCCTTGGAGGAAATAAACAGGTGTGTCTGATTCACCCAGAGGTCATTTAACTGAGTGATGTCATGGGAGGGAACGTCTCCTTTTCCTTTTCATCCCAGCAACTTGTGAAGTTTCCACAGTCCTTCCCGTCCCTGAACCATTACTCACTGTCACACAGAAAGCCCAAACGTAAAGGAAACCTTTCCGAACAGCTTTTAGACGAAGAATCAGTTCAGATCCGAATGATAAACCACTTTGGTTTTCATCTCCGGTTCCAGTTTGATGCATTCACACCAGCAATGTTTAGTTCGCTTTAACTAAACTCTTTCTTGAAAAAGGCGTGAAGTAACTCTGATGTGGACCCAAAAAGTCAAACTCTGGTTCACCAAGCAAAGCAGAGCAGGAACTGCTCCAAAAGCAGGAAGTGGACCACAGCGCAGGGCATTCTGGGTAAATACAACCAAAAACAAACATGCTAGTTTAGCGCTAGCAGGAGACCACAGACAAAAGAGAAAATGGTCACAAAACAAGAGTATTTTAGTCTATCGCCATAACTTCTGGGACATTTTATTGTCCAGCAGAATTTGTTGTGGCGACAGGCCAGTTTCCAGTATCATCACCAACATCCTGCACCAGTAACTCTGTGCAGGATTGTGATTATTCAGTACAAAGATCACGGTAATGTCACTTCTCTCCACAAACTGCTGTGGAGGAAACTGTCCCAAACTTTCTCCACATCCACAGAACAAAACATGAGCCTCATTACATCATCAGAGGGTAACAATCTGCACCAAAGCCACTCCTAGACATGAATTCCCCCGTTTCTTCAGTCAGTAAGTGGATGAAACCACACCACCCTACGTCACTGTGGGCTGGAAAAGTAATAAAAAGTGAGAAACATCCATCTGGAAATCACAACAGAGCCAGAAGATCATAAATGTTTGATTGATGGAGTATCTGTGGTGAGAAACTAATTTGCTTTCTTCTGTTTGTGCAGCAGTCCACCCTGACTAACGCCACTATCTCCACCCTCATTCTCCTCCTCTTCTTCCTCAGTGAAGACAAACAATCAGTGTGAATACCAGCAGGGGAGACGTGTTTGGATGAAGTCTGGGGTTTTATCAGCTGTGGACATTCCTGCCAAGCGAAGAGCAAACAGGCTGTGGGGACGATGTTCGCACTGATTCAGGCTGCAGTCACGACATGAAGATGAGGCAGTTCAGGGATCGATCAATGAGATTTACGACAACAGACTCATGGAAGGAGGAAGAGAAGTTTCACTCTCTCCTTACTCTGTGGCTTTGATATACTGCAGTCATAATATAACATAAAATGTTTTAGTTAACAGTCATGTCAAAAGTTTTTGTAGCTCTGATGTCATAAAATTCTGCACAAAAACAGAATCCACCCACAGACGAATCTTAAAGGGGACGTGTTATGCAAAATTAAAAATTCACACTTTGAGCGTTTTATTTTTCTATTCGGGTCTCAACTGGTTCTGAAAACATTAATTTTGTTGAGTCACTCTGTGCCGTCATCCAGCAACCCCAGCTGAGCCCTGCCTGTCACCTAGCAACTTCAGCAGAGCTCCAGCACATTTGGTCAGCTGGTTTTACCGCTGTACAATGGCTGCTGGAAGAGAAATGTATTATGTTGTTGACTCTCCAACCAGAAACCACTTTCTACAGTCTAGTTAAAGATTAGTTTTAGTAAAAAATGCAATGAATGTATTTTGCATGACCATTGATGATTTTCCATGTTATAGGTGAAATATTAAATAATATTAAGGAATTGTTGACTTAAAATAAACTCCAACATGTTAATAAAAAGCTACTTGTAAGTTGGTTTTGTTTTGTTTCAAGTGTATGGAGAAAATTTCACTGGAAACTAGACAAAAAAATACTTGGCAAGATTTTATGTTTTTGCAGTGCAGAATCATCTGTAAGTAAATATAAATGATAGAAATAATTTTTAGGACTAATAGAGATTTTTAGAATGATTGGATCTGCATCAGATCAGTGTGAAATGCTGGCACACAATCTCCATCTGCAAACCAAATAACTGCTAAATTTAGGTAGAAATCTGATTTTTTTTTTTCTTGTTTTGCACAAACTTTTTCAGGCGGTCTGAATGACACCACCCAGTCCGGTTGGTGGCAGGTCCTCAGCGAGAGGAAACCAGGAACTCTGGGCGGAGCAGCTTCCCACACCCAGAAGAAGAGACGCACATCGCTCTAACACAAACAGTCCTCCACTCAGGAAGGAAAGGACTCTTTTTTTGGGACTTTATCAGATCTGCAAGATCCTCGGTCTGTCTCTCATCCACTGCTGACTTCTAGAGAGACAGCAGTGGATTGAAATTGAAAAAAAATAATCACATTCCAGTTTCTCATCTTTCCTCCGGATTGGTGATTCAGAACCAATTTATTCAAATAAGCTGGTTTTATAATGGATTCTTCAGAACAACTGGGACACATCACCATAAACAAACCTCCTTTAGTCTGTTTCAAATTAAACAACTGCACCAATAAAACATGATTAATGTCCTCATAAAATGATGCAATTAAATATCTTCACATTTTGCACACCATATTTTGTGTTGCTGGAACGCATCTTGTTTCATTTTTTTAATTTCACAGTATTTGCACCAGAATGATGGAGAACAGAACTCGGAACTGTTCTCCACCTCTGCTCTCCGCTGGAACGCGCCGGGTTTGCCATGAGAAACAAACATAAAGCTCCAATTCTGCTAGATTTCTCAAAATACGTTCGTCTCTTTGAATTTCAACAATTGGAGGTTTTTCTTATGGTCCAATACATGATTACTGGCAGGGAAAGGATTCCATAGCATGATGCTGCCACCACCATGCCTGACAAAGAAAATTTGGTCAGGACATTCACCCTGATAAAAAATGAAAAGTGTTATTATTTAAATTATTCCAGGGTTGTTGTTTTTCTATCTTTCCATAATCTTTTTCCTGCTGTTGTTATTTTGTAATTATGTTATTTGTATAAATTATTTTAATTTTGGTCGATAAAATACCAAAATTTCCACATAATTTTTTGCTTTTATCCATCTGATGACGTCACTTTGAACTGTGAAATGATTGATGATTCAATCAGTTACACTCAACTTTCACACAAGGAAATGGTTTGGAAAGAAGAAAGTTGTTTGACATTCCCAAACATTTGATTTCAACATTTTTGAACATTTCTGGACTTTTCTTAACCGTTAATCTTAATATTTATGGTGGATCAAAGAACAACTGCTTCAAATTACTGACAGTTATTGTGTTTAAATTCACTGAAGCTGTTTTCTGTTTAAACATTTCACCTAAAAAGCAGCAGAACAGATCGACTACATCATTAATATGCATAAATACTCAAGAAGGTTTGGTTGTTGATTTTGGCATTTATAGTCTTGCTGCAAAAACACAAAATCTTAAAAGTGAAAATATCTTAGCACACTTTAAATAAGCAAACTTGAACTTTTCAGCTTCTCAGCAAGTTGTAGCAGCTTGTTTTAAGTTCAAAAGTTCTTTAATATTGATTTTAAAAGAAGCAGTTCCTTCAGCAGATTATTTCACTTATAACACTGGAAAAATGTCTTGTGATGAAGTGGAACTACTACTTTTTTTAAAATCAATGTTAGAGGAATTATTGACTTAAACAAGCTCCCATATCTTGTTGAAAGTGGCTTATTTCAATTGCACTGAGATATTTTACCAAACTAGAATTACTTCGTAAGGTTTTGTGTATTTGTAGTGCTCCTCCAAATTCAAGAGGAGCAGGAAACAGTTCCTGCAGACAATTAGAGTAATTTATTTAGTCAAATGAAAACCTTTTGTTTGACTTGGAGTCATTTATGGGCCTTTTACTCCAATTTTATGAAGCACAAACTCTCCCACACTCTCCTGTTTCAGTGTTAGCTCACACTGTGAGGTCAGGAGAACCTGCTGGGATTCTCCCTCCTCATTTGTTCTGGCCACAATCAATGGTGGGAGAGCGAGACTGAGGTCACAAACATGTCGGATCAAAGGGAGGACCACTGCTGGGAGAAACAGCCAAACAACCGCATGGAGAGAAAACAAGACAAGTCCTGAAGTCGTCGGTTCACAGAGAAAACAGCTAAAGTTCCTTCTCATCTGTCCCTGCTGAGTGTCTCTATGGACGTCCCAGCGGGACGGCTGGACTCCCTGGCACCAGAGCCTGGCGCTGGGGGAGATGTCGCGCTCAGATAGGGTCAGGAGAAGCTCCACCCTGCAGGAACGGAGCACACTCAGCCAAACCTGAGAAGCAGAACATCCCAGCATTCCTCTGATTCAGAGCACAACTGAACCTCATTATGGGCACCGTTTGTAATGCTGCAGTCAATTAATGGGTTAATTACGCTTTCTAAAGATACAGAGATGCAGCTTCATCGGTCAAAATCATATTTTTTCCATGTTTTTTATTAATTTCACTAATGCCATAATTTCAAACTAAATACTTAATGAACAAACTAAATATTTAGTTTAGAAACTAAATATCTCGGTCCAAACTAAATATTTAACCTCAAATCAAATATTTACTTAACAAGCTAAATATTTAGTAAATTGCCTATGTGTCAAGTGGATTACCAGAATAAAACTTGGCTCTCTTAAACCTCTTTAGTTTGGAACTAAATATTTAGTTTGGAGCTACTCTTTTCTATTAGCACACAGATATTAACGTTTGCACTCCTGCTGCCTCTTTGAAGAAATAAAAACATGAATCTATGAATCTTAAATCATATACTAATGTGAGTTTTCCACAAAGATGGACAAATTAAAACTGAATGTTTTTAATCTATTCCTGCTCCAGTCATTGGCTTCAACTTTAAAAGAAGAACCCAGAGAACCTTTTCTTTATGATGTAAACTAATCTCATATGGTTTGATCTTTGTTTCTGATGACAGCTGTCCTGTGAGGCTGCAGTTTAATCTCTGCTTTTAGTGAGAACAAGATGCAGGAACATGAAAACGTTCTTCGCTGTAACCAAAACCCTCGCGGCTCTGACTCCTTCCAGATGCAAACTTCTGCAGCAGGATCCGTGACGCACAGAGGTCATTGTTGTTCGCCGACAGATGATTCCTCAGCTCCCATCCTGAGGAGCCGGGTGGAAGTCACGCAGGATCAGGGTCAAGCCTTTTGACCCTGACATCAGTTTCCTGAACACATACGCCGGGACCCTGAGAGGAGAGTGAGGTCATCCTGAGAGGAGAGTGCGGTCATCCTGAGCGGCGCGGATCGCAGCTGAGTCGGTTTGGAGCTGCAGCAGATTAGCAGCTGATTTTATGCTCCTCACGTTTATGTGCTGTTTGCTCTGCGAGGAAAAACTCTGGTTGGTTTCCTGCCATGTTTCTGCAGCTGGTTGAGCTCTAAGTGTTTGTCTCATTAGCAAAGAAGGAGTTGTAAAAATTAAATGCATATTGTGGTTTTGATTTTTCTGTTTGATGTTAACTTGGTTGCTGAACACACATGTCTACAGTTACTGCTTTGTTTATGACACAGACTGGGATTGCTGGGAAATTACCATTAAGGTAACTAATCCTCAGTGTTGTGGCTGATGCTGAAGCAGCTTTGCAGCTGTTGACCACAGAGAGGTTCCTGCACTGCAAAAACACAAAATCTCACCAAGTCCTTCCAGTCGAGTGAAAATATCTTAGTTTGAAATAAAACAAAACTAACATTCAAGCAGAGCTGGGTAGGAACTCAGTTACATTTACTTGAGTAACTTTTGAAAAAATGTTTTAACTAAACTTCTCCAGACACAAACACACCTGCAGAACACACTGAAGTTTTATAAGTCTGGCACTGAAAAAAAAGATTTGGAAAAAGATCTTTTTGTTTGATTTTGTTATTTCTTAATAATGGTATTTATATGAATTGTTTTCATTATTGTCTCCAAAACACCAATATTTCCACATAGCGTCATGTTTTGGTCCGTCTGATGATGTCATTTTTAAATATTAAATGATTAATTTTATTACTTACTCAGAACTTGAGTAGAATTTTTACCAAATACTTTTTTACTTTTAGCTGAGTAATTTTTTTGGACAGCTACTTTTTACTTTTTACTTGAATAATTCATGTTATTTTGGAGTGATGCTGCTCCTTCTTGAGAAAAATCTTTTCTTCACATGTTTTTCACATGTCAGCATCATCTGACTGCATGAAACAAACGTTTCTAACCAAACAAACACAAAGTTTCTAGCAAAGTGAAACTTTATAGACTTTATTATTCTACTGTTGCTCAAACGTACATAATCACCTTCTGCATTTGTTATGTTGGATTTTGTGTATCTGTCCTGCCTTATTTTCATTTTGAAATAATTATTACTATTTTATCACTTTTAAAATACAATAATTTTCATAATTAATTATGTTACAATCAATTGTTTCAAAAATCTTTTCACTTTTAAAATTAGTCTTGGTTGTTCTAACATTTTCTTACATGTGATTCTTACGCCCTCTAGTGGATGTTCTAGACATTTCAACACAAATTATTTACAGTTTTAATAGAGCCTGAACTTCAAAGCATTAATTTTGTTTATTTAATTTTAACCTGGTGCTTTTCTTGACCCACTCGGATTAAATTATCTGATGATCCATTATGGAGTCATAATTAACTCAATATTTGATCAATTTAATTACAGTGCTGATAAATTAATGACACATTTATTTGATTAGTTATTTATTGTAATTTGCTTCTCTTCACTCTCCAGATTGACTGTCAATTGTTTTATGTTTTGATCTTTTTGGACTTTGCCTAAAAACGTCAGAAGTTGTTAATCTGGATTTTGCGCAAACATTGATAAGGATATTTTTATCAGTCACAATCCTGATGTTTTAAAAACTGCTGCCCCCTGCTGCCGTTTAGCAGAACTACACCTGAACGCAACACCTGTTTACGGTATAAATGTGTGAATATTCTCCTCATTTCAAAAACAAACACAATTTTACAGCTGATGTTTTCCCATGAAATAAGAATCACAATTAAAACAATATGTTAATAAGTTTGAGCATGTAATAAACAAATTATGGTGAAAATATCTTAATACACTTGAAATAAAACTAACTCAAAAGGAACTTTTCAGCAAAGAGAACAGTAGTTTATACAAGTAAATAATTCTTTAATTTTGACCAAAACATACTTTTTGCAATAGCAGAATATTTTACTGATAACATGTGTAGTCATATATTAATGTGCCAATGGAATTATTACTTTTTCAGCCATATTAAGGAATTATTGACTTAAAATAAACTCCTATGTTTGGCTAAAAAATTTTTGTTTTGTCTGATTTCAAGTGAATTATAATATCGTCTCTAGAAACGCAACCAAAACGGTTGGAAAGGTTTTGTGTTTTTGCAGTGTGCTGCACAGACATGTATGCTGCGCCATCATCCTCCTGCTACTTCCTGTTGCCGTCTTCTCTGTGGTTTCTGCCAGTGGCAATATCCGGTTCTTGATCTAGTGACTCATGTGATGCGAAATAATCCAACTTTGATTCGGACAAAACAACCATTTTAGCTCAAAAATCTTTTTTAAATAAAAAAAAAACAAGTTTCTTTTCTGAAATAGGTGTTAACTTTAAGCTGATTTATTGTCAACATGTCAAATTATTCCTTTACATGGTCAATGGAAACACAACTGCAACTTTTACACAACATATACATTCTGTGAATCCCCTCTCGGATTCTCCAGAGAATGATTGTCGTAATCTGCTGGGATTACAACTTCAACAAAATAATCTGCAGGACACATTTCATGAGGAAATTGATTTCTGCTGAGCTGATTCTGTGAACATTTTCTGAATAGCTATTTAGTGTTTAGCCAGATGGCTTCCTCTGTCAAGCCTTTCTCACAGCCAAGATTAGGATTACACACACACACACACACACACACACACACACACACACACACACACACACACACACACACACACACACACACACACACACACACACACACCCCACACACACACACACACACATACACACACACACACACACACACACACACACACACACTGGTTTGTCCTCAAATATGCCTGTTGCTAAATGTTTGTTTGTTGGCAGATGATGGCGACACAATGCAGAGTCTGATGAGTTGCAAGTGCAGCTTAAGTTATTAAACCGGGAGCTGAAATTACAGGTTAGAGGAGCGGGGAGGATTAAAGTATTTTTACCGCAAAGCCACAGAGCAAAGGCGCTGATCTGAAACGGAGAGGCTGCAGACGGAGGGACGGAGGGAGAGAAGACAGACTGAGGAGCATCTAGTGGAAGAGCTGCTGCTTCTCTTGCAGATCTCCGCGGCCTGAGGGCCAGCATGAAGCAGGCACCATGGGCTTTCTGGAAAACTACCAGGAGATCGACCCCGTCACTCTGAACCTCTGCATCCTCATCGCCAGCTACGTTATCTTACTCCTGGTTTTTCTCATTTCCTGCATCATGTATGACTGCCGGGGCAAAGATCCCACCAAGGAGTACGCTCCGGACCCGCAGCCCACCCAGTCCCCCATCAGGCTGGTGGTGATGCAGAGCTCCTCTGCGCCGATGGGCCGCTGGGACACGGCCAACATGATCACCACCTACCACGAACCATCGCACTCGGACTTCAGGGAGAAGAAGAGCACGATGGTGTAATGGACAAGCGCTGATAAACTCTGTACATATCCCAACTTTTTTTTTCTTTTTATTGCTGTGCATGTTCGTTTACTTTTGCATGTTGCTGCTTTGAGACAAACAATGCTCGGGCTTCACCTGCACAGGACCAGGTTCGGAAGGTAAGGGCAGTGACGTGGGTGTTCAAATGACGACTGTTGCGTGGATTTAAAAAATGAAAAGAAAGAGAAGGAAGAGTAAATTTCCGACAAAAACTGCGAAAAAGTTTGGAGTTTAATTTCAGGGATGTTTTAAGAGAAAAGTTGAAAATTTGCAAGAAGAAACTCAGAATAGTTTTTTTTTTAAATTGATCTAATTTATTCCTAGAGAATTTCCAGAAGAACGTGAACATTTCTGAGTTTCAAAAGTTTAAAAAATTTGACTTTTGGACTTATTTGGAGTTTTAAAATAAAAATAAAAGATTTGATTTTTTAACCCCAGGAAATTTGATGCTTTTTCTGGAAATTTTCTGACATCAATCTCAAAATTTCGGAGTTTTTCAGTGGATATTTAGTGCAGTGCCATAGTAAAATGTGCACTGCAAAACAAAATCTCAGAGTATTTTTGGTCTATTTTAGTGCAAGTATTTTACGACACATGAAATGAGACAAAACTGAAAGAAAGAAGTCTGAGCTTGTTTTAAGTCAATAATAATTGACTATTGATAAATAGGTGAAATTTTGTGTTTTTGCAGTGTGTGTGTGTGTGTGTGTGTGTGTGTGTGGTGTGTGTGTGTGTGTGTGTGTGTGTGTGTGTGTGTGTGTGTGTGTGTGTGTGTGTGTGTGTGTGTGTGTGTGTGTTTGTAAAATCCCTCATTATCTCACGGGTCCCAACACAAAGCCGCCTGTCTGCTCTGGAGGGGAAATGTCACAACTAATAAAGCAGGAGGAATAAAGGCCGGACGGTGGGCGTTTGGGCCACTGGAACCAAGGAAGGCTTGGAGATTGAGGTCAATGTGGGAAAAGACGCAGGTGAAAAACTGTTTCCCCTCAACTCCACTGGACTTTGTACTTCTCGCTCCAGACGGTGATAAAAGTTATAAAATCCGGAGCAAAGTCCGGGTGAAAACTGAGAGTAGCAAAACTTCAGCATATTTTAACTCAAGTAGAAGTAAAAACTATCCAAGAAATTACTGAATAAAAGTAAAAATAAAAGAATCTGGTTATAAAAAGTGACTGAAGTACTGATCAGAACATCTGACTTAAAATCTATAAATGCAAAAATGTAAAATTATGTCCCAATTCTGGCATTTTAAGGACTAAAATAAAATTAATAACATGATTTTAAAATAAAATATTAAAGCTTCACTTTTACAAATCATAAAAAAATAAATGAAGCTAACACTTACAGTAGAAAATGCAAATATAGTGTTTGTTAGAACAGGGTGAAGTAAAGAAAAGGTTTAAGTTAAGAAATTAGAAATTTGTAGAATTTATTTGATTAATTAACTAATTATCAGAATAACTTAATTGATTACTAAAATAATTGTTAGCTGCAGTCTTAATTTCTTTGAAGTCATGTTTGATATATGCTGTCAGATTTTTACAACATCTAACAGCAACAGCTACTTCACTGTGCCATAAAATGACTATGTGCCAGAAAACTGCAACACCGTCCCTTTAAATGATGTCTTCATTGGATTATTGGATACAAATGATCAGACTTATCAGAAACATACCAATAGTGTCATACTGAGAAATATATTTAAACTCAAGTTAACATTAGTCAAGTTGTTTATGAAAAAAAAGTGATTAATGACTGAAGAACAAAATAACCTGATATTTAACCTGATAACTGACCCACTGCCTTTTTAACCCTGTTACGTTTTATCCTTCTCTCTCGTCCTTTTCAGCTATTTGTGTCTTTTTATGAAATGCTGTTAGTTTTACGTCAGATTTACATCTTCTGAAAAGATTTATTAAGATGTTTTTAGTAAGTAGGAGACACATTTTTATGTAGTTCCCTGCTTTGAAACTGTTTTTGTCTACTTCCTGTTGTCAGAGAGGTTCTAAAAAGGCCATTTTTTTAACCCTGCAGTCTGGCAGTGATCCAATGTCAATGTGACCAAATTAAACAATAACATGAGAGACAATCACTGTATTATATCGCTGTATTGAGACAGGCGTCCTGTCTGAAGGATTGTAAGTGGCGTCACTCATATCATTCAGTTGTCACAATGTAACCCATTTATTATCAGCTCCACATAACAAGGACATTGCATGTCAGTAGATAACATCTATGTTTTATGTGTTACCAGAAACCAGCTGGTAAAAACCATGGTGCTTTTACCATATTGTGCAAAAACACAAAAAAAATGTTTCTGACCAGTTTCTTGTGCAAATGTCTTTTTAATAAGACAAAACCAGGTCAAGTTACCGTTCAGCCAGATATATTAAATAACTCCAATTTAGGAAATTATGTAAATAGTTCCTTAAAATGATTATAAAAACATGTCAGTTCCACTTGAGGATTTTTTCCACTTATCACAACATTTTTCCACGTGAAAGAAATATTAAATTTTTGTTAAAAGTCAAAAAATCAGCCAGTAGCCATCAGTAGCAATCAGCCAATCAGCCATCTAGAACATCAATATTGAGACATTATTGACTTAAAACAAGCTCCTCTATCTTGTTGAAAAGTTACTTGTAAGTTAGTCTTATTAAAACAAAGATATTTGCATTAGAAAGTGGACAAAAATTATCAGTGGCTCTTGGTGCAGCGCCACCACAGGTGAGGAGGGGAACAGGTTTTTTAAAAGGTTTGGCTTATTTGACACAGTGCAAAGAAAGCAACGTACACCAGCTAAAAATTTAATTCTTACAATTTTGACATGAGAAAAATGTGTTGAGCATTTCACATGAACAAGCTGAAACAAGAGAAAGACTGAGCTGTTGGTCAACGAGAATATTATCCTGCAAAACACAGACATATGTCTGCTTCAAAGAGACAATGTTCTATTTTTACATCCCAGCTAAAGTTGGACAGAAATAGATGTAAGAAAGCTGCCTAGACTCAGGATGGTGCTCAGAATAATCCTCACACTTCTAGATTTATTCATTTGTTTTTAAATTACATTGTTTTTCAGAAAATTATTATTTTACAGCCTATTAATCTGGCTGATTTTAGCTGTTAAACCAGAGTTTTATTGCAGATTATGGCAAAGAATGGAAACACAGATTAAATCAAACAGATGTTACTGAGGCAGATAAACCGAGAGCAGGAAAGAAGCCGTGATCTTCTGCCTGAAGTTTTCATTTTCACGCAAAATTATTTAGACAGCATGAAGCAAACTCACTGGCATGCATTTAATCTGGCAGATATGTGCAGGATTATTAGACACTCCAGTGCCAATCCCAGGTGGGAATCTGTGGTACTGGTGTGATGACAGATTAATTCCAGCTGTAACAGCCAGTAGCAGATTGCAAACACAACCTAAATTTATGCATTTTAAATGGGATTCAATGGCAGAAAATTGTAGAGAAGGAACACTAAAGGCTCTGTTTGGTATGAAAACTGAGCCATAAAAAACTAAAATGTGGTTACATTTTATGCTCTTTACTTCAACACAAACAAACTTCAACAAAAATAAAACTGAAAAAGGACACAAGAACCTTTTTGAGATTAAAAACTAATCTGACCTTCACACTGTGGTTGAGATTTTAGAACACATGACTGGATGCGACCAATAGACCCTGTCCAGGAAAGTGTAAACCAATTAGAGAGCTATTTAACTTGCTGCCACGTGTGTACACAAAGCCTCTTTAATTCAAGTTGCTCTCCTGCATGGACATTTTTCACAGCAGACTCCTGAAAGTAGTTCTGCTAAAACCCAAATATGCTCTCTGGGGTATCAGTACTCACTTTTATTTGGTTCTAAACATGACATATTTACACGCAAGCACGCAAGTTTTGTACTCAAAAGTTATACGTTCATGTACCGTTAAGAATCTGCAAGATAACTTTTAGGAGAAGCTTCACAGCTAATTGTTAGATAATCAGCTATTTGTAAAAATTTCATTTTGATTAGAAAACCTTTAAAAAACAAGAATAAGTAACTTCTATGTGAGAAAAGTATGAAGAACAGAGTGAAGTTCTGCAGGAAGCTCAGAAAGCAAAACACTTGGATCAATCTTTGCTTTGCTCATAAACCAGATCTAACTCAAGATACAGAGAAAAGCAATTAAAGAATCATTGTGGATTTGGAGGAAATATCTCCAGTAGCAGTCAGTCCTGCAACCACCCTGAAGAGGCCTCTGACTGCAGACTGTTGTTATATGATGGTCTCATAACTAACATGACATGCTAACAGCTCCATATCCAGGTAACACCTAAGTAACACCATTAGTTGCTGCAAAACAAAGCAAAGTTGTGGCAAAGAAACAACTAATGCTAATCCACCATGTTTGCTTTTGCCTGCTGTATGTTCAGAAACCTGATCAGAGAGACGATGGAGTCAGATATGATCCTGCGTCCATTAAGCAATCAGGGATTAAAAACATGAACGCTGTAAACCAGAGTAGAAAAGATTTAATCTTACACAAATAATGATGAGTCGAAGCTCATAAAGGCGCTGTGTGGCTAATGTTAGCTTAAAATGTACGTTTGGGTTGTTTTGCCCACTAATTTGATCATGAAATTTGAAAGTGGAAGTAGTTCTACTAAATAAATATCTAAATTAAATATTTGAATAATTAATTTAGATATAAATATTCAAACATTTACAGATTAGCTTTTAAATCAGAGGGTCTGCTCTAGTATCTGCTAACATTACCAGCTAATTGATTTCCTCTGATTATCACAGCAATTCTCTGAATCATTGATTCCATACAACTGAACAATTCAATTAGTTTTTCTTCATGATATGATTTTACTCATGTAATGTTGTAACATGCTATTCTATTTATTATTGATCAGTTTTCTTGTCATTTTCTCAATTTATTGGTTGATTTGTTTACTTCTGTTAATACTTTAAAAAGTAACAGAATCTGTAAAATTGTCTTTTAATAATATTTTAGAAATACAGAAATGATTAATTATTACTTTGTGATTAAATAAAATATTTGGTCAAAATGCTTGTGTAAGACTTGAAATTAAAAGTTAAAGAGTTGGACTCAACTTCACCAGAGAAGAATTGATGTTGGTCTTTTTAGATCCAGATTTTATCATTCATGCTGAGAAAAGGTGGAAAATATTTGATCTAAATAAATTTGAAAGTAATTCGTTTTGCATTCAACAAAGAAAAATGTCTCTTTTTTTCAGTATTGTGTTTGGAAAACTTTTTTTAAAAAATTGACAGAAAAAAAAACTTACTTTACAGTAATAGAACATGTGACCAAGCTTTACTCATTCATGTGATATTTTATCTTAAATCTAATTTTTTAAAAGCTCCCTGGTCAGAAACATTGACATATCTACCGCTTGTCTGCATATCAATTATTTTGCAGGATAGGAATCTTTTAGAAAGTAGACAAATAAAAACAAATTAATAAATAATAAAATTTAAGGTTCATTATTGCACAATTTGTAGATTTGAAACGTAAACTTAATCACTGCTTTAATATTCTTTTACTTAATATCTTACAGTCAATATTTTAAATGAGTTTTTATTGTTTTCACATTGGTTAAGGTTTTTGTTTTAATGCAGTAGCACTTTGAGCTTTATATGTAGACTGTATTATAATTACATTTTATTATTATTATTATTCTGAATACAGTTTTTGATTTACTTAGAATAAACTTTTACCAGCAGTGTGCAATATTTCATACTTGAGTATTTATCATACTTAAGTTTCATATAAAATCAAACTTCTGACTTATAGGTGTTTTGTTTTCTTTCTTTTAATTATTTTTTCAAACTTTGGACAGAATTTGGAAAAGGTTTACAGCTGTCTACAAAATTCTTTAATAACATGATTTGTTTGAAAAATAGAAAATATTATATTGAGAGCATATTATATTTGTTTTGGGGTAGAGTTGGAGAACGACAACACAAAAATAAGAATGAAACACGGCAATACTAAATAAAACCCAGCCCATTAGTTTTGCATGCAGTTTTTTGTTTAGAAGTAAAGATCGTTTGACCAGGTGGAAATTCCACGTGTAATCCGACGCAGCGTCTCCGGTGAGAGGAGGTTAAACGGCACAGAAACCTCATCCTCCACCCACCTGAGAAAGTGATTAGTGGAAGTCAGACAAACACTCAGATCAGTTACATCCAGTCCTGGAAGCCATGATGAGCGACTGCCAAGCTGCAGCACTGCGACGTCTGTAGAGCTGTGAGCAAAACCAGAGAATGCACAAACATTTGAAATGTAGCTGCTGATTAGAAATATTCCCAGAAAAGAGGCAGAAACACCAGAGAGGTTTATTTTTGAGGTCGAGTACAGAGTGAACTTTACTAAGCCTCTGTGTTCTTACATAAACACTCCTTTACATCTAAACAGCACTAAACGAGTCACAGTGCTGTTATGTAACCGGGCTTTAGCAGCTCGACATGCAGTGTGTGCAACTCACTGTCTGGATTCATGGCACAAAATCTCCCTGAAGGTTTAGCACAAAACAAAACAAATAAAAATACAACAACAAAGTCATCTGTCTTATAATAAGACTTTAAATGATAGTCTATGTGTCATGTTTCTTTAGATAGATAGATAGATAGATAGATAGATAGATAGATAGATAGATAGATAGATAGATAGATAGATAGATAGATAGATAGATAGATAGATAGATAGATAGATAGATAGATAGATAGATAGATAGATAGATAGATAGATAGATAGATAGATAGATAGATAGATAGATAGATAGATAGATAGATAGATAGATAGATAGATAGATAGATAGATAGATAGATAGATAGATAGATAGATAGATAGATAGATAGATAGATAGATAGATAGATAGATAGATAGATAGATAGATAGATAGATAGATAGATAGATAGATAGATAGATAGATGTTAATCTATTTAGTTATTTAATAAAGCATGTTTCATTTTATTGTGTATCTAATACATAATTGACAATTATAAAACATATCTGTCGTTTTTTATTTATAAATTTACAGTAGTTTTATTTTACGTTTAAATATTAATTTGACTGATAAATTATTTGTTGAACTATAATACCTTTGGGTCAGGTGTATAAACAATTTATGAACGTTAATATTGATGATGTTACCGTCTTCCTCAAATCTGATTGGCCCGTGTTGCAGAAGCGTCGTTCCTGATTGGCTCAGCCCACCGCCAATCAACTAACTGAACACCGGTGGAGCTCAACGGGATTCGGTTTTTATTTTACTGTGTGGACAGCGGCAGCTCGGTTTTCGGGGCGCTCTGGGCTTCCACCTGTGAGACGCTGGTGCTCATGGACATTTCCATCTTCCAGATGAGGCGTTGATTCGGGGTTTCCATCATCATGGTGTTGAGGAAAAGGCTAAAATGGAGCGTTAGCAGTGGGCGGGGTGGCGCCGCCGGTGCCTTGTAGCTACAATTAGCTTGTAGCCCGCTAGCTGGATGCTAGGCCTTTCGGTTTGTTTAGCTTGTAGTCCGCTAGCTGGATGCTAGCCCTTTCGGTTTGTGTGGCTCCTCGGACAGGTTTATTGTTTTATTCCTCCTCAAATACACCAGGCCTTTGTTGTTTTCATCTGTGGAATATAAGAGGAGCAGATATGCAGGGTGTTTATAGTTTTCACAGGTAAGTGAAAGCAGTTTTGGCTCTTTTTAGATCATAAAAATGAAATTTTTGGTGTAAATAAAGTTCATGTAAATTATATGAGAATTTCCAGAAATGCAAAGTTTTAACAATTTACTAATATAAGGCTACATTTAGGATAAAACCAATCCATAGATTTGATAGACTTCCTGGATGCCTGTTGATCTATGAAAATCAGATTTTCTCCATAAGAGGTGGAGGGTTCACTTCCGGTTTCTGCCTTTCTACATAAAATTGGTGATAATCACTATTTATATTAGTAAATATAAATTGTTGGATTGTTGGCTTTCTTTCTCCTTTTCGTTAGCAGTGGATTGGTTGAGTCTTCAATGGTCTTAATTTTGATTTCATAATTGGTTTTATATACTTCTGCTTTGGCCAAATAATACACTTTTTAATACATAAATGGTTTTGCAATCAAGTGATTCTGATTTCATTTTTTATTGCATAGAGGAATTTAAAACATTATATTGTTACCATGTGAATATGCTTAAGTGCATCTGTAGTATGCAGATGTTAGTATGTATACTACAGATGTATTCTAACACCTGTAATATGCATACTACAGATGTAATACACCAGAAAACATTTTAAAAGTACAAAATAAATAAGAAAAACAACAGAACTGTTCATTTTATCATACACCTGTTCAGATAATGGTGAACTGCATTAAGCAACACATATTACTGCAATCAGTTATGGTGTGACTGCCTGTTTGTAGGTTTGGACAAACAGGTTGGATGAAGCTATGATTGCGTCAGGGATCAGCTCAGAGCCAACGTATTCATAGGCCTGTTGCAATAAGCAATAAATTAATTAATCACATGTTGTAGTAAAATGAGCTCAGTAGTTTCCGTTTGCAGGATTTATCATTTTTCTTGTTTTTCTCGTTCTGCCAATAGCTAGAAACAGAAGTCTTCACTCTGGTGTTTTGGTTTCAACTAGCCCTGTTTTTGAAGGACAGTTTGGTTGTTATTTTTTTAGAGACTTCATAATTGGTTTTATTTTTGTTTTGTTTTTTATTTTGGATATTTAAAATATCTTCCAGTGTTAAATGTTCTTTAGAATTTAATGTTTGAAAGTGATTTCAAACCAACAATATTATTGATTATTGCAATAACGTCTGGGACAATTAATCATCTATCAGAATTTGTTATTGTGCCAGGCCCATATATTTAGCTTCCTTTGAATATTTGGAGGTGATGTTGTGTCAATAACTTCTGGATACCAGAGCAGGCCTGTCACAGTATCCAGAAGTTATTAAGACAAAGTAAATATTGTTGTTTTGAGACCATTTTCAAGTAATATGATGGTAATTACACAGTAATGCAATTCTCAAAGTTCAATAAACTTAAAAAAAATTTTAACACTGGGATACACCAGAAGACATTTTAAATGCATAAAATAAATAAGAAAAACAACAGAAACAACAAATGGAATGATGAAGTAAAACTTTTCTTCAAAAATGAAATAGTTGAAACCAAAAGACTGAAGCCTTTAGTTTTATTTTTTCTGGTAGAAAGAGAAAAGATAAATCATGCAAACGGAAATTACTGCGTCGGTTACTGTGACACAAAAACACAAATTTGGTTTTATATTTCAGCCTGTTTTTTCTTTTGAGTCTTTTTGACTCAAAAGTTTCACTTTTCTGGTTTCAGATTCATGAACCGACGGGCTTCTGCTAACTGCCGCTACCAGCCCACCGTTTACGAACATGCTGCCAACTGCTACACTCACGCAGTGAGTCCGGTCTCTGAACGCCGCCGACCCGCTCCGGTCTGGGAATGTCCGCTGACTGCCGCTCGTTTGCTCTCGTCTCCGCAGCTCCTCATCGTGCCGGCCTTCGTGGGAATGACGCTGTTGCACTGCTTGTCCGACAACAACTGGGAGCGGATCACGGCCTGGGTGTACGGACTGGGCCTGTGCGCCCTCTTTGTGGTCTCCACCGTGTTTCACATCATCACCTGGAAGAAGAGCCACATGAGGTGAGAGGGTTTGCATTCATTTCCTCACAACCAAGCCTCCATTATAGATGTTTCATAATGAAGTAATTCTTCCTGAACTATTTCAGGGTTCTGGTCTGACCCAGCATCTCTTCCTGGAACCAGTTTAACCAGTGTCTCTGTGTTACAGGTCAGTGGAGCAGTGCTTCCACATGTGTGACCGAGTCGTCATCTACTTCTTCATCGCTGCCTCTTACACACCTTGGTGAGCGTCCGGCTGAGAGCAGAACTCACACACAGCTGCGAGTTCTGCTGAAAGCGAAGCCTCACTCTGGGTCGGTTCTGTTCTTGTCTCGGTTCAGGTTGAACCTGCGGGAGCTCGGACCGTTAGCGGCTCACATGCGCTGGTTTGTGTGGCTCATGGCTGCTGCTGGGACCATTTATGTCTTCAACTATCATGAAAAGTGAGTTTCTGTTAGCGGTGGGTGTCCAACCCGAGGCGCGTGGGCCTCATCCAGCGCATGTCTGTCTCCTCAGGTACAAACTGGTGGAGTTGGCCTTCTACTTGACGATGGGATTTTTTCCTGCATCAGTTGTGACATCAATGGTAAGAAGATTCTACCATTTTACCAGATTATGTTAAGGTCTGTAAATAATTAAACTTTCTAGACAAAATAAGCAAACTTTCCTTTCAAAAAACTCCATCCATTTGGTGGATGTTGCTTGAGCATCAGATTTACAGGCGAACCAGAAACTTTTGAGTATCTGGAACATTTGTTTGTTAAAAAACTAAAAATGCAATTAACTGCGTTAACCAGAGTTGGGTAGTAACTCGTTACATTTACTTTTTGGAAAGAAAAATATAGTTTTACTGCGGTTCAATTTTTATTTTACTTGAGTAAAATGTCTGGATTCTCTACCAGCTGAATGAAAAATAAAACATGCTTTACCCCCAAGTTACCCAGACAGACACACACCTGCAGGTTTTTGTCAAAGTTTCATAAATTTTTTATTTAAAGAAACTTATTTTGACATTTTTCTTTGGCCTGATTTTATATTTTGACCTTAAAATGCCCCTTAACTTTATATTTTTTATCAAATATTTTTTTACTCATGTTTTTTTTTTTTTTTTTTTTGTTTTTGTTTTTTTTTTGTTACTCTTGTATAATTTTTGGATACTCTGCCCACCTCTGGGTAAAACCTAAATTAACAAGTTAGTTTTTCCTCTAATCAGAATTTAATGTAGGTTTAAGTGTATTTGCGTTTTCCTCTCTGCTGCCCTCTTGTGGTTATAAAGAATATTGTGTCTTTGAGTTTCAGTGCAGCTTCTCTGTTGTTGTTTTTCCAGAGCAACACGGACGGCCTGCAGGAGCTGGCGTGTGGTGGACTCATCTACTGCCTCGGCGTGTTCTTCTTCAAGAGCGACGGCGTCATCCCCTTCGCTCACGCCATCTGGCACGTGTTTGTGGCTCTGGCTGCCGCCGTGCATTACTACGCCATCTGGAAGTACCTGTACAACACGCCCAGCTCCGAATCCCTCCTCCAGTCCTGACTGCCCAGCCGCCCCCCACTGCCCAACCAAGCTGCAACAGTAAAAGTTTACGACAACGACCTTAACTTGTTTACTGTTTTGTAACCAGGAGGAAAGCAGGTTGTCACCGTCCTCTGATGAAATCAAGTGTTTTTGTAAGAGAAGAAATCTCCAGAGCTCTGGTATTTGCAACGTTTGATAGCGTGTTTTTAAAACCACTCAATGCGAGTCACATTCCTCTTTAAGGGTCGATCTGATTCATCCGGAGAAAATAGAGCAAGGTGCTAAAAATCAGCAGCTCTTATTATTTCTACTGAAAGAAACCAAAGCTCCAAATGAAGGCAGCATAACAAAAACTTCAACGTTTAAAAAAAAATGGTTAAGAATGTTTTAAGGTAGAGTTATTCACATATCTGAACCAAAACTATATAAATCATGATTTCTTCTATTAATATTTGTTTAGCGCATGCTCGCTCTGTTTCTGTTGGAAGTTGTTGGCGCCCTCTGGTGGCAGCGGGGTAGCATTCCTCAGTATTTTATCATGTAGAGGAGAAACAGGAGAGCTGGGGTGTTAATGAGCCAAATGAGGAGACTCCCAATTAAAAGCAGTTTTATTTATTTTTTTTAAATAAAATGTGAATATTGTGTGTGTGTGTATGTGAGCTGTTGTGTTGTGTAACATTTCCTGTTGTATGTCTTGTGATTTTTACACACCGATGTTAAACAGTGTTTCATATCATGTGGACTATAATTATTTTTTTGTACGTTTGCTTCCTGTTTTGTTTTCCTTCCAAGCGACGTCTGAAACCAACTCCCAGTTCATGTTTAATAATCATGACTCTTCTCTTGTGATTCAGTCTGTTTTCTATGTTGATTCTGATGCTGCTGGCCTTTTTGCAGAGAATAATTGCTTCTGGTTTCTCTTTCACTGGCTGGTGATGGTTCTTTGTAAAATCTGAACGCTCCACTGTACTGAACATCACCTTGGTAACGCGACAATAAAGACAATATCTGCAGCTTGGTGTCTTGACTCGGTTCATTTTGCTTTCAGTAAACTGCAGTACAAGAATGATACATTTTAATAAGGGTGAAATTATTACTGACATAATTTTATTACAGTGGAAAATATAACACAAAACATCTTTTTTACAACTAAACTTATATATGCATAACTACTTTTATCTGGACTTTTACTGAAAAGCTGACTTCGCTGTAGCCAATTTAATTGACTAAATAGTACATTTGGATTTTAATTTTAATATCTGCTTTACAATAGGGAGCAGCTGATGAACATCGGAAAAGCTGAAATAACACAACTGAAGTTAAAACTCAAAGATTAGAAACACCAGAACTAACAATGGAAATAATCTGAAGGCTGTCATCAGTTCAACCCGGACTTCCAGAACCTCTGCAGAACCACCGGGCGATTTCCTCCATGCTACGCCACATTGATGCAGTTTCATCCAAAAGGAGCCCAGACCAAATATTTAGCGCATAGAAATGGGAATACCTTTTGAAAAACTATCTCTGCTTAAAATATCCATTTTTTTTAATTAATCAAATGTAATATTTTAATTTTCTTTTGAGTTTTCATCATTTCCACAATTTTAAAGATTACAACACATAAGAGGATTAAATATTTTACTGTGTGATAAATCTATATCACATCCAAGCTGCTAGAAATACCAGATATTTCTAGCAAAATTTAGAAATATTAAACTTTTTCACAATATTCTAATATTTTGACATGCATCTGTGTGCAGAGAATGAAAACACATGGGAAAATAAGTGGTATTTTTATTAGACACTAGAAATTACAGATAGAAAGGCAGAGACCTGAACAACACGTAATACTCCTTTATGCTGCACTTTAAACACTCTGAAACAATCTGTTGGTGTTGCCATGAATACAATGGTTACAAATCTGCTGCAATATTTGAAATGAAACGAAGGTTCAGGAAATCTTCCGGCGCCAATTTGCAGCCATCAGGGCGGCGTTGTATGGGACCAAAACACTGGGAAACAGTCGGTGAGTTAAAGGCACTGGAACAAACTCACGATTATTATGGTTAATGATTCCAGGTGAGGTAGAGAGATCACTCCACACATGAGGTACGTTTGGGATTTCACAGATTCATTACTGTCTTTTTCCTGCTTTATTCTAATAAAAAACAAAGACGCCCTGGAAGCTTTGGAGCCTCAAAAGTGATAAAAACTCTGGGTAACAAAATGGCCGCCTAATATCGCTCACAACAGTGGAGCAGATCGATGACGTTTCGAAAAGTCTCAGTGGAATGTGAGAGTTTTGTTTTACTGGGGTGGAGGTTCCAGAACTTATTTTATTTTGCTTTACTAATCTTTGAATGAATCAAATACAGAAGATCCAAATGAGCATGACCTCAGGAGACAAATATGGAAGTCCTGAGATGCCAAGAACTTACTGGAATTAATGAGCTTGGTGAACTAAAAAATATTAAATGTGTTATTTTGTTCAATTTTTACACAGCTTCTGCCTTCTAGTGTTCAAGAAGGATGTTGCGTTGCTTTAACTCAGTGCTTCTCAATTATTTTCCGTTACGCCCCCCTAGCAAGAAGAAAACTATTCGCGCCCCCCATTCCGCACCGTGACTATCCATCTCTGCATAACATTTTTTCCTTATTAAAATTTTTTTCGCTGAAAAAACTCTAGCGGCTTATCGGCGTGATTGGGATGTAACATATTTAAGTGACGCGCTAATTTATTTGGCTTCATGCTGTCCGCTGCGAGCATTTTTGGACACAGCAAACACACCGGTCTTTCCTCTTCTCCAACTGTAGTCACAGTGAAGCCAAGCGCTAAATACGCTTCGTCGTATTTCCTCTTCTTAGCTTTCGGTTGACTTTCTGTTGTCTCATTATCTTTGTCTCTCTCCGCTTTTCTTTTCATCCCTGTGAAAACTTTTTCATGTTGGGGGTTGTTGAATAACGGAGGCCAGAGACAGAACGCAGTCTGAGCTTTTTGTTGACTTAACACTGCTAACCAAGGCAAACCTGTTGTCTTGTAAGTCATAAAATGTTGCACTGTCGCAAACGTGACAGAAGTAACAATGAGAGCGCCACTGCCGCCTACTGTGCGCAATTACACTTTCTACTAGTACGGCCAAAAAAAAGCCTGTTCCCCAGGATCACACGCCCCCCCAGGTATCGCACCGCGCCCCCCAAAGGGGGCCCGCCCCACTATTTGAGAAGCACTGCTTTAACTTAATGAAGAATTTATGGCAGGAGTGGAAACTGCCAATTTAAACATTTGCAGAATATCTAATTTTGTCATTAAAAACGATGATGCTTCCAAGATGGTTAAAATTTGATGTAATATTTCATGAGCCTTTTAACAAAATATAATGCAATCTTTTCAAAACTGAATTTAAAAAGCTCCTATGGTAAAAATATTTAAAAAATAGTTTTTGCCATTAACCAGGGGTCATTAAGTAGAGCTGGTTTATTTGGATAAAATAATTAGTGTGCAAATTTGTGATGTTGATTGAGGACGATCGCGTCCAAAACAATCTTTGGATTTGGTGTAGGTTATGCAACATCTGGCATTAGTGGCCTCTTCTCCTACAGTGAGACGACGTTTGAGGTAAACCTTTCTGGAACGGGTTACGTTTTGCACAATTAGAACAAACGGCATGTTTTTGCATGAAAATCCTAAAGAAGATTTTATGCAAATATTTGCAATCATTTTGGGACCTGCCATTTAGATATGGACATGCCATGATCTGCCTTGTGAAATAGCATATCCACATCATAGACTGAGGTCTAAAGCATGACTCATAAATCCAGCTTCAATCTAAAGACTCTGCAGTAAAAAGAAAACAGGAGAGACGACAAAAAAAAGTTTTGCAAGGTTCATCACTCGGGTTCAGGGATTCGCTACGACTGCAGAAAACAATCGCAGAGCAGCAGGAAGAACCAGCTATAGTTTCCCTGCCGTCATAGTAACGCCATCCCATGTTTTTGAGAACATTAAGCACATTAAGGACTGTTGAAATCATATATAATTACAATGCCCCCAATATTTTGGTTTCCTTCTCATTCCCTCAAATAGAATATCAAAATACCTCTTTATTTATTCATTTATTTTATTAAACACAATTTTTATATTTCTCTGGACTTGTTGTGCCTTTAAAATACACAATTCACCAATTCTATATATATATGTGTGTATATATATTGGAAAAATACTGTACAAAAAGGAACAACGTATAGATTTATAGAAACATCTCTGGTTTGGTCTGCAGGAAACAAACTGACTGGGTGAACCACAGTATTGGACAACACCATCCAACCTTTTTCTCTTTTACATTCATACAACCATCTTTAAAAAGTCGGTGAACAGACGCCACCGACAGGACATCTGCACCGAGTCCTAAAAGAAAGAAATAAAGCAAGAACTAGTCATGCCAAAGAATCCAAGGAATCAACAACTAGTCCAAAAAACAGAGAAATCATGCTTCAACCTGAAGAGGAGGAGGCTAAACAACCACAGCTTTCAGAGCAGTAATAATACTAACAATTATATCAACAGAATATATATATATATACTTATTTATAGATATAAAAACAACAATCTTCCATCTGAGAAATAAAAGGGAGATAAATAGGAGGAATTTTCTTGAACCGGATCCGATTGTGAGACGCTAGTTAGTGCAGAAGTTAACGAACTGGAGCAGGAGGTGGAGACATATTTAAAATTATTGCTCAAGAAATTAAAACATAATAATAACAACAGAGAGCAAAATGTTCCTGGACTGGACAGGAAATACTAACATAAGTGGCTACAAACGACAAAATAAAGAGGATTTTAGTCCTGATCTGATGTAGAGAAAGAGGCAGGCTCGAACTCCTCACAGTGGGAAGTACGCACATGTAAATATATTTATATCTATTTCGTCAAACCGTGTAGAGAAATCAAAGGAGGAGCAGACGAGATGAAGCTTAATAAAATACCAGAATCATACAGGTGGGGCTGCTGCCATTAGAGACATTGTCCTTCAAACAGGAGGGCAAACTGGAGGTTCTGGGAGCAGAGGTTGGCCCAGGAGAGGCTCACAGCGGCCCGTGTCGCGCCTCGTATTTAGCCAGAATGTTCTTGCAGCGGCCCAGCTCCTTCCTCAAGTCGGCCACCTCGACGCGCAGCGCGGCGTTCTCCTTCTCCAGGAAGCCGGCCCGGATGGCGATCTGGTTCTCCTTGAGGCGGCGCGCGTCCCGCGAGCGCTTCGCCGCCACGTTGTTCTTTCTGCGTCGCGCCCAGTACTTATCATCCTGCAGGGGGCAGTAGAGGGCTCAGTGAGCAAAACAACATGGCAATGAAATACAAAAAATTAATGATGCTTTTATTTCGAAGGTGAATCCTGCCACTAACGATTAAGTGAAGGCTGAAACATTCTGCTGATCTTTCATTTAACTACTTAAGTTTAATTTATACAATATTAGAAATACATTTAAAACAAAAACAAACAAAAAAGTTCAATTAATTTTTAAATAAGAAAATTTTCTTTGTATTGCCTGAAATGCAATAACAGCACTGCTTTAGTGAATGCCTGATCATTTGTAGCAAAACATGCATCTGCATAAACATCTGAAAAGATCAGCTGTTTCTGACTGACTAAAGAAAATAGGAGAGGAAGAAAGAGAGGAAGGAATGACAAAGAAAGAAAGAAGGAAATAGTTTTAAGTTAATATTTCATACCTAAAATCTAAATAATCTGCCTAAATGAAAAAAGAAAAATTTTATTTCCCATGTCATTGTGATGGGTTCTGGTTCTGGGTTCTGGTTCTAGGTTCTGGTTCCGGTCTGAGACTCTTCCTCACCTTCAGGTCCTCGGGGATGAAAACCTTCCGGGCTTTCTTGATCATGGGCTGCGGCTTCAGCTCCTCAGCGGAGAATTTGCGCTTCCTGGGGTCGAACATCTCCTGACCCGGAACGCTGGACAGCGCCAGGTCGGCCGGGTCCGGCTCGTACGTCACCGGGACCTGGATGGACTCCGGGTCGATGGGGCTGGGTGTGTCTCTGGCTGCAGACCGGACAGAGGACACAAACAGAACATCAGAACCGGGAGGCCATGTCTATTCTCTGTGAAGCTTCTAGTTCTGCTTGAGGCGGTAATACCTCCACCATCCAGCGGGTGGTGCTGCCACACAACGGTTACACAAACACTTGACCAACAGTAAAAGCAGCAGGTTCTGATTTTCTGCTGAAATCTGTTATTCTTTTGCAACTAATTAAACCCGACCGCATGAACGCTTCATGTCCTCAAAGCGACCAGAGAGCACAGAAGAAGAACGCAGGCGTCACAGAGCAGCACAACGTTTACAGAAACAGTAATACATTATGTTTATTAATCAATTTGAACATTTATTCAGAGGTGGGAGATCCAATTCAGACACAGTGGAGGCTTTAGAGGGGCAGTTTTGTGTTTTCCTGTTCACAGCACAATCAAATCATATATAATCAAAGAGGACTTAAAAAGACGTTGACATTGTAATTTAACGTCTGTCTCTTTAAAAACTCCTGCTCTTTCTGAAACTTGTTTTTATCAGATGTGCAGTTCAATCAGCTGTTTGCTAATTGCTGCTGGCTAGTCTGAAGGAGCCTAGTGGGAGAGGGAAGTTTTGTAGCTCTTATTTTTATCTGAATAATTGTACCCAAATTTCATGGTTATAATAATAATATTCTATTCGGTGTAGATCATAAGACAGAAAGCTAATAAAAAGAAACCAGAACTAATAGTAAATGTTGACAGTCTCTGTCTGTTTGGATGTGTAGTCTGAAGAGTTGTGAAACTGACAGACTTCTTTTATAATTTATTAATCATAATTTTCAGCCATTGTTTCTGTCGTGATTCCAACGTCTGGCTTCTTCTGGTGCCAAATTATGACTCATTTCTCATATCAATGGTGTAAAAGTCGGACAAAACGCAAAATGAACGTTCAGACAAGTTTGGAGACAATCGGATACAATGTAGTTTCAAATATGGAAGATTCAGGAGGGGAAAAGATCGGAATTGGTCCGTTCAGACTGCAGGGAAAAATCTGGTTTCGCCTGCTGTGTGACTGTTTCAGGAGCTAAGAAACTCCTGACTTCCTGTCCCGAACAGGCGCTACGTGCATTTTCATCGGCCGCTGATCCGCTGGCGGCTCGAACATCATGACCCACATTAACGAGGTCGGAGCCGCTGACCTGGTCTGCAGCGCTGCAGGAACACACGGATCTAAACCGTCCAAAGCTCTCTGACATCGACCATCAGGTATTCTGTTGAATGGTTCTGATTCAGACGTATGGGAGACTTTCCTGCCAAAAACACAAAATCCTACCAAGTATCTTTGATGTAGTTTCTAGTGGAAATATCTCTGTACTCTTTATATAAGGCAAAACAAAAATACATTTTGAGTGAATAATTACTTAATGTTGATTTATTTAATGCTAACAATGAAATAATCTGCCAGGGGAACCAGCAGATTATTTATTGTTTTTCACCAATATTAAGAAATTATTGCCTTTAAACAAATTCCTATATTTTGTTTGGAAAAGTTACTAGTTTGAACTTATTTCAGATTTCCACTAGGAACTGGACAAAAATACTTGGTAAGATGTTTTTGTGACTGCGATGATTCTTTGAATAACCGATTAATCGTGATTAATCGTTTCAGATCAAGTTCTCAGTGTGTTTCTCTGCCGTCTCAGACTGATAGTCTCAGACTGATAGTCTCAGATTTTGTTTCTCATCTGTTCTTTCATTTTTAAACCAGAGACCAGATTAAACATAATCCGTCTTTAAGCGGCGACACAAATAGTGCGACCTGACCTCTGCGAGGCGAGCGCAGGAAGCCGAGGCACAAGCGGTCCGAACTGGAACGTCTAAACTCTGCGACCCGGTTCTGACCAGATCCGAGAAGAGGAACGAACTGAGATTAATCATTAACCCGACTGCATTTCCATGGAAACCTATAAACCACATTCAACAAAGTTTTTTTTTTATTGCACTGTGGATACATTTATTGATTTTACAGATTATCATCTGGATCCAGCTTGACGTCACGCTCAGTGATCATATCGGGCTTTTTATGATTTTATGGGCGCTGTCGCCATGACGACCAGACGTCTCCGTGAACTGCTGAACTCTGAGTTTGAGTTTGGATGTCTAATCTCTCTTTACTCTCTTTACTGTAAATACTCTCAGAGGAAGATCATTTCGGGTCACGACAATTTTATTTCACCTGAAAAACCCTTCCAGCTGCAACGTTGAGCCTCAGATGATAAATATAGCAGAGTCAGAACAGCAGCGCACCGACAAGCCGGCTGGTTTCCCAGCACTCTGCTGGTTAATTTGTGAAAATTTAAAATAAATGATTTTAAACTGATTAAAACTGAAATTTGCATGTTCTGCAGTTTCCACTGGTTTAATGTTTAGCAGATGAATGAGGCGGATTGTGCAACTTGTGAACATTCTGCAGAAATATTTAAAAAATTTATAAAGGAGGTTTTATTTTTTTATATTTGTGGTACCTTTTATCATTATTTTACCCTATTTTATTGATAATAGCAAATAATGTAATAGTTAAATGTAAACAAAAATATAGTCACTTTATATTTTGCTATAAATTAAAATTAATTTTTTTAGAAAAAATAATGATTAACTGTGTGAGAATTAACTTATTTTCTGATAATTATGTTTTAAATGTGTGTGAAAAACCTTATATTCATCAAAAAACAGGTTATCTGAATTTTACTCAACGTAAATAAAGTACAACAAAGAAACTGCTGTTAAAGCTTAAAAAAACAAAACCATTTTCTTTAGTTTTTCCTGATGGAAGCCAACCGAAGAAATATCTGTTGGTTCTGATCCGACTGGTGTCAGAAACTAGATGAAACCTGATTCCCCCTCCGGCCGCTGCACGGTCAATGTCCTGGACGCGACCTTGGACCTGCGAAGGCCGTAGCGGGGGCACACCCAGGATGTTATCTGCCTCAGCAGGACGAGCGCCACAGGCTGCAGGCCCTGCGGCGCTGCGCCGGAGGCCGCGGAGCTGGTTAGACGAGACCAGGCTCGCTGAGCTGGAGCGCGGCGCGCACGTGACCAGAGCACGCCTGAGTCCATGTGACCTCTGCAGGGTACAGCGTGTGCTCTGAGCCTGGGCCGGTCCCAGAGGGGGAGAGCGGGGGGGTTTGGGCAGGAAGCAGAGAGGGTGGGTCGGGGGGTGAGAAAAGAAAAGGAGGGGGCTCCGGTTTGCAGCTCGGCGTTGCACACGGCTGCCTGCATGCGCCCGTCACATGGTGCCGCACGCCAGAGGAAACCCCATCCTGGCTTCACGTGAGAAGCCAGGATGGACCCAAACAGAACCCAAACAGAACCCGGACACATGAGTGTCGAACGAGCAGGAGTTTCTCTAACATCTGAGCTGCAGCCTGAAAATATGGAGCTAGTCTGACTGCAGGTCTGTTAAAGAACATATGGAGGACCAAACTGGCCATAATTATTTCAATAAATCACAGAATTTTTTATTTTTTGTTTTGTTTTAGTAATTAAGTCACATTATAAATAAATGTTTCAGTCATGCCACATTTTAAATGAATTAAAATGTGAATAATAAAAATATTTACCTAATTTCCAAAAATCAGTGATAATATTTTGTGCAGTAAATGGGCAGAACAAATTTAGCAGTGGCGTATTAAACGAAGCACATTAACTTATATTATAATGCATTCATTTATTGTTTATTCCTACTATTGATATTTATTCAATCCAGGATTTATTCTTTTGTCCTTATTGTTGGACTTATTACCATTATCAATAATTTTTCTGATAATGTAAAATGAAACCAAACTAAATCTTTAAATATTCCATCAATTTAAATTGTAACATAAACACACATTAAGAAACGTGAGTAAAAACATGCAAATATAAATTTTTATTAAGTGTTTTTCACAATCTGATAAATTTCCTGAGAAAAGGAAGCAGTAAAATTGTTTTAAGAGTAAAATCAAACTAATTTAATTTCCCCTGCGTTTGTTCTCATTTCTGCAGTTTGATACTTTATTTTAGATGAGTTTTGACTGAGATTTTATTGAACAAAATGTGGAATAATCCCCCTCCCTGGCAATGCATTCAGCACATTAAAGACGAGGTCAGACCTGTTTACAGAACCTCCAGCCGTGTTCTTCCTTCCTGACCGAGGAAATGTTTGGGAGGAGACGGATCTCCAGCAGCAAACATCTCCATCTGATCCAGACTCAGCAGCTGGAATCAGACCGGTCCGTTATCGTTTGATAAACCTGAAAACATCTGACTCACTGGGTCAGTGAGAGCCCTGGCTGGGACCCCGCCCCTTCAGGTCAACAAACTCAAGGTCTCCATCTGTTTATCTTCCATGATCTGATCCGCTGCCAGCAGCCGGTCAGATTCTGGAAGGGAACCGCTCCCAGGATCAGGCAGGAAAAGCAGCCGCTGTCTCCTGGATGCCAGCTCGTTACGTAACCGCTTCCTTAACGAGAAGTTTTCTGCGGTGACCAAAACGGCAGACGGATTCAAAAACGTGTGAATCTGAAAGTTTCCACCGTGTGGAGTTGGATGAAGTGAGTTTATGTGGTTCGGTGAGTTCAAGCCTGAGGCACAGCTTTACAAAACCAAAAAAATGTGGAGTAAACAAAAACAATGAGGGGGCGGGGCTTCTTTCAGCCAATCGGAGCTCAATGAGAGCCGCCCTGCAACATACTTAGACCTGAGCTTCATCAGCCTGCAACATTACAAACAGATTGAATCATTTTCATCCCAACCTGAAACAGGGTTTGGCAAGTTTTTTAATGCCACCTGAAATGGTATTGAGGGCCAAAACAACTACAAACATCGGGGATTCTTCAGGGACGTAACTGTGCCAAACTCAAGATTTTTTTTCCTTTTTGAACAAAATGCACATAATCTTGTATCTGCCTGGAAACAGAAGTGGCAACAAAGCATTAATTTGCCCTTACCCTTGATGAAAAAAATTAGCTAGCTAGCTTAAATGATTAATTACTTAATGGCAGCATCAACCGCCTGAATTCAGAGAACATAATGAAGATGAATACAGGAAACTATATCACCCTCCCAAAACAATCTTTAACATATTTTTTCTAATGAGTTTAAATCTTAAGGCCTTAATTTTAGATATGCAACGTCAAGACCTTTTCAAAGCCACCTAGAATGAAACTAAGGCCACAGAAATAGTTGTTTGGGGACGGTTCTGTTTTTCCACAGCAGTGTTTTTGTTTGTGAGGTTATGTCATGAAGTCACAGTCAAACTGTTATCTAAATAAAGGAACAAATACAGTTCTTAGCATTACTTTGACTATTATCACAAGAGTACCACAAAATATGATGCTGAAGTTCAGATCACCCAGCCTGATTGATAAAACTAAATAATCCTGCCACGATGTAATTTAAGGCCTGTGATAAATGCAGTTAAAACCAACTTTAAAATGTTCTAATGACTTTAACACATTTTAAAGCCTTATATTTAAATACAGATTTTATGAGGCCTTATCTTTAGTTACATAAATTTGATTAATAAAGTCTTGTGTTTAGATACACAACCTTAAGACTTTTTAAGATCTTAACTTTAGCTACATTAATTTAAGACTTCTTAAGGCCTTATCTTTAGATACATACATTTTAGACTTTTAAAGGCTTATCTTTACACCCAGAAATTTAAGACTTTTTCAACAACTTAACTTTAGACACATTGATTTAAGAATTCATAAGAGCTTATATTTAAAAGAATTTAAGACTTTTTAAAGAGCTTAACTACGGATACATGAAGTTAAGTCTTTTAAGACCTAAATTTCAGATACATTTAAGTCTTTTTAAGGATGCACAGACACCATCTAAGAACATGTGGAGGACATTTGAGGACCCAGGTGTGCCTCAGCATGCTTCCTACCTGCAGTGGTGGGGCTGTGCAGGCAGGTCTGAGGCGGTATGGCTGTGTGAACGGAGGTGGTGGCGCGGCTGCTGAGGTCCACCACTGAGGGGGTGGGCGGCTTGGGCGGCGAGACCTGTTGCAGTGCTGCCTGGGACGGCTGCGCCGCCTGCGGGGCCTGCTCGCTCTGGGCCGTGTTGGCTGGGATGCCGTTTTCCGACAGGAACTCCTCCAGGTCCATGTACTCCAGCTGGAAGTTGTCGCCGTCGTACGGCAGGGTCTTGTCCCACAGAGTGGGCCCGAGGAAAGCCGACTGGGGGTGGCTGGCTGTGCTGCTCTCATCTTCCAGCTTTTTCTCTTTCTCCTTATCCTTCCCGAATCCTGAAAGAAGAAAACAAATCCCATCAGATTTCATCCTGGACTGATCTAGTAGGAATCTACGTCACTTCAGTCTAATCAGGACCAGATTAGACTGTGCTCAAAACAAAACCACAACTGATTTAACAACAAACCAATTAGTAAGCATTTCAGAATGACTCAATTAACTGCATGAGAAATTAAAACTATCTCAATCATTTCCATTTGCAATTCAAGACGGCTTATGGTCTTTCCACAACATGAAGGGCAAATTTAAACTTCATAAAATTTTAATATTACTTTCTGTCAGCTGTATTAAATATTGACTGAATAAACAGAAAAATGCTTGTCGCATTATTAAACTTATATTCCTAAAATCTAACACAGGAACCTTTTTAAGTGGCAAAATAGAAAATTAAGAATTAAAAAAATTAATACAGAAACCGCCATTAGTTGCTCTTGATATTAAAACTTCACTCCATGAAGCGCTTTAACTCACAACAATCTCCAAAAATCAGACCTTGTTTTTTAGCGTCATGTTTTTTCCATTGTGTTACAAATTTGTTATAATTTTTCTCAGTTTTTCTGTCATCACATCATCCCCACCTTGGTAGCACATCAGTAGTTTTCAGTTTATAAATTTGGTGCGGCTCCGTTATGCAGCTCGGCTGAACGACGCCATCAAGGTGAAACTTAAGTGTTTATAATACAAAACAGAACCGCAGAAAATGCATCTTACATCCCACATGGACTCTGTTTGGAGCATTTCTCTTTTTCCTACTGGTAAGGCCGCCATCTTTGTTTCTTGGCTCCATTTAAGGATGACAAGCTCAGAGTGTTCAGAAATATTTTAGAAACATAAGAATTTAATGCCACATCCTGCAGATGTTATTGTCTCAATGTGCCAAGTGACCTTTGACCTCATTTGATTATTTCATCTATTAGGCAAAATCAGGTGAAAATGTTAGTATGTGAGAGGACGTTGCCCCTGTTCCACCAGACCAAGCACAAGACCATCTTGTAGTAGTCATTCAGATGAATGAATGGATACAATTTTCTTTATATATCAACAGAAGACACTTGAGAGAACAAATGTACAAAATATTTTCTTTATATTTTACTGACTTCCTTTTGTGCAGGGTTGTGACAGATTTACCTCCATCCTTACAGGCAGGAAGTAAAGAGGTCTGGTCATGTGACCTTTCACACCAGATACATGAAAATGTAATTGCTTAGAGAAGACACTTTATTATTTGACTTAAAAACTTCAATTAGCTGCTAAAAGTCAAAGCAATTCCTTCAGACCTTCGAGAAGTTAGAAAAAATGTCTGGCAACAATTGTTGCTGGTGAGATTAAACAGGTTAATTGTTAATTAATCGTAAGTCAATTCATTGTTTCTATCCCCATGTCAATAACTAAATTCATGACAATAACAAAGCTGTTTTGGATACAATTTATGGTAGGGGGTGCTTATATTTTAAGTCTAATATTTGCATGTCAGTAAAACATTTATTCTAGATAAATAAGAAAATAGATTTTTTTTACATCTGGACTGAATCATCCTGCATTACATATTTACTCTTTCAACTTTGACACCATTAATCTGGTTTTATTTTCTTTTAAAAAGCCAATATTTTACGTTCCAGTTGATAAAAACCCAGATTTAGTTTCTTAGACCAATTAAAGAGAAAAGGTTAGGCCGACTAAACAATGTGCCAATGCAGATTCAATAATTGGTTGTGGCAAAAATCTTGAATATCAACAATTCACTGAAGTCTGTTGTTATCCATATGCATCTTTTTACAGCCATATAACTTTCCATTAAAACTCCTGCATACAGCAGCTTCTTTTGTCATTCACCTCCACAACAGCTACATAGCAAAACAATTCTGTATTAAAAATACTTTATTATTCTTATTACTGGTCTGATATTACATTTTCATGAGAAACTGAATGTTCGATCTTCCTTAAGTGTAAACCATAATCACCTAAACATACCTTTGACCTGACATAAAACCAACTATACTGAAATAAATGACGTTTTCAGTTTTATTCTGATGTGTTGAGATGAACATGCAGGTGTTTTTTGTCTGCCCATCTCTCTCTGTCATCTGACTGGAAGAAACATTAGAACTGTGGAAATGTTCACTAACCCGTGAGAAATTTAATATTTGAGCAGCCTGGCCCTTTAAAGGTAAACATTATCCGTCATTCATATCAGCTAACATCCATTGAACTCGTCCTAAGAGAGGCTTCAACATGGAGCACGCCCTCTATATGCAGATATCGGTACTTCTAATGAGTCCCATTGAAGACAGAGGCGTTTAAATGTTATAAACAGCACTTTACGCTATTAACAGCGCAGACACAACAGCAGCGCGGTTAAATCTGGACCCTTATCTGTTCATTGAGAAAATAACTTCATGTTTAAATCACCTACAGGCTGAATTTGACGCCAAATCCGCCAGTTAAAAACATTAAACCCGAATTACATTCTGATTTCTCTATCTTTGCCGCTCCAGGCAAATCAGATTACAGTTTAATGTTTAACAAAGATCGCAAACTGCAAAGACGCGCCACTTTGAGGCGATTTGGTTGACCTGTGTCCTTTTCGTCCGCTGTATCTGTCACATCAAAGAAGTGCGCCAACAAGCCGCCCTACGTGCACCTGTGTGCGCAGTAAGTTTTGCACATTCTTTCAAGACAGCGTACCTTCATCGTGGTGAAACGGGAGTTTCAGCGGGTTTTCCAGCAGGGATTTCAGGACTCCATGAGTCGGCGGCAGGAAAGTTGGGTTTAAAGGAAGAGGTCTGGCCATTTTCTCCATTTCACTTGAAAGGCAGCAGGAGTAAAACAGATTAAATGTCCCCAAACCAGGTTAGAAATTAATAAAAATAAAAAAATAAAATAGTTTAAAAAAAAAAACTCGCTGTCCGGCTCGTGGAGAAACCCACGCAGGTGGAAAAAGGAGACCACACTCCGCTCAGCGGCAGCAGCGGCGGCGGGAGGAGCAGGACGGTGAGCGGCTGGATGGCTGTCTGTCGTCGGGGCTCTCTGGCAGAGAGGGTGGAGAGGAGGAGGAGGAGGAAGGCAGGGAGGTAGGAGGGGGGCCGCTGCTGCACTCCCCGGTGCGTGTGAGGAGACGGGCGCCAGTGACGTCAAAGCACCCGGGAGGGCGGGGACTGTACGTTCAGGGACGTCAGGTAAAACCCCACGTCCGTGCTGCCTTTACTGACAGTTGGGTCAGGGCCATTGTAGACGGAAACAGGTAGAAAAAGAAGGATATATTTATGCCAAAATAAAAACTCTAGAAAATTTGCTAAGTAAAATAAAATAAACTCGGAAATTTCCTGGAAAAACAGAAACATTTCTGAGTTTCAAAAGGTGACAACTTTCAGAATTAAAAAAACTCTGAAATTTTGAGACATCTCAGAAATTTTTGAGGAAAATTCTGTTTGAAAAAGAAAAATATTTGAGTTTCAAACATAATTATTTTTTTTTACTTTTGACTCTCAGAAATATCCATAATATTTCTAGAAAAAATTAAATAAATAGTTTATTTTTTCTAGAAAAAAAATCTAATTCTAATTTTTCTGGAAATTTCCTGAAATTGAGCTCAAAATTTAAAATAAAAAAAAATTTCAACTCAAATTGTAAAATCATAAAAATGTTTAACTTTTGAAAACAAATAAACAAACATTTCTGAGATTAATTACAAAAGTTTTTTCTCAAAAATTTTCAACAAGTCAAACTCAGAACTAGTTTTTTTTTCAGAAAAGTTTTAGTTTTAAAATAAGACATCACTAACAAGGGCGTCCACTCATGAAGGGAGGTTTACACTAATTTTTCAGTAAATAATTCATGAATAGTGATTTTAAAAGTTCTTGTTTTGACCAGTATATTATTTTACTAAGAACAAGGCATTTTGTCCATGTCACAAAAATACTTGGTAAGATTCTGTGATTTGCAGTGTTGGCTAAAAGCGAACTCCCCCTTGAAGTGAAAAAAGACTGTGGAAGAAATCCATGAAAAAGTCAGTAAAAATGCTCCTTTAAAAAAGTTTGCAAACAATAAAACAGATGTTTTTATTCCAAATATGCAAACTTTTGTGTTTTATGCACACAGGAAATCTCTGTTCTTTTTTTATGCGAGTGCTGCACACAACAAGGCCGTAAACCCCAAAGCAAACAGTAACCACCCTGGTCCAGCTCCTATTGTGGTCTCATGATGTTTCATAGAATAAACTGACTGCGTCACTCCGGTTTACTCACACAAACGCTGTCATCGTATTTTCTACTGGGCATGAGCCGATGCCGTAACCTACTTCTAAACACTTTTATGGTTCCCTGGCTTTCATGCAACTGTCTTGCATTTGCAAAATTATGCAAAGTATTTCGAGCCATGTCGGCGTTTACAGACTGAACCTCCTCGGCTATGCCGCGCTCACGCGCCAGCTCTGACAGCTTGTTCTGTGCAGCCAAAGCATTTCAGAAATGTTCACATTAAGAAAACAACTTTGTGGAGCTTTTGTGATTTGCCTGGACATCACTTTAATCTGGAACGAGGAGCAAATACGCTACAAAAACAAGTGGTTTTTTTCTTTGCTCTAGTTTTGAATGCAAATATCTTTGTACACTTAAAATAAGACAAAATTGACTCATAAGTTTTTTAGCAAGATATAAGAACTTGTTTTCAGAAAGTTATTCCTTAAGTATTTGTTCCACTGGCATATTATTTCACTTATAACAAGACAAATAATTTTTTTTTAACTTGAGTCTCGCTCCGATATCTAACTGAAAACTTACCAAACTAACTAAATTAGAAAAACATGTTCCTCTCCTGGCCTGAGGTGGCGCTGCACCAAAACCCACTGATAAAAAAACTCCAAAGGTATTTTTGTCTAGTTTCTTGTGCAAATATCTTCGTGGACTTTTAAATAAATCTAACTTACAAGAAAGCTTTCAGCAAGTTATAGGAGTTTAATTTAAGTCAATAATAACGTTATTATAATAATAATAATAACGTTGAGGCCAATAAATCACTAAAAGGTTTGAGACACATGAAGTTTTAAACCTGTTAATGAAGCTCAGGTATCTGAAGATGTTCTAAATTAATCTATAACTTTATCACATATTTGCCACCTGATGCAAAAGCAGTTTTTGTGAGGAACTAATGCTTTGTTGTGTTCATGATAAGTTTGTTTAGGCACTTTGACTCAATCTGCTTAAATTCAACCACATTGGGAGGATTTTCCAGTTGAGCCACACCAGTTTAATTGGTTGGAAGTTTGAGCCATTCCAGGACTCTCAACCAGATTTTACACTGGTTGAACTGGTGGACCAGCACAAATAGTATAGGTGCAGCACATTTTCGTATTTAAAATGACAGGTTTCACAGGTTGACATTTTTGTTTTAAATCTCTCTCTATACTGACATAAGGTTCTTTATTTAAGCATAACTGTACAAAAAATAAAAAAAAAAAAAATACCAGCTGAAAGTGTAACAAATGTTCCAATTTTGGACCAGACGAGGAAACAGCCTTAGATTTAGTTTTTTACGCTCTTCTAGCATATTTAGTTTTGTAAATTCAGTGATTTCTGGTGCAGCAACCTTAGCGTATGAACTAAACCCAATAGTCACATTTAAACCTTTTCTGTCTATTAATTAAATCATTTTATATATATATATATAGAAACTGATCCAGCTATTAATTTCGAATCGGTGCAGCTTTAATTATCAGCCCAAAAGCTCCAGAAGGTGTAAATACTTAGTGAAGCAGCATCTCTGCTCTATCTTTTCCTTTCTAGTGACACTGACTGATCTGGATCTGTTGCACCGTCTCCACCATGTTGGCACATTTCCCTCCACCATTGTGTGCATGTAAAGCCTGTTTAAACTGTGGAAGCCTGCGCGCCGCGTCGCCACAGCGATCTGCTGTAAATCAGAGGAAAGAGGAAGTAATCCGCCGCGTTCCCACATTCAGAGATGATGTGAATCTTTGACCTATTTTCAGCCAATGGGTGTTGTCTGGCTGCTGCTCTGTGTGGCACATGGAGGCACATGCTGTCCGGCGTAGTAGCGGTTGAGTCACGCTTTAAGGCTCCTCGCTTGGCTCAGCCTGTTTGTTTGTTGTTAATAATTACTCTATGTCATTAACAGAACATATGTGCTCCCTAAAATTAGAAACAATCCAAAAAAAGACTCACTATATGAACAGTTTGAGGACAATTAGATACTGGAAAATTATGCTAATTTAAACCCAAAAGGGAAAAAAGGTGAATATCTTCTTGCCTCTAGAGTTTGAGTGATTTGTTTTCACAACTTTTAGTTTGTACACAACAAAACTGCAACATTTGTTACATTTTCAGCTGCTGCCAGTTCACCTTCACATTGCACTGCCAAACAAATCAAAACATTTAAGCAAACTGTTCCCCTCCTCGCCTGTGGGGGCGCTGCACTAATAAAAATTGAAGGAGACACTGAGCACAACTTCCTTCTTCACAAAATGTAAACAAAAATAGCATCAAATCTGCGTAGTTGTAGGATTAGATTGGTGCTTTTGTTTTGGTTGTATTTACACCGAAACGTCTGAACAATCAAATCTTTGTCTATTTTTTAAAAAAGTGATTAATTATGTTGATTTTTTAAATTAAAACTTCATTAATCCAAATTAAAGAGTTAAAGTCCCACCTAGTTCATTTTGTCGCTTAAAGGGAACCACAGTGGTGGGCAGGTGGTTTTAATGTTTTGCATGTTTTCGTTCATCCATATTTGATCTACTGGATGGGTTTCACTAGATCATAACATCATGTGTTCATCATGAATAATCCTCAGGTTATTCCCCTAAACTTTACTGTCTGTGGCTTCTTTTCATGTTCTGCCTCAATCTGATTAGACTTCATTCTCATTTTCTGTGGAAGTCTAGACATGCACTCAAAAATATTGCAGTTTAAGGTCGAGACGCGTTGCTGTCCTACTTTTCAGCATCCAACTTCATCGTGTATGTGGGATTTATACTAAAGTAAGCCTCAGGATTGTTTCCTGTGCTTCCAAACATCCGTCTAAGAGCTGCATAATTCCCCAAACTTGTGACTTTTTATGCAAACAACAAAGAAAAATGAAACATTTCTATTGCTTGAATGTTGGCACATTCTGATGTTGCTGCAAACAGAAATCCAGCCGAGTGGCCTTGATTACCCTTTTATCAAACCGAGAGATCTCTGATTCCACACAAAACTCCTGCAATCACATTTTCACAGAACTGATGTTCCTTGAATTTGTCTATTTTTCCCTCTGTCCTTGACTAACTCAGTGATTCAGGAGTATGCTGCTCTGTTCAGCTGACTGCTTTCATACAATACAGGTTTTGTTCAGCTTATACGTCACTAATTTTCCTTCTGCAGAGTTTAACCACACATACTGGACCAACAGGGGGATCTCAGTTTAATAACGCTTTAATTCTGAGAAGGACATATTTAACAACATATAAGACATCACACATCACTCATTAGTACAGGAAGAGTGGCCTGACTTTGGATATTTGGATAATTTGGCATAATCAGACGTTTCTTCAGTGGTGAAACTGAAGTTTTAGTCAAGGTTGGCTGATCACAAACAGCTTGAGATAAAGGGACACAGACATGTCGACTTTCACTGTAAAAACACAAAATCTTATCGATTATTTTACTTTGGTTTCTAGTGCAAATATCTTAATATATTTGGAAATAAAGAAGAAACTTTTCAGCAAGATACAAGACCTTGTTGTAAGTCAACAATTCCTTGATATTGATGAAAAAGTTCCACTTCAATTGGCAGATTAATTCACTAACACATTCAATAACACATTTTTCTCATGTAATAAGTGAAATAATTTGCCACCTAATCAATATTAGCTAATTATTTACTTAAAACAAGCTCCTTTATTTTGCTTAAAAGTTATTTGTAAGTTCATTTCTTATTTCCCGCTCAATAAGATATTTGCGCTGTCAAGTAAAAATACTTGATACTGATAAAATTTTGGTTATTGCAGTTTTTTAGTGCTATCAATCAAGTCATGTCTTTGCTGTTAAATGTGCTAATTGCAGAGAATTCCAGGAAAACTGCTTTTCCTGTCTATAACAGTGACATACTACAGCTTTAACAACGTTAACCTGAGAAGTTTCTCCTATAATGAGCACAGGAGTTTGTCCAAGGGTTTGCTAATTGCTGCTGGCTAGTCTGGAGGAGCTGACTGGGGGAGGAGAAATCTCTGAAGCTTGGAAACTGCAGCTCTGAGGAGGAGCTGCGCCTTGAAATTAAAGGATTTCTCAAACATGAATGAAAGAATCAAGACAACGCTCCAGGTGTGTTTTTAATGAGGGAATCATTTCTTCATAAACATTAAAAACATAAAAACTTAATTTATGTCAAGTTTTTACATAACTGCACCTTTAAAATTTGGAGCTCCAGTATTTCGCTTGTGAGCTCCTTCTGTCTACATACATGGATTATCTGGTAAATCTCCACATTAGGAAAGTGTGTAAATTTGCTAATTTTCCCTGAAACGCTCCCTGTAATGTATTTATAGTATTTCCTTCAGCATGAGTTAAGAAACATGAACATGTGCTGACTAAAACACTATTAGTGTCCAACCTGATCTGATGCAATAATCTGGTCAAGAAGAGTCTTTCTCCACAAGAAGGATCTGAAATGAAAGAGCTGTATGAATTAATCCAGCAGCAGCGACTCTACGCCATCTGGAGCTGCTGCTAAAATGATCCTGATTTGTCAACAAAATGTTATGTAACACTTTGTAAGTCAGTTGCACGGACCGTGGCGGTTATCCTGCTCTAATCACAGCAGTGTGCTTCAGCTGTACTGACAGATCAACAAGGACGTCTGTTCATATGAAGGGAGGTTTATACAAAAAAGCTGCATACATCTGAGATTTAACATGTTTAATCAAGCAGATCTGCTCATATAATTTTATTATTTTCTAGTATAAAGCGATTCATACTGGAAATACTCAAGTCAACGTGTATTGAAGAGGAGATTGCGATCCTCTTGAGTTCAATTTTAAATAACCTGAACTTGTTTTGACCCGACCATTTTCACAGGGAAATCAATCAAAGCGACATTAGGCGACCAACGGCAGAGTTGTTGTAATGTCCGTTTTTGATGTTGGTCACGTTTTTCTGAAATTCTCTAAACACTGTGTGCTTAAATATTATGTTATCAATCAAATCAATGCAGTTTTTATCTCTTTATTTCCAAATAATATCAGTCAGTCCCTCCAGGTTTTTGAGAATTATCCTGTAAATTCATGCAAAATCATCAAATCCTTACCTTTTTGTGCTAATATATAATTGGGAGTTTATTGCAGATTTTTCTTGTCTTACTGCCTCAGCCTTTACTGATGTCAGATTATAGCCCCTGATCTATACAGCGAGTCATAAAAAGTCAGATTTACCACCGTAAACAAGTGCAAATATCTCAAATATTTCCAAATTAGTACCATAAACACTTTGATTTTTATCGCAAAAAATCACAAAAAGAATTATGAAATCCTGGAGGGACTGAAAAGATGTTCAATGATATGATTTTATTTTAAGAGTTCATTCAACATTTTGTGAAATGGTTTTGTGAACACATTCTGGTACACTGGCCCTTTAAGAGCATTCATGATATTGAGTTGGCTCAAAACAAAAGGAGTTTGACATCCCTGTAGAGCCAAAAATATAAATATTTTTTTAAATTGACGTGTTTCCATATTTCCAGAGTAAATGTCCTCTCTACATATCCAATTGGCCAATGAAATGCTCAGTGGAACTGCAGTTTAGTTTGCAGTTTAGTTGCTGTTAAATGATGCTACATTTACAAAACGACCTGTTGACGTCTGTAATCTGTCTGGACATCTGATCTCGAGAATCAACTGCAATTAACAAGCAGTATAACATTTAAAGTCATTTTCACAAGTTCTGATTTGTTGTTTACATTTCTGTTTGTCTGTTGCTTATGCTGTTATCCTTACAGCTGGGCTAATCTCAGACCTCTGAAGCCCCAAATGCCCTTTGGTTTGGTAAGCTTGTGTTACGGCTGTGCAGCCGGTAAGAAGCTTACGCTTTGAGCCAAGATTGGAGCAAACAAACTTTCAGCACAGGTCAATCCATCCCTTGTACTTTTGCCTGTGTATTTTTGGTTTAGGAAAGGCTAATGCCTCCATGAAGGCATTCCAGCTCCTTGTGGGTGCAGGAAACATCGTCTGAGGCAGGCAGTGACATTTCTCTCATGATGTAGCGCTAGGTTCAGCTCAGACAGATCAGAAATGAATAATTCATGTTCAATGTCACAGAAGACAATAACTGCAGAGGGATTCAGCCTACCTGGGCACTTTTACTCTAAGATATTTTGGGTGCAGAAACAAAATTGTCATCTGCATAGAGAGAAAGCGAAGCGTGATTAAGATGTTAAATCACCTGCAAACTTTGGAGGTTTTTCAGGCAATGGGGAGAAAACAGAACTTCCTTGTGGAGTGATAGAAACATCTTTATTTTGTGCATTTATCACCAGCAGAGTTGCGTAGTAACTATTACATTTACTTGAGTAATTTTTGTTCTTCTGGGATTAGTTTTTACAACGCAAAACTTCATACTTTTACTCACAATTTTAACATGAGTGAAATTTCTCTACCCACTCTGAGTAACTTCACCTGATGAAGAACAAACTAGTTTTAACCAAAAATTCACTTTTTGTCAATGTTTCATAAGTTTTATATTGAAATAAATTGATTTTCTTTGGTCAATTTTTTTTCATACTAAAATTTACCCATAACTTTATAGTTTGGTCCATCTGTTTATGGAATTTCTAAATATTAAAAGATTAATGTTTAGAGTTACTCAAATTGCCTTTTAGCAAAACACTTTTTTACTCTTACTTTATTTATTAAGCACCAAACACTGTTTACTGTTTGCAGGAAGTTTGGAGTCAGAGCCGAGAGATTAGGAATATTTTACCAAACTCTAATTGCAGGGGAAATTTCTCAACAACTTGATTCAGAAACAAGTGAATCCAGGCGCAGACAGATGTTGTCTGGCTGCTGAAGCGTCGCAATAACGACGAACATTGAGTGAAGGTAATGAGTTTTGCAGTCTGGAGAAAAGTGGCGGCGTTGTGCGCATTTCCCGCTGACTCCCCTCCCGCCCGCTCATCATCTCCAGCAGCAGATGAGAGATGCCGAGGTTTCAGGTTGTTCATCTCCCCTTCCCACACACTACATTAAAATCACTCCCGCATTCCCCCACACACTCCAGTGCCCACACACACGTCGAGAGGGCCCGGGGTGAAACAAGTGGCTGACGGCTGCGGAGTATTTCTGGATCCTTTATTGTGCTGCTACGGAGGGGAAAGAGACGCATGGCTGAATGGCTGTTCAGATGCAGCGGCGCGGATTCAATCAGAGAAGTCAAAATGATTTCTGCTGGAGGGAACTGGACAAAATGTTGGAAAAACTATTAATCTGCAGAAAGCGTAGAGTGTGAAACTCGATTTTAGCACCAAGAAAATAAGCATTTCACACGTTTTGCTAATTAATCCCAACGGTTTGGGGAAAGCATCATGCAGCTAAGCTGTTAAAATGAGCTTGGATCCTTGCTTTTTTACTTTTGGAAAACAACAATAAAAAGAGGCTGAAAATATCTGTCCACCAGTTGTCTTCCCATCGGGTCGCCACAGTAACAAATCTGGGAGGAAACCCCAGGCCTTCCTGTTCCCAGAGAGAATCCAGCTCATTTCTGGAGATCCCAAAACAAACCAAACCCAGGAGAGAAAAGCCAACAAAGTGGCGAAACCGCATTAGCTCACCATGCTGAGACTTTGGATGAATGTGAATCTGCACTGAGGATAGTTGTTCTGTTTCTGTTCGGTAGAATCGTGAGTCCAGGGCATCTGTGACGCAAAATTCATTTTTTTTCACATCCATTTAAGTCTCAACTGCTTCTAGAAAGAAAGAACCCAAAGACCCACTTCACTGTTTTGGGAAATAAATTGATGCTTTATTATTATTATTATTTGGAAAATTAGCCATTCCCAAGCAGAGGTCCAGCACATTTGGTCAGCTGTATACTCTGTACAATGACTGCTGGAAGAGACAAGTACTTTATTGATTCTGCATTCTTCCTGGTTGTGTAGGAGGCTCCACTTTTTGCTTTTCAAAGATGCACAGTTATATAATTGTGCATCTGTTTGCAGTCATTTTCATGTGTGAGTGTAAACGTTGAGTTGCGTTTGTTTGGATTTAAAGTGACAGACACTCAGTGTGAACTGAGCAGACTGAAATCTCATCATCTAAGAATAATTTTGGGCACAAAAATGAAATGAACATGTTTTGTATAGACCATAAATCTATCCTAACCTGTTCACAGATTCATAATAGGTCACCTTCAGTTCACCTACTTTCTGTCTTTTCTGGTGTCACATAATACTCCCTGCTCTCTGAGGCAGTGTGCGGGTTTAAACGACCAAGATCGCCTCCTCTGATTGGGTGGATATGTTACCTGGTTTGATTACATTCTGGGTGAATTTCATCCACACTGCTCATGGTTCTGTCTGCAGAGGACTGGCCATAAAAGGGCAGACAGACAAAAAAGACACGCTCTCCCACTGCTGCTGTCTGCTCAGTCACATGCTGTCAGCGTGGACCGACACGTTTCCCCACATGAGCTCTGCCTCCCCACCTATCTTGTTTTTCTCTCTCTGCTTGATTTTTAGATTCTCTGTTTTGATGATCCGCCTGCTGTTTATTCTTCTCCCTTTTTGTGTTGCTCTTGTGGTTCCCTGTGTTTCCACTTTCATGCCTCTTGCAGGGAAACATGGGAATCCGAGTGGCCCGAGCAGAGCCGTTTAATTTGGGCCTCATTTTTTCCATGACACGGAGCGTAAACAATCTGGACGCAGCAGAGCGCCTCGTTAAGCGGCTGCAGCCATTCCCCCGCCAGGTCCAATGAAGCTGCTGCCACTGCAGCGAGGCGTCCCTCAGTGGAGGTATGACTGAGAGTAACATCCATCCATCCATCCCTCCATCCATCCATCCATCCATCCATCCATCCATCCATCATCCCATCCATCATCATCCATCCATCCATCCATCCATCATCCATCCATCCCTCCATCCATCCATCCCATCCATCCATCCATCCATCCATCCATCCCTCCCTCCCTGCTGGTTCCTGCTCAGGTTCCATCACTGGACTTTAACAGCAGGAGGATCTGGAATAAATCTGAGCAGAATGGAGATAAAAATGGAGCCAGATTATGTTAAACTGCTGCAGAGCTGAAAATATCTGGATTTGATTTAATTTGATTAGATTAGGACAGCGCACATTAACCAACCACAACTCATGACAGTGTAAATATGCAGGAGCTCTAAGCTAAATCATTTTAGAGCTAAATATTAAGCTTCAAACTGTTATTTATGAGCTGCAGGTATAAAATATGGAGAATTGTGTCACTTTACACTTTATTTGCTCTTAGCGTTTAGCTCCATGTTCGAAACTCAGATTTAACGTTTCGTTTCCAGCTGGGGGTCCAACTCGTCTCGTATGTTTCTGACCTGAAGAACACAGAAAAAGCTTCATCAAAAGTGAGAATTTCCAGTCCAGGTTTTGGCGTTGGGCCGACCCGGCCGTGATTCAAGCCTGAGGCGCCGACTGGATGCAGCTCAGACGTGAAACTGAAACCTTATTGTTCTGATGATTATGATCTCATTTATTCATCAAAATGACAAGCTACGTTTTCAGATTTGCCAACTCAAGGATCTTATTTCAGTCCCACACATCCACTTCTGGTTGAGCTGGAATTTAATTAACAGTTTTGGATCAAACTGGCGTTTGGAGTCACATAGATGTAATCAAGTGAAACTGATTGATCATGAAAGAAAAGCCCAGTTTTAAAAACATTTCTGCTTGTATAAAGGAAGCTTTCTGTGTCTCTGCACCTCCCACCGGGGATCTACACGGAGGGAAGTGGAGCGTCACGCTCCGTCCTCCTGTCTGACCAAAATTATACACACCAGGGGACCCACCATTATGTAGTCCATGTTCTCCATTAATGGGGTCTTCTGCTGCCAACATTATGTCAGAGAAATTTGAACGAAGCAGCCAGAACCGCCATGATGCAGGCGAGAAAAACAGACCAGAATCAGGGCCGATCCAAGGCTTTTTGGGGCCCTAAGCAGGTTTTCATTTGGGACCCCCCCCCTCCCCCCACCAAAATGTCAACAGCAGATTCTGTGTGTGTGTCATACCTGCTATCATTAGCATCATTTGTAATTAGCAGGCATCATACCAGTATTATTATGGCTGTTGACTTTAACATGACAGAAACTTTAAAAAATTGTTTTTGTTTCATTTTAAAGTAGCATCAGCTAATAAATACCACATTTGCAGAAAACAAGTTCTGTATCTTTTATTCTCCCAACAATGGCAGGAGGAAGAAATCAACCTTTTATTTGAGTAACAACTATAAAAATAACACGTAAATTGTTTTTCCATGTGTAACAACATTTTGTTTGGGTTATTCACTGGTAGTTTAAGGATATTTATCATGCTAGCTTTGTGCTCAAGTTAAGCAGCTGCTTAACTTGCAATGCTTTGGGCCAACTCAGAACTGAATTATTGTTAAATAATGCAACTCGTTCCTGAAGTTGCATCTTTGCAAACTGTGATAGTTCAACGTTTTGCCTCTCAGGTCTCTGATTGGACAGATCATCAGAGGTTACACAATCATTCTCCCCCGTTGTCCACTCATATTCAGAGGAGCGAACCTTGTGTGATGCTGTGAAACGTAATGAATGAACACTAAAGATTAACTGTGTTTGCATGCTCTCACTAATCCAAACGCTGGCAGAACTCCAGTTCGAGTCCATGAAGTTTCCATGCTGCAGGCTCTGATATAATGCGAACGCGGGCCAAGCATCCTAACTGGGTTTCCGCTAATTGGATCTATTCATTCACAGAAAACAGAGAATCCAGTTTATTCAGCTAAGTTTAGTGAAGCACAGGCCGCTCTCTGTGGCTGCCAATGAAAGCAGCATCTGTGGCTACGACTGTACCGATGACCCGCCGTCATCAGAGCCTGAACGGGTTTTGAGATCAATCTTAGAAATTTTCTAGAAAAAATACGTTTGAAATGTCAAAAATTTGCTTGAAAGATGCAAATTTTTGAGATTCATGTAAAATGGGCTGGAAAAAACTCAGATTAGTCTCAGAAGTTTTCTAGAAACAAATCAGACATCTCTGAGTTTGAGTAAAAACAGAAATGCTTGAAAAACAAAAATCTTTAGATTAATCACAAAATCAGGCATTTATTAGTTTGAAAAGTCAGAAAATGTGCTTGAAAAATCCCTGAAATGTTGACGTTAATCTCAAACATTTCCTTTAAAAATTTTTTTGAAATTTCTCACTTAGAGAAATTTAAGATTTGCAAGAAAAAATCTCAGAAATCTTTTAGACTAGTCTAAAAAAATTCCAGAAAACATTTCCAAGCTTGAAAGGTTGAAAACTTTGGACATTTGGAAATCTGTGTTTCAAAGGTCGAAAACCACAGAGAATGTTTTTACTCCCCCAGACCTGTAGATGGCGCTAAATAGGAAGTTGCTACAAGAAAACAAGAAAGGTGAGCAATAAACACGAGTGGAGAATTTTATGTGACAACAAAGTTCAAATACTTGATGTCAGTTTATAAAACTAGTCGGCCATTTTTGCTAAGCGTGATGCATTTTGGGGTTCAGTTCAAGTTCCAGGTTTGGCAAATGCAGGAGCGTTTTTAAGAAAGAAACCAGGATGAAATTATTTTCATTGTGAAAAAAACTGTTTTTGTGTGGCTGCATATCAAAAATTGTCAACTTAAAAAAACCAAAAGATTTCTGTTTGAAGGAGTTCGGACTCAGCAGACTGGTTGGTTCGTTTGAAGAGCTGATTGGAGGATTACGCAGTAAATCCCTGGGTGTCCTGGAAATGGTAATGAGCATGTCAGAGGTTTCTGTAGGTCAATAAAAAAGTTCACAAGGAGTTGCACGAATAAAGTCCTAAATTGTTTTTGAGTTTCGGTTTGGTTTTCACAAATTCACAAGAAAGAGTGACAGCTGGTTCTAAAGTCACTGCATCAGTAATGAGGGATTAGGACAGGGGCGGGAACTCATGGATTAGGAAATGTTCCTGCAACCTCACTGGAGGCAAAAACCACCACAGACACACGTGACCCAATCCGCTCAAAACATCACGTGATCTGGACACCAAAGCAGCTGAAACAGATTCAACTAAATTAATTCATCAACTTAAAGCAGAATTAAATGCAAGAAGTTTCACCTGAGGAATCATTTTAATGATTAATTGATCAAATCTTCCAAATTTCTAATGTTGCATTTCATTTTTATTCAATAATTGGTTAACTTTACGGTAAATTGTTTTTAAAAAGATGTGATTTAAAGAAAATTAAGTACAGTCAATAAAATATCTGTAAGATGTATTGATATTGTTGTGAATAGAATCTAATAAATTAATAATTACAAATAGACAATATAGTGAAACAGTAAAAAAACACAAATTAAACAAAATAAGATGTTTTTTTCTAAAAAAACAAAATGAATGTGAGAAGTCCTAAAGGTTTGACTTTTGAAACGTTGAATTTTTCAAGTTCTTTTCTAGAACATTTCTGATTTTAATCTAAAAATTTACAATTTTTCAAGCAATTTTTCAACTATTGAAACGTAGAAATTTTCACGTTTTCGTAAAAAAATTTCTGAGATTAAATTCAGATGAAAATTTTCTTGCAAATTTGTTACTTTTTAATCTCAGAAATGTCATTGTTTTCTCTAAAAAACTTTATTTTAATCTCAGTATTTCAAAATTTTTTCCTTGCAAATTTTTGAATTCTGAAACTCAGAACTTTTCATGTTTTTCTAGCAAGTCTTTGAGATCATGGTCACCTTTTTGGTAGATGCCAATGAACTTGATACGCATTTCATTGCGTGTGAAGCTAAAACAATGTGATGACTCAGCGTTTTTAGGAGATCGGGTCAAGGCGAGAGGAAACACAAAGACGAGGAGATTAGCGTCTCATGTTGAGGTTTTATTTGTCATATTCATCACTTTTAAAGCCGCAGAGAGACGTGATGTTTTTCTGTTTCTAAGCAACATCGCCTCTGCTGATTTCCCAGGATCAGAAGGAAGTTCATTCTGCAGCTTGAACGTCTTCTGCTTGACGCGACCCAGTTTCAATCAGGCGCCGGTCGCCTCTGAGTCAGTCACCTCTTAATTAGGTGGCAGCTTACCTCGCTCTGGCTGCTCTCTGGCTGCTTCCTGCAGGATAAATTAACGACATTAAAGGAGTTTTTCACCCAGCAGCTTTTCTCAAGCGGCTCCACTTTAATAAAACGACTATTTTGGTCTTTTCCAGTGGTGCTACATTCATTCACTGCAATGTGGGAGGATTTTGTTCAGCAGGAAACGGAGGAGTGTGTCTCAAATAAAACATATTCCACCAGGAAATCTTGGTGTCTTCTCTCATCTTCTTACATAAATGTAAAATTTACTGATAGCCATTTCACACGATTCACTCAAAATAAAAAGAAAGAAAAATGGCTTTGTGGGATTTATTAAAAGCAGGAAATGAACATATAAAACACATGACAGAATAAGTAAAACATTAGATTTAAATGGAAACATTTTTTTAACTAAGACGCATTTTTTTGTTAGATTAAAAATATTTTTATAATAGAAAATATTGGCATCAACACAAAGTATTCGTCTTTAGTCAGCCGGGCTTTTTTCTTTCTCCTGCAAGATCCACGAATAAAACTGTGACTTTGCTTTTAAAACATTTCTTTCCAACAACAGATAACGCTACTTACTCTTGCAGCTTATTGTTGAGAAGGAAGAATATATCTGTGTGCTTTTGACCCGATGATGTTGGTCCATGTTACAAAAGATCTGGATGCCACTGATTTAGCGCTAGTGAGAGAACTGTCTCGTGGTTTTTACCCATAATATTGGTCGGATTGGATTATAGTTTTTTTTTAAGACGGTTTTTCTTCCAAACGCCAAAAAAAAAAAATTAAAAACACACAAAACATCTGGATGTTTTTTAAAGGTTTGGGTTGTTTCTAGAAGCAGCAGAGACCCAAATAAGAGAATAAAAATGTGTGAGAACTTAATATTAAAGCTAAAGCATGTTAGGTTGCCTTTAAAGGACCAATCAGTAATCAATAGTCTGATTACGTTGTCATAAACCTGCCCAGAGGAGGTTTATGTGTTTTTTGAGCCAGTCTTACCCAGTTTAACCAGTTATGTTGAGAGAAATGGAATCAAACCCAACAAACTCTGGTGAGAAGAAAATGTAACATGAAGTTTTTATAGTAACTGGATCAAACTCAAAAGAAAGCTTCTAGTTTGACTTTAAAACATTATTCTGGTATCTCACTAATTCTAGCTCGTCTCATTTAATGTACATACGATATTTATATGCAAAATAAAAATGTCAAAATAGACAAAGTAACAAACTATAAAGACATGAAACTATGAATGTAATGTTTGTGAATCCTCCTCTGTGGATGCAAACCTTAACCAATCAGAAAACAGTCGTCTCTCCTGAGCAGAGCCGCTGTGACAGAGCCGCCGCTCTGCGGGACGCCGTGGATGACTTCCTGTTGTTCCCCGCAGAGAACAAGACAGAACAGAAGCTGTTACAAGCTCAGCTGTGAGCCGAGCGTCTCAGAACGAAGGGAGCGTGGGCCGAAAGTTCCCGCTGAAAACACCTGAGCTCCTGCCACTGCTGCCGGGAAGCAGCTGGAGCCTTTAAGGACTCTATTATTTCAGCTTTACATCAAGTTATAATGTTGTTCTGTCAGCAGAAACATGCCTCAAAATGTTGCTTTGATCCTTTCCTGCATGTTTAAGGGTCATGTAATCTCCATGGCAACCATTCAGCTATGCAAAACACGTGCTGTCACAAAGCTCCGCCTACTTCCACTCAGCTCCTCTAGACTAGTGGCAGCAGCAATTAGCTAACACCTGCACAATGAGGTGCGTTGTTGTGATGATGCGCTAAAGAGTAGGAGCTTCTTAAAGACACAGAAACCCAATTTCAATTGTGAAGTCAAATGTATTATAAGTCATTTTAAACATTTTAAAGCAACTGAAGGTAACATAGTTACTTAAAAGCGTTATATTATTTTCTGCCTGAAATGTGGAGAAATTTGTTGGTTTTGAAGCCATTTCCTTCAGACTTTGAAGATAAACGTCTCCCTGCTGTGGGAAGAAGAATAAACATATCAGGGGGGTTTTCTGCACCAATAAGAGACAAAATACATCAGAAAAATAGTCTTTATGTCTCATCAGATGTCTTCCTGCAGGATTTTGGATAATCTGGAGGCTAGTATTAAAAAATTTAACCATTTCTGCATTAATGTAACAAATGCATGAAACCAAAACATTGATTGTTTTTTTTTTTCTTTGAATCTCAGTTATAAACCTGAAGTCATGTTTCTTAGCATTTCTCTGTGACACACCTGAACCTGTTGGGTGAGCCGTTTCACTTCAGGTCAAAAACAAAACCACAGAAATGTTTTAAAGCAGCTCAACGTGTTTTTTCTATAGATCCACAGGTTGTTATCCTGTCTTTATTTTAATCATTTTTAAAAGTCAGGAAAGAAGAAAAATAGAGAGCCAGATCAAGTCCTTCTGTAATCTCCTAAGGAGGAAATGAAAAGGTCATCAGGATCGCAGCAGGAAGCAGCTTCACATCAGCAGACATTTTCTAGTTTCTGCAGCTGCTTGAAAAAATGATTAATTCTCATTTTGAAGAAAGAAGGAGCCAGAATGTACCTTTCATTCTGCATGCTGTGATTGGGCTCCTAATTCAAACACTTTTCCGTTTAATCTGACTATTTTAAACTGAAGCTGCTCATTGTTTTACAGTGCAGTTGTTTATAGGAGGTTTCACAAAGGAGTTTGATGCTGAAATCAGAAAATATTCAATCATTCAGTTCATACACAGATTTTAACTTCACTTCATAATAAATAATCTTCACTCTTGTAAAGATTATTATAAACCTGCCCTTTTCTACTACAAATTGGCCAAATACATTAAATTAATGTAAAGCTAATACTTAATCTGCAGGGAAACTGAAAGCTGAGAAAAACAACAGAATCTGGAACATTCTGCAATGGAAGCTCCACCTTGACTGGAACTGGAATTACGGTCTTTCAACTGGGGATATTTTGAGCTCAACAGATCGGGTCAAGTTCCACAGAAGAGCTAACAAACACAAAAAGCTGTGCAATTATCCTGGGGGGGGTTACCAAGTATGGCTTTATAAATATCTAAAACGGTGGGGAAAAGTTTAGTTTTGCACATCTTGCTTTGTCCAAACAAAAAAAAGTTTTGTTTGGCATTTCTTTGAATAAAACTTTCAGATTTGTTGCATCTTTCTGCAGATGATGGCAACCCAACATCCTCCAGCAGCAGAAACAGAACTAGACAACCGAGCAGCCAAGTTGGAGCAGAACCAGACATTTTGAACACTTTTACGCATCTACTTCATATAGCCTTATGCGGACTTGGCTATGGAAGAAGATTAGTGCCACTTGGGACAGAAACTGACTTTAATCTCAGATTTCTGACTTCAAAGCTGATGGGAGGAACCAGCTTCATTGATCAAGACACAAGTTATGCAGGAGGACAACAAACTTTCTGGAGGAATATGATGAATTTAAGCAAGTTTTTGACCAGAGACAGTTTTGTCTCTGGTCCTGACATCACAGATCTGTCATTGAGTCAGGATTTTGAGAAATCTGAGGTTAAAGCCTAAATGCTGAGATTACAGTCAGAATTCGGAGGAAAAAATTCACAAATTTAAAATTAAAGCTAGAAGGCTGAGGTAAAAATCTAAATTCTTTTCTGGGTTTTTTTCCAGTATTCCTCTTCCGTACTTGGGCTACACGCTCTCCACAGAAAAAATTAAATTTCAGAAGGGTTCTTTTTTGTCCAGAGCAGAACCAAATCGGAATAACTTCCCAGATGAGATTGTGATACATGTTTCTGAGCATCTAATTTTTCCCTGATTTTTGTGATGTTCCTGCAAAGTTTATTTTTGTTTTTCCTCTATATCTCCGATGAGCTCAGCGCCACTGACTTTTTTTTAAGGGCGAGTGATTGGATCCAAGTATGAACTGGGCCAGAGGAACCAGCCGCTCCCAGCAGGGTGGTTCTTGATCTGATTTTTGTTTTGCTAATGTCTTTATTCTCCCCATAGTAACAGTCTGTGTCTGTAATCTACCGTTTACTTCCTCGTTGCTTCTGTGTCTCGTTTATGACGGCCGTCTGTTTTATTTAACATTTTTACTTCCGTGTTTCTCCAGGTACTTCCCGTCCGTCACATCCCAGTTCCTAATCAACTTTCTCCCTGTTCAGTACAAACTCTCTGTGTCAGAATGTTTTCATCTTGTGAATAATATAAAGCCCCTCTGCAGTTGATCACCTTCCAAACCTAAAATATGTCATATTGTGAATTAATCTAAATATATATATTTGTCAAGTTTCTTATTCAAATGACTTATTATGCAGAAACAAGTCAAACTGACCAACAAGTCGATAATTTCTTGATGTCAATTTAAAATCAATATTAAGGGATTACTGACTTAAAACAAAATTTTATTTCTTGCTAAAACGTTAGTATTGTTTCATGAAGTGTAAAAGACGTTTGCACTAGAAACTAAAGATTCAGTGTTTTTGAAGAATACTTCAGAAATCTAATCATGTTATATTTTCTCAACTTGAAATTAAAATCTGGTGCCAATTTTATGACGTCGAGGCCAATAAATCACAAAAAATCAGAGTTGTAAATGCACCTTTTTGGAATAAATAAATCAAATCAAAGCAACAGGATGAAAAGTGCAACACCAAGGGATCATCCAAAGTCCTCTGGGTTACGCAACAGCCCTGCATTCCAGGTACGGTTCCCGGCCTGGACTTGATATGAATCGAGTCGGATCTAAAGGAGCGGGGCAGATCTCCTGGATCCACACACTCAGTCCTTTCATGACTCCAGGCGTGCACTCTGACACCTTCTGCTTCTGTTTCTGCCTCTGTTTGTCAGACACTGAGTTTGCAGTTGAGGTATGAGGAAGGCGAGCTGAAGGGGGAAACCCCCTCTCCTTTCCAGGGGCAGATATGAGATGAGTTTGGGCAGGGCGTCGAGCTGCTGCCTGGCTGCTTGCATGTCACCAGGATCACAGTCAAGAACCCTCACTGCACAATCGTTCCAGTTGCTGAATAATACAAAGCAAACAGTGACCTACTTTCAAAGTAGGGAACAAGCTGGAGAGAAAACCCGGAACAGGATTCAGCTGGGAAGCGGAGCGGAGTCGGAAAAAACAGGCGGATGATCAGGGGAGAGAAAAGTGCTCACATTTTCTACAGATACTGCTATGGAAAAAAATAATCTTGTAAAAGTACGCGTTGAACTCTTTTACTCGAGTAGAAGTAAAAAAGTACAAGTTTTTATATGTCTTTAAGTACAAAACGTAAAACGTACACTGCAAAAACGCTAAATCTTCAGTATTTTTGGTCTGATTTCTTGTGCAAATATCTTATTATACTTTACATAAAACAAAACTAATTTTCAAGTAACTTTTCAGCAAGATATAGGAGCTTGTTTTAAGTAAATAAATATTAAATATTAAGAAAAATAGTTTGTCATATTATTTCACTTACAACATGAGAAAAATGTCTTGAAAAGTAATTTACCAATTGAAGAAGTTTAATTTAACTTTTTGACCAAATTTACAAAAGTACTGACTTAAAATAAGCCCAGATATATTGCAGAACAGCTGCTTGAAAGTTATTGTTTTATTTAAAGTATAAAAAAAATTTGGGCGAGAAGCCAGATAAAAAATACTTGGTGTTATTTTGTGGTTTTGCTGTGTAATGTTCATCTGCAAAAATACTGAATTTGTTTTAAATGTTTTGCGTCTCTGAATGTTTTCCTCTGTTGTTTGTGATGTCACTCAGGTTAAAGTCTCCATCCATGTTGTTTTTCTCACACGGCAGTTTGTTCTTCCAACTGCATCACAGACACTATAAAACACTTTTTGAGAGAACTTCATAGTTTTTTCATCATGATGAAACAAAGAACATGTGAAAATGTAAGGCCTTTTCTCTTAAAATAAAACGTCCTTAGAAAGATTAATACTCAAGAACTTTTACTTTTTTTACTCTACAACTTCGGTGAAAGCTCCAAAGATTTCAACTCCACCAGATTGATTGAAATATGTCAGCATGTCCTGTCAAGTGAGAGCCAGAATCCGGTCCGAGAATTCCAGCTCCGTGGCTTGTAGCCTCCTCTAAATGTGATTAAATCAGACAGGCAGGGATACAGCAGAGCCCCCATGCTGGAGGCCTCCTGCACCAGGAATGCAGTTCAGGGTATCAGGGCATGTGTCACACAATCAACCCGAGCAACGCACACCTTTCGGCTCCGGATTCCTCCTCATTCAGCCCCCAAAATGTCTGTCTGGCGCTCACCTCTCCAACTGAGGGAACATTGTAATATTTGGTACATTTCCATATCCTGTGGTTCACTTTTAAGTTGCTGGTGCAAGTAGTGTGTGAGTTATGCCACACACATGAAAAAGTCATTTCTATATTGTTTTTTTACACATTTAGGTGAATAATATTCACCTAATATGTTCGCTGCTGCCGCTGCTGTGGAAACGAGGTGCAAAAAGGCTTTGGACCGGACCTGGCACCGAGTCAAAACAAAACAAGCTTTGAAATAACAGTTCCCCTCCTCGCCTGTGGGGCGCTACAGTGAAGGAAATAACCTGAAGAAGACACTGAAGGCAACTTCCTTCTTCACAAAATGTGAACAAAAAACCTCTCTACCAAGGGTGTCATGGATATGGAAGAACGAGACGACCAAAAAACAAATCCTTTTAGTACAACTTTTGGTTTTAAATTATTTTTAAGTACAAGTGTTGTTGAAATTCCTTGTATCCATCCATTAATCAATTCATTCAGCCATCCGTCAATGAATGGGTGATTGGATGGATGTATTCATCCGCAATCCTGGTATCTATCCATCCATCCAATTATTTTAATCCTTTTGTTGCTTTTTTTTAATTGCTTTTGTAAACAATAAACCAGGTTTTAAAGTGTGTGTGTGTGTGTGTGTGTGTGTGTGTGTGTGTGTGTGTGTGTGTGTGTGTGTGTGTGTGTGTGTGTGTGTGTGTCCGTTTGAAGGGGGCTTGTGATGTTTTTCCTGGATGTGAAATCAAACTCACTGGGAGGAAGCAGCTTGTTGTCGGGGTTCGGGTTATGAAAGTTCGGCAGCAGGTTTCCAGGTGCTCCTTCCTCCCAGCAACACCAGCAGGGTTGTGTGTTACAAAAGCCTCATCATCAGAGACCCGGTAGCCGTGGAAACCTAAAGCAGCAGGTCAGCGTTATAAAATGGAAACATGCTGGTTGGATGTGATCTTCAGCAGGAAGTCTTTTCTGAAGCTGTTTGCAAAGCGAAACCCAGCATCTCTGCTGCAGCCTGCGTGAAAACCGCTTTGCTGTTTCCTTGGGAACGAAGACGAGTGGCGGGTGAAAGTGACACTGACCAATTAAGAGGTGAGAAAGGCAGCGGCGCTTTGCCTCTCATGTCGCCTCGGTGAATTATCATCAAGCGCTTTTCTGAGTCACTTAGAGAGGAATGTCATTAAAACAGAACAGGCAGCAAAACTGCATGATTCAAGAACTTCAGAAACTTTTTACATCATTATTTTAAAACATGAAGTGGCATTTAAAACGCCAGTTGTGCTACAGTAACTGAAGAGCAACCAGTGTTGGTTTCTATAATGAGTGTTTTAAGGCTCAGAGGTAATGACTATCATCTAGATCAACCATCCAAACAACTGAACGTAGTTATCACATCTGTTTTCTAAACATCATTAATTTTGGATAATTTATTGGAATCACTAAGGAATGATTTCACAACGATCAACCATTAGACCTTTTCTCTACCGAACATGTGGCTGAATTTATCTTCCCAGCTTCTTATTCTTAGACTGGATTCACATCAGCAATGTTTGGTTCACTTTAATCAAAGTCCAGTCCGTTTGCCTCGAAAGTCTGGTTTGTCTGGGAAGACCAGAGTTCGACCAAAAAGCAAACTGGATCTTGGTTCAGTAAACTCTGGTGTGGTTTAAATTCATATTTCAACATCGAGCGGACCAGAGGCCACTCCAAAAGCAGAAGTGGACTACAGTGCAGGGTATTCTGGGTAGTTACAACAAAAACAATCATGCTAGCAGCAGATATTGCTATCAAGAAGCACATAAACTTCAGCTATTACAAGTAGAAGCTGCAAGGTCAAATAGAGACAGTGACAAAGTTGGTCTTCTGGTTCTGTCATCATCAAGCAAACACACATCTTAATCTGCAAGCAACATTCAGCTTCTCTGAGTTGAGAAGTTTTCTGTAACAAACTCCCAGAAATCTTCTCAAAACAGCTAAAAACACCAAGTTCTTGACGGAGGACACCAACATATGGTGAAGAGGGTCATTGGTTTGTTTTGTGTCTAAAAGCCTCATGAAGCTCTCTGTCTCTCTCTCTCTGTCTGACTGGACAGATAAACTCACCGCTCTCCCTCTGAGGCGCCTCTCATCTCGTGATGTTTCTGAAACCTCTTCATGAACCGGAGACGTAGCCTGACCTCTGACACCTGGTTTAAGAGGACAGATATCCCAACTCATCCACTGGAGCCAGGCTGCCCAAAGTAGGGTCAGCATCCTGCATGTTTTAGTTCTCTCCATGGTGGTAGTAACAACCTTTCCTCCATGTCAATGCTCTTCTTCTAATGAGCCACCATTTGATCCAGGTGTGTTAAACCAGGGAGAGAACTAAACTATGCAGGCTGCCGGCCCTCAAAGACCAATTTGACTTTGGGCACCACTGCAAAGAAGCTCATCTTAGAAGCTTTAGAAACACCATTATTAATAAAGTCAGGAGTTATAGCATAATTTTCTAATGAAGTTGCAAAGCTTCAGCTCAGTGATAAGCCCCTCACCACCTTTAATGAAGCCTATAGAGTGTGATGCTAACCAACCGAGGTAAAGAGAAAACAAAATAAATTTATTTCAGCTTTTATTTTTAAGTATATCAGTTGTGGAGGCCAAGTTAATGTGAAGTAATATTCAGTTATTGTTAAAACATTTTGTTTAATATGTAATTTAATAAGTGAATTTATTTAAGTTTAGGAAGAATTATTAGTACTGCATGTAGCTAATTTTGTAATGTTTTGTTGTCAATGAGTGTTTTATTTTAAGTTGTATGTTTATAGTTTAAGTGTCCATTTCGCAATTTATGCAAATGAGGTGTGGACACTGTAGCGTTAACAAGAAAGAAAGGAAAGGCGCTGCTAGTTTATCTACAGAGCCACACGGTTTTTCAACCGTAGTTTGTTTGTGAAGGTTAGATAAGATACAACTGCTCTTGTAAAGGATATCTCACAAAACTGTGGAATAAATTTTTGTTTTGCATCCTTATTTCGGAGCGCTGTGGAAGTTTTTATTTTCCTCTACAAACACGCGAGTGGATACAGCAAAGAAACCTTGTGGCAACACATCAGTGTTGATCCTCCATAGCAGAGCACTATAGTTCTAAAATGTTGTATAAATGTTCATTTCTCATCTCAGTTATCCTTTGTGTTGCTCTATAAAGTCTTCTTGAGGCTGACAGATGAAAAGCTGCTAATATTTTATAGCTCGGTTGTTTCTGAATCCCATTAACATGTAGAGATCAGCGGGCGTCTGAGTGCTCTCAGCATCCATTTGCAGCTAGAGAGGCTTTTAAACAGACAGATGGAGGACTGGATGTTTGGGATCTGCTGCAGGCCAGGTGTGGAAACGCTCCACCAACAGCTCGGATCATCCCTGCAATCCGTCGAGAGCAACAAACACCCACACAGCCTCCTGGAGTACAACACCTTTTCCTCTCCACCGCCTACATCTCCCACTCCCTGCCTCTCTTCCACCGGTTCCCGCCTCGGATGTTTGGGTGCAGATCAGAGGCCGGACAGCTTTTGCAGAGGTGGCACCTCTGCTGGAGTTGCAACAGTCTAATCTAGTCCATGAGTAAGACTTAATTCTGTCTGTGGAAGCTAAATGTGCTGCTCTGTGCTGCCACCAAGTGGTCAGGAGAAAACACAGCATCAACAGAAACCGTCAGGTTGTTGGGAATCTCTGAAAAAAGTGTGTGATGCATATTAAAACCACAAGCAAAAGTTTATCTTAATAATTAATGATCAGTAAATCAACAGATGGATGAATGTATTGGTCTGATGTTTTGCTGTACAGTCAAACAAAAAGAAGAAGAATGGGGTTTCATTTGAAAGGTTATACTGTAAAAAAGCAACAGCTACAATTTGTTGTTGCAAATTTAACCTCTAAAAATGTGGATGTTTTTAAAGTTATATCTTCACCATGTTAGTCAAACATAGATTTCAAAGTTTCAAACTAAATATTAAATTTTAAAGCAAAATATTTAGTAGCAAACTAAATATTTATGTCAAAATTTTACATTTATTTTACTAATTAAAATAAATATGTTTGTAGCTCAAATTTTGTTTTATATTTATTTTGCTTCAAACTAAATATTTATTATCCAAAACTAAATATCTAGCAACCAAGCTAAAGGTACACTTATTTTAACTAATGTTAATAATTTATTGTAACTATTTTATAACTTAGCATTTTATTTAAAAAAAAATATTAGATACAATTTTCTTGTCTCTCTACTGCCTCCTAGTGGCCTCCACTTTTAATAACGCAGCTAAACAAAAGTATTGATTCAACAATGACAGAAAATAACTGGAATTATCAGCAATACCTCTGCACTTTAAGATCAATTATAATGTTTATACAGATGATGAAAGAAGAAGAATGCAAAAAAAAAATTGTATAATCCTAAATTTCAGTTTCTCAGATTTAGGGCTGCAACTAGTTATCAATTAATCTATCAATAATTCCACCGATTAATTGGATAAAAGACGTTTTTTAATGCAATTAGATAAAAATAGAAGAGAAGTTCTGTGTAGAACATATTTATCTTAAATACAAAATGTATATATTTTGGGCAGTTTTGGCTTAAATACTGTTTAAATACTCAACCTTTTTGAGTCTGTATATTTCAGTTAATGATTAAATGATTACAAAATTAATTGACAATTAATTCAATAATCAATTAATCACAATTAATTTGATTCATCATTCCAGTTTGATTTGTCATATTCCATATTTCTGTGTGTTTTGTCCTTTTGTTTTTTAGGAGTAAAAAAAGAAGTGAGTGAAATTAAGTACAGCTTCCAGGCAGCTTTTCTGCTCCACTTCCTCCCAGAGCTGACATCAGACTTAAATTCTGCCACGCTGAAAAACACCAAAAAGCAAAAAGACCAAACAACAGAAAACTAGATTTAAGAACAAATGAATGAAAAAGAAAATTTTTTGCGAAAGCCTTTCCTCTTAAGTCCTCTTGTTGTACTTGTCTCAGGAGGAAGATGCGATAATATGAGGGGGACAGAAAGAAACAAGCTAATAAAAGATGAAAGTTGGAGCTTCATTTGAAAAAAGAAAAAGAGGAACCAGCTTTGTGGGCAAATGTCTCTCAACACTCCATACTGATCCTTGTTGCAGCCAGCTCTGGTTTCTATGGAGAGTCCGCCTACACAGCCAGCAGTGAAGGCAACACAAACGCGCTCATAATGCCAATCTTCACCCACTCGGCATCCACTGTTTTAAATGCCGCTGCCTCCCGTCTCCTGTTCCCTTGTGTCTGCAACGCACTGAAAATCTCCTCATCCTTCCAGTCTGGAGCTCCAGATTTTATGTAACCAGAAACATTTGTAAAAGAGTAGGCAGTTTCTACTGGAGGAGGAAAACAGCTCCCATCTTCCTGTGATTCTGTCAGAATCAACTTACCATTACAGAAAAGCAAACTGAGCTTCTGCAGTCATTAGCTGTGCATCCTGTTAGCCTTTAGCATAGGTTGGGGCTTGTATGGGATATTTTTCTCAAAACCTAAAGTTTTATCACAGATGTGTTCTCTGATTCTGATGGAGATATTATCAATTCAAAACGGGTGTTTCTTCCCACTATTGCCATGTGTTTGCTCAGTAGGAAAAATAGCTGCAAAGTCACTGACTCAAAATAGTAGATTTTTAATTACCAAAGATATATTTTATAAATTTGACAATATTATTTAAATGAATAGATTCTATTAATATGGACTAAATTTATTCAGGATAATATGGATTCTACTTGACCTGTCAGTAGACTGCCTTGAGATTAAATTTGATGTTACCTGCATAAACACAATTTCCAAGAGCTGTATTTACACACCTTTATCACTAAAATGCAACAACGGCTAAGATTTTAAAAGATTAATAAAACTGTTAATTTTTCTTGAATCTTTTAATGTGAAATTGTCATTTTGATTATAATAAATCTTATTTCACAAGCAAATGAAACACTGTAATGGTGTGAGAGATTCAGTGTTTTCAGAAAAAGTAGATGGCTTATTTCTTGGCCACACACCATATCTCTCTCTCTCTTTCTCTCTCTGTCTCTCTCTCTCTCTC